>NW_028261384.1:10526169-11126169 GCF_051295495.1 Thamnophis sirtalis | reverse complement strand
TGTGTCCGAGGCAGAGAGGGGGCCAGAGCTGTCTGGCAGTTATCAGTTCTCAGCTGCCTTCAGAGTCAGATGTTAGTGAGGCAGATGAAAGCTGGAGCCTGTCCCAGTGTGCACATGCACAGAGTTGCCAGACGAAGGGAACAGCTAAAGAACAGGGGTCGACTTGGGAATAAGGCCACAGGTGGACAATGAATGGCCCCTCCCAGAGGAAACAAAAGAGGAGCGAAAGGGGAGGGGAGTTTGTAGGAGACAATTAGTTCACTTAATTGGTTCATGACTCTCTGAGACTCCTTGCAAAGTTTTGCAGATATCGGTCTGTCAGCTCTCCAAGCCAGATAAGGTCTGTGACTGTAAATCTTCCCTCAAAAGACTTTGCTGGATGTGAATGAACAGAATTCACTGTAAATTAATAAAAGGGTTTTTTGTTGGTACAAGGAATTTGCTTCATGCTCTTGGGAAGCCTTGGTCTGAACAGCTATGAGTGACTGGCTGAGAGTCATCCAGGGAAGATGAGCTTGAGTTTCCCAGCCCTTGGCACAGATCACAATTTAATACCTGTGCTGCCCTTTCCCATTCCAGACCCCCCCAAATTTACACAAGGAGAGCAGCTCCTACCTCTCATATTTGCAAAGCTTTCTCTAAGCCTCCCCCAACCTCTGTCAAGCCTTTCCCAGAGCACCAGGCACCATACCCAAAATTTTGTCCTACCAATAGTAGTCTCCATCAATTAGCCCCCTTGGTGGGTTTGGGTTACTCTTTGTTCTGCTGCCCAGAGGTGTAATATGTCAAGGCTTTTTGGTACAAAACCTGTCAGAGAATAGATTAACAGAGTTGAAAGGGAGCTTGGAGGTCTTCACATCTAACCCCCTGCTCAGGCAGGAAACCCTATACCGTTCCAGACAAGTGGTTATCCAACATCTTCTTAAAGACTTCCAGTGTTAGGGCATTCACAACTTCTGGAGGCAATTCTGTTCCACTGATTAATTGTTCTAACTGTCAGAAAACTTCTCAGTTCTAAGTTGCTTCTCTCCTTGATTAGTTTCCACCCATGGCTTCCTGTTCTATCCTCAGGTGCCTTGGACAATAGTTTGACTCCCTCTTCTTTGGGGCAACCCCTGAGATATTGGGACACTGCTATCATGTCTCCCCTAGTCCTTTTTTTCATTTAACCTGAAATACCCAGTTCCTGCAACCGTTCTACATATGTTTTAGTCTCCAGTCCCCTAATCATCTTTGTTGCTCTTCTCTGCACTCTTTCTAGAGTCTCCACATCTTTTTTTACATCGTGGCAACCAAAACTGGACGCAGCATTCCAAGTGTGGCCTCACCAAGGCATTATAAAGTGGTATTAACACTTCAGGTGATTTTGATTCGATCCCTCTGTTGATGCATCCTAGAACTGTGTTGGCTTTTTTGACAGAGATGCTAATTCAACATTCAATCCCAGCCGCAGGACTTTTAGTTCATGATCTGATGATGTGGGATTAAAGTCAAAGACTCTTGAACTTCAGTGGTTGGTTCACAGTTGCTGTGGTGAGGATCAGGACTGAATTTTGCCAATAGCGGAGAGGCTTTTTGGCAGCCACCTGGTATATCGATGAGGATATCAGGAACAACAAATAAATTTCAAGAGAAAAGATATTTACACTGGGATTTCTGTGTGCAAACACAGCGCTGACCACAGATTTATGAGTTCATACACAGAGACTCTGAAAAGAGTTAGCTTATAAAATGCCCTAGCTGCTAATTAGGTACCAAAACAAAGGGCATTTTTCACAATAGAGGTAGTCCAATTGTTTAGTGGGGACGCAGTGGCTCAGTGGCTAAGATGCTGAGTTTGTCGATCAGAAGGTTTGCAGTTCGGCAGTTAGAATACCCAGTGCCATGTAACGGAGTGAGCTCCCGTTACTTGTCCCAGCTTCTGCCAACCTAGCAGTTCAAAAGCATGTAAAAATGCAAGTAGAAAAACAGGGACCATCTTTGGTGGGAAGGTAACAGCATTCCGTGTGCCTTCAGCATTGAGTCATGCCAGCCACATGACCACGGAGACATCTTCGGATAGCACTGGCTCTTCGGCTTTGAAATGGAGATGAGCACTGCCCCCTAGAGTTGTGAATAACTACCACATATGTGTGAGGGGATCCTTTACCTTAATTGTTTAGTGACCATTAAAAAGACACTGAAAAAACTGACTTATGAACCATCCTCACACTGCAGCGTCTCCATGGTCATATAGTCAAACTCCAGATGTTTGGCAACTGGCATGTACTTATGACAGTTGCAGCATCCTGGGGTCATGTGGTCGTTTTTTGTGACCTTCTGACAAGCGAATTCAATGGGGAAGCCAGATTCACTTAACAACCGTGTCACTAACTTAACTGCTGTGATTCACTTAACTGTGGCAAGAAAAGTTGTAAAATGACTGCAGTGATTCACTTAACAACTGTGGCAAGAAAGGTTGTAAAATGTGACAAAAACTCATTTAAGAAGTGCCTTGTTAAGAAATAGAAAGTCGTAAGTCATTATAGTCGCAAGTTCAAGGACTTGTTGTAAATCAAGACCTGGACAAACACCAAGAGGCTCAACTTGGCCGAAATGAAACAAAACGGTGTGGTTGAAGTCAAATAAGGCCAAAATAAGATACGGGAGGATATCTTTTTTTTTTTTCTTTTTTTTTACTACATTGAAAAATGTTATCAATCCCTGCTCTCTCTCCTCCTGCAAGTGAATGAAAGGGTGATCTGAAATGGATAAACTAAAAGATTAGTCAGTCCCCGTCCTGTCAATCCTCAGCAACCGTCTCCAAAGTAGCTTTTCAATTACGGAAAAGTAATGAAGAGAAACGGATTAGTTCTCAGTGCTTGAGTTGGTTCCAGGAAGCTTATGTTATCCTCGCCACGCTGAGCATGAATACGAAAGCCAGAAACCTCAACCTAATCACACCCGCAGCCACAAATGATAGAAAACAGTTCTGGGGATAAATCATTTTATGGGTTTACGACACAGGATCTGTTTCCAGGCACTAAAACAGAATTTCCCGGCCTCTTTTAAGAAGTGGGGACGTCAACTCCCAGAATCCCCCCAGCCGGACATGGGACGTACACTCACCCTGCCACAGGGTGTAAACAGTGAGCACGTGCTTTTCACAACTCCACGCAGCTTGGTAGGCAGTGCAGCTGTTTACACATCCACACCAAAGAAAGAGAATCTATTGAAAGGGCCAACACAAACAAAACGAATGGGTGAAAGGGAGAAAGAAAAAGGCAATGTGGAGTCCTTGCCATGCCCGGAACTTTGCTGGTTGTCAGATAGTATGTAGGAAATATATGGCAGGAAAGGTCTCGTGAATAAAATGCCAGCTCCTTGGGTTGATAATGTCCTTCTTTAGAGGGCGAAACCTCTAAACTTGGATTTCAATTAAGAAGCACGAGAAAGTTGAAGTCCAGAGGCATCACAAACAGGTTGTCCTCAGGTTACAACAGCCATCTAGTGACCATATGAAATTGGGATGGACCTCCTTGTTGAACCCTTCTGACCAGGATTTGAGGTCCAAACAGTGCTACCCCTTCCCCCACTCCCCCCAGTCAAATGACTACACTTTGGGTGCTCAGCAACCAGTTTGGTTGCCACAAAGAAGAGGGGGGGGTTTCAACTTATTTGCCAAAGCGCCAGAAGGAAAGACAAGGAACAATGGATGGAAACTAATCAAGGAGAGAAGCAACCTGGAATTAAAGAGAAACTTCCTTACAGCGAGGACAATTAACCAGTAGAACAGCTTGCCTTCAGAAGTTGTAGGTGCTTCATCGCTGGAGGTTTTTGAAGAAGAGACTGGACTGAATAATTTGTTTCAAAGGATATAGGATCTCCTGCTTGAGCAGGGGGTTGGACTAGAAAACCCCCAAGGTTCCCTCCAGCTCTATTCTCTGAATAAGCATTGATGGATGTTTGCAGCATCCCACAGTCATGTGACCACATTATTTTGATTCCCGGTTTTGCAATGCTTTTGCAAAAAAAAAAGGGGGAGGCATTTACTTCCACCCATAACAAACCATTGATTTTCTTAATGACCCGTGGAATTTGCTTCCAAAAATGGCTGTAAAATCACGTTCATCAGTTGAGTGATCCAATTTATGCAAGCAGAATCCATTATGGTCATAACTCAAGGACTCCCTGTATATGGTGTGCATAAGTCCCTCGGAAAGATCCCCAAATATCCACAAAGAGCAGAAAAACAGGGAAGTAACTAATAGGCTGACAATATTGCTTTTCCTGGCTTCCTGAGTGTTCGGGGAAAAATTTATAATCTGTTAGTTCCTGCCTGCTACTCTGTCTTTCTCTTAAAAAGCTGGCACAGGAATGAGATAAATCTGGGGAAATTCTCTTTTAATGGAAACTGTTTCCTTTTTTCCTCCAAATTGGTAATTAAGATGAACTTCAGCTGAAGAGCAAACACCAACCAACAAATTATAGTTGACCCCCAAAATTCAGGAAATGGGATGAAAGACCATGCTTGTCCAAAGCCTACAAAATACACATTATTTTGCAGTTTTTGATCTAAATCTTCAAATAAAGAGAGAACTGAGAGAACATTAGGTATTAAGGGGATCATCCCTTTGAGTTATATAACCTACGTGAAAAGTGCAATAAGAAAAAAATCTAGCAAACATTGATAATAAGTTGCTTGTGTAGTGGTGAGGCATCAGAAACTGGGAGAGCCTGAGTTTTAGTCCCATTTTAGGCATGAAAACCGGCTGGATAATTTTGGGCCAATCATGAATCATTGTTTGAGCTCTGGTCCTACCTTAGGCACAAACCCAACTGGGTGATGTTGGGCCAGTTACTCTCTCTCAGCCCTAGGAAGGAGGCAAGGGGAAATCACTTCTGGAAAACACTGCCAAGAAAACTGACAGATCCGTTCAAGAGGAAGCCAAAAGTCAACACTGATTCTAGGCAGGGGTGGGATTCAGCCAGTTTGCACCCCTTCGGGAGAACCGGTTGTTAACTTTCTGAGCAGTTTGGTGAACTGGTTGTTGGAAGAAATCATTAGGGCAGAGAACCGGTTGTTTAATTATTTGAATCCCAACACTGATTCTAGGTGGTTGTGCGACTAACCACTAATAACAATAATGAATCATGGTTCATAAGTGAGAACACTGCTGAGCTGAGATCTGAACCATGGGGCACAAGTTCACCATCACCATCAATAACCTGGTAAGCCTTAAACAAGGTAAGGGTCAAGCAAAGACTGAAAGAATGCTGCATCCTAACTCAATCCTTGTGCTAAACTTACACCTTGGGTGTAAAAAGGGTGGGCAAAAAGCACTAACCTCTAGAACTCCGGGTGTAATTGGACTGATGGAATTGATCTTACGGGACCCAATACGAAACCTGGCAGCTTTGTAGATCTTCCAGTAGACAAACAGCACGACGCAGAGAGGCACGTAAAAAGCTCCGCAGGTTGAAAAGATAGTGTAAGAAGGCTCCCGGCTGACTTGGCATTCAGCATTGCCCTCGGAATAAGTCTCTCCCCAGCCAAAGAGCAGCGGAGCCAAAGAGATGATGGCAGAGAGCAGCCAAGTCACAACAATCATGAGATTGGAAATACGCCGGCGGGTCTTCAGCGTGTACTCCAGGTGCCGCGTTATGGACCAGTAGCGATCCAGTGCAATGGCCGTCACGTTCCAGATGCTGGCCGTGCAGCACAGCACATCACAGGAGACCCAGATCTCGCACAGCAGCCTTCCCAGCCGCCAGCGACGGCCGGACAGCTCGTACACCAGGCTGAGGGGCATCACCAAGGCAGCCACCATCACGTCGGAAATGGCCATGGAGGCGACCAGGTTATGGGGCACCCTGTGAAAAGTACGCACCCGCAAGATGGTGGCCAGCACCAGCAGGTTCCAAAGGAACGTGGCAACCCCCAGCATTGCCAGCAGAGTCAAGATGAGGACTTTGAAGATTGACAAGGGTTTACCCATGCCGGAAGGGCTGGGCAAGAGACCAGGGTCAGTCCAGTTGGGCTCTGCCAAAGTGGTGGCGGAGAAACAGGTGAAGTTGGCAGGTCGGTCCATCCTGCGGAGGTGAATGGAGAAGATTCTGCAGAGGACAAGGGGCAGACTGAGATGCTTCTTCTGATTTTAACCTCCCACAAATAATATCTCCAATAGCTTCCTTAAGAAGGAAGTTGTTGTGGGAGGTGCCTCTTATTTTAGAAGCCGATGCTCTGCCACGTGGCTGGCTCCAGCAGCATCAACCTATCGGTGGTAACCACAAATTGCCTCCAGGATGTGGCCACATGTAATCTTAAAGCCATGTTAGGATTTCTGCCCCTGTAAACTGCAGAAAGAAAGAAAGAAAGAAAGAAAGAAAGAAAGAAAGAAAGAAAGAAAGAAAGAAAGAAAGAGCAGCAGCCAGATTAATAAAGAGAGACCCTCTGTTTATCTACAGCATTCTTGCAACAACAGACAAATCAAGATTAAACACAGGTTGATGTTATCATATGCAAAGCAGAAAAGAGGAACTAAGATATTCCCAGTTGTATTGCTAGGTAGAACAACGTCTATCCCTCTCCCCACAAACAGGAATCCTGGTTCTGTAGCTCCCAAACCACCTTGTCCTGCTGGGATCACCCCTATTTAACTTGATTTATCACTGGCAGCTATGTGGCAATCTTGGCTGATCCTCAAGGATCTGGTTAGTATCCGGGTGATACTAACCAGGATCTGGTTAGGGACGGGTGAGCACTAGGAAGCCCAGAAGTATAAGCAAGATTAGGAAGTTTAAAAAATAGGTCTCAGAATGATACAGTAATAAGTCACTTCTGTAACTGTTGCCCCAAAAAGATGAATAAGAAGAAAAACACAATGTCACCAGTAATCAATCTAAATACAAGGAAGAATTAAGCCACAGCAAGTAGAGGCATCTAGCTGACTCCTGTTGATCTCCATAACCTGGGAGAGCCTCACCTGGATATACTGGGACGAGTAGGACACCCTGAGGTATATGTTCGTTCTTCACCTGTAATGACAGCTGAAAGAGAAAAAGTTCCAACAAAATAACAGAACTCTTTGAATAAAACTAATCCGGAGAAGTCGCCATTAAAACATAGATGCTTCCCCCCTGTACTTTTTCCAGATTGCATTTCAAGAATGCATTTAAAACAAAACCTTTCAGATTTATAAAAATCAATCTGCAGCCTCAGAGGAAACGAGGCTTTTAATATCCTTATGCTAAATCAACACAATTAACTAAATATGCACCATAGTAGCAATTTAGCACCAGTCCTTTCAATCTTATGATAAAAGAGGGAAGGGAAAAAGGCAGCAGCAGTTTAAGGGCAACCTGGACTGTAGTGGGATGGATTGGGGGGGGGAGGCAGGATCATTCCAAGGGAAAACTGTCCCTGAAAATCACAATCAATCAAACCCAGCTTCCATTCTGGGATATAGTGGATTTCCTGGAAAGCAGTCAATGGAAGAGGCGATAAATGGAAGAGTCTTGCATAGGCTGTCCTCTTCGGACATCCTATGTACATACCGATCAGGGATTTCTACGTGGTCCCCCATCCAGCTCAGCTTCAGGTGTCGTAGGCTACCTCCTGGAGTCAGCTGGGTCTCCAGCCCTTCAAAGGGGTGAAAACCGCTAAGCAAAAGAGTGGGGTTGACCTCCGCAACACCTCTAGCGACGCTTTCCCCCACAGCGACGCAACGAAGGCTGGATGAGCCTCAAGCGCAACCCACGCGCCCGTGGAACCACTTCGGGTACTTTGAAGACTCGGGAGTGGCCGGGCCTTTCCGATTTTCGGAATCCGCGGAGGAAGTGGAGTCCGGACAAGATCTAGAAATGGACCTTCTGGGAGGGCAGATCAGATGGAGCGGGTTGTCTGTGACCCGTCGACAAAGCGGAGCTACCAACCTCAGCTCGGCGTCTAGCAATAAAACCCCGGGGGCTTAAACCGAAGCGCCAGGCTTCGGCTGGTGGTCTCGGGCGCGGCTTCGGCTAAAAACACGTCCGGGGCGTCCAGAGAGTCTACCGGCCCGTTTCGTCCAACGCGGACGCCGAAGGTTCAGCGCTTTGAGCCCAGCTGGCCAAGCAGGGAAGGCGAATTGTTCCAAGCGATCCCTGGTAGGTCTCAGCGCCATCCTATATACTACTTCATCTGACGCGATCGTGAAAGTCGGCGCAATCCGGGGCGCGCCGCGCCGGGACCTGGAGCCCAGGCGGGGAGGGAGGAGGGGGGTCGTGCGGTGGCTCCGCCTCTGCTACCAGAGCCCCGCCCCCACCTGGCACCCCTCCTTAGGCGCGGGAACGAAATACCTGAGCGGTCTCTTCCAGATCTTCTCCTCTCCGGCTGCTTTCCAGACGCTAAGCCGAGGTCGCCTTCTCCAACACCGAGACGCGCCCGTCAAGTGACGGTCGGCGCCTGATCCTGGTACAGGCCAGTCAGCTAGGGGAGCCCATCGCATTGCGCCCCACACCCGGATTGTACCGTCTCCCTCCAGAGAGCGGTAGCAGCTCTGGAGTCTGCCAGCCTCCCTCGGGGGGAAGGGGGGCGCTTGTGCTCGAGGTGATCCCCGCCGCTCCTTTTCCTCCTTCGCCTTTGATGGAGGAGGGGGAGGGAAGAGAAGTTTACACGTTTCCCCCCTCCCCATAGGCTTCCCCTCCGTCGCCCACACGCCGCGAGGAGACACGCAGCACTCATCACATGGGAATGCGTACACACGTATGTAGACACACGCACAGACTCGCGCGAGCACACGAAGAAAGAGTTTTCCGACCCTTTTCACGGAGAAAGGCGCCACGGAGAGAAATCTTGAATTCGGCGGCAAAGTCAGTCAACACTGAAGAATGTCCTTCTTTTGGAATGTTAACCGCAAGCGTGAAAAGACCTTAGTTTGCGATACTTTTGGGGGGGGGGTGCATTGCAATACAGGAAAAAGAAAAGAAAATGTTCAAGGCAAGGGAAACAAAAGGAAGTGCGATTTCAGAGGATGAATTCCCATCATTCGAACCTGATTTAACGAAAGAAACAAACGACAAATGTTTTGGCCAAATCAATCCATCAAAGGATGACAGATTGGGCAGTGCCGGCTGAGAAAAAAATGGTTGCTAACTAAACCACCCCCCCAATCATCGGATTCCCATTTAAGTTTTGGGTTGTATGAATTCAGCCACCGAATATCAGGATTGAGTTATCTTTTAGATGGGCCTCCTCACTCCTCTAATTCTCTACCACAATTTTCTGGATACATTTAATTTTCCTGGCTTCCAGCTACAACTGATGACCAGGTTAGTACTGATGAAATAAATTGAGGGTCTCCAGGTGGGGAAAAGTCCTCTAACCATGATTACATTCCGACCTGTGCAGTGCACTTTAATGTCTCTCCAACTGTTCCATATGCCAAATGAGCCGCCTACTTTTTCATTCTTTTAAAAAAAAGAAGCAATTCAGTCATAGTGCAGTAAACAATTTGAACAATAGAGTAAGGAGGGCAATAAAAGATTCGGATAATAAATATCCCTGGAAGATTAAATCTCTGGAAAATAAAGGTATTCACTTGAGAGCAGAAGGAGCATTGGCACTAAACAAGTCTAAGAGAGAAAAATTCCACAAAAGGGTATCCAAGTGCCTCCCCCCACCCATCATTAAAACCCCTGTCACATATCCTTGAAGCTGACTGGCAAGTGGTTGAGAAAACTGGTGGTTCTTCGGATGCTTAAGTGCCATCTCAGGGTTCAACCCAGTGGCGGGTTGCAAATCCCATTCTAACCAGTACGGTTGGAACGGGGCCGACAGCATCCTCATGGATATGCGCAGTGTGTGCGCACACACACATAGCATGCGCATGCATTCAAGCATCTCCATAATGCTATACAACACTCCAGTTGCTCTGCAGGGCGTTGTGCAGGTGCTGCATGCGCCATGCACCTGCGCGGAAGTACAGAAGCCTTTAAACTCCGGTAATGAACTCGGGCAGGCAGGTGAGCCCTCCGGAGAAGCATACCAGAACGGTATCCGGTGCTCTGGGCTGGCTCCAGTAAGCCCGTACTGGAGCGTACCGCCTGCAACCCACCACTGGTTCAACCTCTGAAAATGAAACCAAAAATGTAGGTAGGGTGATGTTGGAAGAAATGTCCTTCTGGGTTCAGTTCCAAGTGGGGAAAAAGGCACTGGAAACATGGAGGCTGCTTGGAAAGATGGTTTTAATGGTGGGCAGGATCACATGGCTTTAGCTCCTGAACAGAAAAGGGGGATCAGATGCTTCCAGATGTGGGGTGAAGAAGAAAAGAGAGAGCGAGATACTGAAAGTCCCTGGTTTTATGCTCTCTCTGGCCTTTGATCTTGAGCTTGTATTCTGACTGGTTGTCAGACTCCCAGGGAGCCATGCAGGGGCAACTCTGTAGGCTGTGTTTTGAGTCCAAGTTTGGTTGAGCATTGCTTCTTCCCAAGTGCCCTACTATCATGCCTTAATCCCATCACCCTGGAGCTGAAAGGGGATATCTTTGTTATGTAGAATACACTGGCCCAGGCTTTTTAATGACCCATTAAAAGGTGGAGGCTATTAAGAGTGAGTCTGCTTCCTGCCTAAAAACACGTTTCTCCATTTCTGATCCAGGGAAATATAATATTCTGCCTTCTTAATATTTCCCAGCATATTTCATTTTTTCTAGCAGAGGGATGGATTTTAACGTCCTACGTGACGTTAGAAAGTGACGTAAAGTGAAAAGGAAGGAGGCCAAATGAAAAGGGGCAGAGAGGAAAGATTCAATCTCTTTTAAACCCCTCTCCCTCTTTTTTTTTTTAAAGGGCAACTTTTGGAGTAAGGCAGCTCTTTTCTTGCCTGAACTTCTACTTCCCCAACTCAATTTCTTTCACAGTGTGCCAAACCATGGCTTATTTATTTACTATCTATTCTATAGTACCCATCCCACCAGTTCACTGGGCAGCTTACGAACATGGTTCCTTCGAAAGGCCCCACTGGCTGAGGTTGCACATCATGCCAAATGATCGTGATGTTTAACAAGCACAATGGGTGGATTTGTAGATTATTGGAGCCGAAACACAACATGCTGCTGTGGGATGTGTGAATCCGGTAATTTCTGTGTGACCTTGGAAACTCTCAAAAGTAACCTATCCAGTGGGAGACGTGGTTATGGAGAAACCTCTTGGAAATGGAAGATAGATAGATAGATGATAGATAGATAGATAGATAGATAGATAGATAGATAGATAGATAGATAGATAGATAGATAGATAGATAGATAGATAGATAGATATAGATCGAGAGAGAGGGGGGAGGGAGGGAGAGAGATGATCAGCAACAAAAGGGATAGAATCAATTCTATCAGTGATGAGTGCATTGTTATGATTGGGAATAGAGAATCTTGGAGAAAGTCAATCTGTGTGGTCTAAGACACAGGGCAAAAAGTCAGGAGACTGTGAGTTCTAGTCCCACCTTTGGCATGAAAGCTGACTGGATGACTTTGGGCCAATCACCAGGAGACTGTTCTAGTCCTGCCTTCAGCCTGAAAGCTGACTGGGTGACTTTGGGCCAATCAGCAGGATACTGTGAGTTCTAGACCTGCCTTAAGCATGAAAATCAGTGAGATGACTTGGGGCTGGTACTCTCTCTCAATCCAACCAACTTCACAGGGTTGTTTTAGTATGAAAACTATAGGAGGAAGGAATACATTTGCCACCTTGAGTTATTTATAAAACAATACAATAATACAATAGCAGAGTTGGAAGGGACCTTGGAGGTCTTCTAGGCCAACCCCCGGCCTAGGCAGGAAACCCTATACCGTTTCAGACAAATGGCTATCCAACATCTTCTTAAAGACTTCCAGTGTTGGGGTGCTCACAACTTCTGGAGGCAACTTCTGTTCCACTGATTAATTGTTCTAAATGTCAGGAAATTCCTCCTCAGTTCTAAGTTGCTTCTCTGCTTGATTAGTTTCCACCCATTGCTTCTCGTTCTGCCCTCAGGTGCTTTGGAGAGTAGCTTGACTCCCTCTTCTTTGTGGCAACCCCTGAGATATTGGAAGACTGCTATTATGTCTCCCCTGGTCCTTCTTTTCATTAAACTATACATACCCAGTTCCTGCAACCTATGAAAAAAGGCAGGATAAAAATAAAATTAACGCTAATGCGATGCACATAATGAACCATCATATTGTGTCCTTTTTCATTAGAATTCTGTGAAATATCCTTATAGGTCTATAATGGTGAACCTATGGCACTTGTGCCATAGGTGGCATGCAGAGCCTTCTCTGCGGGCACATGTGCTATCATCCCAGTTCAGCTCCACCGCGCATGAGAATGCACCTCCTGCCAGCCGGCTGATTTTCTCTGCCTCACATGTGCGGGGCATGGGGTGCATGTGGGAGCACAAGTGCATGCAAGAGGTGCAAGGAGGGCACACACCCTCATGCAGTCTGTTTTTAGTCCCAGGAGTCTGCAGGGACACCTACTAGGCCAAAAACAGAGCATGGGAGAATGCGGCACACCCCTCCCCGCCCCCCACAGGTCATTTTTGGTCCCAGGAGGCTGCAACATGCAGTGTATTATGGGTGCAGGCACGTACACATGCTGTCACACGTGTTTGTTCATACTTTTGGCACGCAACAAGAAAATGGTTAGTCATCACTGTTATAGGTGGTTTCTCCAATTATTCCCGTTTTCACATTATCTCTTACTAGCATTTCCTTTGCACCGGGGAACAAGTAAGGCATTTTTCCAGACCTCAGGCACAAATACTGTCTTCACACACCATTAAACATCATCTTTCAATATTTACAGTCTTACATTATTTTAGAAAACCCCTTCTATATTTTAACTTTGTTCCATTATGCTACCTATTCCTGCAACCTTGCTATTTTTTTTAACCTTCCCACATCATTTATGATTTCTTTTTCATCTTTATTCCCTAAAACCACATGTATTTCGATTCATCATTCAGCATAAACTATCATTCTCACACACATTTTTGAAACACTTCTGTTAGGATTCTTTCATTCCAGATTGCGAAGTGCAGCAAGTGGGGGCTGGCCAATGCCTAGAGTTTGGACAGGTGAAGCTACTAAAAACCTGTCAAGGAAAACAGATGGCGCTCATCACAGAGAACTGATGATGCCCTGAAACTCAATTGCCGTTGATTTGGGGAGCCTTTCTTCTGCGTGCCAAGAAAAGGGGTTGATTTGTTCATTGTTGGCAAGTTGGAAAGCATCTAGCGGTGGAGCCCATCAGGAAAATGCTGACATCATGTAAGGATGGTTTGCTCGAAAAGATCAAAGGAAGAGGCAGACATTCAGAGGCTTTGTTATCTCCACCATCTGCACCCTTTACAGTACTTTGAACTTATTTTTCCTGGGTTGAATTCAGCATTCTCCCATCTGGCACTTTCCAGATGTGTTGGATCTACTACTCCCAGAAGACACAACCAGCTTAGCTTGGGAGTTCTACTCTGAATCCACAGAGGAGTGTGTGTGTCAATAAAAGTTTCTCTCCCCCACCTCCCTAGTTATGACCTTTGGTTTTAGAATGAGTTTTGCAATACAGTTTCTTGACTCACTTTTCATGCTTTTTGACTCATGCTTTTTTTTTAAAAAAAAAAAAACGGATCTAGAGAATTTAGAAGAATAATGCAGATACCCCTGAAGAAGGAATTCAATAGCCATTCAAAATTTTGCCGTTATTCTCGTGTTTCACGAGATGAGCCCTCCACTCCTCTGCTCACAATAGAATCCCTTATGCCACCAGGCTCGAAATTTTGGGCTTGGACATGCCGCCTATGGTCTAATCTAAGCATAGTACACAAAATTGTCTGCTACAACGTCCTACCTATCAATGACTACTTCAGCTTCAACCTCAATAATACATGGGCAAACAATAGATACAAACTCAAGGTAAATCATGCCTAATGTCTCCGTCCTACTGTCCCCATCTATTTGTATTCATTTATTTTGTTTATATCCTTGTTTACATTTATACCTGCTATCTTGTACATGTTTGAGAAACTAATAGATACAAATAAATTGCTCCAAACTCAATTGCAGAAAATACGACTTCAGCAACAGAGTGGTCAACGCCTGGAATGCTCTACCTGACTCCGTTGTTACATCCTCAAACCCCCCACAGCTTCAACCTTAAACTGTCTACCGTGGACCTCACACCATTCCTAAGAGGTCTGTAAAGGGGGCCTGCATAAGCACCCCAGCGTGTCTACCAGTGGTGGGTTCCTAGCCAGTTTACTATTGGTTCGCTGAGAGGGTGTTTTGCTGGTGCCTACCATCCCTGTCCTACTCTCCCCATTTATTTGTATTCATTTCCTTTGTTCATATCCATGTTCATACATACTTGCTATCTTGTACATGTTTGACAAACTAAATAAATAAAATAAATAAATACACTATTTCTTGCAACAACAGCGTGTCAGTAGATCTTGTGGCATCTGTATTTTGAGCTGGTCTATCTCCAAGGACCGGCATCAATTTTGAAAACCTCAGTGATTTCCTCTCCCTCATCTTATACTGAAGACAATCAAAGTTAGTCTTGAGTATCTTTCTCTCTCTCTCCTTTTCATGGCTATGCTCCCCCCCCATTTATTATGATCATGTGCCATGAAATCCATTTTGAATTCCCAATGACCACATAGATAGATTTTTCTGCATGACAATCTACTGTTATTATTTCAAGTCTTCCAATGGCGCACTCATTGTCACTATTAACAGAGTCTACCCGGTTCCACCACAAATGCGCGAACGACAAAAGCACGGCTGACTAAACTGCGGTGACAAAACCACACCGACAAAACCGCGCCGATGAATGAGCACTGAAGCGCGCCGACAACAGCGCGCTGTAACCCTAACCCTAACCCTAACTCTAAACCTAACCCTAAACCTAATCCTAAACCTTACCTTAACTTAAATCGCGCTTCTGTCGGTGAGCTTTTGTCGGCGCGCTGTTGTAGGCGCACTTTTGACATTGCGGTTTTAGCGCTGCGGTTTTGTCGGTGCGCTTTTGACGTTCGCGCTTTTGTCGGGTCACGAGTCTACCCACCTTGATACTGGTTGTCCTCTTCTTCTTTCTTCTATCTTTCCCAACATTAGAGCCTTTTCCAGAGAACTGGGTCTTCACTTAGACTCACAAAGCTGGAAGGGGCTCAGAGATCTGCTCGAATTGACGAGTCAAAAGTAGGACAATTTGAGCCGGGTTGTTTATACCTTGACTTTGGGTTGATTTATTTGACGATCCATTGGTTTGGTTTCTTCTTTGGCCTGTGGTAATTCTCAGGTGTATCTTCTCCCACACCAAAGTTCAAAAGTGTCAATTCTTATCCTTCCCTGCTTTTTAAAGTCTAATTTCCACTTCCAATGTATATACCACGGGGAATTAAATGGCTTGCAAAATTCCGATCTTTGCAGGAGCTTGCTGATCTTATGGCATTTGAAGATCTTTCCAATAGCCTTCATGGATATTCTACCAAGTGCTAGTCTGCTAGGGCAGGGGTGTCAAACTCAAATCCTGCTAGCCAGATCTGGCCCGTGGGCTGGTTAGATCTGGCCCGTGGAAACAACGGACCAGCCCACAGTGCATGTGGCCCTCCTGAGCTTCGTTTTCACTGGCAGCGCACCCCGACACAAGTGATATTGAGCTGGCCATGCCCACCCCAGCTACGATTTCATTGAAGCCAAACACCACCTTGATGCGGCCCTCAATGAAATCGCATTTGATAGCTCTGTGCTAGATATTTCATGACTGCTTGTTCCTTTTCTGCTGATGGATGATCAAACAGGGCACATTCTTTTTTATTGTTAAAATGTTTTGAACAGAGAGGGAGAAAGGAGGATAATTTTTAAAGAAAAGATTGAGCCTGCATTGGCATCAGCAGTGGGCCTCACTTACCTTCCCTACCGTTTTGCAAATATGAGTGCACGCACCGCATCTACCCATGCGCACTGCCTCCTGTGTATGCGCAGTGCTCACGCATTATGTTGGGGCAGGTGGGTGGAGGGTCCCACAGCCGCCGCTACCAGTTCACCAAACCGGAGGGAACCGACCGAATACCACCTCTGATTGGCATTAATGTATTTGCCGAATGATGCCTGAATTGAGTCCTGACTGAACACACCCTTAGATTTCCCCAGATCCACCTGGATTCGTGATGCATTCCTGATTTTTAAAAAAAGCAATTCACTGGAAACCAACTCCAGGCACTCCTTGATTTACAACCATTCTTTTGGTAACTGTTTGAAATTATAGCAGCACAGAAAAAGGTACTTATGAACAGTCCTCACACTTATGACCACTACAATATTACCCTACAATCAGGTGATCAAAATAAGACCGTTTGGCAACTGGCATCTGCTTATGACAATTGCAGCATCATGTGACAACTTGGTGTGACCTCCTCAGCCGGCTTCCAACGAGCAACCTTAATGGGATAATCTGGATTTGCTTAACAACTTCCTGATTCACTGAACAAATGCAGAGATTTGCTTAGCAACCAGGGCAAAAAAAAAGGTCATAAAATAGGTGCAAATCACTCTATAACCACTTTGCTTAGCACCAGAAATTCTGACCCCAATTGCAGTCGTAAGATGAGAATCACCTGTACTCCATGCCTTTTTTCACTCAACTTGATTTTTTCACATTCAAATTTGCAATGGGGAACTTTGCATTTGCAAAAAAAAGCTTTCCTCCCCAATTTTAGAAAAGCAATTTATAATCAGGAGCAAGTGCATGAAGAATCAATATATTTCTGGTAGATTAATATATATATTTGGCCTAGATTGGCCCATGAAGCGTGAAGTGAAAAATAATTTAAAAGTATTACATTTACTTCTAATATTTTTTCTTTCTACAAGGAATAAGTCAGCTTGATGGTTTCCCATAGGAACTGAAAACAGACTGAAATTTCTAAATATATTTGCATGACGTTTAATAAATGGCCCTCAGCTGTGAAATAATGTTGATGACACCATCTGTGGCTGAGATTATGTATTATGAACACAGATCAAGTCAAAGGTTATCAGACCAAAACACAACAACTGAGACCTAAAAGCTAGTTAAAATATCTTTAGGCCACAAAGGGAAGTGACAAATAACAAATAACCTGTCAAATATGGCAGATTGTAGGGTGATTGTAGGGTGATACAGTTAGTCCTTGACATAACAAGCATTCAGTTAGTGACAATTGAAAGTTATAATAGCACTAAAAGTGTGATTTATGACTATTTTTCATATAACCATTGCAGCATCCCCTGTCATTTGATCAAAATTTAGACCCTTGGCAACTGATTCATAACTATGACCGTTGCTGTGTCCCAAAGTCATGGGAATCACCTTTGGTGACCTTTTGACAAGCAAAGTCAATGGGGAAGCCAGATTTACTTAACAACTGTGTTACTAAACAACTGCAGTGATTCACTTAAACCCTGTAGCAAGGAGGTCGTAAATCGGGGGAAAATTCACTTAACAAATGTCTCACTTAGCAACATAAATTTTGGACTCAATTGTGGTCGTAAGTGGAGGTAAATCTTTTCAATTATCTCTACTTTGGGTTGGAAAGAATTGGAGATTCTGGGGAAGAATTCTGAAAGTTAGAAGGAAAGAGGATGCTTGGGAGGTTTTAAAAGCAATAAACAATTTTCAGAATGGCTAGTCATCTAGACCAGTGTTTTTCAACCACTGTGCCGTGGCACACTAGTGTGCCGTGACATAGTGTAAGGTGTGCCGTGGGAAAAACACCTGCCTATAGTCAATATAGGCACAGAGTTAAAAAAATTTAACTTTTTCTAATGGTGGTGTGCCTCGTGATTTTTTTCATGAAAAAAGTGTGCCTTTGCACAAAAAAGGTTGAAAAACACTGATCTAGACTACCCTTATTTTGAAACGTGAAATTTGAAAAAAGATTAAAATTGATGCATGACTTGCACTTGACTGCGTATTCAGTTTCCTAATTTTAACTTTTTGTTTCAATGGTATTTCAATTGTGTTTTAATTGGTGTTTAAGAGGGTTGTAAGTTTTTATTGACCTTTCTATTTTATATAGTAACCGTGCTGTTTGGATGTTTAATTGTAATTATATAAGCTGCCCAGAGTCACAAATATGAGATGGGCAGGTACACTGAATGAATGAATGAATGAATGAATGAATGAATGAATGAATGAATGAATGAATGAATGAATGAATGAATGAATGACATTAGCAGCAGATGCTAAAGTGGAGAAGAATTTAGAATAGGTAAGATTTTTATAATGGCCAATTTTCCTCTGTTTTTTAGTTAGTATACAAGCAAAAGCCTTAATTAATCATTTGGTAGTAGTCTTCTTGATTCATTTTTAATCTCACAAAATAATATTCTGAACATGTTTTAAAACAGTACTTACTCCCACTTTTTTCTGTGTTACTAGGGAAAGCATTTATCCTCTAATCATATCGTGAATAATTCACTGGCTTTAATTTACATTTCATTGGAAATCTGAACACATTTTAAAGGAAAGCTCTCCACAGAGAGTAAATAAAGATAACATGTTAAAAAAAAGCAACCTGAATTTCATGTCCTCTTTATTTAGAATAAATTCCTCTTTGAAATGAATGCAGTAATGTGAATCTGAGTTTTGTTTGTGGGTTTTTCTTCTCTCTTTTTTGACTCATTAAATATCCATGCTGAGGATATTCCTTCTGAGTTCTTTATTATAATTGGCCAACCAGCAAAGTGATTGACATCTTATTAATATAATTTTGCCTTGCTGCAACTGACATGGAGACATTTCTCAATGATTTGAACATGCATGGTGCCTTGACCTAGCATGGTTAACATTTGATATTTTAAAGATGGATGTCAGCTTGAATGGAATTTTAAATATCAGATGGGTGTTTTCTCTTGTTTTCTCCTCTGCTGTGTCAATATTGGCAGACTAAAGGGTTTATTATGGCTTTAGCATTATGCTAATCAAGCAGAAACATATGCAAACTTTTTGGTAATAAGGAAAATTGAAATAACTCTATTACTGTCTAAAGGAGATAAGAACTAATATTAGAGTTGGTGAGTTATTGCTTCAGGTTTTAATCCTGTGCACCTTTAATTGACAATAAGGTAAAGGCAAATGTTCCCCTTGCACATATGTGCTAGTCGTTCCTGACTCTAGGGGATGGTGCACATCTCTGTTTCAAAGCCGAAGAGCCAGCGCTGTCCAAAGATATCTCTGTGGTCATATGGCCCGCATGACTAAACACTGAACGCGCACGGAACGCTGTTACCTTCCCACCAAAGGTGGTTCCTATTTTTCTACTTTCATTTTTACATGCTTTCAAACTGCTAGGTTGGCAGAAGCTGGGACAAGTCACGGGAGCTCACTCACAAGGGATTTGAACCACCGAACTGCCAACCTTTCTGATCGACAAGCTCAGCGTCTTAGCCAATGAGCCGCCACGTCCCTTACTTGACAATAACTCTGGTGAATATAGTGGGAACTGAGTCTTTTGGAAAGTTCAAGTTGATATATAAATCGGCTTACAACAGTTCATTTAGTGATCATTCAAAATTACAACGGCACTGATTAATGACCGTTTTTCACAGTTACAACCTTTCCAGCATTCCCATGATCAAAATTCAGATGATTGACCTTCTGACAAGCGAAGTGAATGGGAAAGACAGATTCACTTAACAACTGTGTTACTAACTTGCCAACTGCTGTGATTCACTTAACAACTGAGGCAAGAAAGGTAATAAAGCCAGACACAGTTCACTTAACAAATGCTTCACTTAACAACATAAAGTTCGGGCTCAGTCGCGGCTATAAGTCAAGGACTACCTGCATATGACAGATTTAGAACCAATTATAAGCTTATGCAGATCATAACAGGAGATCTTTAATGTACGGCCATTCGTTCATTGACCATTCAAAGTTACGACAGCACTGAAAAAAAATGATTTATGACCAGTTTTCACACAACCGTTGTAACATCCCCAATGGTCCTATAATGGAACTTTGAACCTTTGGCATGTGTTTGACAGCTTTATTGTTCCTGAGATCATGTGCTCACCATTTGTAACCTTCCCTGCCAGCTTCTCACAAGCAAAGTCAGTGCGGGAAGCCAGATTCACTTAATGAACACATGACTCATTTAACAACTTCGATGATTTTCTTAACCACTGGGGCAAAAAAGGTCGTAAAATGGGGAAAAACTCATTTAAGAACTACTTTCCCCCGTCCCTCCCTCCCTCGCCCCTTCCTTCCTTCCTTCCTTCCTTCCTTCCTTCCTTCCTTCCTTCCTTCCTTCCTTCCTTCTTTTTCTTTCTTTGAAATTTGCACTTAACTGTGGTTGTAAATTGAGGACTCTGTATCTGAACAGTGTGAGATTATAATTCTGCTTTAGCAATGCAGGTGATCCTCGAGTCACAATACTAAAAAAAAATTGAAATACATGCAAACTATCAGGGGAGATAAAAGATCAACCACAATGGTACACAAAATACTGAAACCAGGTACCTATACGTCGGGGGACAGTTTGGATAGCAATGTAATCTGAAACTTTCCTTAGTGCTATAAAATGGCTCTTTATGATTTTTGAGGTAAACTGACCAGGTTTTTTTTTACCATTTATGAGTGGATAACAAAATGACCAATGAGGACTCCACTCAGACAAGAAATCTGTTTTCTTCTGGGTACAATTCAAGATGCTGGTTGTCACCTTTATAACCCTACATGGCCTGTGGCCAGGTTATTTGAAGGACAGTCTCTTCACAGTTACGTCTAAGAGGATCCACCACAGCATAGAGGCAGGGAATATTGTGGCTCTCGTCTCCTAAGGAGCAGGGGTGGGTTCCTGCCAGTCCTAACCTCTTCTATAGAAGAGGTTCCATAAATCTACAGTGCCGTTTAGAACCGGTTCCAGCTCCCTCCTCCCGCCCGTCCGCACATCATCAAGATGAAGAGCGAGAGGAGGAATTCTGGGAGTTGAAGTCCACAAGTCTTAAAGCTGTCAAGTTTAAACACCCTTGGGTTTTTTTTTTCTAAAGGGTTAGGGGTGCAAGGGTCTTGTAACTTGACAGCTTTAAGATTTGCACACTTGCACACTTCAATGCCAGAGTTTCTGAGCCAACATTTTGGTTGCTAAGCAAGAGCGTTGTTAAGTGAGTTTCACCACATTTTACAAGTTGGCCATGCCCACCCAGTCACATGGCTGGCAAGCCACTCCCACCCAGCAAACCACTCCCACAAAGCAGGCCACACCTACAGAAGAGGTTCTAAAAATTCTTCAAACCCACCACTGCTAAGGAGATACCTCTGGTGGGACACAAAAGAAGGGCCTTCTCGGTGGTGGCTCCCTCCCCTTGGAATATCATCTCCCCAGAGATTAGACTGGTCTCTACTTTGACATTCTTTAGCAAGGCCTTGAAGACCTAGTTTTACCATCAAACCTGAGGAATCCAGAGTGGGATGGAGTCAGGGGTGGGTTCTGCCCTGCTTTACTGCCAGTTTACTCGCTCGCTTTGCGTGCACATGTGTGCTGGATGCAGTTCAATTAAAACTGTTCTGCGCCATGCGTGGAACTAAAAAAGCAAGATGGCAGCAGCAATGGCAGCGACAAGGGTTCAGAGGCGTGACAGGCCTGGGTCACTGCCACTTCCAGTGATCCTGTTACTGCCCCTTCATTTAATAACCAAGAAAGAAACCACTCAACTCCATATTTCAGAATTAAGTGCTTTTACTGGCTACAAACGAAAAGAAGCAAAGCAAAGCTGAATCTGAATAAAAAGGCGCGAAAGCAATAGATATCAATACAAGATTCATTCCCCTCCCCTTGGTACCCCAGTCCATAGTCCAATCATATTTCACCCAACTGTCAGGTGGGAGACATCTTCAAAAATCATCATCAGGATGGAATGCTGGACAGTTGGCCTTGGCGGGAAACTCCCTTCCTTCCACATGCGCAAAGAGATGGTGAGAATAACTCCCTAATAAACCGTCCTCCAGTACAGAATGATTCCCTTCCCAAATACCATGCTCCCCCTCTCCGTTTCAATGGCAGCCGAAAAGCAGCAGCGAAGCAGAAGCTGACAGACCACCATACCACTACCGTTTGGCCGAACTGGTAGGAACCCAACACTGGATGGAGCCCATCAAGTGGGTTATTTGACTGATTGCTGTTGCTGGTGGGTGGGGTGTTGTTGTTGTTATTGTTTTTATTGTTATTGTATATGGGGTTTTAATTTTGTTGTTGTTGTTAGTTGCGAAGTCGTGTCCGACCCATGGACAACACTCCTCCAGGCCTTCCTGTCCTCTACCCTCCTCTGGAGTCTATTTAAGCTTCAGTATGACGCATTCTCCTCAGGCAACTTTTTTGCAAACTGCCCCAAATCACTAAAAGTGAGTGGACGGCCATATAAAGTTCCCAAAATAAACAAATAAATAATTGGGCAGGAGTTATTAGCTATTTCGATTTAAACTGTTTCCTAGATAAAAGCAAAAAGTTGCAAAAACATTTTTCAAATTGAGCTTTTAACCGATATATTCTGTTTTGGATTTGTGATAGCAGTAGTGCCTTTACTTGACTTTTTATGGTTGTTAATGCCTAGTTCCGCCCAAGTGGATCAAAGCAATTTTCAGTGTAATTATATACGCATAGCAGAGTATTATAGCCAGCCATCTCAGTCTAGAGAGCCATGGGAGCAGCAACTGGCTATACTATACGCACAACCTGTGCCTTTGCAAATAGTTTCAGGCCAAGGTCACAAGTTGTGCATAGAAACTCAGTGGGAATGTAAAAATGATTGGTTTGTTATTGTGAAGTTGCGCAAATGATCCTTTGCACATCGACAAAACTGGGATTTTTTTAAAACCCGCACATTGACTTTAGTCAGTGTAACCGTTATTTTGTTTTAAAATTTTCTTTTATATATCTCAGTATTTAATTTCACTAGCAATTTATCTTGAAAAACAACCTGTTGTCTGAACGCAAGAAATGCAATCTGGGAAATTTCCATTATTTCACCGTTTTATGGCTTGATTAAGCTGTTATTAAGCAAACCTGCCAGTGTTAGGTTGCCAATTTTTTTTACTACCGGTTCGGGTGTGCGAGCTTCTGCACATGCGCAGAAGCGTCTGGGCAAGTGGGCGAAGCCTCCCGCCGCCACTACTACCAGTTTGCCCGATCCAGGCTGAACTGGGAGAGACCTACCTCTAAAACACACTAGTCGTAAAGTGAAAGGCCATGATTGTTAACCAAACCTATTGTTGGCTATGGGGTGCTTTTGCTAAAAAGTAGAAGTAAATGGCCATTTTCAGAAAAGAAAAGAAAAAAAAACCATTGCAAATTGAAGTCACATGATTGTGGATGCTGCAAAAGGCTATGAATGAGAGCATCTAAAATGTGATGTGACAATGGGGAAGTGGGGACAGCGTCTTCAGAACTGATCTTATAAGTAGCTTTTTGGGGGAGGGTGGTCTGTTCTAACAAGACACTAAGTGACCGGTTGTAAATTGAGGACTTCCTGCATAGTTAGTAAACTAATGTGCTTGCAGGCCTAATGAGTTCAATCCCTGATAGGAGGTTTTATGAATGGAACTGAATAACATCTGGCTATCTACTTCTGACACTTCCCAAACAGGACGAAACTCCGCTTATAGTGACTCCTGCTGGTAAATGACATTGAACTTGTATGAATGACACATATGCACAAATAATTTGGGGGATGAATATAAAGAGGTTGGAAAAATCAGGGAACAAGAATGACTTGGAAGTTTGGAAAGATCTTTATGGCTAGTAGAGTAAAGTCACAGAAACTTCACTTGAAAGCCTCGTAAATTAATTCTGCACAGCCTATAATTAAAGTGGAGACCCTCAATTTCTCCTCCTCAAGGTCCTTCTCATACTTTACTCACTCCCGGGTTCAAGGATAAGATTTTGCGAAGGCCTTGTTTCCTCTCTTAAATGTCTTCCAGCCTTCTCTGTGTTCTCTTTGGTGTTTCGTCCCACCTATTACAAAAGTTTGCAGCTGTACGCTAAATAAATATATAGTAAATGTTTGCAGAGGACTCTGAAGGCTATATATCCCAGCAGAAAGCCTTATAAACAGGCAGTCCTCAAGTTATGATCATAATGGGCTGTCCATTACAATTTGAATGAACTTTATGAATGAATTTTAAATGAACTTACGACAGTTCATTTAGTGGCCGAAGTGACAACGGCACTGAAAGATGTGAATTATGGCCACTTTGTCAGACTTATTAGCAATCTTTGCAGCATCCCCATATGATTTACATCCAGGTGCTTGGCAACTGGTTCATACTTATACTTCATATGTTGCTGTGCCTCAGGGTCATGTGATCCTCTTTTGCCAGCGACAGGTGGAAACTAATCAAGGAGAGAGGCAAGCTAGGACTAAAGGAATTTCCTGACCGTGAGAACAATTAACCAGTGGAACAGCTTGCCACAAGAAGTTGTGGCTCCTCCAAACACTGGAAGTTTTTAAGAAGAGATTGGACTGCCATTTGTCAGAAATGGTGTAGGGTCTCCTGCTTGAGCGGGGGTTGGGACTAGATGACTTACAAGGTCCCTTCCAACTCTGACAATCTGTTAAACAACTAGAAGGCCACTAAGTGAACTTAATGATCCCCACAATCCCTGCTCTCCCAAACCATTCATTAAACCAGTGATTCCCAAACTTAACAATTTTAAGACTTGTGGACTTCAACTCTCAGAATTCTCCAGCCAGCAGAGCTGGCTGGAGAATTCTGAGAGTTGAAGTCCACAAGTCTTAAAGTTGCCAAGTTTGGAAACCTTTCATTAAACAAATGTGGGGGTTGTTAAGTGGGCCATGTGATATCTCAGGCATGGAGAGACTAGGTGTAGGCACAAACCCACCTTCCTTGGGCCTGCCAAGGCCTCCTTCCCTCTCTGACATGTCCCATGCTCTACTCCCCACAATCATTTCTCTATTGTTAGCTACAGCTCTGCCAAGGTTGGCCTGGCCGGAGGAAAGTAATAGCTAGCTTTTAGTTAGTTTTAGCCAGGGAAAAATAAAATTCTCAGGGTTTTCTTTCTCTTGCTAAAAGCTAGCCTTAGCCTCTGCCCGGCTAAGAACTTGGCCAAGATTGTTTTTCACCCAGAAAAAGATGGCCCCTTGTGGGATTGTGCCCCAGCAATGGATCCACTCGCCCCTCGTTCTCTACCCCAATCGCCTGAGCTCCGGAGTTCTGAAAAGTGAATGAGTGGTCAGTGATGGGAAAGGTGGGGGGGAGAGTGTGTGGAGCAGTGGAGTAGCAAAGCAGTTCCCGGGCTTATGCGGACCTCAAGGGACAGGATGGGAGAATTACTCGGTGGGGAGGTGCTGTTGTGTTTCTGCAGTCATGAGGTCCTAAACCAGGGGTTTCCAACCTTGGCAACTTTAGGCCTGGAGATCTTCAACTCCCAGAATTCTCCAGCCGGACCGATTCCTAAAAGACCACAGGAATATTGCAGCAGAAGTTAATTTTGGATCAAAAATACCTTTTGGGATTATGTTGTAATGTAGAATACTTCTAAGTGACTGGTTGTTAGCTGAAGACTGCCTGCAATCTGAAAATAGAAAGGATGCAGGTGGAGTTCTTAATAATATATGCAAACTACCGTACAAGTAGCCTCAATTTAAGACCAGAATTGAGATCACATTCCTGGTCATAAGTTATTATGATTATAAATTGAGGCATTGTGAGTTGGCTGTTAAGCAATTGCAAGGGCAAATGTTTTATTTTGAGTGGGAGTTTTTGTCAGAAACTAGCAAAAAAAAAAAAAAGAGCCACAAATCATGGTTATGTAACAATTGATCATAAAGATGAGCCATCTCTCCATTTGTGTGTCGTGTGCGTGCAGGCACATGTATATGGGCACACTTGTTTTTATGTGGCACATTTTATGATGTCCAGATGTCCAGAAGTGCTTTACAGGCCATTAAGCATCCATTCTGTTGCCCTTCAGAATTTCAAAGCACCAATAAATGATTGTTAAATCGAGATTTAACATCTTGCTGGAAAAGGTAGCTTGCATTCGTTTTACATTCCTTTTTTTTGGAACCAGAAAGCCAAGTAGGAGCAGATTTTGGGATGCAGAAAAATGCAGAGCCAACTTGCAACGATCATTTTCAATCACTTCCTTAAAATATTAATTACACCGTTCAGGAAGAATGCATCAAGATTTTCTTCTCACTCCATCCCCCTTAGGCCTCGATAATATTAGATAGATAATAATTGTCCAGGAAGGACAAATATAGCTAGATAGCTAGCTAAACTTAATTTTGTCACTTTAAATGTACACTAATTGGCATACATTAATACAATTTCGTTGGATGCAGATCCCATTAAGTCTTCACTGCAATCATGGTTCATTTTGGTTTTTTTAAACTTTTGATTCATGGCTATTATTTAAGACTTGCAAAACCTATATAACAACTCCCCGCCGGCGGGAGAAAGACGATGGGCGGAGCTAGCACAGGCGGGGGAGGCAACAGTAGGCGGGGCCTGCAATTTGGCATTTCTGCCGCTTGTTTTGTTAGTAGGCGGAGATTGGGGTGAACCCACTTTGTCGAACCGAAGGGGAGGACGGATGTCTCTCGGTTCGACCAACCGAACCTTGCCTTTAACCGATCCGCACGTTTATCAATACACACTCTGCCCCATTCAATGAGAGAGATAGGAAGAGGCTTTCGGGACGTCCCAAGCGAACGAGGGGCGCCCGCTCCCGACCCTCCTGCTTTTCCTCCCCCCCTCCGCTGGCCGGAGATCGTCCATTCTAAAGAGCGCGCACCTCTCCCACGATTCGGCGGCTGTCTGGGCGGTTGTTAGGGGGTGGGGGAAGCGGACAAGGTGATCCGGGGGTTCGGCGGGCTTTCATCGCGCTTGGAAGCCGAAGCGGCTGCAAACGCCGGGCGGGATCATGGCGAAGGAGGAAGACAAGGGCGAGATGAAGGTCCCCGAGGAGATGTTCAAGGATGTCAAGTTCTTCGTGGTGGGAGACATCGACTCCAAGGTAACCGAGGGGAGATCGCCGCGGAGGGGGGCGCGAGCTCTTCCGCCTCCTGGACTGTTCCTCCCGATCTTCCTCCCCCCGCAAACCTTATTGGGACCAAGCGATGACAGCGGCTCGTGAGGCGGGGGGGGGGAGAGAAGGGAGGAAAGCGCATGCGCTCTTGCGAGAACCCTTTCCAGAGAGCGGGACAGGGGGGCATTGTTGCCCCTCGCGCGTGCTGGAAGTGG
Organism: Thamnophis sirtalis; assembly: GCF_051295495.1. Taxonomy (NCBI): domain Eukaryota; kingdom Metazoa; phylum Chordata; class Lepidosauria; order Squamata; family Natricidae; genus Thamnophis; species Thamnophis sirtalis. The sequence continues at coordinate 11,098,928 of NW_028261384.1, read as the reverse complement.
GGGAGGTTTAGGGCAGGGAGATCAGCCGTTAACGGTTCGCAGCGGCCGGCCTGGGACTGACGTGATCTCCTCCCCCTCCTGTCAGTCAGTCAGTCAGTCAGTCCCGCGTTTGCTGCTAGGGAAGCTCGGCAGGCCTCTGCTTCGGATTGAGAGGGTTTTGGGGGGCGGGAAAAGCATGGCGAGGGGCAATCTGAGGCCCGGGTGGTCTTCCCGGTGTCGCTGTTGCTTGTAGTCCCCGCACGGGAAGGGGGCTCGGAGTAGGCCTCTGGCGCTCCTCTTCTCTTGCTTGCCGTTTCCTCATTTCTGTCGCCTGCTGGTGAATGAGCTTTTAAACCACGCTTTACATGTAAACTGGGTGAAACCAGACTTCTTAATAGCAGAGACTGTGGGAGGGATCTTGGAGTCTTAGTGGACAATCAGCTGAATAAGAGCCAGCAGTGTGTAGCTGCAGCCAAAAAAGCCAATGCGATCCTAAGTTGCTTTAAGTGAGGGATACAATCAAGATCAAGTGAAGTACTAATACCACTCTATAAAGCCCTAGTAAGACCACACCTTGAGTACTGCGTTCTGTTTTGGTCACCACACTATAAAAAAGATGTGGAGACTCTAGAAAGAGTGCAGAGAAGAGCAATAAAGATAGCAATAGCAATAGCAGTTAGACTTACATACCGCTTCATAGGGCTTTCAGCCCTCTCTAAGCGGTTTACAGAGTCAGCATATTGCCCCCAACAATCCGGGTCCTCATTTTACCCACCTCGGAAGGATGGAAGGCTGAGTCAACCTTGAGCCGGTGAGATTTGAACAGCCGAACTGCAGAACTGCAGTCAGCTGAAGTAGCCTGCAGTGCTGCACTCTAACCACTGCGCCACCTCGGCATTGGAGACTAAAACATATGAAGAATGGTTGCTGGAATTGGTTATGTCTAGTCTAATGAAGGGAAGGACCAGGGGAGACATGATAGCAGAGAGGAGGAGGTCAAGCTATTTTCCAAGGCACCTGAAGGCCAGACAAGGAATAATGAATAGAAACTAATCAAGGAGATATCAACTTATAAATAAGGAGAAATTTTCTGACAGAACAATCAACCAATGGAGCAGTTTGCCTTTGGAAGTTGTAGGAGGTTCATCACTGGAGGCTTTCAAGAAGAGATTGGACTGCCATCCGTCAGAAATGGTGTAGGATCTTCTCCTTGAGAGGAGGATTGAACTAGATGATCTACAGGTCCCTTCCAACTTTGTTAATCTGTTATCTGTTAAAATCTCATGGCAGGAAAGGATTACTTCCCCCCAGGAGAACAAGAGGGAATCCCCGATTTGTCCTCCTCTTCTACAGAAACAGATCCCTCGTATTAAAAAATAAAGGAAAAAAAAGACATGACTCCGAATCTTCTTTTCCCTGAGCCGATAGTCTTCTGCAGGCGGGAAAGATTCCTTCTGTCAGTGGGAGAGAGCCAGTAGCCACATCATGCCATCCAATCTGACAAGGTCTAACTTGCCTCTTCTGGATGTGAAAGATGGCAGTTGCTGGCTGATCCCGACTGGGAAGTGAAATGCAGCTGGAACTGCTTAGCTTTTCGATGGGAGACCACTAGGTGATCACAGGCTGCAGGATAGATTGGGAGGCTGAAAAACATCCCGAAAGAGAAGCTCATGCTGTGTGCCTAAAATGCATTCTCAATTTGTTTGTAATAAGACCCATGGACTCATCAAATCATCTGCACCAATAGAAAATATGTGTAGTTTAGGATTGAAATGGGGGAGTCTTTGTTGCTCTCTTGAATTATTTTCTTTACCCATTTTCATTACGTTTTATTACCCATTTTCAAGTAAACAACCAATCTCAATAGAGCACCAAGGTCCTCACACATACCAAATCTGTTTTGCTTTTCTGTTCTGAAACTTTTATTTTTTCAACCATTTCAATGTTACAAATGTGGATCTGGGGCACAAAATGATTGCAATTTAATGCTGGAGTAAATTTCATTCAGGATACAGCAACTTTTCTTCCTCCCCTGATGAAATATCATTTTTGAAGAAAACATAATTTTCTGTGATGTCCAGGCTTGGAAAAATAAGGTCTGGTTGAAACCAAAATGAAGAATAATAGTTTCCTGGGCATTGAAATCAGAAGGAATTATGGGTAGTTTCACTCTAAATCTCTTTATATAAATGAAATGAGATGGGGAATATGTGAGACTAAATAAATATATCTTATAATAAAGCAGTTTTCTTTGCAAGAACTAAGCTAAATTAGGATTTTTTCTGGTTTTTCATTTCCAAAATTTCTGCCTTTCAACATGTAAAATGAAGTGTTCCTAGGCAATTTATTTGATGAGAAATAAAATGAGTTCAGTGCAAGAAAGAATTATCATATGTTCTTTTCCTAGAAGTTTCAACAGATACCAAATTATCTTATATATCGTAATTCTATATGGCATAATAAGAAGGAATGAAGTTTTTAGAGATCTAGACACATTTATAGAGTATTTGGTGCACTGAATACATACTTGTTTTTAACGAAATAAATGTGAAATACAAGCATCTTTCATGCGATACTTACATCCAGGGGAAAGATGGTAGAAGTAAAACTTTCTTATCGTGCTACATTTCATTTTTCATTATTTTACATTTTATTTATTGCTGTCTTTGGTCAACTATGTGTTTATTATGTTGAGAGAGCAAGAGCTGGGTTTTTTTTTAAAGGAAGGCTTCATATAGTCCAGTTTTAATGAGCTGTGGTATTCATACAGCATGTTTAAATGTATTGGAGAAAAACTAGCAGATCAACAGTAGGATTGGGGAGTTAAATGTTAGCCCAAAGAACCCTAGAGGTCTTTCTCTGATCGGTCATGTCATGAACTAATGAGAGAGAGGTTTTTATTCAGTTTCTGGCAATAACACCTAGAATGCTGCCCCCCCCCCCCAACTTGGAGTGATTTCAAAAGCTCTTTTATTTCTATTTTAATTCCCTTCCACATGATCACATGGGGTGAAATAGGGTTGGTAGGATAACTCAGTGCTTTTCTTCCCTTTCCTGCTCCCAACCAAAAGGTCTTTAAAAAAAAACTAAGCAAAGACCTAGGAATTATAGCCTTTCTCCCCAGCAGTTAGGGAAACGGCTTATACAAACCAGATGTCTTATATCGTTCACTGATGTCCAGCAACAAGTTTGTTGTTTGGCTTGATTGAAATTCTCTGGGAAAGGTGATAATATTAGCATGAATGTACGCAATGTATGTGTGGGAAAATGTGATTTGTTGTACCTAAGCATTTTTCTGAAACTGAAAAAAGTAACTTTTCACTTTCATGTTATATAGGTTATTCAACTTCTGAAAGATGGGAAGGCAAAGGAAGTTTCCTACAACGCTCTAGCTTCACACATCATTTCAGAAGATGGGGATAATCCAGAAGTTGGTGAATCTCGTGAAGTGTTTGATCTTCCAGTAGTAAAAGTAAATATTTAAAGCATTGTAACTATTGTTATAATGGATGGGCAGGACAAGAAGCAATGGATGGAAACTACTCAAGGATAGAAGCAACCTAGAACTAACAAGAAATTTCCTGACAATTAGAACAATTAACCAGTGGAACAACTTGCCTCCAGAAGTTGTGGTGCTCCAACACTGGAAGTTTTTAAGAAGAGATTGGACAACCATTTGTCTGAAATGGTATAGAGTTTCCTGCCTGAGCAGGGGGTTGACTGGAAGACCTCCATGGTCCCTTCCAACTATGTTATTCTATTGTATTCTATTGTTTTAGTACAATTAATATTTTGATACAGAACATAAATGTTTCCAGATTTGCATGCAAAGAAATGCTATTTGTGTGTGTTGAGAAGGGAGAAAAGGGTCAAGTCCATCACTTTGAGCACTGTTTTGTCCATTATGAGACTACTGGTAAACAGCAAGTTAAAGCCTTATCTCAGATCCCTGGCACACCACCACCACCACCCCAAAAAACCCCTACGTTATTGGACTTAGGATTGATAGTCCCAGTTATCTAGCTGGCTAAGAAGGGCATTGATGTTTAATGAACATACTTATAAAGAAATATCCTTACTGTTGCCTTGTACAAGTTATCATATGTTTCAATAATATCCAATCCCTTTCAATATTTGGAACCTTAATAATAAATCAATTTTATTATAATCACATCAGCATAGTTTGAAATACTAACATGAACGTAAAACCCACAGATTATTAATTGTTTACATGTAGAGGGTTCCTATTCAGTACTTTATATCTACAGATAGGCCTGGGAGAAATTGTTTGAAAACACACAGCTGTTTCCAATTAACAAAGATAATACAGACATAAACAATCCTTTTAAGCCTGATAAGATAGCTTAATAGCAATAGCACTTAGTCTTATATACTACTTCACAGTGATTTACAGCCCTATCTAAGTGGTTTAAGAAGTCAGCATATTGCCCCCAACAATTAAATATAATGAATGAATAATAATCAGGTGAGTGTATATGCTTATGTTTATAATTAGATAGCTATTCTCAGATATATAAATATTTACTTATTATTTTTAAAAACCTATTCTAGCCTTCCTGGGTGACTTTGTCTGTTCAGTGTGGAGCTCTTCTGCCGTATCCTTTCCAGTGAATATGTTAAGAAATTATATAACATTTGATGTTTTTAATATAACTTGCTTTTTAGCTAGGCAAGAAATTGTTTAAGAGAATTAATTAAAGGAAGGTCCTCCTATATTTTAATGCTCTTGCGAGGTCCAGTTGCTTAATTGAAACATTTATTTTTTCTTTCTTTGCTAGTCCTTTGAAATTTTTGAGAGAATGTATATTGAAATTCCTGTTTGTTCAAAAGACAAACTATTCACTCAAATAATCTGATAATTTTATAGCAGAAGGGTTGTGATCTCAACTCTACCAAATTCATTTCTTGATTGCATAATGCTAGATTAGTTTTCTTTCTGCTCTCTCTTTTTAGAAAACTTGGTATGCACAAATCTATACATAGTTTCTTATGAAGTTTGGAAAATTTTTCATTTGTTTATGTTAATACATTTTACATTTTATTTATGTTATTTCCTTGACTTAATTTTGTCAGAGTAAATGGCTTTTCTCCAGAATCCTGTCAGATCTTTTTTGGAGTTGCTGCTTGTCTGTCTCAGGTAAAATATTTTACAAAGCAGCTAAATGATATTCAAAATAAATTCAAAATATTTTTAGCTAAAGTACCTTGCATTTTTTGGTAGGTATCCTCTGAAGATCGGACTATGTTGTGGGCTTTGATTACGTTTTATGGTGGGGATTGCCGTTTGAGCCTGAATAAAAAATGTACTCATTTGATTGTGCCTGAACCAAAAGGGGTAAGAATTTTAATGCATGTTAATGTTGTTTTAGCATATGGAATGCAAATCAATGGCTTGTAAGTATGTTACCATTTTAAGAGGTTTCAGCAATATGTAAGTAGAGTAATGTGGAAGTCATTTCATACATTTGGCTAAGATATTCCTAGGCAAAATTATGTTTTGGGGACTGATAAAATATTCTGATGAATGATAATGCATTTTAGTTTATTAGTTTTGTATGCCGCCCACTCTCAGAAGACTAACATTTTAGCTTATGTTATTTTCAAATAATTGGTGTCACAGCTAAAATAGGTGTTACCAATAAAGAGAATAGTATAGAATAGCTCAGGGTTGAACTGTGGGGCCTTTGGTGCTCTGAGTTTGGTTGTTTTCTTGCAGATGTTTCATTACCCCGCTGGGTAATATCATTAGTAGTAGGGGGGTATGGAGCTTTTTCTCTGGAAGGTGTGAGAAAAAAGGAGGTGAAAACAGTAACAGGACTGGAATACCTGCTATTTACTAAGGAAAGACTGTTGCATAATCCAAATGCCACAGATTTTACCATCCATTTGTTTAGTTGAAATTTTATTTACCTTTTATTAATTAACTATTACATAGTTCTATCTAAATTAGGAGTAGGAGTAGGGGTAGACTTTGGGTAATTATTTATAAAGTAAAAAGATCTATGTAAATCAAGGCATTTTCCCAGACCACAACTTCCTCTCCCCCAATTAAAGTAGCATAAAAAAACCTAATTAGCCACCAGTAATAACCAGGTTAGCAATTGATTGGCCATTGAAAAACAAGCATTTTTAATACCCCATGGCATTTCAGAAGCGAGCAGGCTGGATACAGTTATCATGTCAATTTGTTCTATAGCATTAGGCCCTTGATCAAAGACATCTCCTTTCAGATACATGCTCCTCTCATCTTTTGAGAAGATAAGATTCTAAACAGGTCCTCTCTAGATAACCTCATAGGATGGACAGGAAAGGGGTCCCCAATATAGTCTGATGCTGTGCCTTGTAGGGTTTGGTAAGTAATGACTAGCATTATGAATTCAGCTGAAATACCTGTCAGTAGGAGCAGCCAGTTGACCAATTACAGAGAAAGTAAGTTTCACCTATCAGCAATCTGACATTTGAAACTTTTTGAATTCATTGTTTGCATTTATAATATTTACATTTCAAATATTTTTGTTCTTTCCAGGAAAAATATGAATGTGCCATTAAACGAGAGAACATTAAAATTGTGACACCTGATTGGATTCTAGATTCTATAGCTGATAAAACCAAAAAAGATGAGGTTCCCTATCACCCCCGTTTAATAATATATGAGGAAGAAGAGGAAGAGGAAGAGGAGGAGGAAGAAAATGAAGAACAAGATTCCCAAAATGAAGGGAGTACTGATGAAAAGTTATCAAGTCCACCATCTTCTCAAGAAGGGTCTCCTTTGGGCAATCGAACTTTTTCTCCTAAGTCTATTGATGCTGACAGAAACAAAGGAGAACTTATGTTTGATGATTCATCAGATTCCTCTCCTGAAAAGCATGAAAGAAATTTGAACTGGACCACAGCTGAAGTCCCACAGACTGTTGCCAGAAAGCACACATTGACTCCAGGCAAGGACTCTGGATTGATTAATTTGTGTGCCAATGTCCCACCTGTCCCAGGCAATATTTTGTCCCCTGATATCAGAAGTAATATAATGGCTTCAGTACAAACTCCGCAAAGTTCTGGACATCCTGAAATGATGACAACATGGAGTCCTGCAGTCCGGACACTAAGAAATATTACCAATAATGCTGATATTCAGCAGGTTAATAGGCAATCAAATGTAGCACATGTAAGTACTTTTAAAGTATATGTTGATAAAACATTTCTTGAAAATGAACACTTTCTCTCTTAATGTTATATCAGTAGTTGGGATTTTCCTGAAGTAACCCGTGCCGAATTGCACACTTGTGCAACACACTTGTCACCTATCATAATGAAGATTTTGTTGTTGGTTTAAGATTTTCTGTTTGGAGTTCTTAGACCTCTCTTGATCACCCTGGATTTTTTGAATACAAAAGGATCCTAACTGGTCTGTGAACGTCAGAAATAAAAGGAGCATTTTGAAGAGAAAAATGATTGTTTTGTTGTTAAAATGTAGGATGTTTTCTGAAAGTCTAGGGGAGTATAAAAATATAATTTAAGATGGCATTTTTCTTTTCAACACAGTCTTGGATGTTTACATGGTAAGAATTCTATTTGCTTATATATGTTTTAGTGAACTACCTGTAACATTTTTGAAGTCTTAGCTAGAAGCAATTATCCACAGCCTAATTAGGACAGCTCTTTAAGAACCTTCAGTCTTCAAGTCGTTCTAAGTGTAATTAACCTAGGCATAGTATCAAGAAAGCATTTCTACAGCAGTGTTGCAGGTCTCAGCGGTACAAGTTATTTTTCAGATTAAACTCCAAATATTGGTCTATCAAAATCTATATATATAAAAGTCAACTACCACTCACTCATCAGAAAATCTCCACAATGGTAAAGCATATAAACTTGAAATTTGGAACGTACATTTCTCTTGGCTTCTAGGTGCTCACTAAGAAAGGATTTTTTGAAGTGACCATCAGATCATCAGTATTCCTTATACAGTATTATATTATTTAACAAGTGTCATTACTAAGGAGTTAGATGTTCTACTTCCCCTCGGTAGATCGGGCGTGGGCGTGGCCAGTGCGTGACTCATCCAGCCTGTGGGTTTTACGTATCAATTTATCAAGCCCAATCACATAGCTTCGTAGTGAAGGACGGATATCCAGCTAGTATCTAATAAACTAAGGAAATTTTTATTTTATTATATGTGCCTCGTTTACTAAGATTTAGGAAAGTCCCCTTGACAGTAATATCGCTTTTCAAAGTTATGGGAGTGACGCACTTTATTCAGAATTGTAATGTCTCCCATACTCAGCTTTTGAAAGCATGCCAGAAGAGGGGTGACAAACTCGCAGGCCAGATGCATCATGCATTGGCTATGCTCACCCCCAGTACAGCGAACAGGGAAAAAGTCGTGATATGTCACATGACGACTGTGTGATGCCGCAAGTTTGACACCCGTGTGCTAGAATATTTGCTTTCATTTTGCTTTTAATGTTCTTTGAATATATTTAATTCAGTCTTACTGTATTTATGTTTTTATTATTTGATTCGTTCTGAATTATCCTGGTAGCTTTATTAGATAGCTTTATTAGAAATATTAGGAAAAAATAGAACTATAACTATAATAAAGCTTCTGTGTTGTTTTCTAGATCTTGCAGTCACTTTCAGCACCCACAAAAACTTTGGAGCCACAGATGAACCACAGCCAGCAGGGGCATCCCAACACAGTCTTGCTTAGCCAGGTCAAACTGGCACCAGAAACACGCTTAGTGCAGCCGCCTCCGCCTCAGCATCACCAGCCTCAGCAACAGCCGCCACCGCAGCAGCAGCAGCAGCAGCAGCAGCAGCAACAGCATCACCATCTCTTGCATCTCCAAGCCCAGCAGCTCCTGCAGCTGCAACAGTCCCAGCCGCCACAGGCTCAAATTCCCCAATCGCCTTTCCAACAGCAGCCGCATCAGTTTGCCCAACAGCAGCAAGTCCATCAGCACCAGTTTCCTCAGCAGCAGCAGCAGCCACAGCAGCAGCAGCAGCCACAGCAGCAGCAACAGCAGCAACTCCCCTTCCCTTCCCAACTGGTACACTCCCAGCAACAAATGCACCGCCCCCCACAACCCATGCCATTTCAGCAGTTGCATCGATTGCAACAGCAGCACCTGCAGCAGCAGCAGCAGCGGCAGCAACAATTGCAGCTTCAGCAGCAAAACCTCCAGCAGTTACAGCATCAGCATCAGCAGCAACAGCAACTTCAGCAGCAACAACTCCAGCAGCAGCACTTACAACAAATGCAGCAGCAGCAGCAGCAAATGCAAATGCAAATGCAAAATCAGGCACCACAACACTTGACTCCAACATCTCAAACACTACACCATCAAGTTCCAATTCAGACCCAACAGAATCCCCAGCAGCAACAACTGCAACAGCACCAACTGTTTGGACATGACCCATCTGTAGAAAGTAGGTTAATTAGTTATATGCATCCTAACTTGTGGTTAGTGTTTCATCCTATTTTCCCCAAAAGATCAACCCTGTGAGATAGATTAGTGATTAATCTATTTTGTTCTTGCACATTGAGGCAAAAAATTTTTAAATGAGGGGGGGGGGAGATTTTGGCTGTTAAATTATTGGTTAGTAGTAAATCAGCTATAGTAAACTTGGTAAGAATATATTAGCAAGCACAGTATCCATGACTAGTACAAAAGGCAAGCCTTTTCCCTTCAGTGGATTTCTGAAAGAAGGAAGCCGTGTTAGTAGATAAGCAGAGCATTTCTAAAACGGCTGTGCTGTAACCAGTTATATATGAAGAACCAAAGAAATCAAAGACAGCTACTGTCCTGAGGAAGTTCTTATACATAGATAAAATGCTTAAAATATTGCTCTTAGGACTTTTGGACCTCTGTTTAGTTCTTTAAGTGTCATCAATTGGATTGACCTAGAAATAATTTCTGGCCTACCTAACTTCATACTAGAACCACTAGAACAAAATCAAATTACTCAGTTGCATTGTGCTTCAAATAGTGATTTCTCAAATATAATGGTTAAATTGTGAATGCAGTTAGCACTTGAATCCAATATGTTTCCTTCTGTCAGTTTTTTTTTTTTAATATCGAGTATATCTGTCAAACCTTGTCCTCTCAAAACATTCAGTCCACACATTCGCATGGATTGCAACTTTCTTATAGCAGTATCAGACAGGTAGACATGCTTAACTTCTGCCTCATGGGACTCCTTTCTCAACAATCCATTCCCACATTTCCTGTTTCATTCTAAACTAACGACTATACGGACACAACTGATTTCCGCTGCTGTCTGCTAAGGTACTGGATGACAGGGATGCAATGTGCAAATCACAAAGTAGCAGTCTAATTGTTGTTAGTATTTTTGGAACCTTGGGATATTATTGGTCAAAATATAGAGCAAAACAATGTAATTTGTTCTCAAACACAATTCTCAAGGTTGAACTTTCTTTCAATCTTGGAATCTGTAAAATGGCTATTTGGGAATTGAGATGCTTTGCACATATTTAGCAAGAAAGCCTCTTGCTGCGTTTGAAAGACAAGACCAGACATCTGCATTTCAATATTGATCGGTTTGAGAGGAACCAAGTTTTAAATGTACATAACATTGTTGCATTAATTATAATTTAAGAGAAAAAAGTGTTTTAGATTAATTTCAACTGCATTGTTTTTTTCAGTTCCTGAAGAATATTTCTTACTGGGTTGTGTCTTTGCAATTGCTGATTATCCTGAACATGTATCTGATAAACATCTGCTGGGAACTTGGAAAAGGGTGAATATCAGTTCTATTTGTGAATATTTTTCAAATCAGAATTTCTAAGTACATTTTTAATGAAAAATCAAATTAACCTATTTTAAAAATAAATTTGCAGTAGTTTCTTTGTAACAAATGAATTATAACAAAATGTATATCTGTTTTTACCAAAAGATGCAGTATTTCACCACTGATTTAGGGTTTCCCCCCTGTTGATTGGGTAACTTCAAACATTTCTATATTTATTATGTTACACTGACATGTCTTTTCAGTTTTCTTAATTTTTATTTTAGGTAATCCATATTCATGGTGGTACAGTTGATCCTACACTTACAAGCCGATGTACACATCTTCTTTGTGAAAGTCAACTTAGCAATATGTATGCACAGGTATGTCAGAACACCATGTATCATTTCTAGTTAAGGTAAAAGTCTGATAACTCTTTCTAGGTTTTTAAAATATAGTTTGTATAGTTTTTATTATCAGTAGCAGAGAGTGCATCCAATTAATATGTAACTCTTCAAACATGAGATCTTGAAGTTTGAAGCTTAATATATTGCCCTTTTCGTCCATAATATTTAACTACCATGGAAAATTTTTTGTTGGCTCAAACACAAGATAGTAAGGGTCTCATTGGTTCAAGAGTAAAACAAACAAAATTAAAGTAAACCTGAATTAAATCCAGAAATTTTTTCTGCTAATGTTAAGGGAAAAAACTTTACTTTGTTTGCTGGTTGTTCCAAAACACCCATCTCCAGTCTCCTGCACATGTTTCAGGCTTGCAGCTTCATTAATAACTCGGTTATGCTGACTCTGGAGAGAAGAATTAAATATGAGGAATAACACAGGATATGTGCCTGCAATTTTTCAAAGCAAATGCTTTTCCACAGTGCATAGGAATCAGCTTGGTCTAGAAACTAGGATACCATGAAAATGAGATTCAGTGGTGAAAAAAAATAAGGTTCTGCATTTAAGAAAGTTTCTGCAAGAAAAACAAAATGAACAGGTAGATTGTGATACCCTGTTCAATAGTAGTAATTGTGAGGGGGATCATGGAGGCCTAGTGGACAATCACTTAAATATGAGCCAGCAGTGTGCAGCAGCTGCCAAAAAAGCCAACACGGTTCTAGGCTACATAAACAGGGATAGAATCAAGATCACGTGAAATGTGAATACCACTTTATAATGCCTTGGTAAGGCCACCTTTGGAATATTGCAAACTCAGTTTTGGTCACGACAATATAAAAAAGATGTTGAGACTCTAGAAAGAGTGCAGAGAAAAGCAACAAAGATGATTAGGGGACTGGAGGCTAAAACATATGAAGAATAGTTGCAGGAACTGGGTATGTCTAGTTTAATGAAAAGAAGGACTAGGAGAGACATGATAGCAGTGTTCCAATATCTCAGGGGCTGCCACAAAGAAGAGGGACTCAAGGTATTCTCCAAAGCACCTGAGGACAGGACAAGAAACAATGGATGGAAACTAATCAAGGAGAGAAGCAACTTAGAACTAAGGAGAAATTTCCTGATAATTAGAACAATTCATCTGTGGAACAACTTGCCTCCAAAAGTTGTAAATGCTCCAATACTGGAAGTTTTTAAGAAGAGATTGGCTAACCATTTGTCTAAAATGGTATAGGGAATCCTGCCTAAGCAAGGGGTTGGACTAGAATAACTCCAAGGTCCCTTTCAACTCTGTTATTCTGCTCTGTTTCATGTTACCCATGAAAGCTGTCTGGGTGACCTTAGACCACTCACTGTTTCTCAACCCAACCTACTTCCCAGGATTATTGTTGAGGAAATAGGAGGAGGAAAGTGTCTTGGTTATTCATATAAATAATAAAGGTGGGATCCAAGTAAATAAATAAATTACTTGCAGGCAAATGTGTAGAATACAGACTTAAGTATTCTTGAAATAAAGATGAAAAATATTCTTGAAATAAAGATGAAAAATGAAAAGCAGTTAACAAAAAATAAATAGTGGGGTTCTCTCTCTGTATTATCTTACAATACAAAACAATAATAATAGAGATGTTTTTAAATGTATTCATTCAAATTCTACAGCTCAACTCAATAATTCTGATAGGGTTACCATTATATTTTAAAATAAAATTTAAAAATGAAGTAAAATATTTATCTAAAAGACATATCGTATAGCAGCTAAGATATTTGGCTACTTAACAATAAACGCAGGAAACTGAGCTCCAATACATTTAGCATCCCAGGCTCAGGAACACAGCCAGATTTTTATACCTTTATGAGAGCCTGTAGTCCATGAAAGCTAATGTGATAATGTTGTCTTATATCATGTTTGTGAGGCAAGTGCCTCTACTTTTCATTTCCAAATGAAATTGATGACCTGAACTGAAGAAACTTCTTAGGTAAAAAACAAAATGTCTTCAAAGAAAAACCAGAAAGTACAGTTGCCTCTTGAAAAAGCACCTTTGGGACATAATAATGTAATGTTTAAGGTGATGAGTGAGAACTAGGAAATTTACTGACAGCAATAGATGAAGAAGGCAGTTGCTTTTTCTAAAATCAATTTATCTACTGGTTATTATTATGGAGAAAAAAATAGAAGAAGTGATACTACATAAGTCAAGAGATAAATTTAAGAAGTAAATGCCATACAACATTTGGTGTTACGTACTATAGCATACATATCTAAACTTTCAGACTCCAGTGTTGATTTAAAAGTTATAACTGAAAACTTAATACTCCAGGAATGCATTTTATTCATCGTTTTAAAAATATTTTTATGTAGTGCTTATAAAATGTGGTAAATTAAAACCTATAGTAACAATGTTCTGCTGCACTTGTGAATATTGTAGGCTTTGAAAGAAAGGAAAAGATGCATCACTGCCCACTGGCTGAATTCTGTGCTAAAAAAGAAGAAAATGGTACCACCCCATCGAGCTCTTCATTTTCCTGTAGCATTTCCACCTGGAGGAAAACCATGTTCTCAGCATGTAAGGAAGCTTAATGTTAAGTTTTTGTTTTGTTTACTGCTGCTGTTATTTAGAGTTCAAAAATGAGTAAATACATGGTGCTCCATTTTTAGAAAATCTAACACAGTTGGACAATACAATTTTGCTGGTTTGCCTCCTACAGTTCTCCCACTACTATTCACAGCTTTAAAGCTGTGAAAATATCCCTCCCCAGAAGTCAGAAATCTGCCTGAAAAAATGACAATTCAGGAGAATTTGAGAACAGTTGGGTGGTTAAGAGATGGTGTGGGACTGCTATTAATATTTAACGGGGCATTGCTAAAATGTGGTCATTTTCAATCATTAATATGCTGGAAACAAGTAATGACTGCAGCTAATCCTTGCTTAGGAGTGGTAATTGGGACTGGGAACTCCCATCACTGTGATATTATAAAGTGCAGTGTCATGTGATTGCACTGATTTACACCAACAATTGTGACACTCCCAGATGCTATTGTTAGGTGAATCCCACATCATCGCAGTATCCCACAATCACAGAATTGCCATTTATGACCTCCTGCAAGCTTTCCCACTGACTTTGCTTGTCAGAATCTGGTCGTAAAGGTGGAAAATGCCATCACATGATTGTGGAATAGTGCAGCCATTGTGAACTTTTGTCAAGTGTCCGAATCGCAATCATGTAACCACAGAGATGCTGCGATGGTCACAGTTTATAAGAACGCATTATAACTGCATTCAGCATTGTAACTGGTTGTTTTATGTGAATGAATGGTTGTTCAACTAGGACTACCTGCACCATAGGACTGGCAATTTGGAAATTGCCAGTCAGCTTAAAACTTTTAGCATTGATACAGTGTGGTCTCTTCAACTTCTGTATTTTTTCCTAGTGAATTTTCTTTACTAATTGTAAAGGCAATGTGAAGTATGTTGATAGTATTTACCCCCTGGAACCCAAATCCTAAAGTAATTTTCTTCATGAGGAATAGAATTAGAGAATCAGAGCTATTAAAAGATACTCCTGGCTATTATCTCAATCCAGGAAACCAAAGGGAGATTTCAAATCAGAAGGACCCTCAAATTTTATCTTTTCTGGAGAGTGTGAGCCCAATCTCCTAGTATTGGAATAGTAGCTTAGTCATTCCTCTTCCCACCATCTGTTTTTCAGGTGGTCTGGACTGACTTTACACCTAAACTCGGTGCATGAGAGAGAAAGGGGTCTTGCCCCCTGTATTTTGACTTAATGACAGCAAAGAGAAAAGGCTGGTTGCCTCTCTGCCTTAAAACTGTCTTGATTTATAATGCAACCATCTAGCCCAGCAACCTGGAAGCATAGAAGTTTAATCTTTCTTCTCGTCTTTTGGAGTTAACTCACTAAGACAGGCTTCCTGTTAAAAAAGTTGAATGTCTTTTGTTCTGCCCATGTACAGGAAATCTGGAACTTACTTATTTTATTTATTTAGTTTGTCACTCATGTATAAGATAACAGGAAAGAATAAACATGAATAAGAACACACGAAATGGGTACAAATAAATGGGGACAGTAGGACAGGAATGTTAGGCATGCTGGTGCACTTATGCATGCCCTATCCTATTCTATTCTGAATAGATTATATCTATTTTGGGAGTTGCAATTGCATCTTATTTTGAGAAATACTGAATTAGTTAAAGGTTAGTGTCACTTAAAGAAAAGCAAAATAACCAATGTATTTACAGTTGTTTCATTTGCTTCTGTCCAGATAATTGCTGTAACAGGTTTTGTGGATGGTGACAGAGGCGATCTCAAGTTGATGGCCTACCTAGCAGGAGCAAAATACACAGGCTATCTTTGTCGCAGTAACACCATTCTTATCTGTAAAGCGTAAGTGCTGTTCGGAATAATAATGTGGATAACACTGAATGGGTCCAGTTTTATGTCTGCTTTTCTAACAGCTGTTTTTCAGAATAAAAGCATTTAGTTTTCCTGACTTTGTTATGCTATAATATATTTAAAATTTTGGAATAGATTCTTCTTCAATTGCAGTGTTTTAAGTTTTACTGTCTATTTTTATTCTATAAAAACTAGCACTGCAGCCCTCAAAATTGTATGTTCCAATGGTTTAAGAGGATTTAACATCATTTTTCATTTTTATAAAAAAGTTTAACAAATTAGCAATATTACAGTCTTCTGCACTCTACTGAAAGCTGTCTGGGTTGAGAATTTGGGGGTGCAATCCTAATATATTTGGAGAACATCATCTTAGGAAAAGCTGTTCTGACTTACTTCCTGTCATTGACTTTTTTGCTTATTTCAAGGCCAACTGGTGTAAAGTATGAAAAGGCCAAAGAGTGGAGGATACCTTGCGTTAATGTACAATGGCTCTGTGATATCTTACTTGGAAATTTTGAGGCTTTGCGGCAAATGCAGCACAATCGATACACAGTTTTCAATCTTCAAGAACCCTTTGCTCCTAATCAGCATCTAGTTCCAAACCTTCTTGGTAAGAAGACTTGCAAAACTTTACAAACATTGTGTTTCAGTGAAAAATAATAATTTGTTGTTTCTTTTGGACATTCCATTATATTCACTATGGGTGCTCCTTTTGATAGTATGAACTACTATAAGCATGTTGACAAAAATGAGGATCTTAAAGTTTAATGAGATTTATTCGTAATATGCATAAAAATAATTTTAAAACTAAATTAACCATTGATTGTCTTTAGTTTCAAATCTATTTTTTTAAGTATATATCTTTTTTTAGAGCAGGTGGTAAAGTAATATTTGATTAGTGGTAGTTATGTTAACCTTATTAATCTGTAAACGAATAAATAAAACCTTTTACATCATTTCTTAGAAACAAATAAACATGTCCATTTGAAGAAAAGAAATTTTAGTCCGACTATATTTTATTTCATAGGCATTTCATTTTTCACTTCTTCCTGCAAAAGTATAGCTTAGCCAAAAGAAGAAGAAATGGAAGATTCAATTGAAAGGGAAGATTTCCTGAAACGTCCTTTAAATATGAATTATGTCTTACGACAGCATCATCTAACTCTACAGATTATTAATGAGCAATCTGAAATAAAGCAGAGTTTTTAAATGTAGCCTTTTTTCTTGTGATGTAATTAATTGCTCTGAGTTGTCTTTATCATTTTAATTCGTCAATTAATTTAATCCATTAATTTCTCCTTTTCCATTAACCCAGTTTAAGGGAGAGAGGGAACTGATAGGAAGAACTACATGAAACTACATTATATATTCATCCAACCTAGGCCAATTGCATCATGTTTGCCAATTGCATCACGTGTCAAAAGCGGGGGGAACGCAGGGGGGATTCAAGCGCTGGCGTGCCCACACCCATAATACTATGCACGCGATTTTCCCCCCCCCCTGCATTTGGTGCGCTTTTTTTCGCCCTCCCCAGGCTCCAGAGGCTTTCACTATCCCAATTCTATGCGCTTTTATTGTACGCCTTAATTGGTGACAAAGAGTGATGTGCCAAATGGATATTGACCCAGGTACTGAAGCATCCCAAAAACCATGCCTTGGTGTAAGAATTTCTTCTTTCTGTTCATTAATTCCAGATGCTTGGAGGGTGCCTTTAAAGGTGTCACCTGAACTTCAAATGGTACGTAGTGTTGCTTTAAACATCTTTATATGTGGGGAACAGAAAAAAGAATGCATGTGAACAAAATGAAGAGGTCCTGGACTATAAAATACTTACATTGCTTAAAATATTTTGTATTAATCTTTAGTTAAAATTTTGCTATACCTGATTATTATATTTCTTTCCTTCTTTGGAAATCAGATGCAGTGTCTGTATAAATACTTGCCCAGTTGACTGAAAATTTCCAGCTTGGTTATGATCACTAATTGGGACAAAAAGACTGCCAGTAAGAAGGAGGTTCCATAAAGTGCAAGCTCCTGGAATCTGTTGTACGCTCTTTTGCATTAATGTTGCACCCTCATTCCCCCCATTTAAATCTATGATTTTCTTGGCATGAAATGAAATTCTACTTTATTCTACACAATGATGAAGAGGGAGCAAATCCAGGAACGGTTTTCTGAGGGGGAGGGGGGAAGGGATGCCAGCATCAGTTCATTCTGAAATGAGATGTTGACCGGTCATCTCCCAATGCAGTGTATTACACACTTTCATTCTTAAGAGTAATGTGTCTCCAGCTTACAAGTGACTAGGAATAAAGGAGTATCCTGTCCAAGACTCCCAGGCCATAAAATGTCCCAAATAACAGGGCAAGATTCAACCCCAGTAACCACATCAGACTCACCCAGGAAGAATTGGCAACATCGTCAAAAAAGTGCTGTGCAAATTAGTTGCAACAATCAAATGGGCAACCTAACATCTAATTCACCCCCAAGAAGTGAACTGCTCACCCTGAGCAGCACTAACAGTTGATAGCCTATAGCACAATTTGAGAGAACAACTACATTTACGTTGCCTCTTGCTACTACGGTCTAGTTTTGAGGTTATATTTGTGCTTGGTCAGATCCCTTATGGTCTTCCTGCACCATTGCTGCAAGCATTGCTTCTGCAACTACATCTCCCAGAGCTCAGCAAACCAGGAAGATACCATGGATCTCCCAGTATAGAAAGAGGAGCCATCACATTAAGTATCCCATGTCATCTTCCCAGTTGCTTGAGCTCAGCATTTTGCATAGGCATATTTCTACTTGTGCGCATAATGCCACATCCTGAACTTGCAATATATATGAAGGTGAGTCTCTGTTCATGTCTTGGGGACTTGACTTTTCTACTATGAGTATTTTAGGGGCTTAAGTAATAATTGATGAACTAAACTAGATAGCATACTTTAAATAAAGAAAATTGTTTAGAAAGCATTACAAAATGTTTAAGTACATAATCCATGTATCTTTTTCTACTGCAGCATTATTACTAAAATATTATTATTTTCCTGGAATTTAATTTTATGAGTTGGCAGGGGGAGGGTTGTTCTGTATACTTACATGATTTTAGTACAGTATGTGTTTTTATATATATTTAAATATATTGATACAAAACTCTAAACAGTGCTTAAGAAAGCCAAATGTATACCTTCTAATTGTAGAATGTGAGATTACCACTTAAACCAAAGCAGAATGAACCAGTAATTCAACCTACAATCAAGAGGCCAAGGTAAGAAAATGACAATGCTTAAGCAGTTCAATATTTGCTTGGAAATGGTATTGTTACTGAAATGAAATTATTTTTATATTTTAAGCATTATACATTTTTGAATTACACCTATCTGGAAAAAAGTATAACCATGGGGACAAATCAAGCAGCAAATATTTGGAAGTGAGATACATGTCAAAGGAATATGAAACATCACAGCAAAAGCAGACGTGTCCCTTTTATTTTATAATTTACTAAATGAGAAAAAAAATCTTTAATTTAGACATTTAGACATTTAGAGAACTATATGAGTTGTCCTAATTTTGAATTTAGGAAATAATTATTAAGTTATTTGATTGAAGGTTAAAAATAACATTAAGTTAATTTTATATTTCTAGAATTGAAGACTTGCCAACACCTACAAAAAAACTGCCACCAGAATTGACACCAGTGATTCTTTTTACAGGATTTGAGCCTAATCAAGTACATCAGTACATAAAGGTGAATTCCTTCTTGAATTAAAATATTTCATGTGACTTTAAGGTTGATTTCACAATGTGCTGGTTATCTCTACTGACAAATTGGAATTGGTGACTGGATCAGGCCGTGTATCAAAACATCACTTTGTAATAATTGAGCATTGTTTTCCAAAAGTATTTTTTTTCATGTACATGGCTGTCCATTGATTGTATAATAACAATTCATTCTCTAGTCTGTTGTCCTATGACTAAAAGTTCTAAAACTCTGTTTTCCCCCCTCTTTTTCTTTCATTTTTAGAAAGTCTATGTTCTTGGAGGTGACGTAGCAGAGTCTGCTCAGAAGTGTACTCATGTGATAGCTAGTAAAGTAACCCGCACTGTAAAGTTCCTGACAGCAGTTTCAGTTGCAAAACATATTGTAACACCAGAATGGTTGGAAGAATGTTACAAGTGTCAGAAATTTATAGGTTAGTAAATGGCCATGTTGAACAAAGTAAGAGTTTATTGTGGAGTCCTTCCTTCAAATATGACTGTGGAACTTTGATTGGAACTGGTGTCCTTTGGTTTACAAGTAAATTAACTTCACTGAAGAATTTTTCCTCTAAAATACTATTTTTATTATCTTTGACTAGAATAGAATAACTGCTGTGTTATTTTGAAACTGGCCTCTTACAAGTCAATTCATCCAAAAATCCATTTTTTACTCTCCCTCTAACCACTCTGTTTTAGTAATCTAAAGAGTGTGATATAATAGAAAAGTAGGGTTGGAAGGGACCTTGGAGATCTTCTAATCCAACCCCCTGCTCAAGGAGGAAACCCTTTATCACTTCAGACATAATTGCCCAATCTTTTCTTAAAACTTCCAGTGTTGGAGCATTCATAGTGGAGACAAGTCATTCCACTGATTAATTGTAATTGTCAGGAAATTTCTCCTTAATTCTAGAGAGATCTCTCCTTGATTAGTTTTCATCCATTGCTTCTTGTTCTACCCTCAGGTGCTTTGAAGACTATGTTGACCCCTTCTTCTTTGTCCTTCCCCCCTCCTCTTCATTCTTCATCTTTCATGTGGTCCTTGGCTTATGTTCTTTTGTCAGTGATTGTTCAGAGTTTAGCAGTGCTAAAAGAAGAGAAGTAGGACCAAACCTTGAACTTCTGGCCGTTGCATTTCCATGGTAACACGATTGCAATCAAGGCACTTGGGTGCCCTTCTTGCAAATTGAATTGAATTCTTTATTGGACAAGTATGATTGGATACACAAGGAATTTGTCTTTGGCGCATACGCTCTCAGTGTACATAAAAAGACAAGTTACAATATTGCAGTGAGCCACGATCATGTATTTACCGTTTGTGACCTTTTGTATCAGCTTCTCACAGGAAAAATTAGTGGCAAAGCTGGCAGAGAAGGTCATAAGTTGATCTGGTAAATTATCCCCAGGGATCTTGTACTCTAACACTCATCCGCCTTCCATAGTGCCTGCCCGCCCATAGCAGCCTCCCACTTAGCCGTAGTTTTACCAGTCCATTTGCACTTTATAGCACTTGGCCACATCCCCCACTTTCTTCCATAGCATTCCTCATTCCCTGCCTCTTAACAGTTAGCATGGTCCTGGGCTTATGATGGCAACTCATACTGCCATGATGGCTGTCTGTAAGCATTGTGATCAAGTGATGTTGCACTTCATGCTGCACTGCTTAGTGACTATACTCCTAATCCAAGAAGTTCCTGTCTTGCAGTTTTTACATGCATGCTTTAAAGGCATTAATGCAATTTTATTTAGTCAATCCAATGGGTGATCTTCCACTCTGTAAATTTAGTGAACATCAGTGAAGTATTTAAAGTGAAGTATTTTGACTGCTAGTGGTAAGGTGACTTTTAAGCATCTCAAACTTTCTCAGAATAATTCTTAAGAATGAGTAAATGCTTTCACCATCTCCTGTTTTGAAAAATTAAAGTTATGTTCCCTCCACCTACACCTTTTTATAGAAGAACAAAGCTACCTGCTCCGAGATGCAGAGGCTGAAGTCCTTTTCTGTTTCAGTTTGGAAGAATCTCTAAAGAGAGCGCATGCAGCACCACTCTTTAAGGTACAATTCTGTTTGCTTACTGAGAGCTACAGATTCATATATCGTCACATATTGGAGGGTAAGATCAGCAACATAGTTTACAGAAACAAAACAAAAAACAGATTTTTAAGGATAATTCCGAGGGAGAAACCGATGTCATTTAATCTAAAAAAAACCCACAGGAAGACTAACCTGAAAGAAATTGGGAACCAGAAAACCAAGTTGGAAAGGAAATAGAATTTAATGTCTTAAGCAGGGCACCATTTGCTTCAAAAGTGAATCTACATATATATCCAAGCACAAATAACCAATAATTCCAAAATTATTTGGAATTCATGCTTTTAGTTTCTAAAAACAGTGTGGATTAGAACTGCATTAGTGTTACTAATAAAAGAATATTTGTAGCATGAAATGAGGGATCCTCTGTGTTTTCTGAGCTTGTTTGCTTTCTTACAGACGTTTCATCAACCAAACTAGGTAGCATCATCAGTGCTGTGGGTCGGGGCGGAGACTGGGTTGGACTGTTTACCGATGGCTCTTTTGCAGTTTCTTGATTGTTAGTCTGAAGTTAACCTTGGAGTTAATTTGTGCTGATCTGAGTGTTGATAGCTGAGGGAGAGATGCTGGAAAGTTTCCCTTTTGCATAGTGTGTAGATGTTGTTAAGGTCTATGTGTCTATTGATGGCTGATTTGTCAGAGTGACATGCTTCTAGAAATTCCCTGGCATTTTTGGATTTGGGAAGAAGGCGGGGCTTAGCAGTGAGAAGACGGAGTTTCAGGCTATTCCTGAAATTCCTCTATTCTGAAGGATTTTTGGACGGGTTCTTTGAACCCTAGCTGTCCCGGAGACGACAGTGAAGATGAGGAGAGACCCAGGACCTCAGAGACACCCGCAAAGTCTCGGGGGGGGGGGGGTATTAACTCCTCGTGCCAATTCCTTTCTGGATTAGCTGCGTGTTAACTGAAACTGCAGGTTGCCCCTAAGAATGGCAGAAGTGATGTCATCTGGTAAGCTGATTTTATTACTCAAGAGAGACTGTCCGCGTTAAAAGCCTAAACTAATTGAAACCATAAAATAGAAGAATCTAGCGCTGAATTGGTCTTTTTCTAATGGATTTATGGCTGGTGGCTACCTTATTTCTTAAATACTTCAAGGAATGCTTCGGCAACCCCCCTCACTGACTCTTTTTAAGTGGATCGTAAAGTCAACTTTCTACTAACTAGCCTGTCACGATCTGACATCTTTACTACCTGGCTGTGTTTACGATCAGATAAGATTGCACAGTTTTCAGCGTGTTTATATTTGGAATTTCTAACTACGACACATCATGGCGTCTGAAGCCTCATTTCAGATTCTTTTCTCTGCATGTCAAGAGCTTTTTGACTCTCTTCAAAAATTGGAAAGAAAACTGGATCATATGATTTTAAAATATGAAGGAAAAACTGAGATTGTTGAATGTTTGAATGTTCCTGAAATACAAATGGAAAATGTGAGAAATGGCGTCTGGTCTATCTCAGAGGAAGAAAGGAGGGGGGGAGCCATAAAGAAGATTCATTTAAAGAGACAGAGTGCAGGAGAAATGGAAACTCCACCCTGGAGAATTAAAGTCAATCTGAAAAATTTTACAAGCCCGGGACAACATTATTATTACATCACTGACATTCAGAGCCAAAAGGTGCTAAGATATTTTTGTTTGGACTTGCTTATAAAAACATTTGGTAAATTTATTCAACGAATGGCAACTGGATTAAGAATATTTTGCTGTTGGAGGGACACAGGCTGACAGATGCAAGAATATAACTTAAAATTAGCTAAATCTGATTATTTTAATTTGTAATAGATACAGCTGAATAATAATTGATATTGATGGTAATGTATATAATGTGGAATTGGCTGATAGATTGAAGAAATCTAGCTAATCTAATTGCTCTCTTTGTAACAGATATAGCTGAATAATAATTGATATTGATAGTAATGTATATAATGTGGAGTCGATATGATAAATAACAATTGGATATGAGAAAACATTTCTGGATTATACATAAAGAGTATTAATTACAATAACTATCACTATTATAAAAACTAAATAAAATACATACAATCAAATGTTAATCAACACTGGGAAAATGTTATGATATATGATATAACTAAATATTATGGATGTCCAGCTAAAATAGGATATGAGGATTTGATGTAAATAGAGGACTTTATAAGTAGTAAATGAAATGTCAGCATGTGTTATGGATTAATTCTTTGGTATAGCTGGATGAAGGATGTTTAAATAACTATAGGTAATTAAAACTGGAGGTATAATGATGTTAATATGGTAAACATTTGAGTTAAGATATTTGAATTAATATGAATTAATGGAAGAGAAGCACCAAAGCATGTTGTAACCAGCTGATATACTTCTTTTTTTTTTAAATAGATACCTGTGTTTTGTTCTTGTTCATCATGTTTTCTGACTGACAGTTGGTGTTCATGGATGTGTTCAGCCAGTCTTCTGCCTGCTTGTCCTACATAGTGATTGTTGCAGTTCTTACATTGTATGTTATAGATGACTCCTGTTTTTTCTTCTGGAGTTGCTGGGTCTTTTGATTGGCTTAGGATGTTATGAAGGGCTTTAGTTGGCTTGAATGCTATGCTGATTCCATGTGATTGTAGTAGTCTGTTGGTGGTTTCTAAGATATTCTTGATGTATGGCAGTGTAACTCTTTTTAGGGTGTGTGTAGGTTGTGCTGTATTGGGTTGAATGATCAGGGACTTTCTGATAAAGTTGCTTGGCTATCCATTGGTTGAAATGTGTTGTATAGATGCTCCATTTCCTTTTTCTGCTATTCTGTGTTGCTGCAGTGTGTTTAAATGAGCCTGCTTAATAAACAGCCCAACCAAATAATCTCTAAGACTGCTCTCTCCCACACAGACAGGCAAGTCACCAGAATATAAACTGACAGCAAACAGCACCCCTTACTAGCACTGATGATGTTACCTAGTTAGGATAATGACATGTGCAAGAAAACAAGCAAGCACCAAGGACCCCACATTTCAATCCTGAGCCAGAAATATTGTCCTTTATTTATTAATTCTGTTTACCAGCCAGTCACAAGTCACTGTCTTAGTTTGACATGTGTGGCATGACTATTGTGCTTAGGAAGTCATAAAGTGGAATCAATGACTTCTCCAGAAAAATTCTGTAGGGACAGTTAATTTCAGAAAAATCTATATATTTTCTATATATAGAATATATGTATGGTAGTTTTATACATTGACTCTTAGTGGCAGTGTGAATTCTTTGTTTAAAGTTTATGATGGAGAATTAATTGAAAACAAGACCTACTAGGAAATTGCTTGTATAAACAACTTCTAATATGTTGCAACATTTATAAAATTATCTAGTGACATTTTGATTTGTGGAGCATTCCATTTGTGTTTAAAGGAACAACTGTTAGCTTTAGTAACATGTTAAAAAGTCCTAGCAGGTAGGATTGTGCCTCAAAACTGGATTTGTAGGAGAAAAGGTGATTCAGAGCATTGTTTGCATCTCACCTATGATCACATGTCTAATTTAAACACATTTTTCTTGGATGTGTTGAAAGAATTGTATGGTTGACAACTCTAGCTTCTAAGCCAATTAACTTTGTCAGAGCACTTGCCATATTCTGTTACAAATGCTTTTAAGCAGCCTGGTAATGTAATAAAAAAATCAGAAAGTAAAAATAAATGTGTTTGGGCTAGTCACTCAGTGTCTTCCCAACGTCCCTCATAGTGAAGGGTGTTTTAGGGGAGAATGATCCCTTGGAAACCTCATAAATTTCTGAAGGAAAGAGTGGCATATAAAACAAACAATTTCAAATAAATCAATCAATTGTACTTTATGCACTAAAACCACCTATTTGCCGGAAATGTTCCTAGTCAGGTTTCATTCTAGAGCACAAGATTCATTTAGAGTTTCCACAAAATAGTGAACAGAGAAGTCATTATTAAAAATTTTCTAAAATGTTAAAGTGTAAAGGATGCATTATTTTCTGCTTGGCAAAAAAGTTACAAGCATTACACCCCCATATAGACACACACACACACACACACACACACACACACACACACACACACACGCAAGTAAAAACTAATATAAACTATTATAGAATAAGGAAGAAAAAATAGAAATCAAAGAGAAAGCTAAAAGTGGAAAGAAAAAAGTCAAAGTAGAAGAAAAAAGGTACAAAAAATGACTTCTGATCTTTATAACAGTTATAAGTACAATTCTAAATTTATCTTCATTTCTTTCTATAATCTATGCTATCTGGTCTTCAAAATCATAAGTTCAACTTTTTCTCTTTTTTTGCAAAAGTCCACATGGGTCATGAATAAATGTAGATATTGTCTTTTCTGTGACTCTCTGAATGGATATGTGCCCCATCTTCTTTCACATCTAGATCAAACTTTATACTGCCAGAACAAGACCACTTGTTTGGCTTTGTTGTTGGCCAAAAAGAAGTCATTATATATGTTTCTGGTAGTAGCTGACATACCAGCAGATGGGCTAGGCTCTGTGTCTCTCCACATTCACACCACTTGAGCATATTGGTCTTAAATTTAGGCAGTCCAACTGTCAGGGTCCTCCGTGTCATATAAGGGATGTCATATCCTCGAGCCATATTCTCTACTGTTATTTCTTGCTCAGTGGTCTACTTCCTCCATCTTTTAATTCAGTTTTGTTTCTTGTGTACCCCCAATAATGTTTTTTCCCCTTGCCATAATGTTCCTATATCTGAGCCAGCGGGCTCGGGGCACATGGCCATTTAGAGAATATCGAGAATCATTCTCTTGCTTAGTTCTCTCAGCTACTTCTGCCCTGATTTTAGCTGGGGCAATGCCAGCGAGAGGATACATTTTCTCAATTGGTGTAGGTTTGAGACCACCTGTCACTATGTGTATTGTTCATTGACAGCTACATCAACTTATTTTGTATATGCAGAGAAACGCCACATTGGAGCAGCATACTGATGTGCGCAACATAGATGGTTACATTACCTATGTATAGCTTATCAATTTCCTGATGATTCTGTTTTTCGAGCAGATTTAGCTTTAGAGTTCAGGCAAGGCTGGTTTTAAAAAAAAGCATCCTATCAGGTGTCACACCGAGATATTTTGCTGTTGGACAGGGCTATAGTCGGTTCCCTTGCCCCATAGCATCCAACTCTTCCATTGAATCTTGATTTCGGAGGTGGAAAGCAACACTTGGGTCTTGTTTGGGTTGGGCTTTAAATTGTTGATGGTGCAATATCATCCTAATTCTTCAATGCTACCATATGTCTCCCAACTATCTCATCAAAAGTTGATCCTGGTGAACCCAGTGCTATATCATCTGCATAGATGAATAGACATTTATTTGTAGGGGATTAGTTGATCATTCGTATATACAATGTTGGAGAAAATACGTTTCTTGTGGCAGCCCGTTCTCATACATCTTCCATATATGTTCTTACCATTCAGGGTCACATAAAATCACAATTTTCCATGATCAAACAAGTCCATAAATACATTTTCTAAGACAAAAAACGTATTTGTTACAAAGGCTTTTGTGCCTGTAAACGTCCCTAAAAAAAAGTAGAAACATATAAATACTTTTAAATACATACATAGAAATGGGTAAAATGTAAATGTTCTTTGAACTTTTCTTGTTTTAGGGGAAATATTTCTATATTACTCCTGGAATTTGTCCTAGCCTATATACTATGAAATCTATTGTGGAGTCGGCAGGTGGCAAGTTGTTATCTAAACAACCTTCTTTCAGAACAGTTATGGAACACAAACAAAATAAGGTAGGTGTTATCTCTATCTTTTTATGGAATATTTCACTGTAAACTGTATCAACTAATTCAGTTCCTTTTTTTTTTAATGTAGAGCTTGTCAGAGATTATCCTTATTTCTTGTGAAAATGATCTACACTTATGTCGTGAATACTTTACCAGGAACATAGGTAGGTCCTTACTGTCCTTAGGTGATACTTACATGTTTAAACATTTGGGATTTATTTATGTATTGCATTTTGCCTCATCATGCTCTCTCAGACTCCAGAGCTTCACCATAATACAAATGCTAAAACTGTGCATAGGATTTTCTTAACGGTTGGTTCTGTTTTGCTATTTATTTATTAAACTTGCAAAAACAGTGGTGTAACATGAGAATTGCCTGCACAGCTGCATTCTGCAATGGCTGAAGCTTCTGATACTCTTCAAGGGCACCCCCATGTAGAATTCATTGTAGAAGTCCAACCATGAGGTGACTGAGCACAGGGAGTCCCAATCCAGAAAAGGGTGCAACTGGTGCACAACACAAAGGCCCTCCTAAACATGACCACCACCTGCTCATTGAGGAGGAGTTGCAAGTTCAGGAAAACTACCAGATTATGCACTGGGTATGTCAGTGATAGAACAAATCCCATCCAGAACTAAATATGTTAAATCCTGGAGCTGGAAGCTCTAACGCACCCAAAGCTTACTCTTACCAAGGTCGAGCTGATGTCTGAAAAAAGTTCAGGGAAGAGCAACATCAAGGTCTGGAGAATAAAACATGAAGAACAGCTGCAGGATTTGGGTTTGGCTTGTCTAAAGAAAAGGAGGACTAGGGGAGACATGTTAGCAGTGTTCCAGTATTTGAGGGGCTGCCACAAAGAAGAAGAGGTCAACTTATTCTCCAAAGCACCAGAGGGCAGGACAAGAAACAGTGGATGGAAACTAACCAAAGAGAGAAGCATTCTGGAATTAAGGAGAAACTTCCTAACAGTGAGGATAATTAATCAGTGGAATAGTATTCAGAAATCGTGGACGCTACATTACTGGAAGTTTTAAGAAGAGATTAGACAGCTACTTATCTGAAATAGTATAGGAACTCCTGCTTGAGCAGGGGGCTGGACTAGAGTGTCCTCCAGGGTCCCTTCCAGTTCTATTCTGTTTTCCTTCATCCACACCCTCTCAGCCTCAAGACAGTGCTTGGGTCTCCTGGGATGGAGATGGAAATTTGAATATCATCAGCAAACTGTTAGTACCTCACCCCATGATGGTGAAAGACCTCACCCAAGGGCTTCATGTAGATGTTGAAAAAGAGTGGAGAGAGTACCAAGCCCTGTGGACTGGATCTCTCTCTCCCTAGCAACACCGATTGGGACTGGCTTTGGAGGAAGAAGCCAAATCAGTGAAAACTACGCAGCCCAACCCCAAATCCCACAGCTGGCCTCAAAGGATACTATGGTCAATGGTATAGAAAATCATTAAGAGGTCAAGGAGAGCAATGATGAATGTACTATCTCCATCCCGCTCTTGCTTTTCCTGCCCCATACCCAGGTCCAAAACCTAACTGGAAGAGGTCGAGATAATTCATTTCATCCAGGACCCTCTGAAGCTGCCAAGCAAATCACCTTTTCTACCACCTTCCCTAAAAGGGAGAATGGGAAACTATACGAAAATTGTCCAGACAGGTAGAATCAATCATTGATTTTTTTTTTTTTGAGGAGGGGGCAACCAATACTTCCTTAAAAGGTCCTGAAAATGTGCCTTCCTCTATCATTACCTGAACTTACCTGGCTGTTGCTGTTCTGGAGGATTTCACCGACCAGGAGAGGGACAGGGATCTAATTGGCAGGTGGTTGCACTGATAGTATTGAGGAAGGTGTCCATTTCGTCAGGTTCAACAGAATTGAACTGTTCCCAGATAAACCATGTAAGACCTTTCCTTAGGCATCTCACGCCGAGCTGCACCACGCTTAGGTTTCAACTGGGAATGAATCTTCGCGATCTGTCCATCAAATTCCTTCACGTGACTCTGAAGATGATCACCTGAGCCTTCATGTTCCAGGAAGGACCGGGTGATCCCGAACAGAGCCACCAAGTGACACTATGGGACGCAATAAGGGCTGATAAATAATGGTATTTTGCTGCTGTTATTGCCAAGAGGTAGCAGCTCTGAATTGTGTCTCGTTGGCTTCATTCCTCTTTTTTCTCCAGCAGTGCTCAAAGTGTTTATTATCCTTTTCAGAACCTTGCATCTCCTCCTCCATGTGAATCTGGTCATGAGAAGCCCCTCAGGCACAATTCTGTCCCAAGCCTCAGCTGCCCTTTGGTTTTAGGATGTGACCAGAGTGTTGGCAGGAGCATGCAACAAATTTTGTTTGCTATTAATGTAAGCTGCCAGAGTCGCTTCGGATTCAGGCAGCATCTAGATTTCATAAATAAATAAAGGCATACTTAGTGGTTAGGATGTAGAGATGAATATATTGCTTATCACACAGTTCTTAATTTTTTTACAGTTGCCCCAAGCCACATGCCACTTCATGAATTTACATGAATCTGCTCTTAATTTGTCTTATTTATTTTCAAAAGTATAAATACAACACCTAAATATTCAGTATAAATACAACATCTAAATATTAATGCAGTAATCAATATTAACAGCCAGAACATCTTTTTGAAATGGATTAGATAATAATTGTGCCTTTGTCTTTCTTTTTTAATATTACCTATTTATTTGTGTTTTATTTCAAGCCTGAATGCAGTTTCATTTGAACATTACAGTTGGCTGTGATCCAAAAGGACAATTTTGGGATAAATTGTTCTGGCCATAAGAAACAGTCGATGCTTGGAACAATTTTGGTACTGCTATTTTTCATTTCAGGGCAGCAAGAATAGATAGGATTGGCAGCCTACATAACAATTGACTATTGGGATGATTTTAAAGAGATTGCTGGAAAAAAAATTTGATAGGAAAAAAATATTACAGTACCTGCAGACAGTATTTCCATTTCAGTCTTACTTTGGCAAATTCCTTCTGGCCAGATAAAATACAGGTAGTCCTAGACTTACAACCATTCATTTAGTGATTGTTCTAAATTACAGTGGCACTGGAAAAAATAACTTAGAACCATTTTCAAATTCAGAAATGTTGCAGCATCCCCATGGTCATGTGATTAAAATCTGGACGCTTGGCAACTGACACATATTTATGATGGTTGTAGGGTCCTGTGGTCATATCATCACTTTTTGTGACCTTCTGACAAGCAAAATCTATTTGGAAGCTAGATTCATCTATGTTACTAACTTAGCTGCAGTGATTCACTTAACAGCTGTTGCAAGAAATGTTGTAAAATGGAGCAAAGCTCACTAAACTACCTTACTTATTAATGGACATTTTGGGCTCAGTTGTGCTTGTAAGTCAGGAACTGTATTCTATTTTCGTGCATTCTGTAATGAAATATTTCTTTTTTTGTCATTTTCTTATTCTGAAAATGTTGCAAATTATAATTTAATTATATTTCTTTGCACTGTTAATAATTAGAAATAACAAACATTTTTTTAATATTAAGGATGATTATCATTATTAAATTTATATGCTGCCTGATTCCCAGCATCTCTAGACAGTTACTGAGTATCAAATATAGTAAGTACTATTTTGTTCCAAGTTGAGCTTAAGTTTACTTTATCATGTCACCTTGTACAACAAAATTAAATGCCATTACACATATTAGTGTGAAAGGGAGATGGATTAATGTAACAGAATAGAAAATAAAAAGTTGAAATGAGTTGCCAAACATGCTGTTATTGACAATTATATGAAAGTTTAACAGTCACCATTTAAAACCTACTGTTAGGAAAGGCTAATACTATTGTTAGTCATTAAACAGACTACTAAGGTAGTTTGAATAGGAAAAAAACATTTGACTTTTGTGCAAGGTCATTTTATGACTTGAAACCAAGAGAATTCTTAGGTGTGGTATATTTATTTGTTAACCGAGGCACTGCTTGGGTGCATCTGGCAGATGCCCAGGATATGACTTGCCACTGATTTAATCTGGTCAAATGCACCATCTGCCTTTTAGCCATCTTTTATTGGGATCCAGCTGCTAGGTTTCCCTAACTGATTAAAATTTTATATTAATATCCATCATATTTGTATGTTCTTTTGATATTTTGCAGATGTTCATGGTGCAGAATTTGTTCTGACTGGAGTCCTCACTCAAACACTGGATTATGATTCATATCCTTTTGTATGCCACTTCTCTCTTTAAATATTACACTGATTTCTGCAAGAACACCAAGCTCAATTAAATAGGTTTGGTTTTCGGTGTTTGTCGTAATGGGTATTGTATAAAATAGATATATGCAGACTGGAAATTATAATGCATTACAGGTAATCCTTGAGATACCACCATAATGGAGCCTGCCATTAGGATCTCATACCACAATGGCCATTAAGCAAATCCCTGCTCTCCGTGATGGAGCTATTAAATGAATGTGCAGGTCATTAGGTGGGGCACAGGATCTCTGGGGTGGAGGAGACCCTTGGAGGCCTAGCACAGAATCAGGCCCACCTGCCCAAGGCATCCCAAAGATCTACATAATACTCATTCCTCCTATTCTTTTCCCCATAGTAATAACCCTATGAGGTGGATTTGGCTGACTGGCCCAAAATCACCCAGGCGTTTTCGTGCCTAGGACGGGACTAGAACCCACTCTCCTAGTGATTGGCCCAAAGTCACCCTGCCAACCTTGATGGCTAAAGCAGAAGTAGAACTCACAGTCTCCTGGTTTCTAGCCTGGTGTCTTAACCACTAGACCAAATTGGTTTATGTTATTACATAACATAATGGCATATGTGACGAAGCATGATTATATCAAAATGATGGTTTGTCATGAGACGAATACTGAAATTATGTACTTCTATCATAACTTGATGTTGCCAGAAATAAATTATTTGCCTCACATACCTGAGGCTTGTTTAACAAGTTTATTCATTATATATCTATGTATCTGTAATCTGTCTGTCTATCTCTATCATCTCTCTCTAGCATCTATTTTGACAGTGAATTTTTCCCTTAACTAAATCTACATATAAATTTACTTGACTCTAAGTAAAATGCCTTATTTTGCTTCAAATTTTTTGAAGCCTTCGTCTGAGCTTTTCCAGCCTGTGGATTATTTAATCAGGACTTTGTTGAATTCTTGTTTTCTCTTGTTTTGCTGAAGAGTGAAGAACAGTTGAAGCAGGAAAGGAAAATTTTACTGCATCTGTTTAGGATGTGTCATCTTTTATTATTAAACTAACTATGTTTTATACTATAAGGTAGACCAGAGAGATTACTTTTTATATTGCAAAATAGTTTCCTAATTTTTTTAAGTTTTAATAATCTGCAGTATTCAACCAAAATCATAATTAAAATGTAAAGGAAGAAGGGCTTGTGGCATGTTTAAATTAAGGAAGCAAAGATTTTGTACTTATTTTATTATGCTGTTTTATTAATACTATCTCATGTTTAAAATAAACGTAGTTTTAAATGATGTTTCCTTAAAATTTAGTGGTTGTTTTTATTTTTTAAATGTTGTGCAATTATAGCACTTTCTGGTAAGAGTAAACACTCTGTTCTCTCAAGTGGTGTAAGATATTCTTCCATTTATTTTACCAGATGTGTTTGAATATTAAAATCTGCGTATTTTAAGCAGTTTATTAATGTTATGTGTGTTCCTGCCGCAGTTAGATTGAATTCACTCATATTCTGCAGTGATATATATACTTCATTTGTAATTTTTATGGAATAAATATGCAAAATGGAATTTATGGAGGCAGTTATTTCATTCAAGTGTCAGTCTTAAAATGTTATTGTTAATCTATTGTTAATTTAATCCATTTAATTTTAAATTGGATATTCATCATTTTAGGAGTAATTCAAATGTAGCTATTTCAGCAAGTTTGCATAAGTTCCAGTTAGCTTGCAATTTTATCTGGTTTTAAAGACTTGTTGAATAGATAAAATGTTAAAATCATTTCTATGTGTTTGGCTTTCTTTTTAAAATATATTTTTCATGTTTGCAATTATGGTAACACATGAGTCTCTATTGATTATCTTTGAATTGACAACAGATTTCTCATAGTTCTAAGTAATTTGGTGCCTTTGTATTTAAAAGTACTTAGGAAGTACTAGCAATTTACATAGGCTGAAATAATTGTATATTTCTAAATGTGGCTCTTAGAAAAGAGCCATGTATGCAGTGGTGGGTTCCGGATTCCGTTCCAACACTTCCGCAAGCCTCTGTGACGCTCCAGCTGTTCCACGGAGCATCGCACATGTGCGTATGCGGAAGCACCCAAAAGCATAAAGCATAGGAAAGGAGCACAGGTGGGCCTTTCGGAGCACCGTACTGGAATGGTACCTGATGCTCCAGGCAGGATCCGGTATGCCCATACCAGGGCATACTGCCTGCAACCCACCATTGCATGTATGGCACCATGTCTTCACATAGAAAATCTACCAAAACATCTGGTGACTGGTTGAATCTGATAAGAATGATTTAGCAATTTACCATTATTTACTGAAAACTTATGTAATTTTGAAGACAGTACTTTAATTTCCATCAGTTAAGTTAGGTAACGTTTCTCATTCTGGGACCATACATGTTTTCAAGGAAATGAAAATACCAAATTACATCAGTATCTTTGGTCATGTGTGCTTTAAAAAAAAATTAAAGCTGTGGCAGCCAAATGAGGTGTTTTTTTTTAAAGGTGGCAGGCTTTACAACCTCTTGTAGGTTGAAATGTATAGGCTCACACCTCTCAAGATTGGCAGCTGATTTGCAAGCTAAAAATAAATTTTTCCTTCTTTTTTTTTTCTTTTTTTTAATAAAACTCATTTTTAAATCATAACACTGATTATATTCTGTCTCCTTGAAAGGAAGCAGGACTGCTATTTAATGTGTCAAAGTTTCTATGGCTATCAGTTGCCTCTATTGGAACTGGTTTGCTTTTCTGGTTTTTTCATCACCACCACCATTATTAAGCCCAAATTGCAGGTGAGTATATTGCATAGATGGAGAACCTTCTCTTTAGATGGGGACTCTGGCCCAGAGTTTCATTCCTCTAGAAAGATGGGCCATGGCAGTGTTACCTAACCCATAACCAGAGGCAGAACCTTCTTCCCAGGCAGAAGAGACACACCCTGCAGAGCCAAGCCTCCTCACTCACTTGCCCATATTGTATCCTTCCTCTCGTTTACACCACAAAAAACATTTTTCCTTTTTGCTCAGGCTGAAAAATCAGCAGCTGACCCAAAAAGATGCACTTTCCATCAAGAACTTCCCAGCAATCTTGGTCAAGTTCTGAAGCAAAAGAAGGACATTGTCTTGTCAGGAAGTTTTATGTAGGAATCTCTTCAGGGAGGAATGAAGGTGAAGACCAGCCTTTTGACTGGAGACAAGGGATTAGAAGCTGACCACAATAACCAATGTGGTGGGGGAAGAAAAATAGGACGCTAGGAGAGAAGTTTAGTTTGCGAATAT
The DNA here is from genome assembly GCF_051295495.1 of Thamnophis sirtalis. Lineage (NCBI taxonomy): Eukaryota > Metazoa > Chordata > Lepidosauria > Squamata > Natricidae > Thamnophis > Thamnophis sirtalis. The sequence goes on along the minus strand of NW_028261384.1, from coordinate 11,064,265 downwards.
TCACGCTCTGTTGGTGGCACATTGCAGAGAGCCTGTGTGCCTTTGCTCATGGCTTCCCAAGGGCTAAAGGTAGAAAGTGGAATTACTGTCACACACTAAATTCAAAAGTAACCACTTATGAATCTTTGACAACCATGCTGACGTGGTAGGAGTCATGCACTGTATACACAATTTGATAAGAATAGGGTGGGATCTTGGTATTGCCTACCCACAGGATTTTCTGAGCTCAAGATTTTGGAGATGGACAGAAATGCAGAGAAGCTGAACTTTCCCTGGATGGGGGTCCCTTTGTGTGTGTATATGAACAATGATAGCCAGGAGAAATGGTGACTGCTCTCGTCCTGTCCTCCCCCCACAAGTTTATCTTGGGGCTAGTCTATTGGAAGGTTCTTTGTATAAATGACAAATGACAGCTGGTCATTTGCATCCTTTGAGAGGGTTGTGGAAATCCTTGAAGATTTATCTGTGTCTTCAGGATCACCTGAGTGGTGCTCCTGGTTGCTGTAGTCTGCTAATTTTTCCTCTGGAAATCATTCCCACTCACACACCATTCCAAGGGTCTTCATCCCAAATAGTATAGCTAAAGGTCTGTAGAGATTCTCAGTCATCCAGGTCATGGTGGTCCCAAGGCTGCTTTTTCAGGAGGCAGCTGGACTTTCTTGCAGACTACAGGAACCCGGAGCGCCACTCAGGTGACCCTGAGGACACAGGTAAACCACCTTGCTTCAACGACCCTCTAAAAGGATGCAAATTAACAGCTGTCTGCAAGGAATATAAATCCTTCCATTCCTCACTATTCTGTCAGAGCTGAAGAAGCTTCTTGGATGAGAAATGAAATGTTTTCAAAAGAAAAAAACAGTCCAGTTGCCTCCTGAAATAGCATCTTTGGGACAACCATGACCTGGATGACTGAGAAACTCTACAGATGCCATAGCAATTATTTTCAGGCTTTTTAACATGTTAGGAAAGCGATTTGCCCCCAGTGGCTTCTTAAAATATTGGCTCCCAGAGGCCTCTGTTGATTTTGACAGAAGCACAACTGATAGACACTCGGGAAGCAGGAGAAAATGTTGGAATGGCTATATTGCTTTTAAGGATCAGAGGCCACCCAGTTATGGGGTGGGACTGCAGCAGTGGTGGGTTCCGGATCCCTTTGCAACTGGTACGGTACAACGGGGCTGGGAGTCCACCATATGAACGCCCGGAGCATGCGTGCACACACACACAGTACATATGTACTTACCGCTCGCAATGCTCTGCAATGCCTCCATGACACTCCAGCTGTTTCGGTGGAGCATCGCACAGGTGCCATACATTCTGTGCATGCAAGCCCCGAACAGCTCAAACACAGGTAAGGAGCGCGGGCGGGCAGGTGGCCCTCTGGAGCACCGTACCTGACCGGTACCCAGTGCTTCCAGCAGGCACCGGTATGCCTGTACCGGGGTGTACCGGTTGTATCCCACCACTGGATTGCAGGATTTATTTATTTATTTATTACATTTGTATGCCACCCACTCCCTAGGGACTCTGGGCGGCTATATTGCTTTTGGATTAGCACTTGGAGCTTGTTCAGAAACTTCAGCTTGTAAAAAAATCCAATCTCTTAAGGCTGTTAATAGAAATAAATGTATACATTTTGCTCTTGGGCACTTTACAAGCCCTGTTGAGTTGCTAGTCACAAAACAGCATGTTTAATGCTTAGTTTTAAATGAAACTGGCAGCAGGCAGTTTATTTTCCCTAACTCTGAAGAACACCAGCCTAATCGGTCCTTTTACCCACGCAGATACTATGCATGGCGGTGGTGCCATATGCTACATTCATTTACTGCAACAGCCAGTTTGCTACAGGCTTCTGAAGTAAGATGTGTGATGACTTTTTTAAACAGAACATATTTAATCTGACAATTAGGGTTACAGTGGATGGTAAGACATTTTCTAATCGCTGTCAGCTTTCTGTGCGTGTATAAATTCGTAATGGACTATTTCAGCATTGCATTTTTAAAAAATGCAGTACAGGTAGTATTGACTTATGACCACTATTGGGACCCAAGTTTAATTAAGTGAGTCACAACCTATTTTATTACCTTTTTTGCCAAAGGTTTAAGTGAATTGTGTGGTCTTTAATCATGAATCCAGCTTCCCCCAGTGACTTTGCCAACTGGGAAGGTCACAAATGATGATCACATGACCCTGGGATGCCGCAACCATCATGACAGTCGCTAAGTGCCCAAATTTTGATCATGTGGCTGTAGTAATGCTGCAAAGGTACTAAGTATGATGGCCAGTTGTAAATCACTTTTTCCAGTGCCTTTGTAATTTTGAATGGTCATTAAATTTATGACTGTAAATCAAGGATTACTTGTAAACTGACGTTTGTAATTTTATTGCAATTTTATCGCAACATTCAGTTTTGTCTGCATTAGAAATAGGAGACTAGGAAACGACAGCTACAAAGCCTAATTATAATCTGATTATTGTGTCAATCTATATCATAATATGGAGATCTAGTTGGCTCATTTCAGAAAGACAGAAGGAGCAAAAATGTTCTACTGACAATGAATATTGTATTACATAGAAATGCTGAAACCTGCAAACTTTTCTCTGTGCTTGATAAGTAATTGGTCAAAACGACAAGGAATTGAACACTAATCAAAATGTCTCACACCTCTACTTTTGCTAACATCCATGTATTTTAAAGAATATAGTAATACCAATAACTAATAGTCTAGTCTGAGAAAAATGATTGGGTGATTCTAATAAGTTCTTCAAATAGTCACAAAGGCCTAAAAATGAAACAAAATCTCATTAAAGGCTGGGCAGTCTTTAAACAGAAGGATCTGCCATCAGTTGCACCAAGCCAGATTGGATCATGGCTTCTCAATTTTGGCCACTTAAAAGCCACTAGGGTTTCTGGTGCAGCAATGCTAGCTGTGGAATTCTGGGAGTTGAAGTCCACACATCTTGAAGTTTAAGAATCTTAAAAGTTGAGATGACTCAAGAAAAGACTCTGTAGGGTTTCTCTGTGGGAAGAGGGAACTGGGTAGAGAAAAGGACCCAGGGTGACAGGATAGCAGATGAGAGGGTCAAGCTATTCTCCAAAGCACCTGAAGGCAGGACAAGAAGCACAGATGGAAACTAATCAAGGAAGGAAGCAAACTAGAACTCAGGAGAACTTTCCTGACAGTTAGAAACAATTAATCAGTGGAACAGCTTGCCTCCAGAAGTTGTGAATGCCCCAACTCTGGACGTTTTAAAGAAGAGATTGGATAACCATTTGTCTGAAGTGGTGTAGGGTTTCCTGCCTAGGCAGGGGGTTGGACTAGAAGACCTCCAAGATCCCTTCCAACTCTGTTATTCTATTGTATTCTAAGTAACCAAACATTGGATTCAATAATCTGTTTTCTTGCTACTGGATGGCACATGATTATTTTTTTTAAAAAATTATTTTATTTATTTTTTGTTACATAAATAACACATACCCACAACAATGGAGAGAAAAAAAAGAACAAGAAACAAAACAGAGAAGAAAAAAAACCATCATCACATATAGCATGTCATTTGGTTACAGGTGTTTTAACATTTATCATTCTTATACATTTATTATTTCATTTAATAGGTAATAAACAGTTTGGGTTGCTTTGTTTACCATCCCTTCCTCCTGTTATAACACCACCTTATTTTCCCTTTCTTTTCTCCCTTCCTCCCTTCTCTACTTTCTTCCTTCCTGCCTTCCTTTCCCTTCCTTCTTCCTATACCTTTCTCCTACTCCTGCTCTTCCTCATCCCCTTCCTACCCTCTCTCCCCCTCTTTCTCTCCTTTCCATCCTCCTCTCCTTACCTCTTTCTTTTCACCCTCTCTCCCTTCTCTACTTCCTTCCTCCTCTCCTTCCCCTTCCTTCTTCCCTTACCTCTCCTTTACTCCTACTCTTCCTCTTTCCCTTCCTACCCTCTCTCCTTCCTTTTCTTGCCCTTCCATCTTCCTTTCCTTTCCCTTTCCTTTCTCCCTCCCTTCCTTTTCTACTTTCCTCCTTCCTGCTCTCCTTTCCCTTCCTTCTTCCTGTACCTTTCTCCTACTCCTGCTCTTCCTCATCCCCTTCCTACCCTCTCTCCCCCTCTTTCTCTCCTTTCCATCCTCCTCTCCTTACCTCTTTCTTTTCACCCTCTCTCCCTTCTCTACTTTCTTCCTTCCTCCTCTCCTTCCCCTTCCTTCTTCCCTTGCCTCTTTTTCGCTCCTACTCTTCCTTTTTCCCTTCCTACCCTCTCTCCTTCCTTTTCTTGCCCTTCCATCTTCCTTTCCTTTCCCTTTCCTTTCTCCCTCTCTCCCTTCTCTACTTTCTTCCTTCCTCCTCTCCTTCCCCTTCCTTCTTCCCTTGCCTCTTTTTCGCTCCTACTCTTCCTTTTTCCCTTCCTACCCTCTCTCCTTCCTTTTCTTGCCCTTCCATCTTCCTTTCCTTTCCCTTTCCTTTCTCCCTCTCTCCCTTCTCTACATTCCTCCTTCCTCCTCTCCTTCCCCTTCCTTCTTCCCGTACCTTTCTCCTATTCCTACTCTTCCTCTTCCCCTTTCTCCTCCTCTTCTTACCTCTTTCTTCTTTCCCCCATCTTCCTTTCAATCTCACCCCCTTTTCCCCTTTCTTCTTCTACTATTATTGGTGTTTCTATTTTAAATCTCAGTTTATGTTGAGATGGTACTTCCGCCAACCCAGATATAATTTAGTATCATTTCTTATTCCCTTACCTTTACTAGTTTATCCTAACTATATTTCCCCTCACAGACACACTTGGCACATGATTATTGTTGCACAATACATAAGGAATCGTTTGAGTTGAGTTGACACATTTAATCCTTAGTTTTCAGGAATCCATTAATTCAGGCTAAGACAGGTTTTAAAGAATTGGCACCTTTGTTTCAGGCTCGAAAAGGCTTGGAAAAAATGCGCTGTTTTGATTAATAGTTGAGAATTACTGAGCTCATATGAGGTACAGAGCACTTCATTCTGGAACAATATCCAGGAGTACTAAAAATCTTCAGAATACATATACTGTCAACAGATGGGAGACATACAGGAAGCTAAATTCCTATGAGGAAAAGCTATGGAGAACCTCACAAATAATCTTTCTTTTCCTTTCTGGGAAAAAAAAAAAACTTAAATTGCTACAGTGCTAGGAAAACATTATCTATAATAAACTAAGAAAATGAATGTGCAAAGAATATCACAATACAAACATAAAATTAATGTGCAATATTCACGGGGGGGGAGGGGGGAGGGAATCAACTTAAACACTTTTTAGTCACTGAACAGTTTGATGTTAAGGACACCCAATTTGGCCTTTGCTGCCATCTTGTGCCTAAAATTAGTTTGTTCAAAAAATTGAATTTACTTATTCATTGGCTTTCGATACTGGTATTTTATTCTGAAATATAGTGTTGTATTCCTTAACCTGTAATATTCATTTTTATTACACCAACCTCACTTTTCTATACAAATAACAGGTATTAAATATTGAATTTTGGTATTGCGATACTTTTCACATTGATTTTAGTTGGGAAAATCTTAGTGTGTCAGTATTTAAGTAGAAATTATTGTTATTATGTGCCAAATATCAAAAGTGATTGTTAGTCATTGACTTAGTTCAGTTAGCTGTCAGCAGTGAGGAGATCTTACAATACAATAATACAATAGCAGAGTTGGAAGGGACCTTGGAGGTCTTCTAGTCCAACCCCCTGCCTAGGCAGGAAATCCTATACCATTTCAGACAAATGGCTATCCAACATCTTCTTAAAGACTTCCAGTGTTGGGGCATTCACAACTTCTGGAGGCAACTTCTGTTCCACTGATGAATTGTTCTAACTGTCAGGAAATTTCTCCTCAGTTCTAAGTTGCTTCTCTCCTTGATTAGTTTCCACCCATTGCTTCTTGTCCTGCCCTTCAGTTACTTTGGAGAATAGTTTGACTCCCTCTTCTTTGTGGCAACCCCTGAGATATTGGAAGACTGCTATCATGTCTCCCCTAGTCCTTTTTTCTATTAAACTAGACATACACAGTTCCTGCAACCGTTCTTCGTATGTTTGATCTTAGTTGATCTCAGAAGGCAAGTCAAGACTATTATCTGCTTGGGGTTAAACCAATATTATTCAGCTTCATTTTTAGAGATTTGCTTTCCCTAAATTTCATTATGCAAAGACCTGGCTCTGTGAAGTTCTTGGAAAGGTAGAAGGTAAGAGAAGAGGATGACCAGCAGCAGGGCGGGTAGACTCAGTTGCAATGATGATAGGCACACCATTGAAAGGACTGAAGAACCAAGCTGGGGACAGATCTTCCTGGAGAAGATCTACATGGTCACTTAATCTCTCCACAAAAATGGGATTTTTAAAAAAATCCCCCAGTCAGAGAAAATTGCCTGCCTTTGACTGGTTGGCTAAATTCCTACCAAGAAATCGAAAGTGAGAGAGAACATATCTGCCTTTCCTCAACCCTCCTGGTGATTTCTTTTTGCCTTCATCTGAAAGTAGAGATTTCCCCCTCCCATTGTCAAGAATATATCTACAGTGGCTAGTTTGAGGACAAGGCAGGGCAGAAAGAGATATAACTTTTCTGCTATCAGAGATTCTCCTTTTTAACTTCTCTAAGTTGGATTTTTCTGGCTTTGGAGAAATATGGTCTAGGAAGGTGGAACGCTGCTAGGGAAGAGTTTTCAGTGACCAAGTGACCCTTCCTTAAGCCTACTTTTTGTGACAATATAGCAGCAGATTTAAAGAGTTTGCAAAGTTACTGCTGCGATTTTTTTTGTTTTTGTTTTGCTGTTTCTAATTTTAAAAACTTGTCATTTGAACCTTTTGGATAAATTGATTGGTATTGGTATTTTGGAATTCTGTTCATTGAAGTGTCCCCTCTCAAGATGTCTTGAAAAAACCATTTTATGTAGGTATGAATTGCTTATTTTTAACTAATTTCTTTAAAAAAAATCTATTTTGTACTGTGCTGTGTTTCTGCTGTTCACAGAATTGGGGTACAAGGGAATCCACCTATCAACTCTTTACTGTTCTCCCTGTACCCTCATTTATGAGTGACCTTTACTGACTCATTTTTTAAAAATACCTGTCAATTATTTTCAAGGCAGTCTGTTGGGGGAAATATATATAGCTATCGAAATAGGGAAACACCCCCACAAATGAATAAACGTAACGATACCTCCCACCTACCAGACATCTGGAAACCAGCCCTGGTAAACAAATGAGCCCCACCCACCACCCAGGCCGTTACAACACAAAACAACAACAGACCAACAGCCAGCACCAATCAACACCAATCTACCAATCATGATACAGCCACATATCCAATCAATCCACTTACTGAAAAACGCCAGCACTACACGCACCCACCCACCAAGATTTATAGAAAGACGGCAGCTCCGGACACGCTTTAAGCCAAAAACACCAGCCTGAGGATGGCGAGTGAGACCTAGCCGAAACGTTGCCAAGACAATCTCAATCTTACATGGGAAAAGACCCAACTACAACAAGACCAGCATATATATCTTTTTCAGGATCCTTTTCAGGATCCTTCAGGACCTACAAGAAACTCAAAGTCCAAAGAGCCACCATCTTATGTGACCTCACATTCCTACGCAACTGCCGAGGCAGAAACGTGATCCCCACATGCTTCCAACTAAAATTACATTCTAAAACCTCAGCCGCCAAAAGGATCCTGAAAAGAACTGAATTAGCCCTAATCAGAAATGAACTCCACAGGAAAAGATTCCTACTAGACCAAACCAACAGGGACCTGCTCACTCTTCACCTCAAACTCAGCAACAAAATCCACCCAGCACTCTGGGACAAATCTAAACAACTAGCCCTCTGGAGAGCCGAAACAGAAACCTCCCACAAGACAGACACACACACCAACAAACTCCTCAGACTAGAAAAACACCAGAAGCCCAACCCACCTCCACAGCAACTCATGAAACAAACAGTACACAACATATCAGACAGGACCCTCACCATAGCAGAAACCAATGTCCTTTCCAAAAGATTCAACTTTGCAGTCGCCCCTAAGCACCTCCCCACTGAAAACATCATATGCAGAGTTGAAGCTACCCTAACCAAAATCAACCCAGATGAAGCCAATAAAATCAGACTTGAAGTCACCAACGTCCTCTGCTCCAGCAATCCACCCAGAAGCAACTTACATAAAGAAGAACAAAAAGCACTCACCAACTTGAGGAAAGAGAACAACATAATCATTCTCCCAGCAGACAAAGGTAACGCCACAGTGGTGATGAACACATCTGACTACCAAGCCAAACTATCCAACCTACTCCAAGACCCCGCTTACAAATCTCTAAACACAGATCCCGCCACCTACCTGGAAAAAACCACCAAATGCAAAATAAATCAATGAAGAGATCCAGCAAAGAATCATCCCCAGGGAGAAATCATCCAGATGCCCCAAGCTCTATGGCCTCCCCAAGATACACAAAGAAGGAACACCACTCAGACCTATAGTCAGCTCCATAGGCTCACCTCTACAGAATCTAGCCAAATTTCTTGCCAAAGAACTCTAACCCTACACAGAATCCATCACCTCACATGTACAAAACTCACTCCACTTCATAGAAACAATAAAGAAACAAAACCTACTCGTGAGCTTCGATGTCATATCCCTCTTCACCCAAGTGCCTATTAAAGAAGCCTTGAGAGCTATCCAAAACAAATCAACCCCCCCAAGCACATCCTAGATCTGACCAACCACTGCCTATCCAACACATACTTTATCCACAATGGACAAAGATACAAACAGATAGAAGGAGCACCTATGGGATCACCCCTCTCACCCGTCATCGCAAACCTATACGTGGAACATTTTGAAACCAAACCAACCTTAGATAAATCTGAACACAAACCCAAACTCTGGCTTAGATATGTAGATGACACTTTCATAATTTGGCCACATGGGCCAAATGGGCGGGAAAAACTGGACAACTTCCTCACACAACTCAACAGCCTACACCCCAAAATACAATTTACTATGGAAATAGAAGCTAACAACCAACTTCCCTTTCTGGATGTCCTAATCTACAAAAAACCCAATGGCTCCCCAGTACACACCATCTACCGGAAAAAAACACACACCAACCGCTACTTAAACGCACAATCCCATCACCATCCTGCACAGATCAACTCCGTAGCCAAGACCCTCACCTCCAGAACCAAATGCCTAGCCGACAAAGACCATCTGAAAACTGAATTACACACTCTCACAAACGTATTAATTACCAATGTATTTTTGTAGATTAGGACGTCCAGAAAGGGAAGTTGGTTGTTAGCTCCTAGGGTGGAGCTGAAAGGCAAAAGGGAAGCAGTATGCTCCCTCCCATATTTGGACATACCAGGTGCTTTGACATAACACACACACAAACACACACACACACACACACACACACACACACACACACACACAAACGTCTTATTATTTTTGAGGTGCAGGAGGCGGTGAGCATGATCATCTCATGGCTGCTGCTGTGTTGCAATATTTTTGGGGAGGGCTTATTTTTTGGGGTGGGCTAATTTTACCACATGCGCTCAAAAGTCCAATTAGGTTTATTATCCAGGGAAGTCCTATTTTCAGGGAAACAGGGTGGTGTGTTTGTGTGTCAGTGACGTGCGGTGAGGATTATGGTTGGTGAGGCAAGAGTGTGGCAGCGGCAAGAAGCAACGTCACCGCCGCTGTGTCCCACAGGCCAGGTGTCTCGCATTTATGGTGGACATAAACATGAGACGCCTGTTGGACACAGCGGCGAGAACGTCCCTGCCGCTGCCGCGCTCCGCTGCCTCGCCCCCGCCTCCTCTGACCCCACCATTGTGTCCGGCAAGCCAGGCGTCTCACATTTATGGTGACATAAACGCGAGATACCTGACCTGTCGGACACAGCGGTGAGAACGTCTCTGCCGCTGCCACGCTCCGCTACCTTGCCCCCCACCTCCTCCGACCCCACTGCCCTGTCGCTGCTGCACTCCGCCGCCACGCCCCTCCCCTGCCTCCCCTGTTTCAAAAGTTTTATTCTTTTAAGGCAAACATTTCATCATTCCTCAATCAGTAAGACATCAAAGTACAATTTCTTGTATATCAAAATAATTCTAGTTTACCACCAAATTCTTGTCTAGCCTAATATATACCCCTCCCTCCCTCCACCCTCTCCCCCAACCCCCCTCCACCTTCCCCCCCCGACTTCCCAGAACCCGTACACGGAATGGATTTCTAACAAACACAGTCTAAAATCTATTGAGAAAAAAAAAAGAAATAAAAAAAATTAATAACATTCTACATTGACCTTAGCTTCTTCTTGCTGAACCAACTTTAAACAATTTAAACCATTTCTGATCTTAAGCATAGGCTAACTGGAATTTCTTGGTCCCATATTTATTTTGTATATAGTCAATCCATTTTTTCCAGTCTTGTTTATATCTCTCATTTGAGTGATCTTTAAGATATGCCGATATTTTAGCCATCTCGGCTAAGTTTGTAACTTTCAATGTCCATTCTTGAGTTGTAGGCAAGTCTTCCTTCTTTCAGTATTGCGCCACCAACAGTCTTGCTGCCGTTATTAGGTGCAGAATCAAGTTAGTCTCTACCACTGTAAAGTCAGTACCTATACCTAGTAAGAATAGCTGAGGAGTAAACTTTATCCTTCTTTTAAAGATATTTTGCATAATCCACCATATTTTTATCCAAAATGCCTTAACCTTTTGGCAGGTCCACCATATATGATGATATGTAGCATCGAGAGAGCCACATCTCCAACATTTAGGCTGTAAGTTCGGATACATAGAAGCCAGCTTTTTAGGATCTAAATGCCATCTATAGAACATCTTATAAAAATTTTCTCTCAGGTTTTGAGCTTGTGTAAATTTCACATTTCTTACCCAGATTCTTTCCCATGTATCCAGCATTATTGGTTCTTCAATGTTTTGAGCCCACTTTATCATACAATCTTTAACTAATTCTGTTTCCGAATCCATCTGTATTAATACATTATATATCCTCTTTATATGCATTAAACTTTGATCTCTTATTTGTTTAAACAGATTATCCTCAACTTGAATAAAACCAATTTTTTGATCTATTTTCCACCTAGCCTGTAATTGCCCATACTGGAACCATGTCTGAACTACCTTCTCCTCTTTTAATACCTCTAAAGATTTTAATTGTAGTACCCCCCTTTCCGAAATAAGAAGCTGTCTGTAAGTAATTCTATCCTGTTTTTGTGCTATATTCATATTTTCAATTGTGTGTCTAGGAATTGCCCACATGGGTATCTTGTCATTTAATTCATATTGGTATTTTTTCCAGACCCGCAGTAAAGCATTTCTTAAAATATGACTTTTAAAATTCTTATCCAATTTGTTGTTGAATAACAGGTAAGCATGCCAACCATATACCAGATCGTGTCCCTCAATATTCAATATTCTATCATTAGTTAAATGAGTCACTAATTACAGATTGTGCCACTGCATCATAATATAGTTTTAAGTTAGGTAGTTTCAAGCCTCCTCTCTCACGTACATCTTGCATTATTTTCATCTTTACCCTCGGCTTCTTTCCTGCCCATACAAATTTGTTTGATACCCTTCTGCCTTTCTAAAAGATTCGCATCTCCCCTGCCTCCCCTGACTGCACGTCCCTGGTGTGTGTGTGTGTGTGTGTGTGTGTCAGTGGTGGGTTGCAGGCAGTACACCCCAGTACGGGCGTACCGGTGCCAGCTAGGAGCACCAGGTACCGTTCTGGCACGGTGGTTCGGAGGGCCCACCGGCCGCCTACTCTCCTTACTGGTATTTGAGCTGTTTGGGGCTTCTGCTCACACGCACGGAATGTACGATGCTTGCACAACATTCCACCGAGCAGCTGGAGCATCGCAGAGGCATCATGGAGTGTCGCAGGCGGTAAGTACGCATGCGTGCATTGCTCACACTGCATGCATGTGTGTCCCGTTTCCCTGAAAATATATACATACGTACGTACGTATGTACATATGTATCCCTTTTCCTAGTTAAAAGGCTTGTTTTAACATAGAACAAATGGCATTAAGCACTAAATTCCAGTGATTAATTCAAGAACTACAAGGCTGTTTCTAGTTATGGTTGTTGAGATGTCAATAGTATGCAGGGTCTAACCCTTGCAATATTTCCGCTTTTGTATTTCATCTCTCCTGTCTTTCACAAGACGTCAGAGCAGGAACTCCAGAACCCCATGAGATGTGGAGACCAGATCATCTATTAGCATTTGCGCAGACAGGAAATCATACAGATACTATGTCCAAATGTTGGGAGAATGTGTAGGAGAATGGGTTCATGTGTATTCACTAAGAGAACATTGAAAAATGGGTGGACTTCAACTCCCAGAAATCCCCATCCAACATATTGGCTAGGAAATTCTGGGGGTTGAAGTTTTCCCTTTTAAAGTTGCTGAGGTTGCAAAATATATATATATAGCTCACTTCTAGTCTTCTTGAGGGGTTTATCTCAAAGACCTGACAATTATGGTAATTTAAACTGAGATTTCCCTCTGTACATTTGTGGATTGTTGCCAGCCTCCCAAGGTTAAATATTTAAGGTGGGTGGCCTGACAAATGTTTTACCTAAATACAGAATAGAATAGAGTAGAATAGAATGGAATGGAATGGAACGGAATAGAAACAGAATAGAAACAGAGTTGGAAGGGACCTTGGAGGTCTTAATTGTTCTAACTGTCAGGAAATTTCTCCTTAATTCTAGGTTGCTTCTCTCCTTGAAATAGTTTCCACCCATTGCTTCTTGTCCTGTCCTCAGGTGCTTTGGAGAATAGCTTGACTCCCTCTTCTTTGTGGCAACCCCTGAGATATTGGAACACTGTTATCATGTGACCCCTAGTCCTTCTTTTAGTTAAACTAGACATACCCAATTCCAGCAACCGTTCTTTATATGTTTTAGCCTTACAGTCCCTAACCTTTATTTCGAAAAGAAAGCTGTAGTGAGCAGTTGTGAACACTAGGAGGAGCCATGTCTATGTTCAGGTTATTGGCAAAAGAAAAAATTGAGGAAAAAGGATTCCTATTTGCTTTATATCCTTAGATGCTTGGCTGGGGATCCAAGATGGAATGAAGGAGAAAAAAAACCATGAAAGGCCTTGTTGTTTCAACCCTTAAGTCCCTTCTTGATGGTTATAGCCATAAAAATAACCTCTCAGCATAAACACATTGATGAATTGCTCTCCCTGGGGACTTGGTAGAGAATTCAGTGCAAAAGCTTCTAAAAAAGTCCACAGAGGATAGTGAAGAGACTTTTTACACCCTATGTGTAATGGCAGGTGGGAATGACATCATGGGACAAGAGGAAGAGTCACAGACAAAGGGGACAGATGTAAGAAGGGGCAGATGAGGGGGTCCTTCTGTGTAAACATCGCAGAAGGAATCCTCTCTAGTTCCTCAGGCTGTAAAAGTGTATTTTCAGACCTGCAAGATTTTGTAAATGTTAAAGTCAGGGTTCCAAATAGCATCCAAAATTAAATCAGAGTCCAAGGCAAAGGATTCCTCAAAGTTTCAATTTATTAAGAGAGCCATGTTGGCTCATCTGGGGAAACCCAAATCTGAAAGCTTCCCAGTTTTCCCCACCCAGTTGAAAGTTCAAGATCTTGCCCCCATATCCACAAGCCCATCCCATGGTCCAATCTCCCACTGCCATGCTGGCAGTTCCACCCATCCAGTTCCAGTCAGGTGCAGCGGTAGAGAGACAAAGGATGACCTTGGCTTTCTAGAAAGGAATTTTATTTTGGCAACATCACATTCTACTCCTTACTATTCCCCTTCGCAATACTCCACTAATGAAACAGCATAATATAAAAGAATGTTAGTGTGGCAGGCCAAAGATCCCAAAAGGAATCGGCTGCAGGCTGACAGTTACCTTAGAATAAAGTTACAGCTGGTACTCTTGGGTTAGGGATGGGTTCCGACTTCAGTTACTTCTGGTTTGCTCAAAGCGATGCGCTTCGGGGAAAGCACGTGTACATGCACAGTGGTTAAAAAAAAAAACACAATATGGCGGTGCTTATGGCACCACTGATAGAACCAGTTCGGGGCATGGCTGGCCAAGTTACTACTTACTCAGCCGAACTGGCTTGAACTGGTAGGAACTCACTTCTGTCCTGGGTATGCTTCTTGTCTGGACTGCCTCACAAGGCTGACACTAAGCCTGTAGGAAGTTAGCACCCACCCCTCTCCTAGGAAAATGAAATATCTTAGGAAATATTAAAAGGGAAGAATATTTCCCCTAAATGAGTGGCAGAAACTCAGCCTCCCCCCATCTTTGTCAATGGGCCATTAAGGCCTGGGCCAGTCTATTCTACATAACAAAGATCTACTTCCTTCAGGCAGAGGCATAGGAGGAATCCCAAAGCTCTTTCATTACATCATCACCCATCAAGGCTCAACCAAACCTGGAACCCAAAACACAGCCTGCAGAGTTGCCCCTGCATGGCCCCATGGGAGTCTGACAACCAATCAGAATACAATCTTAAATTAAAAGCCCAACAGAGGCAGGGGTGGGTTCCTGCCAGTTCTAACCTCTTCTATAGAAGAGGTTCCACAAATCTACAGTGCCGTTTAGAACCGGTTCCAGCTCCCTCCCCACCAACCGTCCGCACATCATCAAGATGAAGAGCGAGAGGAGGAATTCTGGGAGTTGAAGTCCACAAGTCTTAAATCTGTCAATTTTGAATACCCCTGGGTTTTTTTTCCTAAAGGGTTAGGGGTGCAAGGGGTTAGGGGTCTTGAACTTGACAACTTTAAGACTTGCGTGCTTCAAATGCCAGAGTTTCTGAGCTAACATTTTGGTTGCTAAGCAAGAGCGTTGTTAAGTGAGTTTCACCACATTTTACAAGTTGGCCATGCCCACCCAGTCACATGGCTGGCAAGCCACTCCCACCCAGTCACATGGCTGGCAAGCCACTCCCAGCCAGTCACATGGCCGGCAAGCCACTCCCACAAAGCAGGCCACACCTACAGAAGAGGTTCTAAAAATTTTTGAAAGCCAACACTGAAGAGAGGGTATTAATATCTCTCCCTCCCCACTCGCCTTGTGCCTTTTCCCCCAGCACCTCAAACCATGTGGTCCTGTCCACCATTAAAACCATCTTTCCAAGCAGCCTTCATGAATCCAGTGTCTTTTCCCCCACTTGGAACTGAACCCAGTTGGACATTTCTTCCAACAAGCCTTTGCTAGCAAAGGGGTCAAAACAGATAAGATGGCAGCTGTGGCATCATAATTAAAGCCCAGCCCCTTTTGCACATGTGTGGGGGGGCTCCATTGCTATGCTGTAAGGGCCATCTGGCCTGATTTGACCTCCCTTGCAGATGCCACTGCTGGAGTTACTCAGCAGTATGATGCTATCATTGAGATACGAGTAGTCCAAAATTTACAACTAGGTTGGAATTCCTGTCGCAAATCGTTATGTTCATCAACTGAGGCACCCGCCTGACTGACCCAAGTTTACGACCTTGTTCTGCAGTGGTTGTTAACTGAATTCAGTGGTTGCAAAATTGAATTTTGGTCATAAAGTGAATCTCTGCATTCCTATGGGTATTGTTGCTGGAAATTGGCTGAAAAAATCAGAGACTGGCGAAAAAGGTGGCAAAATGAGATCACATGAACACATTGTCTATAAAAGTGAGATGGTTCCCAAGTGACCATCTGTTTGTTTGGTGTAAAAGAATTTTAAATAGGATGGCGCTTACACTATAATTACTTTATTTCTTTTTGTACTTCTTTTTTTGCAATTGTACCATTTATTAGTTTAAGGTGAAAGAGATTCTACAGAACGGAGATCCTAGCACCGAGAAATTTGAGGATTTTCTCAGTGCTGTTGAGGGAATTATTATTTATTATTAAATTTATTTGCTGCCTATCTTTGTAATGAAATGACCCCAGATGGCTTGCAACGTAAAACATTAAAATCGTCACATATAAATATATCAAAAACAATAAAAATAGAAGTCCCTGTACTGATACAATTATAATAAAAACATGAGGGAGGGAGGGAAGGAACAGGATGTGAGTGTATATGTGAAGGGGGGGAATGGGATTGCCTCTTAATTCTGCCAAATTGTGACCATGTGACCAATATGGGCCGTACATGTGTGCTGTTTGAACCAAATTTGGTGAGTTTGTCATAACTTCAAACTGTTGCTAGCCCAGTGTTTCTCAACCTTGGCAACTTGAAGATGTCTGGACTTCAACTCCCAGAATTCCCCAGCCAGCATTCACAACTGGGAGTTGAAGTCCAGACATCTTCAAGTTGCCAAGGTTGAGAAACACTGTGCTAGATGGTTAAATGAGGACTGCCTCTGATGCAAGATACATCAGAGAAACCTGATGTTCAGTTCTTTTTCATCTACAAAGTTTTACGGAGCGAACTGAGTTTTCACGATAGCAGTGTTCCAATATCTCAGGGACTGCCCCAAAGAAGGGGGGGGGTGTCATCCTATTCTTCACGGTGCCTGAAGGCAGGAAAAAGAAGCAATTAAGTATTAAGTCCTCGAGGCTACGATGCCATTGACTATCATTGCCGGCCCCTGATTGGTTGAGACGCGAGCAGCCAGCTGGCGGGAGAATGCAGGCATTCTATTGGTTCAGCGCCTGACAGCTCTAGTATAAAAAGGGCTGTCAGCTGTCAAATGTTGCTGTTTTCCATTTCGAGGTTTGCCTTCATTTTGCCTTGTTATACTGTAAATAAAGGCTGTGTTAGCTTCAACCTGCCTTGCCTCCGTTCCTATCTGCCTCATTCTCCCTACAGAACAGGTGGAAACTAATCAAGGAGAGAAGCAACTTAGAACTGAGGAGAAATTTCCTGACAGTTAGAACAATTACCAAAATCAGTAGAAAAACCTGCCTCCAGAAGTTGTGAATGCCCCAACACTGGAAGTCTTTAAGAAGATGTTGGACAGCCATTTGTCTGAAATGATGTAGGGCAGTGATGGAAAACCGTTTTTTCCTCGGGTGCCCCCCCCCTCATTTTTGTTCCCAGGATCTTCAGGGAGGCTTGCAAGCACCAAATGGGGGTTGGGGGTCACACCCTGAAGCCTCCTGGAACCAAAAATGCGGTGCAATGGGGGAGCCTCCCCCCCCATGCATGTGTGCAGGTCTCCCAGCAGAGACCCGAAAATCAGCTGGATAGCGGGAGGCACGTGTCCATGCGCAGTGCACCTGACCTGGGTGATGGGCTCATGTGCCTGCAGAGATGGCTCCGCATGTCCCCTGTGGCACACGTACAATAGGTTTGCCATCACTTGGCGGAAGTTAGGATTAGAAGACCTCCAAGATCCCTTCCAATTATGATATTCTGTTATCTTTCTCCTTCAGTCATATTAACGTATAGATTTAGTAGGCCGGATAAATCTTACTTCTCCTGCTTTCTGTTTATTTAGAAATGGCATAGTAAAACAAGTAGAAGACACTAGTTCCCTCCGTGAATTCTGAGCAGGAGATAGATCTTTTAAAGAGGTGGGAAAAATAAAATTAGAAAAATTCTTGGTCAGCCAGAGGTCTTGTAAAGTCTACCATTATCTACATCAGTGTTTTTTCAAGCTCCATAACTTTAAGATGTGTGGACTTAGTACAACATTTACTCAGAATTCTGAAATTCTGTAATTCTAGCAAAGTAACTATTATGGACAGTAGGAATTTAAGAATTCTAGTTACAAATAATCCTCAACTTAGGTTCATGATAAAGTAGGAAGTAAAATGAGATTTGGGCATTAAGAGCGAACTTACTGGGTCAGGCTGGACAGCCTCTCGGGGCCCCTTTGCTTCTTTATTAAAAGGCCACATAGGCAGAGTTGCAGCTTGCAAAAGAACAGGAAGTGAGTGCCTAACTGCAGAGTTCAATAACAAAACCACAAGGTTTGGTTAAAATTCGCTTAGAGACACGTAGTCAGTACCTATGGCCCAAGACAAAAGGAGAAGTAAGACCCTATCTACTTACAAGGCTTTTTCCTCAAGGTAACCAATAAGAAGTGAAGTTAAGCATTTCTGTGTACGTTGCTCTTAGAAAGATATATAAGAAACTGTCTTTTCTATAAGTTTTTGTCGAAATGTTAGAAATTGTTACCTCTATCTGGACCTTTTGGCCAAAATAAAGCTTATCTTGATCTCGCAGTCCTTTCTCTTGATTTTCATAAATTGGGTCACTCACATGACCCACTAAATTTTAGTACCTTTTCTAAGGTGATCAGCACCTAGCTGCGGAATTTTGCAAGTTAAAGCTCACACATCCTAGAGTTTTCAAGGTGGAGAAACACTATTGAATGTATGAATGGAGAATTTGCTGCCAATGGAGTTCACCTGGCCTGTTCTGTGGGGGCATCAGCTGGGGCCTGACATCTTCTCTGCTTCCTGATATCCTTCACCTCTATCTTCATTTGGTGGAGGTAGTTATGTGCCCCTCGAGGCCTGCAAAGACGTGGTGAAATTCAATATTTTTTACTATCGGTTCTGTGGGTGTGGCTTGGTGGATGTGGCAGGGGAAGGATACTGCAAAATCTCCATTCCCTCCCCACTCCAGGTGGAAGGATACTGCAAAATCTCCATTCTCTCCCCATCCAGGGGAAGGATACTGCAAAATCTCCATTCCCTCCCCACTCCAGGGAAAAGATACTGCAAAATCCCCATTCCCTTTCTACCCCAGAGGAAGGATACTGCAAAATCCCCATTCCCTCTCCACTCCAGGGGAAGGATACTGCAAAATCCCCATTCCCTCCCCACTCCAGGGAAAGGATACTGCAAAATCCCCATTCCCTCTCCACTCCAGGGGAAGGATACTGTACTGCAAAATCCCCATTCCCTCTCCTTTTCAGGGGAAGGATACTGCAAAATCCGCATTTCCTCCCCACTACAGGGGGAAGGATACTGCAAAATCTTCATTCCCACCCCACTCCCTCCCTAATCTGGGTCCAGCTAGAGGTGGTATTTGCCGGTTTTCCAAACTACTCAAATTTTCCGCTACCGGTTCTCCAGAACCTGTCTGAAGTCAGAACCTGCTGAATTTCATCCCTGCTACAAAGGGCACATGAGTGAGTTTCCTAATGGTCAGGTCCCTTTCTTATAGATGTAGGGTTGGAAATGAGAGAATATGTGCAGGTAATCCTTGACTTACAACAGCAGTTGAGCTCAAAATTCGCATTGCTGAGTAAGGCAACTGTTAAGTGAGTTCTGCCCCATTTTATGACTTTTCTTGCCAGAGTTGTTCATTAAATCACTGCAGTTGTTAAACTATTAACATGGCTGCTAAGTGAATCTGACTCCCCCATTGATTTTGCTTGTCAAAAGGTGGCAAAAGGGGAACCACGTGACCCCGGGACACAGTAATGGTCATAATTATGAACCGGTTGGCAAGCAGCCGAATTATGATGAAGTGGCCATGGGGATGCTGCAATGGTCGTTAAGTGTGAAAATGGTCATAAATCACTTTTTTCAGTGCTGTTGTAACTTTGAATGGTCACTAACTGAATGGTTGTAAGTTGAGGACTATCTAGACCAGTGTTTCTCAACCTTGGCAACTTGAAGATGTCCGGACTTCAACTCCCAGAATTCCCCAGCCAGCAAATGCTGGCTGGGGAATTCTGGGAGTTGAAGTCCGGACATCTTCAAGTTGCCAAGGTTGAGAAACACTGATCTAGACACTAAATCACCTTACAGTCTGCGATATTTGACAGGTTAATGGACAACAGACACAGATTTAGAGGTCGGCAGTGATCTGGTTGATTGTTACGAAGAACCTGTGAGTAATAAGTGTAGATCTACAAAGATGGTGGTTGTCTTTCCACTTTATGTTCAAGTGTAGATTGTACAGGATGTGTTAGAGAACCTTATGTTGCATCCCTCCACAGAACAGGAGTTTGGATTCAAAGACCTTTTCCAACTAAGAAGTACTACAGTCTAGTAGAAATTTACTCTAGTAGTCTCCATAAACTCATCCTGAATAAGGATTGCAATTGTGGGCCACCAACAACAACAACTCCGTGTTAATGTCAAATCCATTTTAATGTCCAAAACACGGGCAATTAATTATTGCCCTGTTTATCCAGTCTGCACAGCTGAAAGCAACCCTTTAATTTCCATGAGGGTTTTCTTTTCTCTAAATTAGTGTTTTTCTAACAGGACATACAAATGCAGTCAAAAATCACTGTCAGATCCTTGATGCACAATTGAAACCGTCCTGGCAAGGCTGATTAAGTCCGACAGTGGCTGACAAAACAGCAGGAATAAAATTAAACGAATGGTAGCTTTTTTGTGGCCAGAACGGTGATATTAATAAGTGTCATGCTGAGTTCCATGCCCAGGCAGATGCATAATTTATCGAGCTTTATAAATATCAAAACATGCCACAGCTGTTAGGAATTTTCAGAACAAAACCCACAAATATTGCTTTAATTATTCAGCAGCTCAGCTTAGCAGAAAACATCTCCCTGCGCTGGAATTAAAAATAAGACACAGTTTCAACAGATCTTCCGAACCGGTTCATGGACTAGAAGATGTATTAAGATGGAGTATCCAAAGGAAGAAAGTCTGAAAAATGTGGCTGACCCACTATCCTGGCATTTCCTGAAAAATGACTAACATCATACATAGACAGAAGTGGAACAACTTAAAATATTTGAGGTATTATCACCGAGGGAGAAAAGCAAACATTTCTAGTGTAGTTAAATCCAATATTTAATATAGGTCCTTGACTTATGATAGGTTGCTTATTTACGGTGAACCTTCCTAGTTCTGAAGTTCCATGGTGCTTAGCAGCTAACCAATATTTAGTCATTTGCAGCATCCTGCAGTCACATAACTGCTGTTCATCATGGCTTTGCTGAAACCTGATTTTCACTTCCAGTTTTCAGCGAAACTCACCCATCGTGGTTCTCTTAATCATTGACTCACTTAACAACGACAGAGGGCACTTAATGATGGTGAGGATTGCTTCATAACTGCCACGTTTGCTTAATGATCACCTTAGAAAAGTTAGTGAAATTTAGTGGGTCATATGGGTGACCCAATTTGCAGACAAGCATGACTTACGATGGGCTGGTTCCATTATGATCCTAAGTTGAGGACTACTTGTAAGTAGAATTCTTAAATTCCTACTGTCCATAATAGTTACTTTGCTAGAACTACGGAATTTCAGAATTCTGAGTAAATGTTGTACTAAGTGCATATAAACTTAGTAAATGTTGGAGATAAACCACACTTTCCAAACAAGAACCTGGCATGAAAATATTTGTTTTGAAATCATGGTTTAGAACATTCAGCAGGTTCTGACCAGTTCTGGAGAAAAGATAGCGGAAATTTTGAGTAGTTTGGAGAACTGGTAAATACCACCTCTGGCTGGCCCCGCCCACATCTGCCTCCTGAGTCCCAGTTGATCGGAAGGAAATAAGAGTTTTGCAGCAACCTTCCCCTGGAGTGGGGAGGAAATGGGGATTTTACAGTATCCTTCCCCGGTTCACTGATAAATGCGCGGCAACCAAACCGCCGTGACAAAATGGCGATGTTGAAAGCGCACCCACTAAAGCCCGTCGACAAATGCGTGCCAACAAAAGCGCGCCATCGAAAACAACGCAAAAACAACGGTAACAATGTTAACAACCCTAATCCTTACCCTAACCCTAACCCTAACCCTAACCCTAACCCTAACCCTAACCCTAACCCTAACCCTAACCCTAACCCTAACCCTAACCCTAACCCTAACCCTAACCCTAACCCTAACCCTAACCCTAACCCTAATCCTAATCTAAAAACCCTAATCGCACTTTTGTTGGCGCGTTTTTGTTGGTGCGCATTAGTGGGCGCGCTTTCAATGTCGCCGTTTTGTCACGCCGGTTTTGTTGGCACGCATTTGTTGGGCGCGCATTTGTCGGGTCATGTCCTTCCCCTGCCATGCCCACCAAGCCACGCTCACCAAGCCATACCATACCCACCAAGCCACACCCACAAAAATGGTAGTAAATTTTTTGAATCCCACCACTGTTTTAGAAGTATGAAAAATAGATCCTTCACCATGCTCCAGGGTGTTCTTTATTTAGGGCTACTATTTTTTCTGCTCACTATGGATGGTTTCACCTCCATAAACAGAGAAAATGAGAGGCACTTCCCCAAATGTATTCGGTTTTCTTCAGTATAAATCCAGAAACCAATGAAATTTAAAGAATATTTGTAGCTCAGGAGTCCTTAGTGCTGTCTGAGTTCCAATGTTTTCTTTCTTTTCTAGGTATCATGATGATATTACCTTGTTTAAAGAAAAGTCTGCAAGGAAACAACCAAACTCAGAGAGCACCAAGGGCTTCTTACCAAATTTTCTGTCGCTTTGGCTCATATATTCCCCTCCCCTCAATTAATCATGAATCACACAACTCGTTAGCCTCTGTTATCCAGCTGTTCCTTAACTCACTACTCTGTCTTGTTTTTAAACTCAGCCAGACTTGGAAGAAAAACCATGAAATGAATACAGTAGACCAGCTTGACAATTCAGCATGAAACGCAGCTGAAGATAACTGGCCAACCTTTGGCTCTGTTATAAGGTTGCACATCAGAGATGGTATTCAGCCAGTTCTGACAGGTTCTGGAGAACCAGTACCGGAAATTTTGAGTAGTTTGGAGAACAGGAGAATGCAGCTGAAAAGCAGATTAATGGGGTGGGGAGGGAAGGGGGATTTTGCAGTAACCTTCGCCCGGGAGAGGGGAGGGAATATAGTTTCTGCAGTATCCTTCCCCTGGAGTGGGGAGGGAATGGAGATTTTGCAGTATCCTTCCCCTGGAGTGGGGAGGGAATAGAGATTTTGCAGTATCCTTCCCCTGGAGTGGGGTGGGAATGGAGATTTTGCAGTATCCTTCCCCTGGAGTGGGATGGGAATGGAGATTTTGCAATATCCTTCCCCTGGAGAGTGGCGGGAATGGAGATTTTGCAGTATCCTCCCCCTGGAGTGGGGAGGGAATAGAGATTTTGCAGTATCCTTCCCCTGGAGTGAGGTGGGAATGGAGATTTTGCAGTATTCTTTCCCCTGGAGTGGGGAGGGAATGGAGATTTTGCAGTATCCTTCCCCCGAAGAGTGGAGGGAATGGAGATTTTGCAGTATCCTTCCCCTGGAGTGGGGAGGGAATAGAGATTTGGCAGTAT
Source organism: Thamnophis sirtalis (assembly GCF_051295495.1). NCBI lineage: Eukaryota > Metazoa > Chordata > Lepidosauria > Squamata > Natricidae > Thamnophis > Thamnophis sirtalis. The sequence continues at coordinate 11,041,077 of NW_028261384.1, read as the reverse complement.
CCTTCCCCCGAAGAGGGGAGGGAATGGAGATTTTGCAGTATTCTTTCCCCTGGAGTGGGGAGGGAATGGAGATTTTACAGTATCCTTTCCCTGGAGTGGGGAGGAAATAGAAATTTTGCAGTGTCCTTCCCCTGCCATGCCCACAAAGCCACACCTACAGAACTGGTAGTGAAAAAATTTGAATCCCACCACTGTTTCATATCAGCTTGGAAAGGTATCCTGAACTCTTAGCCTTTAAAGGATGTCAATGTAATCTATGTGGAATTAAAAAAAAGAGACACAATATCACTGCAGCTGCAGACATGGAGAAAGATTGTTGTTTATTCGTTGTCATCCCTTCAGCAGGGCAGAAGAATGTTTGATTTGTGTCAGCGTAGATCAAGGGATGGTAGTAGAAGTCAGAAATTGGCCAGGATAGAGCCTGTTGTTGGGCAGCTGATCCGTCTTCATGGCTCTCTGATTATAGAAACAAGGGGGCCCTGGAGGCAGAAAGGCAGTAGGGAGGGGGACTCCAATGTCAGATGCCGGTCAGAGTTTGACTTTGGAGGGTGAAATCCAATTAACCTTCTTGAAACTGATGTAATGTGTACAGTGAGTGATGCCCTAAAGAGGCGGTGGAGAACATTGTGAATGAAGGGAAAAGAGAATTGATCACATGGCATGGATGAAAATGCAAATGACATGTACGAATTGGAACAAAGAGGGAAACATACATGGGAGAGGGAGAAAGGTAACGAGAAATAAATGCCTGAAAAAGAAAGAAAAGAATATATATATTTTTAGGAAGAATTTCTTAGGCTTGTCTTACGGGAGGAAGGTTCTGAAGGATAGAGCTAAGCTCCGCAATGGAAAACAAATTGAGTGAAATAAATTCTGGAATATGGACAAGTGGGACGGAGGACATCTAGAGACCAACGTAAAGTATTCCTTTGCTGTTATTTAGTGTCTAATTTGGGACCATTCTCAGCCACCGTTGCCTTCTTGGTTTGGTTAATGGGAATTGTAGTTTCTCATCACTTGTAGATGTCACATTCAGGGGACACGAGCTAAGTTTGCAGGATGGCCCAAGTTAGGGGTAGTTTCGGGCTGCTGCTACTGCCGGTTTCCTCAGGGTTGCGCTGTGTACACTCTTGATGCGTGCTATGCTCACATGTGCAGTACTACAAAGTGCAGCTGCGCATGCGCAAAAAACAAGATGGTGCCACCTACAGCGCTGAGTGCACCGATTCGGGGGCATGGTAAGACCGAGTTACTACCTACTTGGCCGAACCAGGCCGAACCGGAAGGAACCCACCTCTGGTTCAAATATTTCAAGGCAGCTATTAATCCTCATATAAGTCAACTGTCAATTCTGGATTGCTGAAATAATTGATTTCGCTTTTCTTTCTTCTGATTGAACCCTGATCCCTCTCATCTCTATTTGCCTCCTTCTGCTTTCATTAAGATTCTCCCTCAGACTGCATACAAAACTGTAGAGTCCTTGGTGCTCTCTACGCTTGCTTGTTCCTTGGAGACATTTCATTACTCAACTAGGTAATGTCATCAGTGCTACTAGTTGGGTAATGAAATGCCTATAAGAAAGCAGCCCAGTTCAGAGAGCCGCGAGAAGCCCAATTCAACCTTGAGTACAACTATTCTCTTTTATTCTCTGCTTGAGAAAATCTGCCTCTGGTTTGTTCGTTTAAGTCACGAATGCTGATGCAATTGATTCAAAAAGGCTTTGCATTTTGCCAATTCTGTATTTAAGCAAAGGCAAAGCTGAAACAGATCACATATGGGATCTAATCCATGAAGAGCTGCTCTCCATCAATGTCCTATTTAAAAACAAAACAAAAAGAAGAAGTCCCAGAGCTGCTCAGGGACATCCACAGTACGTAGGTCAAAATCTGTAAAATGGTGGGCAAGAGATTGTGATTGATACTCCCCCTCCCTTTTGAACATGGGAACAGGGCCTGGATCAATTTGATTGCAGATTTTGGCCCATGTCCTATAGGACCATCGCAGCCAGCATCTTCACAGGAGGTTAAATTGTGAATATCAAATGCTCTTACAATCTTCCTCAAGATGGAGTGATATCCATAATTTTATCTTTCTCATCCATCATCCATCAATCCATGTATGTATATATATAAGCAGGAAATCTGACGATTCTAGCTAATATAAATTGCGTATGATAGCTGATTGTTGGAATGGTACCGGTTTGAGAAAAATGGTAGCAATCCATCCATCTATCTATCCATCCATCCATCCATCCATCCATCCATCCATCCATCCATCCATCCATCCATCCATCATCTCTCTCTCTCTCTCTCTCTCCCCTACCCCTCCCTCTCTCATCTATTTTAAAGAATAACTTTTTAAAAATGTGTATCGGATCATTTACTCATGGAAATCCACGTGTATCCAAGTCTTTCCCAAGCTTTGTTTTGGCACGGCCAATACAGTTTCTTTGGAAACATGGACCTAGTTAGCAGAATTAGGAGGTCAGTTGAAAAAATATCTCCCTTTGAAAGAGACATCTCCCTCTTAGAAGTCAAGTGGCGATGGCTTGACTCCTTTCAGGCAATGATTAAAGGCCCACCCCTAGATTGAGATAATCAATTCAGCCCCCCAGCCATTCAAACTATTTTTGTTCGAAGAAAGGGGGGAACGAGACAAGGCCCATTGGACAGAGCAACCTTCCTGACAGAGAATCTTCCAAAGCTCCCAATAAACTTTAGAGACCATGGGATAGATTACAGCTACTTTTACAGTCATGAAATAGTTAAGAAAAGGGACATGGTGGCTCAGTGGCTAACACGCTGAGAGGATTGTCGATCAGAGGGTTGGCAGTTCAGCAGTTCAAATCCCTAGCACTGTGTAACGGAGTGAGCTCCCGTTACTTGTCCCAGCTTCTGCCAACCTAGCAGTTTGAAAGCAGGTAAAAATGCAAGCAGAAAAATAGGGACCATCTTTAGTGGGAAGGCAACAGCATTCCGTGTCCCTTCGGCCATATGACCACGGAGACGTCTTCAGACAGCGCTAGCTCTTGGGCTTTGAAACGGAGATGAGCACCGCCCCCTAGAGTCGGGAACGACTAGCACATTTGTGCGAGGGGGAACCTTTTACCTCTTAATAGTTAAGAAAGAGTAACCACAAACAACTTAGAAGGTAAAATAATGCTTTATTTCATGGATCAACAAACACTATTGTGCCACACCAGGCTTCTTCTTTACAAAATTTTATAAACAGAGGGAGGGGTCACCTCCTCTGGAGCAAGATCAGCTCAGGCATCCCGGCCTATAAGGTTAGCGAAACCTGGAACCGTACCATTCACATGGTCTATTTGGCATTTGGCTGAAGGAATGGATTATTTTGCAGTAGCTTTCTATAGGACTCTTGATGCAGAGTAAACTATGAAAGAAGGGGGGGAAAAATCAACAAGATTCCTGATTCTCCCCCCCCCCCCCTTCGCCTTGGGCTTTGGTTTACTGGTACATCTCCCACGAGGATCTAATGGCCACCCACAGCTAACAATCTCAACCTAAATTAAAGCAGAGGCAGAAAGAAAGAAAGAAAGAAATATCTGGGTGAAGCATATCACCAATTCTCCTGCTGTCTTGGATGTGTGTCCTCTCAACAATACATGTAAAGATGCAGAAGCATCCTGCACTGACATTCAAGTTGCCAAAAATGGTAAAAAGGAAAAAAAAAAAAAAAGGAGCCACAGAGTTAATTTAGTCCAAATGAACACCTCTTAATAAGCAAAGAAGGTTTTTTTTTTCCTCACATGCACGTAGAACACAAGACGTTAAGAGTAAGAATAATAATCCATGATGCCGGAGCAGAAGGGAACTTGACAAATCTTCGACTTTACATTCCTTTTATACACAACAAAATGAAGTATACAATATTCATATTAGTTGTACATTGGGTCAGAATAATTTACAGGGAGGAACAGTAAGCAAAGCAAAAGAGAAGGAGGAGGAGGAGGAGGAAAAGAGGAATTCCAGGAATAAAAATATGGATTGGGGGATAGTTTTTGAACTGTTTTAATCTTGTCTCCTCGGAACTTTAAGAAAGAAATGACTGTGTTCAAAATTCCAGGAGGGGGAAAAAAAAATCAAAGGAAAAAATAAAAGACAAACCTGCAATGCCCCAACCCAGATTTTTATCATTACATTAACACAACGTACAGATAAGGCAGTGTGTTAGGACTAATTAAAAGCCGTATAATATTATGAAGGTAACAGTATAAATGAGAGAAGCTGTAGCTATTGATAAAAGCAAGAGAAGCAATTCAAGAGAAGCGATTTCCATTTTCTGTTCACTTGCTGATACAACACACTTCCAAGCACGATTAAGACATGATCTTTTGAGAGCAACTTCTCACATTTTCCCAACCCTGCCAATCCGCGACAATAGGGACTAGCAACTTGGGGATATTGTAGGACGATGACCAGTCATGCAGCTAACTTTGTCCCTCTAAAAAAGGACTTTTTAAAAAAAGCATAGGACAAAATATCGGTTAATATTGGACAATTCAAATCCATAAAGTTAAATTGCTGTTGGGAGCATTAAAGAAACAAAAGGATATTCCAGAATATCTAAAAAAAAAAATATCTTAAGCAGGAACTCCTGTGGATCTCTAGGCTTTAAAGGGGTTTTCTTAAAGCCTAGAGAACATTGCAGCAACAAAGTTTTAGTAGAGCAAGGCTGAAGAGAAAAGGGGGCGACAGCTAAAAACCATATATAGAGAAATGCCTGTACAGTGTGTGGTTAGTAAAGCTACAGCGGTGCTTTTATACAAAGAAAACGCCAATGTAACTGAGCAGTTCTGCAGCAAATGCCTAATTTCTTGGAAATGCAGAAGACGACAGATAAACAACACACAATTTCAGTACCCCTCGAAAAATAATTGTGCTATAATCTTTATTCCATGGATGGTTCGTTTTATAGGAAACAATGAGATGCTAAATAAGGGACCCCTAATACAGACAAGAGTATTTTAAACTCATTTCTGGGACTTGCATTTGAGCAACGGGAAAAGGGTTTGCCTTGTGGGCATCTGGGCGAATTTGCCTTCAGACTTCCGTTTCCCAGTCAATACGCTTTATAGCCAGAAATCACACCGCAGCCATTTTTGTTCGTAGGGATCGGTTCTCAACAGCAGCGCCTGCTGAGTTCCTCATGCTTAAATATTTTTTTTCCGTTTGAGAAGGCAGGAGCTCCGATACCAGCACCAGGACTGCTATTCCGTTTTCGCTTTCCTTAAATACATGCTCACACAACACTCCTTTTCTTCAGGGAAGGGAAATCGGGAGGATTTAGTTGCATATTTTTTTTTTTTTTTTGAGAAGTCGCCTTGTGCTTCTCAGCACAAGCCCAGAAAAGTTAATCTTCATCCTCGTCTTCTTTCGTGGAAACCACTGGGGCTTTGTCCGGGACTTCGAAACATCCCACGAAGAAATTGACAATGGACTTGTATAAGTGCTGCTCCAGGGTTGGGTTGTTGAAGTAGTGACCTTCGTCGGGGTAAATCTGGCAAGGAAAAGGTCATGGTTGAGATGGGTCTCACATCTTTGGGAGGGGGGGGAGTGTTTCTTCAAAGCCAGAGCATCTCCCAAGAAACAAAATGGCTGCCACAGCCGCCTGATTGAAGCCCCACCCCTTGTTTACACGCCACATGCATAATAAAAAGGGGTGGGCTTTCAATTAAACAGTGGAGGCCAGCAACTTGATTTTTTGGGGACTTTCATCTGAATGTCCCTGATCAAAGTCTGAGGATCAGTGGTGGCTTGCTCCCGTTTCGGCCTGGTTCAGGCGAACAGGTAGTAGCGGTGGCGTGAGGCTCCGCCCACCCACCTGGACACTTCTGTGCATAAGCATTGCGTAAAGCGCAGGCATGGGATCGCGCCCGAACCAGTAGTGAAAATATCGGCAACCTACCACTGATGAGGATCATCAATTACTCACAATTATGAGTTGGGATAGGATATGTAGAGCAAGGCAGGTTTATATAGAAGTAGTCTTCAACTTACAACCATTCTTTTAGTGGCTGTTTGAGACTTTGGTGGCACTGAAAAATTAGGAGTATTTTTCACACGACTGTTGCAACCTCTCCATGGTCATGTGATCAACATTAAAATGATTGGGGCCTGGGTCATCTTTACAATGATAGGAGCAGCCCAGGGTCATGTGGTCACCTTTTGCGACCTTCTAACAAGCAAAGTCAGTGGGGAGGCCAGATTTAGTTAACAACCAATTGTGTTACTAACTTAAAAATTGTAGTGGTTCACTTAACAACTGTGGCAAGAAAAGGTTGTAAAATGGGCCAAAACTTACTTAGCAATACCCTTGCTTAGAAATGGACATTTTGGGCTTAGTTGTGGTTATAAGTTGAGGACTACCTATAGTTCGAATATAGTTTTGAGGAATTAAAGAGAAACTAACAAAATTTCTAATTTTGCTGTCAAGTTCTGGTCTGTTGTTCAGGATCCAAATAGAAGGGAAGGGAAATTTCTTTTGTAAAACAAACCCACAATTTTCTTTTTTAAACTTAAACACAGTAGTCTTTTTAAAACCACCTTGCTCTTACTTACTTTTTTATCTTTTTTGGCATGCGAATATTTTATATGCTTTGTATTCTGAAATATGTTAAAAATGAGCAATTTGTAACACATTTCTGATTAATACATTGTTTGGAACGTGTTGTTTAAATAAATTCTCCCTCCCTCCCAAAAAATTTAATATGCTAAATTTTTTGTTGTTGTTTTCTTCTAATATAATAAAAGCATATGATGAAATTCCCAAGATAACAGTGCTTAGTACTGTAATTTGGGCAAAATCTCTAAAATAATTAGAGAAAACCAAGATCCATGGGAAAACGCCAAGATGGCATAATACCAAGCTTCATTTTGACACACCCAACTACACGGAGGTTCTTAAGAAATATATACATATAGACATACATACACATACATACATACATACATACATACATACATACATACATGTATATAAATTTAATTTGTATTGTGCTTTTATTACTTGGCCAATTGGTCTAGTGGTGAGTATTACTATTAACCACTAGACCCATGATGACAAACCTGTGGCACACAGAACCCTCTCTAAGAGAATGTGAGCCCTCGAACCAGCTCAGCTCCATCACACATGTGTGCGTGCCCCCCGTTGGCTAACTGATTTTTGGGTCTCTGCTGCGCATGGCCCATTTTTGCTCCCAGGAAGCTATCTAAAATGGGCCCGGGTGTCTGTGTGTGTGCGCATGCGTGGGGGGTTGTGTGTGCAAGTGTGGGGGTTGTGTGTTCATGTGTGGGGGTTGTGTGTTCATGTGGGGGGGTTGTGTGTGCATGCATGGGGGTCGTGTGTGCATGCATGGGGTCATGTGCGCATGCGTGGGAGGGTAGTGTGTGCATGCATAGGGAGTTGTGTGCGCATGCATGGGGGTTGTGTGCACATGCATGGGGGTTGTGTGTTCATGTGTGGGGGGTTGTGTGCACATGCATGGGGGGTTGTGTGTGCATGCATGGGGGTGGGGTTGTGTGTGCATGCATGGGAGTCGTGTGTGCATGCATGGGGTCATGTGCGCATGCATGGGAGGGTAGTGTGTGCATGCATAGGGAGTTTTGTGTGCATGCATGGGGGGTCGTGTGCACATGCATGGGGGGTCGTGTGTGCATGTGTGGGGGGTTGTGTGTGTGTATGCGTGGGAGGGTTGTGTGTGCATGTGTGTGGGGTCATGTGTGCATGCATGGTGGTTGTGTGTGCATGCATGGGGGGTCGTATGCACATGAATGGGGTTGTGTGTGCATGTGTGGGGGGCTGGAGTGCATGGGAGCATGCATGCATGCACAGGGGTGCAGGGTGTGTGGGATTGCATTATGAGTGTGGGCACGTGCACGTCGTGCTGGGCGCACACTTTCAGCATGTGATGACAAAAAGATTAGCCATCACTGCACTAGACCAAACTGGCTTTAAAATCCTGTGAACAACATACATACTGGTATATACATCTATACATTTATACATAAACACAGAGAGGGAGGAGGAGAGAGAAGGAGAAACTACATTTATTTTTTAAACAATGATTATGTAACAGGAAGGTACCTGCAAACTGTAATTAGCTTTTATCCTAATTAGATGAGTAATGAACTCTGCAGTGTGCTGGAAGTGAATTTTCTCTGTAAAATAGATTAAAGTAATTAAGTTCCAGGAAGTAAATAATTGAATTACCCCCAAAAAACCCGCAAAACAAAACATTTATTGTGAGTAAAATAAAGCTTTTATTTCGCTTTATTTGAGTGGGGAGTGTCTGTAGGCTTGGTTCATATAATCTTACCATCAGCTGTCGCATGGATGATCAAAAAGTTTTGGTCTTTCATTGATGTGACTCGATGAGAGAGTTTAGTAATCTGAGAAGAGTGGAAAAAAATAATTTTCAATATTATAGACACTTTAGAACAATCACCACAATCAACATAGCACTTATAACAGAGTATTTTGCATTTTTGTTTTGCGTACTTCCCCTTTTTTTCTGTATACCACTCTTGTGATACTTACAGAAAGCAGTATATATTTTATGAAACTATTAAATTGTTATTTCCACAAAAAAATATTAGCTGCTGATAAGAGTTCTACAGAAGGAATTATTGAGTCTGCTATTTGTGCCTCTATAACTGTCTGGTTTGGCACAGCAACCAAACAAGACACACACAGACTTCAACAGATAATTAGAACTGCAGAAATATAATAATTGCAACCAGCCTGCCTTCCATTGTGGATCCGTACAATGCACCAGTCAAAAAGAGGGCTGTGGAAATATCTAAAAGACCCCTCACATCCTGGACATAAAATCGTTTCAACTTCTCTTCTCTGGATGTTGTTATAGGGAATTGCATGACAAAACAATTAAGACACCGAGATAGTTCTCCCCTGCCCCCCATGCCATCCCTCTGTTAAACACTTTCCCCACACCACTGTCTTCTCTCTAAAGATAATTTACCCACATAGTATAGCTTTATTATTGTTATTATTATTCTTATCTTTTTTGCTACCTCCTTTTATTGGTATCATTATTGTGATTATTATTACTCTATTGCTTGCATGTGCATTGAGAGCTTCTGCACTGGGAACTAATTCCTTGTGTGTCTAACCACACTTTGCCAACAAAACATCGTATTGTACTGTACTACGCTGTGTTCTAATCTGTTCTAGTCTATTCTATTCTCTTGTGTTCTATTCTATTCTCTTTCTATTCTATTCCCCCTTTTGATATCATCTATTTTATGAAAATATTTATTCTTGTCTTTAAATTAATTAATAAATTATATCAAGAAAAATAAAGTTGTTTTTAAAAAAAGAAATAACGTTTAGAATCCTCTTACTTAATACTATGCTTTGATATTATTATTATTATTATTATTTGTTGTTGTTGCTGTTGTCATGATTTCAATACGTTGTGATTTTGCCACTTTAGGATATTATATCTTAAACAAACTGGAAGGCAGTTTAAAGAGAGCTGGTTAATAACTGAAACAAACTAATTTACTATAGGTTTTGCCATTTGATTCTTGATGTATATTTTTAACTCCTCAAATAATTGAAAATACGAAATACAAGATCCTATTTTTGATCTGAAGAAAAGCTTATAAAATAAATAAATAAATAATGCATTCTGAATACTGCCATCCCCATTGTCTGCTTGTAAATAGCATTGTGCTTAATAAATTAATATTTATTAAATAACTAAGTAAATAAATCACAGTTAACCTGATTTACCTCATATATCTTATTATTGTCGAACCCTTGTAATCCCAAGTATCTTTCTGAAAAAGCTGAAGCTGAGGGAAGAAAAGAAAAGATATGAAATTTAAATTCAAACTACTAATAACTAAACTTGGATGGCATTTTCTGCGGTCGAATCTTTGCCTAACAGGTTGAAAATTATACATATCTGGACAAAGGATAATGCTAAAAATACTCAATAGGCAGGATATTTAAGCAATTTTCATCAGTGGGACAGTTTTCTGGAATATGGCACATGACTAGTGAAGTCTCATCCCAGAGAGATGGTCTTGGCATTTTTGGCCTCAATTTTTTTCAAGGTTTTCCATTTTTTTCTTTAGTTATTTTTATTTGAGACATTATCTCGATATCTTGCAGCCATTCCTGGTGGATGGAGCAAGAGACTTGGACTCCCAGAATTGTTTTGGAAGTGAATAAAGAATTCTGGATATTGAAGTACAACACATCCAGAAGGTGACTGACCGAGAGAAGGTTTTGAACAAAATAATAAAGTTAAATAACAATTAGGATAGTTGTTGCACTGATTTAATATTAGACCCTTCCTTCCTTCCTTCCATCAACTTTTTTCCTCCCTCCCTCTGCCCTTCTCTTTCCTTCCTTCCTTCACCCAGTTCTTCCTTCCCTCCTTTACCTTGTCCTTCCTTCCTTTGCCCTATCCTTCCTAACTTCCTTCCTTCCTCTTCCCAGTCCTTCCTTCCTTTGCCCTGTCCTTCCTTCCTTCCTTCCTTCCTTCCTTCCTTCCTTCCTTCCTTCCTTCCTTCCTTCCTATTGCCCTGTCCTTCCTTCCTTCGCCCTGTCCTTCCTTCCTGTTCCCAATCCTTCCTTCCTTTGCCCTGTCCTTCCTTCCTCTTCCCAATCCTTCCTTCATTTGCCCTGTTCTTCCTTCCTTCCTTCCTTCCTTCCTTCCTTCCTTCCTTCCTTCCTTCCTTCCTTCCTTCCTTCCTTCCTTCCTTTCCATTGCCCTGTCCTTCCTTCGCCCTGTCCTTCCTTCCTGTTCCCAATCCTTCCTTCCTTTGCCCTGTCCTTCCTTCCTCTTCCCAATCCTTCCTTCATTTGCCCTGTTCTTCCTTCCTTCCTTCCTTCCTTCCTTCCTTCCTTCCTTCCTTCCTTCCTTCCTTCCTTCCTTTCCATTGCCCTGTCCTTCCTTCGCCCTGTCCTTCCTTCCTGTTCCCAATCCTTCCTTCCTTTGCCTTGTCCTTCCTTCCTTCCTTCCTTCCTTCCTTCCTTCCTTCCTTCCTTCCTTCCTTCCTTCCTTCCTTCCTTCCTTCCTTCCTTTCCATTGCCCTGTCCTTCCTTCCTTCGCCCTGTCCTTCCTTCCTTCCTTCCTTCCTTCCTTCCTTCCTTCCTTCCTTCCTTCCTTCCTTCCTTCCTCCCTCCCTTCCTTCCTTCCTTCCTTCCTATAAAGCAAGACATTCTCACCAAGCCAAACAAAAATGCGTGGCTTCTCATCAGCAGAGCTGGAAAACATGATACATTGAGTATCAAAGCAGACTGATCATGGGGAAAAAACCATGGAGATTTGAGCCCTAGTTGTCTTCCTAGCACAGGGCATGATCTTTCTGAAATGTAATAGGTTTGCTTCGGATGTACTCAGTATTGCAAGCTGTTCAAAGCTAGCCAGATTTCTAAGGCAGGCAGATGAATACTTATGACTGTCTTCTAAAGTTCCACTCAATTTCCTCATTTAGCCTCTGCCTCACATTATTTTCTCAGCCAGAGAAAAGCCTCCACCTAGACGTTTCACTGGCCTGCCTGTTTTAATATTAACGTTTGCAACCTTAAGGAGCTCAAACCTGCTTTAGAGAGCAGAATGCTAAGATTCAACGCCATGCAATGAAAAACCTGCTTTTATTCCTATCAGCTCAATGAGGTCACTGTTTACCATACAATCTGAAGTCAGACAATGGGGAAACGGCCGCCCCACACGAGAAGGTTGGCTCTTTATTTTCTTCCCCAGAAAAGTGGATGTAGGAACTCAAGTAGCCACCATAATCCTGAGAGACAAAGAGAAGAGGAAAAAGAGATGAAAGAGCGGGACGTGCAAAGGGAAAATAATAATCAAGCAACCCCCAATTTCCATGGAGTTCTGGTTTGCACCTTTTCAAATACTTAAGAAGTGACAATGTCTTTAGTAAATCATGTCCCAGAACCTTGGGAGTACCAAAATCTCAAGAAGGCAGTACGGATAGTGATTGACATATGACTGCAATGACCCCTGCCCATTATCATCGTATGTTGGGACAGTTGGAATTTGAGTCGGTCATGCGAGTGACCTGATTTTATGATCTTTTATTTTTGCAGCAGATTAAATGAACGAGACAGTCGTAAAATGAATGCTGCAGCCATAAAGTGAACTGACTATTCACTATGGCTCGGTTTTTTATAAGAATTGGAATTAACTTCTGGTTTTCAGCAAAACCCGGTCATGGGACTATGGGACACTGTGAAGGATGACAAATGTGGCCAAGATACTGAGCGCCCAAACTGGGATGATGTGACCATGGGAGTGGGGGAGTTGACCTGACCATCAGAACTGGTTGTAACTCTCTTTTTCCAAGAAGGTTGCTAATGGTCGGTTGTAACTCAAGGACCTTCTTTACATCCATGTTCTCGTCGATTTCTTTTTCATTTTGGGAAGGGCTGCTATCCAAGGGACACCAGAACTGGGCAGTTTGCTCATCCCTGAGGCCTGAGCCCCATAATTTGCAGGATTAGTGCTACAAGGGATTTCCCTCAATGCAGTGGGGCAAAGTCTGTATCCTGCCTGCAGCCCCTTAGTATCTCTATTGAAGACCTTATAGCCATCTATGTCCTCTCTCTCCCCCCCTTTTTTTGGTAAGTCTTTGTCTCTGTGTGTGTATGTGGATATTTGTGGGCAAAATTTGAGGCCCACAACATTTTTCAGGAGTGGCTTGCCTTTCCAATTGCATTTGTGTCTAAAGTGGGATTAGAATTCATAGTTCCTACACCTTCATAGCCTCCCTGCCTCCAACCTTCTAGCCAACAACATCACAAGGGTTCTCAGAATAAACCTTAAACATAATTTGTCCAGCAAACTGCAGATCAAAATCCTGGAGGAATAGCAGTGAATACAGAGGGGGGGGTGGTTTACCAGAGGATTGCCACACACAAAAACTGTGAGCGTGCCTTCTGCATGCGCGCTTTACTCTCTCTCTTGCAGCTTACATGCATGCACGCGGCTTAGAAAACGCGGCTAAATAGGACGGCATAGAATGGGAGCGGGGTGTTGTGTGTTGCAGGCCATCTGCAGGTAACCACTATCGGTTTGCCTGAACCGCTGCGAACCGGCTGAATATCAACACTGGGTGAATAGCAGTGTTTCAAGGACACTCACCTTCCCAAACACAGCAACTCGAGTCTTATCAATAAATGCCTTTTCCAGCATTGCCCTGGAAAAAACAAAAACGAAGAAGATACGATTATGTTCAAGCTAACTCCTGTTAACTATAGCAAGGCCCAGCTTTGCCTTGATGCGTAGAAGTACAAATTGCCAAAAGGGAGAAATTACACTTGTACATTTGAACTCCTTGGCTGCCTTTTGATTGAGTGCTCAGATTTGCCTTTCTCCAAAAATTTACAAATGGTTTAGTATTTTGAAATAAATCATTGCAAGAATGCTGAGCATACAACTAGTGATTGGATTCAATTTCAGTGAGTTAAGGTCATTCACCGAACAGCCTCTGTCTGATCCTTTTCCTGAGCGGTGCCCAATTTTCTTTTGATGTCATGCAGGAGTTTAGTCCCTTGAAATCCACTTCCACGCCCGTCAAACTTCATCACGATGGCACTGTGGGAGCTGACCATGACACTTTCCCAGTTCACTTCAAACTTTTCAGTGACGCTTTGGGTGCCAGGAGTCCCGTCCCTGAAACAGAAGAACAACTTAGTGATTCTGCTGGGAGGGTGGGAGAATGGACAGGAGGGCCAGGAAGAACACCAGGGGGTAAAAAAAGGGGTGGTGGTGGTGGTTAAGAGAATACGCTAGTGTAAGGGCCACAAACTCCATTTTCTCTGACAAACGGCTGCAGGAAGCCATCGTGGCTGAAAACAGAGCGCGGGTGGGCCACACACAGCTTCCTTGAGCTCCGTTTTCTCTAGCAAAGGGCTGTAGGAGGCCATCAGAGTCGAAAACGGAGCCTTGATGAATGACATCAAGTTGGCCATGCCCACCCTGCCTGCACATCGCCCTCCCCCTGAGGTCAAACACAACCCTGATGCAGCCCTCAGTGAAATTGAATTTGACGCCCCTGTTCTAGTGGTTAAGACACCAGGCCTAGAAACTGGGAGACTGTGAGTTCCAGTCCCACGCTTAGCAGCTGGGTAATCTTGGGCCAATCACCAGGAGACTTTGAATTCTAGTCCTGCCTTAGCCGTGAAAGTCATCTAGGTGGCTTTTGCCCAAGGATCTACTGACCACAGTTCTACCAAGGAATTATTGAGTCTGTCCTTTGTACCTCAATAATTGTCTGGTTTGGCACAGCAACCAAACAGAAAAATAGAAAAAAACTATTTTTTCCCAGGGCTACAGGACAGGCAGCTATTTTATGATGCAACTTATTTAGGATATATAAGCTACATTTCTTCCTTGTCAATCTAGACAGTCAAATTTGATATCCTGAAGGCAGCTGCAAGCTAGTTAAGAGAAACGCAGACTATTACATCAACGGTGAATGCTGAAGAAGATATTTAGCGAGGCAATAATAATGTCACAAGTAGAGACCCTACATCAGAGGTGGTATTCAGCAGGTTCTGACCGGTTCTGGAGAACCGGTAGCGGAAATTTTGAGTAGTTCAGAGAACCGGTAAATACGACCTCTGACTGGCCCCATCCCCGTCTATTCTCTGCCCCCTGAGTCCTAGCTGATCGGGAGGGAATGGGGATTTTGCAGTAAACTTCCTCTGGAGTGGGGAGAGAATGGAGAGTTTATAGTATCCTTCCCTTGCCATGCCCACCATGCCATGCCATGCCCACCAAACCAAGGAAACAGAACCAGTAGTAAAAAAAATTTAATCCCACCATTGCCCTACATGACTATATGTGCATCTCTCTCTCTCTCTCTCTCCCTCCCTCCCTCCCTCTTTGAGATTGAGTGATTTACATTTATTTAGGGCCCACCCAAGCTGTGCTTTCTCATTCTGAAACAGTTCTAATCAAGTGTTGTTAGCTTGATGAGCACAAATCTTCCCTGGGTATTTGCATAACGAAGCACATTTTCCCAAGAGATAATTTTGATGTGAAGTAAGTGGGAGGGTTTGTGAGAGAGGTTTTTGTCCTCCCTTTAGACTGGCACACATTTGGACATTTAAAAATATATATATTTATTTACTGCATTTCAGAACCGCCCATCTCCATCCAGAGATGAGGTAGGGCTGCCAGTCCCCTGGCCTTCGGGAAAGAAGCCAAAAAAACAGGCTCTGCCTGCTTGTATGGGGAGTCCCAAAGGAGCATGAAGACATGGGGTGGGGTGGCGCACTGAGAGGCCCTCCCTTCACCTTTACAATTGATTTTTAATAGGACTTAATTATTCTTGCCTCCCTCTAAAAACAAAAAGCTCTGAAATTTTAATTCTTTCAGTTTTTACATGTTGTTTTTATATTCTGACATTCTATTGTAGCCCCATCCAGAGACCACCACTCTCAACTGAAAGGGCACCAACAAGCCCTCACGACTGCATGCTCCTTTGAGCTCCCCACACGACCATGCAGAGCCCATGTTTTGACTTCTTTCTGGAAGGCCAGGAGAGTGGAACTCCTCCTCCCCTCCAGAGCAGAGGTGGGTTGTTCCCGGTTCGGCTGAACCAGTAGCGGAATTCAGGCCTGGGTCACAGAACTGGCAGCAACCCAGGCCAGCCATGCCCCCAAACCGGTTCCCTCGTCACTGCCCATTCACTGTCATTTTGGTTTTTAGTGACTGCGTATGCGCATTTCACTGTAAATTTTTCTGTGCATGCGCAAAGAACAATTTACATTGAACAGCGCGTGCACACGAGAGCGTTGCAAACCAATAGTAAATGGTGGCACAGTGGTACTGCAACTAATTCTGCTTACTGCTGGCTGCTTGTAATTTGGCAGTTCAAATCTCACCAGGCTCAAGGCTGACTCAGCCTTCCATCCTTCCGAGGTGAGTAAAATGAGGACCCAGATTGTTGGGGGCAATAGGTTGACTCTGCAAACCGCTTAGAGACGGTTGTAAAGCAGAGGTGGGTTGCTCCCGGTTCGGCCTGGATCGGTTGAACCGGTAGTAGTGGTGGCAGGACGCTCCGTCCACCCACCCGGATGCTTCTGCGCATGCGCAGCATTGCACGCACGAGCGAAGCAGTAGTAAAACATTTGGAAACCCACCACTGCTCTAAAGCACCGTGAAGCGGTGTTTAAGTCTAAGTGCTATTGCTATATACACCAAATTAATTTACACTAATCTTTTATACTTTAAGAACTATACCAACATTATACACTAGAGAAAAAAGAAAAGAAAAAAGAAACAATGCATTTTGAAACCTACTTTATAAGCATAGAACTATATATTAAATTTTTTTGGTTCCAATGACAGGCGTCAGACCAATAAAAATTCATCCTAACCTCAGTTAACATATTAAGCTTAAGGGACTCCCTTTGGCTTTCCCTCGTAGAAGAAAATCTTGCTTCTTCTTGTTTGGAATGTATTTTAGATAAATATAAGCTTTTTTTCCCCCTCAAGAAATTCTTAACCTTATTTCCATAAATAAAAAAATCCCCAGCTTCTCTCTTGAGGACTTTAGATTAATTTGCAATTCTTCTTTCAATGTGGGACTTGCAATTAAACCATCGTTATGGTAGATACCATTGGTATCCGGTTTGCATAGACCCCTTTGCATTGTCAAATACTTGCACAATAACCTCAGTCCTTATATAAGATATAACAATCATAAAGTGACCAATCTAAT
The DNA here is from genome assembly GCF_051295495.1 of Thamnophis sirtalis. Lineage (NCBI taxonomy): Eukaryota > Metazoa > Chordata > Lepidosauria > Squamata > Natricidae > Thamnophis > Thamnophis sirtalis. The sequence continues at coordinate 11,024,329 of NW_028261384.1, read as the reverse complement.
TTTACGACTGTTTTTGTGGCGGTTGTTAAGCAAAGGTTGCGATTGTTAAGCAAACCAATAGTGTACAGTGGGCATGATTTTGCCCCCCCCAAAAAAGGGAAATCAATGCCAGTTTTCGGCAAAACCATTGTAAAATAGTCATATGACTGTGGGAAACTGCATATAGCTGTAAGCGAGTTCCAGTAGGTCTGTCGAAACTTCAAACAATTGCTAAGTGACTGGTCATAAGTTGGGGACTACTGTGGGTCTTCGGTTGTGTAATTGCCGCCACCCTCCAGATTTTTTTTTAATCCGCCAATTCTTCCCAGAAAGCCTGACAGTTTAGAATCTATGCACATATTTGGTTCAGCTATAAGCAAAGAGAGAGACAGAGAGAGAGAGCTCACGTAAAAATCCTACGGATCTTTAGAGAAGGGAGAAGACACACTGATCTAGTCCAAGGGACAAATCTTCCAGCATTAGACCCCCAGGAAAGCCTCCCTTTGGCCTCCAGGTTTCCTGGGTAGCATCGCCAAACTTCATATATGTTAACTGTGTCCAAACATGCATGTATCTGAGCATACCATGCTAAGTAAAGAAACAACATTAAGAACATAACACGCTCAACCAGGGTGGGCTTTAAAAATTTCAGCAATGGGATTCTCTGCCCGGTTGGTGGGCGGGTGTGGCCATGGTGGGCATGGCCTAGTTGGCCTCCTACACCACGGCGGGGTGGTGGTGTTTCACCTTCTGCAGGCTCTGGAGGCTTTCCTTGAGCCTCTGGGAGAGAGAAAACTGCCTCCCCCGGCCTCTAGAGACCTTTTCCCCTCCCTGAGTCTCCACGTGGACCCTGCACTTACCTTGCGTCAAAAATGGGCTGCATGGAGACTCCTGGGAGGGGAGGGGTGGGAAAGACGGGGCGGGGCCAGCCAGGAGTGGGATTTGGAGGTTCTCCGAACCGGCCATAACGTTAGTTACGGGTTCTCTAGAACCTGGGCGAATCCATAGTAGCCCACCCCACCCCTTCACCCTTGGGGGAGAAGGATGCCCCAAAACAAGGATATTGAATTTTGTTTTGGGGCATCCTTCTCCCCGCACCCTTGGCTTAGTTCTGGGGGTAGAAACCAAGAGATTGTGAGTTCTATTCCCTCCTTATGCTTGACAACAGCTGGCTGACTGTGAATCACCAGGAAACCATGAGTTCTAGTCCTGCCTTAGCCATGGTAGCCAGCTGGGTTACTTTGGGCTAGTTCTCTTCTCTCTCTCTCTCTCTCTCTCTCTCTCTCTCTCTCTCTCTCTCTCTCTCTCTCTCTCTCTCTCTCTCTCTCTCTCTCTCTCTCTCTCTCTCTCCCTCCCTCCCTCCCTCTCTCTCTGTCAGCCCACCCACCTTGCAGGATTGTTGTTGTTGTTGTTGTTGTGGGGAAAATCAGGAAGAAGTGGGACTATAAATCATGTTCATAAAGTATTTATTTGAAAAAATAATAATAAAGGCAGGAAATAATTAAACTAAGAATTCTTTCTAGAGTCACCTCCCTATTTGCTAAGTTTCCACCCTGGTTTTCCTAAGAAAGCCGTATCCTTACCCTCCTGAAATATCCCTCTTGTCAACTTGGCTGGCATTGCTGGCTCTAACTGGGAAATTATACCATTGTTATCGTTACTCACACAATGAGGAGCAAAGGGTAGTGCGTGTTTTCCATGAAAACGGCTGGCTTTAAAATTTGCAGTGGCAATTCTGCAAACAGAAGAAAAGAGAAGAAAGGAGGAGAGAAGCATTTAAGCACAAGGAAGGCTGTCATTACAACGAACAACCTTTTATTTCTTTCCTTTTTTGAGTACACTCGGGTACTTTTGGGTGGGAACAAAATGCCACTACAGAGAATGGCTCTGCAAATAACACCCTGGCAGAAGAGAAAGAAAATTGGCACGGCTACACAAAAGGCCACACATCTAACAAGGTGGTTCTCCGAGGCGCTTGGTCATGAATCAAACATGCAATTAGCGTGTGCTGATGTGTGTTTTTCCATCCGCTCAGCAGGTGGAGGAATGTCAGCCCTATCAAACAATGTTTGCAAGGAGAGCAAAGGAAAGAGAAACTCAAAATAAAACGCGAATCCTCTTCTCTAAAATGGAATAAAGTTGCTCTTTTTTTCTCCTCACAACAGATTTAAGATTAGATTTTCTTCAAGGGCATTTTAAATTCCAGGGGCTGGGCTGTCACCTCCTTCGCCCCTTGAAATGGTATAAATTGGATGAACTAAGAAGAGAAAATAGTTGCCTTTATGGAAACTTGTATCCTGAAGTTAACAGCTAAGCGTGCTTTTTCCTAAATGTATATTGGCACAAACATAAATAGGTTACTCCCAAGCTTATCCTTACTTTTATTTGGTTTTTAAAACGTGAACCGCTGGGCCAATTTACCAAAAGGATGGCAATTAAATTTCGAATTAGTGGCATTTGAAGGGCAGTAAACAGCCAAATGAGTTTTAGCGGTAAGCCTTTTATTTCATTGGGTCTAATTTATTGTTGTACGAGATTTGTAATAGAGAACGGGTTTGTAGCTATGATTCACATGGAGATCCCTTGGGAATGCAGCATACAGAGAATTAAGCAATAAGGGCTACTCTTGTAAATCTTTTAGGATCACAAAGAAGGAATTGTGCCCTATAATTACCACTTCATATTTGTGGGTTTCCCCATTAGCAAATGCTAAAGGTGAAGAGTGTGTTATGTGTGTTGAATTTTATACCATGCATCTTGTGTTTTGGATTTCTTGAGGACAAATCTTGGAGTCCTAGTGGGCAATCAGTTAAATATAAGCCAGCAATGTGTGGCGGCAGCCAAAAAAAGTCAACGCAATCCTAGGCTGCATTAACAGAGGAACAGAATCATGATTACATGAAGTTCTAGTACTGTTTTTTTTCAAAGCCTTAGTAAGACCACACTTAGAATATTGCATCCAGTTCTAGTCACCACGATATTAAAAAGATGTTGAGACTCTGGAAAGAGCGCAGAAAAAGAGCGAAAAAAAATGATTAGTACACTGGATGCTAAAATATACGAAGAACAGTTGTAGGAATTGAATATGTCTAGTCTACTGAAAAGAAGGACTAGGGGTGACAAGATAACAGTGCTTCAATATTTTAGGAGCTGCCACAAAGAAGTGAGGGGCAATCTATTGTCCAAAGCACTTATACATAGGACAAGAAACAATGGATGGAAGCTAATCAAGGAGAGAAGCAACTTGGGACTAAGGAGAAATTTCCTGATAGCGAGAACAATTTATCAGTGAAACAGTTTTCCTCCAGAAGTCGTGGGTGCTTCAACACTGAAGGTTTTTAAGAAGAAATTGGACAATCATTTGCCCAGAATGGTATAAATTCTCTGCTGGAGCAGGTGGGTTGGGTTACAAGATCACCAAGGTGATTCCAACTCTGTTATTCTTTAAAAAAAATCACAATTAGAGATTTAATCCAGATGTGATTGAATTGGTCTGAATTGAATTATGATTCAGCCACAATGTTATTGGAACAGGAATGATGGAAAGGCATGGTACGGTTTCGTAAAATGCCTCTGGGATGCAAGAACAGCAAAAATATCATAAACTATCTTCCTGTGATTATGAGGTGCTACAAATGTCACTAGATGCAGGCCTGTCACTGAGCACCTAGAATACGGTCCCGTGACAACAGAGGGTGGTAATTCTAGAATTTCAAAACTGAGTTGTAAGTCTCTTTCGGCAAGTCCTTCATAACTTCTAACAGTCACTAAGTGACTGTTCCTAATTCAGGAGGAACTTCAGTAATTGCAAGAGTTTTGAATAGGAAACAGATTTCTTTGAACTCTTCACCAACCTATTCTAATTTATTCCAATGTGATTTTTAGTGGGTTTGTCAAAAATCCGAAAGTAGAAAAATGTGCCAAACGAAATATAAATGGGAATTGCAGTGGGGCAATGATAGAAGCATGTATGTAAGAGCCGAGGTGGCACAGTGGTTAGGGTGCAGTACTGCAGGCCACTTCAGCTGACTGTTATCTGCAGTTCAGCGGTTCTAATCTCACTGGCTCAAGGTTGACTCAGCCTTCCATCCTTCCGAGGTGGGTGAAATGAGGACCCAGACTGTGGGGGCGATATGCTGACTCTGTAAACCGCTTAGAGAGGGCTGAAAGCCCTATGAAGCGGTATATAAGTCTAACTGCTATTGCTACTATTGCTATGTTTCTTTTATTACCGTGTTTTCCCGAAAATAAGACAGGGGTTTATTTTCTTTTGACCCCCGAAATAAGCGCTTGGCCTTATTTTCAGGGGGGGGGGTCTTATTATTTTTGAGATGCAGAAGGCAGTGAACATGGTCACCGCACGACTGCTGCTGTGTTGCAATATTTTCAGGGATTGCTTATTTTCAGGGGAGGGTTTATTTTAGCACATGCACTCAAAAGCCCGATTGGGCTTTTTATCCGCAGAGGCCTTATTTTCAGGGAAACAGGGTATATATCATCTCAGGAAGCCTCCTTTTGAGATGATTCAGGTTGTAGGAACAAGAATGATATGATTTGCCAAACACTTTTGGTGGATATCTCAGAAAACAGGGAAGTCTTATTATTTTTGAGATGCAGAAGGCCCCTTAACCTCTGACCGTGGCCCGTGAATCAGCTGATCCAGAGGCCCGTGAATCAGCTGAGCCAGAGAGGGCCGGAAGTTCTCTGTTTCTGGCGCACTCCTGCCAGCCCTAGTGTTTCTGAGACTGCCGTTCTTTTTGCGGACACCACAGAGAGAAGGGGCACAGTAGCTAGGGTTTGCGGGAGCAACCTCCACGAAGCCATTCCAGGTAGATGGCAGATGCATGTGGGGCTCGTGATGCATGTACCCTCTTTCCCCCCAGGAAATGGCGGGGACCAGCTGTGCATGCATTTAAATATTTTAGGGGAGGGCTTATTTTCAATGGGAGGGCTTATTTTAGCGCATGTGCTCAAAAACCTGATTGCTTATTATCTGGAGAGGTCTTATTTTTGGGGAAACAGGGTAACTGGATAGATCCTTTGGTCGGATGACTGTTAGCCAAAGTATCTTGGTGGTGGAGTTGACCAATGAAGAAAGCAAATCACAAAATATCTGGGGCTTCAGTAACTGTGCTCTGATGTCGCACATGTGTAGAAAAAGGGAGAATCTTGCGAGATGATAGTCATTTTCATTATGTTGATATGAGTTTTTGGTTCTGCTGACACCTCCATTTCTTAACCAATGAAAAATATCTTTACCAAGGAGATCTTTTCAGCCTACCAAGGAAATGGGAAGAGAGAAACAAAGAAGGAAAGGCAGATGGACAACAGGATGGCAAGTATTTACTCTGCCCATGATGGAAGCAGTACAACAACAGGAGTGTCTGCAGGATAGCAACCTGAAAAACAACCTGAAGTGTTGTGTCCAGGACACCCCATACAGGTGTCCTGGACCGCTGACCAATAAAAGGGCGGGGGAGAGGGTGTGACTTTGAAAAATTGTTTGATCACGCTCAACTTTTTTGACCTCTCTGGGACATTCTTGGCAAGTAATAAGAGCATTAAGCCTGGGAGCTGATTAACACATGGCGTGGAATCAAAACACACAACAATGTCTTGTGAGAGTATGTTTGATCTAGTAGTTTAAGGCAGCAGGCTAGAAACCAGACATTCTAGTTCCACCTTAGGTATGAAAGCTGGCTGGGTGACTTTGGGCCAATCACCAGGAGACTGTGAATTTTAGACCTGCTCTTGAGTTATTTATAAAAAATAATAACGGCAGAATATAAAGAAACAAGCAAATAAATGTTGGGTTGCTAGATCTCTATTGATCCTCTCTATGGATACATTCTGCTTTTGCATTGGGAGCTGCTACCCATCTTAATTGACTTAAATTTCTATTTTAGGGGATTTTTTATGTGGCATTATGCTTTTATCTATTTCTTTCTTTTTAAAACTGCCCCACTAGAATATGAGTTTTTCTAAATTAAAGACGTTATATGCCCTTAAATTCAACAATGGAAATAATCAGAATAACTTACTGTAATCCTGAATCTTGATATCAAGATATTCCCGCTTGGGCATCTGTCGTTCTGCGACTGTCTTCTGCACTCTGGCATTTACTTCAAGGTCAAACAGTTCTGCAAGAAGGAATAGGAAAGAGTCTCCTATCAGATGAGGAATTAACTAATTATACCCTGACTGAAAGAGCCACTATTTCTATGAAAGAAAGAAGGAAGGAAGGAAGAAAAGAAAGAAAAAAGAGGGAGGGAGAAAAGGAAGGAAAGAAAAATAAAAAAGAAAGGAGAGAAGGAAAGAAGGAAGAAAGGAAAGAAAAATAAATAAGAAAGAAAGAGGGAAGAAAGGAAGGAAAGGATGAAAAATAAATAAGAAAGAAAGAGGAAAAGAATGTAGGAAGGAAAGAATGAAGGAGGGGGGTAAGGAAGGAAAATAAATAAATAAGAAAGGAGGGAAGGAAGGAAGGAAGGAAGGAAGGAGTGAGCAAAAGAAGGAAGGAAAGAAAAATAAATAAGGAAGGAAGGAAGGAAGGAAGGAAGGAAGGAAGGAAGAAAGAAAGAAAGAAAGAAAGAAAGAAAGAAAGAAAGACCAGAATTTCCATTATGGAAGATTTGAAGTTAGAGTCAGTTTTGAAAAGGGCAGTTTCTACTACTTTGGAAATTGTTTTACTCCATTACAACAGGACAACAGGAGGGAGGTTCATTTCTTAGGATTTAGTCACCTGTTTTGGAGAGTTTAGCACAAGGGACACTCTTTCAATGCATTACTTTGACTGGTCACAGCAGCAGGATCCATACCAGGCAGATGTTGGAGATGCCTTGCTCATGGCACTGGCCATTCCCACCACTGATACCCTTGTCCAACTGTAGTCTCTTGGATATCAAAGAGGGCAGTGAGAAGCTGCTATGTAGAGAGCAGCAGATGGTTGACTTACAACCATTCATTTTGCCATCGTTCAAAATTACAACACCACTGAAAAAAATAAGTGATTTATGACCAGTTTTCACACTTACGACCATTTCAGCATCTGCATAGTCAGGGGCTCAAACTTTGGCTGCTTGGCAACTGGTGGGTATTTATAATGCTTGCAGTGTCCCAGGGTCCTTGGACTGTCCTTTGCAACCTTCTTAGGGAACTTCTTGAGCCCAAAGTTTCCATGGCTTGTCAAGACAGCAGTTAATCGAGTTGCACCCCATTTGGCAAGCTTTTTTTTTTTTTTAAAGTGAATCACTGCAGTTTTTAAGTGGATTGTGCTTTTGTTAAGCAAATTTGGCTTCCCCCCGTTGACTTTCCTTGATGGAAGCCGGTTGGAAGGTTGCCAATAGGGATCACATGATTCTGGTGAAGTGCCTGAATTTTGATCACGTGGCCATGGAGATGCTGCAAGGGTCCTAAGTTTGGAAACCAGTCATTGGTTACTTTTTTCAGTATTGCTGTAACTTTAAATGGGCACAAAACAAAGGGTTGGAAAACAAGGACTACCTATGCAGTAATCCTATGGGACCTGGGAGTCATGCCTTTTCAGGTACCTGTTTCCTGGAATGATCTACCCAAGACATATAATTGGCCTGAGTCCTGCAGGCCTTTAGAATGACAGTGAAAAACTGATCTGCCTCCTTGGATATTCCTTGGCTCGGGATATCAGGGCTCCCCTCTGGAAAAGTGTAATAAATTTGAGTTCCTGCTCACTGATTAATTACTGAACTAGGTAACAAAATCAGCATGAAAAGTGTAATAAATTTGAGTTCCTGCTCACTGATTAATTACTGAACTAGGTAACAAAATCAGCATGAAAAGTGTAATAAATTTGAGTTCCTGCTCACTGATTAATTACTGAACTAGGTAACAAAATCAGCATGAAAGAGTGTGAGGTTTGCTGCCTGTACTTGTACCACTAATGTTACCTAGTTCGGTAATGAAACATCTGCAAGCAAACAACCAAGCTCAGAGAGCACCAAGGACTCTATACCAGGGGTGAAATTCAGCAGGTTCGGGAGAACCGTAGCGGAAATTTTGAGTAGTTTGGAGAACTAGCAAATATCACCTCTGGCTGGCCCCAAAGTAGGGAGGGAATAGGGATTTTGCAGTATCCTTCCCCCAGGAAAGGGGAGGGAATAGAGATTCTTCCCCCAAGAATCGGGAGGGAATGGGGATTTTGCAGTATCCTTCCCCCAGGAAAGGGGAGGAAATAGGGATTTTGCAGTATCCTCCCCCCAGGAATGGGGATTTTGTAGTATCCTTCCCCCAGGAATGGGGATTTTGCAGTATCCTTCCCCCAGGAATGGTGAGGGAATGTGGATTTTGTAGTATCCTTCCCCCAGGAATGGTGAGGGAATGGGGATTTTGCAGTATCCTTCCCCCAGGAATGGGGATTTTGCAGTATCCTTCCCCCAGGAATGGTGAGGGAATGTGGATTTTGCAGTATCCTTCCCCCAGGAATGGTGAGGGAATGGGGATTTTGTAGTATCCTTCCCCCAGGAAAGGGGAGGAAATAGGGATTTTGCAGTATCCTCCCCCCAGGAATGGGGATTTTGTAGTATCCTTCCCCCAGGAATGGTGAGGGAATGGGGATTTTGTAGTATCCTTCCCCCAGGAATGGGGATTTTGCAGTATCCTTCCCCCAGGAATGGTGAGGGAATGGGGATTTTGTAGTATCCTTCCCCCAGGAATGGGGATTTTGCAGTATCCTTCCCCCAGGAATGGTGAGGGAATGGGGATTTTGTAGTATCCTTCCCCCAGGAATGGGGATTTTGCAGTATCCTTCCCCCAGGAATGGTGAGGGAATGGGGATTTTGCAGTATCCTTCCCCCAGGAAAGGGGAGGAAATAGGGATTTTGCAGTATCCTCCCCCCAGGAATGGGGATTTTGCAGTATCCTTCCCCTGCCACGTCCAGCATGCCACACCCACAGAACCGGTAGTATCAAATTGAATTTCACCACTGCTCTATATACCTTTCTTCATACTGGAGGGCACTTTTGAGAACTAATAGAGAAGGGTCAGTGGTGGGATCCTGCCAGTTTAACAACTGGTTTGGTGATTGAGTGCTTTGCGGGTGCGGTGTTAAGAATACTTATCTTCTGCGTTACTGCTGGGGAGTATCACAGATGAGGCGCAGCAAAACACTCTGCCGCACAAAGCAGCTGAGAAGACGTAGGTCAGTATAGCACAGGGGCGGATGGGCAGGCCCAACTGATCGTCAGAGCGAACCGGTTCACTGTCAGCTGATCATCGGAGCTACCGATTCACCTGAACTTGTCTGAACTGGTAGAATCCCACCCCTGAGTGGGTTCCTTGGTGCTCTCTGAGCTGACGCTTTCTTGCAGAGATTTCATTACCCCAAATTAGGTAACATCATCAGTGCTAGCAAGGAGTGATGTTTGCTGTCAGTTTATATCCTGGTGTCTTGCCTGTCAGTGTGGGTGGGTACAGTCCAGTGATGGGTTCCGGATCCTGCTGCAACCAGTATGCTGCCACAGTGCCAAATGGGGTTATTAGGACAGGGACGGTAGGCACGTTGGTGCGCTTATGCATACCCCTTACAGACCTTTTAGGAATGAGGTGAGGTTGACAGTAGACAGTCTAAAGTTAAAGTTTTGGGGGTTTGGGGAAGAAACCACTGAATCAGGTAACACATTCCAAGCATTGACCACTCTGTTGCTGAAATCATATTTTCTACAATCGAGTTTGGAGCAGTTTACCTTGAATTTCTATCTATTATGCGCTCGTGTATTGTTGTGGTTGAAGCTGAAGTAGTCACTGACAGGTAGGACTTTGTAGCAGATAATTTTATGTACTATGCTTAGGTCAGACTGAAGGTTGTGTAGTTCTAAGTTGTCTAAGTTCAAAATTTCAAGCCTGGTGAGCAGAGGAGCGGAGGACTCTTCTCGTGAAATACCTCTGGACTCGCTCAATTGTATTAATGTCCAATATGCAGTGTGGGTTCCAGACAGATGAGCTGTTTTCGAGAATTGGTCTAGCAAATGCTTTGTATGCTCTGGTTAGAAGTACAGTGTTGCCTAGGGGTGGGTTGCTAATCCCGTTCCAACCAGTTCGGTTGGAACGGGGCCAGCGGCGTCCTCGTACACGTGCGCAGTTCACACATGTGTCTTAGCGCCTGCGCAATGCTCCAGCTGCTCGCGGAGACTCGTGCAGGCGCTGTATGTGCCATCCAGCTGCTTGCGGAGAATCGCGCAGGCACTGTATGTGCCATGCACCTGCGTGGAAGCACAGAAGCCTTCAAAGACCGGTAAGGAGCGCGGGCGGGCGGGTGGGCCCTTTGCCGTTCCCGGAAGTAAGTAACTTCCAGGTTCGCTGACCAACCGGTTCGCGGGGACCGCCGCAAACCGGTTGAAACCCACCCCTGGTGTCGCCAGAGAAGGAGATGTAATGGTTCCATGTTAAAAAGTTCTTCCTGGAAAATCTCCCTCTCATTTTTGTTGAAATCATAACTCCAGCAAAAAAATGCCAAAGCATCAGACAATTAAGTCTGACTGCATGTTGGAATCCTCATTTAATTATCGCTTGCCCAATTAGCCTTATCAGCAAAAGGAGGCTGGCCCGTCTGGGACCCGAGAGCAGCCGTCCTGTTTGCTCTCATAATTGCATTCGCAGAAAAGGACAGACGAAATAAGAGCAGGCTGACAGATTTAGAGATTTCTGAATGCATCTCCCAAAACCTCCCGCCCGCTGGGAATTCTTGCCTGCGCTGTTCAGACAACCAGTCCTTAATTAAATATAAGCAGATGGTAATATTGGGTGGGATTTACAGTTATCAGATTATTGTAGAAGGCTCTCATATTATGGAATAGAACTGTTTTGTGAATAAGGGGTGCTTACAATAGTTCCTTCTATTCATTACAGCAAGAGGGGCCTGCATAATAAAACCATCGGCGTCCTTAATCACATGCACAAGAGACCCACAGGGAGAATGGCTTTCTATCTATCTACCAATAACCTTTTATTCACTCTCTGCAATCTCCCCCAAAGTGGCTTCTTTGCCCTTCTCTGCCCTTAGTTCCTCTATCTGCTCTACAGCATTTCCTGCTTGCCCCCTGTGCGTTTATTGATTTTGGCATTTATTTATTTTATGAACTGAGTCAGGCCAATGGATCTTCTTTTATTGTGGTCTCCAGTGTAGTCCTTCTTTTGAACATCTACTTGCTTTCAATCCACACTGCAAAATTAGACATTTGGGGGGGTGTAAAACCCAACCCAACGTAAGGTAAAGGTTCCCCTCACACATATGTGCTAGTCGTTCCCGACTCTAGGGGACGGTGCTCATCTATGTTTCAAAGCTGAAGAGCCAGCCCTGTCTGAAGTCATCTCCATGGTCATGTGGCCAGCATGACTAAACGCAGAAGGAGCACGGAACGCTGTTACCTTCCCACCAAAGTGGTTCCTATTTTTCTACTTGCATTTTTATGTTCTTTTGAACTGCAAGGTTGGCAGAAGCTGGGACAAGTAACGGGAGCTCACTCCATTACATGGCGCTGGGGATTAGAACCGCCAAACTGCCGACCTTTCTGATCAAAAAGGTCAGCGTCTTAGCCACTGAGCCACCCTGTCCCTTCAACCTAACATACACTTTATTTTCTTTAGTCTACATATTCTCCCCATCCCAGTGGTGGGTTCCTACAGGTTCGGCCCAATTTGGCCGAACTGGTAGTGGTTTGGTGACCCAGATTGCTGGAACCGGCAGTGACCCAGGCCTGCCACATCCCCAAACCGGTTCTCCGGGTAGCGCCATAAAATCAAATCTTGATTTTTTTCTTCTGCGCATAGCAATTTTATTGCACTGCGCATGCATGCACAGCTTGCATCAAGCATCAAACTGGCAGTACTGACTATCGGAACTCCCCACTGCCCCACCCCCCAAATCTGGTGCATTATCTATTATGTAAATAATAAAGTCGAAAAAAGGTGAACAACCTTTTTGCAGAACACTAGATACGTTGCGGCTGGGTGTGACAAGGAATGGCTGGGAGGGGAGGAGCCAGGTGAGGCACCCTTGATGTGATTGACATTGAGATGGCCATGCCCACCCAGTCACATGGCCACCCAGCCACGCCCACCTCACCATGCCCACAGAACCTGTTGTTAAATTATTTGAATCCCACCACTGGATGAGATGGTTCCTCAGGTAGCATGGACCTATTCCATTTTCATAGTCTTACATGCATCTAGGTTGCTGGTTTGCAACCATTAAACATGACATCAGATACACTGCGTTGTTTCTTTACCTAGTGGAAAGACCAACTGCGTGATTCTATTCCCCCAATTTCTCTAAGTTTATCTCACACAATAAAACTACCGTATTTTTCGGAGTATAAGAAAAAAAGAGGCTGAATAATCTGGGTGCGTCTTATACACTGAATATAGCATTTTTTGCCTCCCGAAACCCCGCCTCCTTCACCAAAATGGCCATGCATTGCCTTTAGGAGGCTTTCAGAGAGCTCCTTTTTGCTCAATTTTGGCCCCCCCAACCCCCAGACGCATTCTATAGGCTTCCTAAAGGCTACCCATGCCATTTTTTTTAACAAAAAAGGCTTGTTTTTGAGAACAATTGGCTGTTTTTTGCTCATTCCCGCCACCCCCCCCCTTGGAGGAACACTCTAATTGCCTCCTAAGGGCTATTCATGCCCTTTTTTGGGGAAAAAACCCAGGCCCATTTTCGTGAAAAATGGGCCGTTTTGGGGAGGTTTGCAGAGTACAAAAACTTTTTTTAAAATTTGCCTCTTCAAAACCTTGGTGCGTCTTATACTCTGGTGCGTCTTATACTCTGGTGCGTCTTATACTCCGAAAAATACAGTAACATCCCCAAATATTAGTTAGCTTTTTACTCATTGGAACTCTGTCTTTTGATCTCTGCTGGGCCTGCTGTCTTTCCTTTCGAAGATCTCCCAATATCAAAAGCCCTCCCTTGCAAGTACTTACTTTCTGTATCGGATGTTCTGTGGACAGTTACCATTGGAATTCGTGGACCTTGAAAAAAAAGAAAGAAAATGCATTTATATTTAAGAAAATGCATCTAAACTGATATTCAGGGCTAGATGTTAAATCCCTGCCCTATTACATTGGAAAGCTGATCTAAGCAAACAGTTGCCCGAAGATAATTAATAGGCATCAACCAAAAACATGGAAGATAGACAGACTCTCCCAATGGAGCACCCACTTGCTCCATCTTCCCTAATTTGTCAATATTTTAATTAGTGCAAACACAATTAAAATAATTTGTTTTAGATTATTTTAATGCTGTACTATGTATATGACACAAAGGATTATACTTCTCAGATAACTCGTTGTGCGAAGGAGAAAATAAAGCTCTAAGAATGCAAACTTTTCCAGCAGGATATAAATGGATCTTTAAGCACTGCTTCCTGCCAACTTTGTTTACAGCGATGTTGCCTTCTTCTTTTTTTTTTTTTTTTTTTTTTTAAAAAACACAATCTTCTAGACACAGCAATGGGTTTCATATTTTGCTACACTGGTTTGTGGGTGCATGCACCCCTTCCGCACCTGTGCCCGCCCTTCTGTTCTAGTGTTTAGTGCCCTATGGCCTCGTTTTGAGGGTAGAAGTGGAAGCAATTTATGTCCAGGATGTAAGGGGTCTGTAGATATGTTCATAGCTTTCTTTTTGACTCGTGCCGTGTACAAGGCCCACAATGGAAGGCAGGTTGGTAGCCATTGTTTTTTCCGCAGTTCTAATTAGCCTCTGAAGTTTGTCTTGTTTGGTTGCAGAGCCAAACCAGACAGTTATAGAGGTGCAGATCTCTCTCCCTCTCTCTCTCTCTCTCTCTCTCTCTTTCCCTCCCTCCCTCTCTCTCTCACACACAAACATTGCTAAATTTCAATTCCCAGAATTCCTAAGCAGCCAATAGGACAGCATAGTGTCGGGGCGGATGGGCAGGCCCACAGGTGATTTCTGCTACCGGTTCGGATGAATCGGTCTAAACAGGCAGAATACCACGGCTGCCTAGACGCCAAAATGCACCCACCCTGTTTAAAATAAATAAATAAAGTGATCCAAAAACTAAAGCAGGATAAGTTATATTTGAACCAATTCAAATGGCCATGTACTGTGTGTCACAGCCACCTGCTCAATGGATCAGCTAAAGCCACCCATTGTTACCCAGATGCTTGAAAGTTCCAAATGAGACTTCCAACCCCCAAAATTGCAATCAATCCATATATTCCTATATTCCATTCCACATGGAATGGAAATAAAGAAGGAATCTTTGTGGTCAAAGGAAGGGAATGTATAGCTCTGAATTATCGACAATAGTCTTCCACTTGTGACTGCCACTTAGTGGCTATTTGAAGTTATGGAGGACCTGCCAAGAGACTATTTATAACCCAGATAGTTTCTCGCGCCCCCCCAATGGTCATGTGACCGAACCTTGGGAACTCAGAAGTCAGAATGTATTTACAGCTGCTCGTAGTGTCCCACAGTCACGTGGCCATATTTCAAGAGAGTTTTGGTGAAAATTGGCATTTATTTCCATTTTTTAAAGTAAAACGGCACTCCTAGCGAACCATTGGTTCACTTAAGGACATGCCGTTTGCTTTATAACCAGTGTTTGCTTAACAGCTGCCGTGAACATTGTAAAAAAAATGACTGCCATTATGCCAGTGATAGGGAAGCTCCCATTGTGGGTTATAATGGGTAGCTAGCTCCACAATTACAGTCAAGTCTACTTGTAATTGTGAGGCTAGCTGTATACCATATTTTTTGGAGTATAAAACACACCTTTTTATCCCCCAAAAGAGGGTGAAAATCTGGGTGCATCTTATACACCGAATACACCATTTTTTGGCCTCCCGAAACCTCACCCCCTTTGCAAAAAATGGGCCCATTTTCATGAAAAATGGGCCTGTTTTTGCCCCCCACCCCCAGAGCACTTTACAGGCCTCTCAAACTCTCTGCATGCTCCATTTTTCACAAAAAGTGAGGCATGCAGGGGGGGTTGGAGGCCTGCAGAGTTCAAAAACTTTTTTTAAAAAATTTACCTCTTCAAAATCTTGGTGCGTCTTATACTCTGGTGCGTCTTATAGTCCGGAAAATACAGTAAATAATGTCAACAACACTTATTTGGATTTGAAGCCCCAATAAGGTGCTCGACATGGTCCCTGCCCTGGCCATATTGTTTTGCTCTCTCCATTTTATTTTTTTTAACCTTCTTTAAAAACAATGAATAATGCAAAGCAAGGCAATTCGATATAAATGCAGCCGCTTGACAACTGGCATGTATTTACAATGGCTGAACTGGCATCCTATGGATTGCTATCTGCTACGTTCCCAGCAAGCCAAGTTAGTGGGGGAGCCAAATTCACTTAATGACTGTGTGATTCACTTAACAACTAGGGCAAAAGGTCATTAAGTCAGGCACAAATCACTTAGCAACCGCTTTCCTTAGGAATGGATATTCTGGTCCAAACTGTGCTCATAAGTTAGGACTACCTGTATCACCTCTTTTTAAGTGCATTGGAAGAGGTGTATAAAAATGAGTTGAGCTTGATTGTGCAGTTGTGATGGTCCACTAGAGCAGTGGTCTCCAACTTTGGCAACTTTAAGACCTGTGGACTTCAACTCCCAGAGTTCCTCAGCCAGCAAAGCTGGCTGAGGAACTCTGGGACTTGAAGTCCACAAGTCTTAAAGTTGCCAAGGTTGGAAACCACTGCACTAGAGTATCTGGAAATCCTGATGTGTGTATCCAATAAGCATATGGTCATACGTGTTTACTAAAGCTGTGCAGTGAATGGGAAAATATGATTTAGAACATGGATAAGCACACATGAAGCACCTGTCACTCTTCCATATAACAAACTTATCTTTCTCATGGAATCTAATTTAAGTGTCTGTAAGGGATTGTCAACAGGCGCTCCATGCATTCTCACACATACTCTAAAATCAGGGGTGTCAAACGTGTGCCGTCACATTGCCATCATGTAACATATTTTTATACCCTTTCCTGCAGTTGCCTCTAGCAGCTTCATAAAAACAAAGTACCTTAATCTCAAAAGTATTTCAAAGGCACCTCTATTTTGAACTGGAACTGGGAAGTACAGAAGAGCAACAAAGATTCTGGATAGCCAGAATACAGAACATGAAATCAGGGTATCCAAGCTTCAATTAAGGATCAAATGAGAAATGTCACTGTGCTCCGTCAAAATTGCTGAGAAGTAAAAGGAATTTTGGGGGTCTTCTAACAAGAGATAGAAAGAGGAAAGGGGGGGAGAGGAAAGTTTAAGTCTGGAAAAAGAGGTATTTTCTAAAGAGCACCAAGGTTGTTTTCTTCCTAAGTTGACAGAGTGTTACATGATTAAAAATAGGCATTATTCCAGAAAAAAATCTGAGTAAATTGTTATGGGCTATTCCAGGGGTGGGTTCCGGATTTTTTTACTGCCGCTCAGGGACGCGCTTCAGGCATGGGCGCACTTGATGTGCACTTTGCGTGCATGCGCAGAAGCAGAAAACAAGTCTACAACACCACCGATAAAACTAGTTCGGGAGACCAAGTTACTATCTACTCTACCGAACTGGTCCGAACCGGTAGGAACCCACCTCTGGGCTATTCTATACCAATCTTTCTAAAGACATTTGCATGCTCCCTTGGGATCTATGGACTGTATTTTCTTTAATTATCCTACATTTATATAGCTGTTTTCATCTCACAACCTGCTTTCCGCTTTTGCACAGTCCTTTCTAAACTAAGGAAAACCCGGGGGGGGGGGGACCCACAATTAAGGAAGCTTTAAAGAAATCAAGGTTGCCATTTGATGTGCAGCCCTTCTGAAATATTGTTCCACTGCACTGCAAAACATTTTCCTTGCAAATGTTCATGTATTTATGGTTTCCCGAGTAACAGCCAAATTCAACACCTCTAAACACTGGGAATGCATAATGCTTTTGTGTGTGTACACATGTATGTTACTTCCAGATGAATGTAACCTTGCAATCAATATTTCTCTCTCTCTTCTTTCGTTCAATGATTGACCCTTTTCCCATCTCCCACATTTTAATATAGGTGTAAATGTACCCACAATTATATTTCATTTGATGTTGGCAGAAAAGAAAATCCATACTGTGAGAACACACAAAATGATAGTTGTTGCTATTCAAGCATTCAGTTGCTCAGGGAATGGCAAAAAAGAAATGCTTTTAGATGATGCTTTGTTTGCATCATTTAAAAGACTGATTCATAGTTAGAAATAATATTAAAATTGTTTTATAAGTCTAGACTTTCTTTTGCCACTACTTTTCACTTAGTTACATAACGGTCGCACTTGCAACGGTGCCGTTTAAAAGAAATGCCATTTTCCATCCATCCATCACCCACCTAGATCTGGGGCCAAAGGAAGCAATTAAAATAATCAAAGTTTAATTAAATTTTAATTTAATTAAAAATTAAATTTTCCATGTTTTGGGAAAACCCCGTTTTTGCCTTTCCAAAGCACGTTTTTATTTTTATTTAAAGGAGTAACAACAGAGATGGGCAACATATAAATTTTAAAAACGAATAAAATAAAATAAAGCCAATACAAAATCACGACAATGAGTAATCGGTATTCTGGGATAACTATCAAGAAACATAAAAATGTGGGGAAGGTTTTTTGTTTTTTTTTAAAGGTGATAAGGAAATAATCGTTTTGTTCTTTTTGTAGTTAAAAAGAAAAAGAAAAAAAGCTCTCCTCTTCAAATATTCTCAGAAAATTTCAGAGAAACAAATATTTTCCTACATAACCAACAATGAAAACGCTCCACACAGTCTCCATCAGAGTATCTTTCCAGCAATGATGAATGATTTAAAAGAGCAGCTGGAGATATGGAGATCACATGCAGCCCCTGGATGGTACAAAGGGGCTAATTGGCAAGAGCAGATCTCCCCTCCCTGCGGCCCCCACCCTCTCCCACCACCAGCATATGGCTTCCGGGATCTCTTTATTTGCTAGGCCATGAATTATGGATCACTATAATGCATTGAAATCTCATATACCAAGGCCGTATTATCATACTAATAAACAAAGACCCCAGGAGCACTTTTCAATCCCTGGCTGTAATTAAAAGCTGTGTGCTGCCAGTAATATTCTCCGAGTCAATAACAGAGACAAATGTTTCTGGCATTTGCTGGGGATCACAGATTTCTTTTCTTTAAGGTCCTAAATGGTTTTTTTTTTTTTTTTGAGCTTTGAAAGTATTGGCAAACACTCCCCCCAATACATATTCATAGCTTTGTACAGGGGTAGCTGCAGGGGGCTAGGTCGAAAAAAACTCAAGATGCTATGGAAGTCCTCGCCATTTTTGATGTGTGTCACCACAGCATCCTTGATTTTTTTCAAATCTCTTCTGCAGACTTTCCGTCTATCTATCATCTATCTATCTATCTATCTCTCTATCTATCTATCTATCTATCTATCTATCTATCTATCTATCTATCTATCTATCTATCTATCTATCTATCTATCTACCTACCTACCTACCTACCTACCTACCTACCTACCTACCTACCTACCTACACACACACACACACACACACACACACACACCATATTTTTCGGAGGATAAGAGGCTCCAAAGTATAAGACACACCTAGCTTTTGGGGCAGAAAACAAGAAAAAAAAATCTGCCTCCCATCAATTTGCCTCCTTGCAGCAAACAGCAAACAGCCAATTTCAGTTTCAGCACAGTCTGATTAGCACAAGCAGCTGATTGTCGGTTGGATCAATCAGCTGTTTCAGGCTGTAGGAATTGCCATAGCCTATTGCCGCCTCCACACGCCTAATTTTCAGCCTCCGCACCCCTCATTTTCGTTCTCCATGCTGCCCATTTTCCACCTGTCCTGGGTGGAAAATGGGACGCAAGGAGGTAGCAATAGGCAATGGCAATCCCTGCAGCCTGAAACAGCTGATAGTCGGGAGGCTGATCCATCTGACAATCAGCTGCTTGTTACCCGGGAAAGCCAGATGGGTAACCTTGGAACAATCCTCCCCAACCCACCTCACAGGGCTCTTGGGGAAAAAATAGGAAGAGAACGTCGTGTTGAATATCTATGGAGATTCTCAGTCATCCAGGTTTTGGTTGTCCCAAAGGTGCTTTTTCAAGAAGCAATTGGACTTTGTGTTTTTGTTGAAGAAATTTCACTTCTCATCCAAATAGTTTCTTCAGCTTCTCATCCAAGAAGCTTCTTCAGCTTCTGATCCAAGAAGTTTCTTCAGCTTCTGATCCAAGAAGCTTCTTCAGCTTCTGATCCAAATAGTTTCTTCAGCTTCTGATCCAAGAAGCTTCTTCAGCTTCTGATCCAAGAAGTTTCTTCAGCTTCTCATCCAAGAACTTTCTTCAGCTTCTCATCCAAGAACTTTCTTCAGCTTCTCACCCAAGAACTTTCTTCAGCTTCTTGGAGAGGTGAAGAAGCTTTTTGGATGAGAAGCAAAACGTCTTCAAAGAAAAACTAGAAAGACCAGTTGCCTCTTGATAAAAAGCACCTTGGGGTCGTGTTGAATAAGTTCACCACCTTATTTGTAAAAACAATAAAGGCAGAATATAAATGAATACATAATAAAAGTGTGAGGAATGGTTTAAGTCACTTTTTTTTAGTGCTGTTGTAATTTTGAACGATTACTAACAGTTGTAAGTCGAGGAGTACCTCTTTTCATTTGTATTCCAGTTCCTTCCCAATAATCTCTGAATGAACTTAATGAATGCACTTTTTGTGGTATCAACTTTTTTACGGAAGGCCTGAAATAAATGGGTGATTATGCATAACGCCTACCTTCACAGGTCAACAGGAAATATGCCATGTTGTGGCTGAATACTGCACGGAAGTAAGTGCAGTTGTTAATCAAATCACAAGAGAGACATTGTCGGTTGAAGTTCCCCTTGGTGCTTGCACTGTAACAAATAAAGAAAAACAAAGAGGCTTAATTATCAAAAAGCAAAAAAAGGCGGGAAGAGTATTTATTAATGTTTGATCTAATCAACTAATCAAGGAGAGAAGCAACTTAGAACTAAGGAGAAATTTCCTGATAGTTAGAACAATTAATCGGTGGAACAGAAGTTGCCTCCAGAAGTTGTGAATGCCCCAACACTGGAAGTTTTTAAGAAGATGTTGGACAGCCATTTGTCTGAAATGGTATAGGGTTTCCTGCCTAGGCAGGGGGCTGGACTAGAAGACCTCCAAGGTCCCTTCCAACTCTGCTATTGTATTATATTCTGTTCTGTTCTGTCTATTCTATTCTAGACCCCAAGGTGATTTATGCCTCAAATTCAGTCTTCCTCAATCTGATTCTATCCAGATGAGTTGCAATCCCCGTGGGCTGGGAATTCTGGGAGGTTACAGCCCCACATATTTCAAAAGGTGTGGGAGACAAAACTGGATAAGTAGATAGTATTGGGCCAGGTGGATGAACAATCTCTCAAAATGCCAGGCAGCTTTCTATGTATTCCTAATGGCTACATTCATTCGTTCGTTCCTTCCTTCATTTTTTTAAGTTTTATCCTGCCTTTATTAGTTTATCAGTAACTCAAGGCAGTGAACTTCCTCCACAACAACAGCCCTGTGAGGTGGATTGAACTGAGATTGAGGAAGTGTTCCAAAGTCACTCATCTGGCTTCCATGCCTAAGGCAGGACTAGAACTCACCATCTCCTGGTGATTGGCTCACAGTCACCAGCTGGCTTTCCTGGCTAAGGTTAGACTAGAACTCACTTTCTCCTGGGGACTCGCTCAGTCACCAAGCTGGCTTTCATGCCTAAGGTGGGGCTAGAACTCACAATCTCCTAGTTTCTAGCCTGATGCCTTCAACTCCCCAAATCATCCTGCCAGTCATCAACCTACAGGAACTGAGCTAGAGGAAGACTGAGATGATGAAAGCTTTTTAAAGTTTTAGGTCTAAACAAAACAAATTGGCAGATGATATAACAACATAATGATTTTAAACCAGAATTATTTTTGTTGGGGATTTTACCAGAAACCTATAGTAAAGAAAATGTATCTTTGATTATTCACATAATAACTGCAGCTAGAATTGTATTGGAAAAGTTGAGAGATCGCTAGAGATGAGAACGTAAGTCATCGCTGGATTGAGTTTCAAGCTGTTGCCCCTGGGGAAGTGGACAAGGCCATGAGAGCTGTAGGTGCCTCCACATGTGTGCTGGACCCGTGCCCCTCCTGGCTGGTTGTAAACAGCAGGGAGGTGACACGAGGCTGGATCCAGGCGGTTGTTACCGCCTCTCTTCGGGAGGGGATCTTTCCCCCCGCTTTAAAGGCGGCGGTGGTGAGACCCCTCCTGAAGAAACCATCCTTGGATCCAGCTGTTTTAAGTAACTATCGTCCAGTCTCCAACCTCCCCTTTGTGGGGAAGGTTGTTGAGAAGGTAGTGGCCTTTCAGCTCCAGCGGTCCTTGGAGGAAGCCAGTTATCTCGATCCGTTCCAGTCTGGCTTCAGACCTGGCTGCAGCACAGAAACCGCTTTGGTCGCGTTGACCGATGATCTCTGGAGAGCCAGGGATGGAGGCCACGCCTCCATCCTGGTGCTCCTTGACCTCTCGGCAGCTTTCGATACCATCGACCATGGTATCCTTCTGCGACGACTGCGAGAGGTGGGGGTGGGAGGCGCTGTTTTACAGTGGTTCTCCTCTTACCTCTCGGACAGGTCGCAGTCGGTGTTAGTTGGGGAGCAGAGATCGACCCCTAGGCCCCTAACGTGTGGGGTGCCTCAGGGTTCGGTCCTGTCCCCCCTTCTTTTCAACATCTACATGAAACCGCTGGGTGAGATCATTCGATGGCACGGGATAAAGTACCATCAATATGCAGACGATACTCAGTTGTATCTGTCCGCCCCGTGCCAACTCAATGAAGCGATGGATGTGATGAGCCAGGGACTGGATGCTGTTAAAGACTGGATGGGGGTCAACAAGCTTGTGCTCAATCCAGAAAAGACCGAGTGGCTGTTGTGCTTCCCTCCCACGAATTGGCCAAGTACTCCATTTCTCAGGCTGGGGGGCCAAATTATACGCCCCTCAGACAGGGTTCGCAACTTGGGAGTCCTCCTGGACCCACAGCTGACCTTCGAACATCATTTGTCAGCTGTGACCAGGGGGGCATTTGCCCAGGTTCGCCTGGTACACCAGTTGCGTCCCTACCTGAACCGGGAGGCTCTCACAACAGTCACTTGTGCCCTTGTGACCTCTAGGCTGGAATATTGCAATGTGCTCTACATGGGGCTGCCCTTGAAGAGCATTCGGCGACTCCAGCTAGTCCAGAATGCAGCCGCGCAAGCGATTGTGGGTGCACCTCGGTTCACCCACATAACACCTATCCTCCGCGAGCTGCACTGGCTACCTGTTGATCTCCGGGTGCGCTTCAAGGTGCTACTTATCACCTATAAAGCCTTTCATGGTAGCGGGCCTGGGTACTTGAGAGACCGCCTACTGCCAATTACCTCCACTAGACCGATTCGATCGCATCGATTAGGCCTCCTCCGAATTCCATCTTCTAGCCAGTGCAAACTGGCAACTACCCGGAGGAGAGCCTTCTCGGTGGCTGCTCCGTCCCTTTGGAACAAACTCCCCGTGGAGATTCGGACCCTCACCACCCTCCAGTCCTTCCGCGCCGCTTTAAAGATCTGGCTGTCCCGGCTGGCCTGGGGTTAAGATTGTAGCCCCACTCGAATTGTGTGATTGTTGTTGTGTTTTCTTTTAACTTGCTGTATTGTCTATTGTTGTCTTCTCCCCCACCCTCTTTTGAATTGTGAGCCGCCCTGAGTCCCCCCAGGGAAAAGGGCGGCATACAAATAAAGGTAAAACTAAAAAACTAAAACTAAAACGTGATTTAAAAAAATATTAGAATGTGCAGAAATGAATGGATTAACACTGGCAATTAAAGAAAAGGGAAAATCTAACTATTATAGTATCTGAGAGTTATTTTATCAATGGTTAGAGAATAAATATGAAAATTAGAAATGAAACTAGAGGAGTGAAATAGGGAAACTGTATTAATAAAGCCGAATAAATTAAGAAGGGGATTGTTATAATAGCATATTATGTATTAGTATCAATTTAAGAATAGATAAAATAATGAATATGGCTGTAATTTTAATTGTTATTGCACAAAATATTTGTACTCAGATGACACACTGTTTAATGAAAGATGGAATGTTTGTATTAAAATAAAATAAAAACTTAATTAAAAAAAAGAAGAAATTGGCTTTTTTTTAAAGGATTGGAATTAAGATCAAAATCTAAAATGGTAGCAGGTAAGTACTGAGGGCGAAAGACATAATTATATATCAAGTGTGAAAAAAGGCAGTTTGGTTTTTCAACCTTGGCGACATTCAGGTATGTGGACTTCAAACTCCCAGAAATTCCGAAATTCTGGGATTCGAAGTCTATGTATCTGAAACTTGCACAGAGTGGAAAAGATTAGTGTAGTGGGTAATGTGCTGGATTAGAAGTTCGGAGACCCAAATTCTAGTCCTCCCTTAAGCACAAAGGTTTACCCTTGATTGTGATATCCAAAAAAGGGCTATTGATCAATTTGAAATGGACCAGAGTGGTTAGGTGAAGGTTAAAAACATTCAGGGAAGACACTTCATCCCACAGTTCGGCTAATTTGGGCTGATAATAACAAGAATATAACAAATGAAGCAGTGGTGGGATACGACCGGTACACCCTGGTATGGGCGTACCAGTGCCTGCTGGGAGCACCAGGTGCCATTCCAGTATGGTGCTCCGGAGGGCCCACCTGCCTTCCTTACATGAGCCGAAGTGGCGCAGTGGTTAGGGTGCAGTACTGCAGGCCACTTCAGATGACTGTTATCTGCAGTTCAGCGGTTCTAATCTCACCGGCTCAAGGTTGACTCAGCCTTCCATCCTTCTGAGGTGGGTGAAATGAGGACCCAGACTGTGGGGGCAATATGCTGACTCTGTAAACCGCTTAGAGAGGGTTGAAAGCCCTATGAAGCGGTATATAAGTCTAACTGCTATTGCTATTGCTATTGCTACCTGTGTTTGAGCCGATCGGGCTTCCGCGCATGTGCATGGAGCGTACGGTACCTGTGTGACGCTCCACCAAGCAGCTGGAACGTTGCGGGTGGTAAGTACACATGCGTGTGCAGCGTGCATATATGTGGTGGACGCCCGGCCCCGTTGCACCCTACTAGTTGCAATGGGATCCGGAACCAACAACTGAAATGAAGGCAAACATATGTGTCCCAGGATAATGCTGCTGTCAGCCTCTGCTTCGCTTGCTTGCTTTCAGCTGCCATGGAAACAGGGGGGGAGGGGATGGTATTTGGGATGGGAATAATTAGTACAGAAGGATTTGTCAAACAGGGAGTTTTGTTCTCACCATCATCTGCGCATGCTGATGGCCGATGTTTGGACCTGGTCAAGGCCAACCGTCCTGCATACCAACCTGATGATGCTACTTGGAGATGCAACCCACATGACGCCTAAGGGAGATGCAGATTGGGCAATGGGGTGGGGGTTGCTGGAGGGCAAAAGTTTGATATGTATGATTTCCCGCTTTTCTGGCTCAGACCTTGCTTTACTTCGCTGCTATCTATTCATAACCAGTAAAAGTACTTTTAATTCCACAAACATTGGAGTGAGAGGTTTCTTTCTTGGTTACTGAGGGAGGCATGCTTTGACAGGTGCAGGATCCAATCTGTGTTGGTCACTGGGCCCAGAAGTTTAGTCTTCTGAATTTTCAGATCAAGCGAAACGAGAGAGAGAGAGAGTAGTTCTCTGAGGATGGGCCCCAGTAGGAGCCCTAAAGCTCGGAAGACCTCTGGTCCCAGTGACTGACCAAGATTGGATCCCGCAACAATAAATTTCATTCTGCGTCAAGAATCTGATTAAAACAATGAGAAATCCAAGAGCTGCGTTTGAAATTGCCTTCTTGGTGCACATCTACGCACTGAATCACTGAATTGATGCATCCACCAGGGTCGCGGGGGTGGGCTAATGGGGGTTCGCACGGGTTCAGGCAATTCTCTAGCTTGGATTCTGCCAAGTTTGGCAAACCTCCAAATGCCACACCCATCCCTCCCCTCCCAGGAGTCTCCACGCGGCCCGGTAAGTGTAGAGCCTGTGTGGAGGCTTTTGTGGGTGGGTGGGTATGAGCCTACCGGAAGTTCCAGAAGTCCAGAAATGGCCTGTTTCTGGCCTCTGGGGGCCTGGGAGAAGCAGTTTTCACCCTCCCGGAGGCTCGAGGAAAATCTCTAGAGCCTGGGGAGGGCAGAAAACACCACGCCCACTCCGCCATGGTGTAGGAGGCTGACTAGGCCACGCCCACCCAGCAATGAGGCAGCGAACCCATTGCTGCAATTTTTGAAGCCCACTCCTGCCAGGGTATCCTGGATGGTTTACATGTGGAATATGAAGGTGACTGCAGATCTTTTAGGAAGGGCTTCTTCAACCCCTGCCATCTGAGGGGATGACAGACAAGCATAACCTTTTCCGCATAACGAAACAAACAAAAGAAGAACAGTTCTTCTATTGGCCGTAGCTGATCTGCCTACGATGCTGCAAATGCCAGTCATTTGGGAGGTGATGTCATAACATGCTCCTAAAGATAGTGGATAAATGGGAAAGGTCTTGCTATGTTGTTTATCTTTAAAATGCATTTGGTTCTCTTTAAAATATTCTGTGTTGGAATGTTTGTTTCCTCCCTTCCTCCAAAGTAAATACATAAATAAATAAAAACAAGAGTATTTTGAAGACAAAGAACACAAAGACAAAGAAAGATAAATAATTATATCCCCAAAATAAAAGTTGGGAAGCTGACAGCAACATTTTTTTTACAGTCTAAGTGGCAAGAGTCTTTTCCCCAAGAATAATTAGAAAGTTATCTTGGCATAAAACCAGTCATACCTGTATAAATGCCGAGTCCTTGGCAACTCTTCTGTGCTGAGGAAATAGCTAAAATAAAATACACACATAATTAGGTTTTTAGGAGCAACATTCCACTGAGTTCCCTAAGCATAAATTTCTTTTAAAACAGAAGTGAAAAACGTCTGGCCAAAAGTTTCTTAGGTGCCAGAAACATTTTCAGAAGTGTTTGTTTCTTGATAAAATCTACATCCCAGGTTGCTTTTTCTTAGGCAAGTCTCTAGTCCTCATGGCTGGGAGTTTGGGGGAAAAAAAGTGGGTGATTTTAGGTTTTCCCTTTCTTCTGTACTTCCCAAATGTTCATTTCTGTCTCCCGTTTTGTATAACTATTTTTTTCCAATGCATATAAATGTATCTTCAGCTTTCAGGTGCAAAGGTGGAACAATATGGAGATATAAGGGGGGGGGCAATCAATGATGCAGGGGGCATATAAAATATTGTTTCACTATCTGAAACTAGTGGACAGGCTGACAATTGCAACTCTATTAATTTTGTTTACTTATTAAATATACTTCCATAGTTCTAGTGCAGGGGTGTCAAACTTGATTTGAAGGCCACATCAGGGCTGTGTTTGACCTCGGGGGGGGGGGAGTGGGTGTGGCCATGGTGGGTGCGGCCAGGTCATCACTTGTTTTAGGGGCACCTGTGGTAGCCAAGGGCAGGACTTCCTTCAGATACTCCCTCCCTTTCATTATAATCTCCCCTTCCTTCCTTCCTTCCTTCCTTCCTTCCTTCCTTCCTTCCTTCCTTCCTTCCTTCCCTCCCTCCCTCCCTCCCTCTTCACTCTCCTTTCTTCTTCCTTCCCCTTTCCTTATTTTTCCTTCCTTGCTCTCTTCCCATCTTTCCTTCTTTATCTTTCCTCTTTCCCTTTCTCCTTTCCTGTCCGTTCTTAGATGCTCAAATGGAAAAGGGGAAACATTTCTCCTTTTTTTTTGCTTTGCTTCTAGTTTGTTTTGCTAGCCCTTTGCCAGGGAAAACGGAGTCTGAGGGGGTGGGGGTCGATGCAGCCTCTCTGCCAGCAAAATTGGAGCTTGGCCATCTGCCAGAGAAAACGGAGCTCGGGTGGGGTGGGGGGGGGGTCCATGCAGCCTCCCCTGGCCTCATTTTCTGCTGCAATGGCCTCCTGCAGTCCTCTGCCAGCGAAAACAGAGCTCAGGGGGCTGCCGAAACTCCGTTTTTGATGGCAGACTGCTGTAGGAGGCCATTGCAGCAGAAAATGAGGCCAGGGGAGGCTGCATGGACCCCCCTCCCCACCCGAGCTCCATTTTCTCTGGCAGAGGGCTGCAGGAGGCTGTCACGGCCAGAAATGGAGCCTGGGAGGGTCGTGTGTGGCCCTCTTGATCTCCGTTTTTGCTGGCAGAGGTAGCGCTGTGCAGTTCTTCGCTGTTTCCAGAGTGGCCCCCGTGGACCAGATCTAAGCACCCCGCAGGCCTTGAATTTGACACCCCTGCTTTAGGGGTTTATATGATAGTTAAAAAGATAGAAAAAGTGTAGCTGCAGGTGTTCTTCAACTTATAACCACTTGTTTAGTGACTGTTCAATGTTACAGTGGCACGGGGGTAAAAAAGTGGCTTATGACCAATCCTTCCACTCACAACCATTCCCATGGTCACGTGATCAAAATTCAGGCACTTTGCAACTGGCATTATTTATGATGGTTGCAATGTCCGTGTGTGTGTGTGTGTGTGTGTGTGTGTGTGTGTGTGTGTATCGCCATTTGTGTCCTTCCTAGCTGGCTTCCAATAAGGAAAGTCAATGGAGGAAGCCAGGTTCCCTGCATGCAATACAACAACTGCATGACTCACTTAACAACTGTGGCAAAAAAGCAATTGTAATTGGGGTGTAACTCATTTATCAACTCCCTTACTTAGCAATGGAATTTCTGGTCGCAGCCTTGGTTGTATATCAAGGACTTACTTGTATTGCTTAAACTGTAGCATCATTTAAATTCACTCCATTCTATTTTCGCTGAGCCTCTCTGTCTATCCATGCTCCATTTTCTAGGACCCTACCTAATTGTGCTCCTGATTTCTCTATATTGTATTTCCTAAATTATGGGTCTATATGGATGGTTGAAATCATAAACTCTTCTTCCTTTGTGTGGCTAAAACTGTAGTTGGATGGTAGCTATTTCACATTTGAGGGCAACGTGTCCATGAACTATATTTGAACACATTTATCAAAATAACATGGAAATCAAGCAATTAAATATAGTCACGTGCAATTATGCTTTCCAAATTAGTCACGGCTTTCCAGCTGTCGAATGAAACTGACACAGAATCTCAATGTTGATCAAAGCGACAGAAAAATAACATTTCCATTGTACTGATTTAAACTGCTGCCTTAGCAAGATTGATGGTTCTGCAATGAATCCTCTTTAACAGCTCTCATTCTTCTCCCCAAATTAAGACATTTCAGACACAAGGAATTATATCATCCAATGCATTTTAATACAACTTTTAACAAATCCATTACATTTTCTTTTCTGACAACTGGATCAGTTCTGCACAAAGATCAAAGGGCAAATAAGATATATCCAAAGTGCTTCTTTTATTTGAAATGTCACATAATAATAATTAAATGCATGTGTTGCAAGTGAATCCAGAGGTCATAAAATCCAACTCCATGTTCAATGCAGGAATTTGCTTAGCCATTCCGGGCAAGAATGGCTTCCAGTCATCATTTAAAAATCTCCAGAAAATAATATTTATTGCTATCACAGAATTCCTCCTAAGGTTCAGTCTGAATCTTCTTCCTCTTATTAACTCAATTTATGGAGCTTAACCTGTCCCAAAGCAGGGAATTGATCCAACCCTTTTACTATGTTAGTGTTATAAAATGATAATTGTATAACTAATTGATATTTTTAAAATGCCTTTGTAATGTAAACTTGCTTCTTCCCTCAAATTATTGCTCAAAGGGGGTGAATTCCAGGATAGAATTAACCCCATAAGTTGAATGCAATGCAATTTTAATGAAGTTGTAGATTGCATTGGCCCATTCAACTGCTGCATCACGTTGCTCGCTCACTTTCAGATGCAGATCCATTACTGTCAATCCAGATCTTCCCATTCTATATGCATTAGAAATTATTTCAATGGCCCTATGGAAGCAGGAGGGTCTACATAACAACCTGTGATTCCTATGCTCATTTCACAGATTGGGACTTTCACTACAACCAAAGTAAAGCCAATACACATTTATGTCAACTCATAAATTTGCCATGGTTAGGAAAGGGGAGGAGTGCATTCCATGCATACTTTTGGCTAGAGTCAGATCTCAGATTACTACAGCAGGCTTGGGAGGGGTGCATCTTGTTGGGAAATGTGATTTATGACACAGACTGGGGGGGGGGGCGGGAAGGGAAGGAATAGGGGTAAACTTCAGCTATAATTCAAATAAGGCTCAGATCTGACTGCAAAGCGATATTGCCAAAATGGTGATCCTAATAAATGACTGGATTTCTCTTGAAACTTGGCTCGAGGCTAATGAATTAATTAGGGCATCTTTTGGAAACCTGACCGACACAGATGCTTTCCACTGATCATGTTATCATATGTAAATCTCAAATCAGTGATACAATACCACTGGCTTTGTTAAAGGGAAAAAAAAGATCAGCTTCCTTTACTGTAAAAAAAAATACTTACATTTTATGCTGCTTCTCATCATAGCCCAAAATTT
Organism: Thamnophis sirtalis; assembly: GCF_051295495.1. Taxonomy (NCBI): domain Eukaryota; kingdom Metazoa; phylum Chordata; class Lepidosauria; order Squamata; family Natricidae; genus Thamnophis; species Thamnophis sirtalis. The sequence goes on along the minus strand of NW_028261384.1, from coordinate 10,994,764 downwards.
TGGACACATCCCAGTCACCCGATGTAATAGACTGTAAATTGTCATTGCTGCTATTGGGCTGCCAAGAAAAAGAAGAAAAGCAGGACTTCAGAAAGATTTAGCACAACCTCTTATCACTGAAATTTACAAACACATCCCCTGAAATTTTCTACCACAGTCTGAAAAACAGCATTATGCTCCTCCTTTCCTCTACAGTCTTAAAATATAAATGCCATGTAAATAAAGGGACTTGAATTTATGCCCGAAATAAACATATTCCATATTCAAGAACAGGGGTGTCAAACTTGATTTCATTGAGGGCCACATTAGAGTTGTGTTTGATCTCGGGGGCCCTGGGTGGGCATGGCCAGCTCAATGTCACACGTCGGGGCGGCTGAGTGGCCTGAGCACTCTGCCAGCAAAAACGAGCTCCCGAGCTCTGTTTCTGGCTGGGACAGCCTCCTGCAACCCTCTACCAGTGAAAATGGAGCTCACAAGGGCTGCACACAGCCCTCCCTAGCTCCATTTTCACTGGCAGATTCATTGGGGGCCAGCCCTTCACTGGAGGGCCTCAGAAGCCTGGGGGCAGAGTTTTTCACCCTCCCTAGGCTCCGAAGGCTTTTCTATAGCCTCCAGGAGGGCGAAAACTGCTTCCCCTAGGCTTCTGAGGCCCTCCAGAGACCAGAAACAGGCCCATTTTTGGACTTCCGGAACCTTCAGTAGGCCTGTTTCTCCCCACCCTGAGCCTCTGCACAGGCCCTGCACTTACCTGGCATGATGAATGGGCCGCATGGAGACTTCTGGGAGGGGTGGAGTAGGCAGGGCCAGCCAGGAGTGGGATTTGGGGGTTCACCGAACCGCACAGAATCTTTGCTAGAGGTTCACCTGAACCTGTGCCTACCCCCAGCAGCCCCCTCCTGGTAAAGATAGTCCTGTAGGCTCAACTGGCGGAATTTTGAATCCGGTTTGTAAGTTCCCATTTTTGGGTTGGTTGCAATTTTGAATGGTCACTAAACAAGGTCATAAATTGAGGACTGCCTGTGTAAGCTCATGGAAATATCTGGACAGCAACCCTGTTATAAAAACTAAAGCAGATTTTCTTGGGCCTTGATACTTTTTGACTTTCTCAAATTTCCAGAAATAATATTTAAATAGCAGCAAGAGAGAGGACACTAAATTCACATTTTTGTTCCAATTATGCCCCAAATTCAACAGCTTTTTTTCCGGAAAAAAAGAGAGACCATTCGAGTCTTACTTGATGAGATCCGAGGACCATCAACCAATTATTAAATTTTTAACACATTAAACTGTAGTGCCCCTGACTGTTCTTTACGTATCTTAACATACACATTTTTGAATGCATTAATAATTGATGAGTTCCACTGCAAAAGTCAGAGAAGTGGAAAGAATCACATTACAGTTGCTACATTGGTTTCAGAAATATGAATAGTAAATTCTATTAAAGTGGGAACAAAATACATTTGTTCTCATTTTCCTCCCAGGATGGCTAATCATAATAATGTATTTATTCTACTTTGGCATTTGTTGTATTTTTGTCTCCTTCAAGAAGCTTACAGACTATGAGTTCTAGCCCCTACTTAGGCATGAAAACTGGCTGGTGACTTGTGGTAATTCCTCTCTCTCTCTCAGCCAATGGTGGGTTCCTCTCCCCGTCGCTACTGGTACACTGCGCACGGGGCCGGGCATCCTGGTGGTGCATGCGTGCTGTGCATGCACATGCACTCCACCACGCCTGCGACACCCAGCTGCTTGTTGGAGGTCACGCAGGCGTCGCACGCTATGCCACCGTATGGTGGCCGCTGCTCCCGGCTACTATCGGTATGGCCGTACTGGGCCGTACTGGCTGAAACCCACCACTGCTTTCAGACCTATGTAGTTTTTGAGGAGAAAACCATGTTCATCAACTTTTTGAGAATTACTGTCATAAATCATACTGGGTGTTTAGCGGGTCATCATGTGTTCATCCTTAATTAAACACTGATTGCAATGGGCATTTTTTTGCTGAAAAACTAGAAGCAAATTTTGGGAACTGTGGGACATCACAAATGGCCATAAATAGTTGCCAATGGCCCAAAATGCAATCACATGACTGTGGGCGAGAGAGAGGGGTGGCCTTTGGAACTCCAAATCCGCATTGTAAGTGGTTTTTTGGGGTTGGTTATGACTTGGGTCACTAAGTGAGGACTACCTGCAAATCCTTCTGGTCAACAGGGCCTTCAACTTCCACCAGTAACAAACCAGCTTTCCTTCCACAAAACTTTGGGTCATAGTCTGATATTGCTTTGCTTGGGCAAAGGGATTCTGAGCCTGATTTAGCAGCAACCAATCTGTCCTGTCATAAGAATTCAGGCATATTTATTTTAATCTTACCCACCTGCTCCACAAAGGCAGACTCACCTGAGATGATGACATGGCAATATGGTAGAACTCGCCTCGTCCGCCTTGGGGAATGGCTCGGACGAAAAAGAACTTCTTGCCATCTTTAGAGAAGATGGGCTCTTCATTCTGCAAAACAACAAGAAGGTGCAAATGAAGTTTATAAGGATGGTATAAAACAGGTAGCGAGAGGGAGAGGAGAGAGGGGGGGAGAGAGATGGACACAGGGAGGGAGGGGGAGAGACAGGAGGAGAGAGGGCGGAAGAGGTAGAGGGAGAGAGAGGGGAGAGTGGAAGGGAAAGAGAGAGGAAGAGGGAGGGGGAAAGAGGGAGAGGGAGTGGGGGAGAGAGAGGGAGAGAAAGGGAGAGAGAGAGGAAAGGAGAGGGGGTGGGAAGGAAAGAGGAGGGGGAGGGAGGGAGAGAGAGGGGGGGGGAAGGAAAGAGGGAGAGAGAGGGAGGGGAAGGGAGGGAGAGAGAGGGAGAGAGATTCATGTCAAATGCAGCAGAGTCAATTCTCATTCTTTGAGAATGTGCATCTCTTCCGTGGTAGCTACAAACCGAACTAAATCATCATGCAACAGAAGATCCTGCTCTAGCTACTCATTAATAAAATAGATCTAGTTTTCTTTTTTATTTTAGTAGGACCCTTTATCAAAGGAAGGAGCCCTGAAGAGATTTGAGGGCACCAGAAGCACCTTGATCTTCAAAGATGTTGTCTTCCGGCCAAAGTTTTTAAAAAGCTTCAGACACACGTACAGAGATCTACAGAGAAATAGCCAGAAGACACCTCACAAATCTACTTTAAAGGAGACTGCAGTTCCATCCTCCATTTCTGACAAAAAATAATGTGCTAAGAGCTGTAATAACTGGACCAAATTTATCTTTGCAGAGACTTCTAGGGGGAAATTGTCCCCATTAGAACCAATCATAACATTGATCTCCTGAGTTGTGTGATGGGATCAAGATCAATTTTCAAATTGTGTACTTAGAACAGCGATTGCTCTGAAAATAGTTTGCTGAACATTTGAAAGCTCTGTGGCTGTTTCCAAACCTTTGCAGTTCTCTTTGCAGAATGAAATCAAAACGCTTTCAAAGCCACAATTAATCTGCAACGAAGTGTGAATTTATATCTCTCTTAAATCTTCACACCTGTATAAATATAATCCTTGCTGTAGTGAAAACAGTAGAACATTTCCATTGGTGAAAATATTATTTTCTTTTGTAAAGTCAAAGAACACGGATCCCATTTTAAAAAATATATATATCTCCTATTACCTGCCGATGCAGCCAGGCTGTGCTTTCATCCTCATGTTTCTGAAACGAAGAAGCATAATTAAGGTATTATGCTATATTTTGCATTTATTATATTTTGCTCATCAGTGCAGAAAGCAATTTGACTCCCTTCCAACCGCGAATGAGCAAAAAGAGAGTGAAACATCTGAGCAGGCTTTAGAGGAAGGCAACACAAAGGATACTCAAGCTATTCTTGGTCTTGACAATTGTTAAACTAGTGCTGTTCCCTAGTTAAACAAGGGAATGCATTTACAGCTCAGCAGTTACCCATGGAGATATTTATTTATTTAAAACATTTACACAGCCACCTATCTTATAGACAACTCAGGGCAGCTCCCAATCAAAAATTAAAATAAACATAAAAACTATATTACAACGGTGGTGAAATTCAATTTTTTTGCTACCGGTTCTGTGGGCGTGGCTTGGTGGGTGTGGCAGGGGCAGGATACTGCAAAATCCCCATTCCCACCTCACTCCAGGGGAAGGATACTGCAAAGTCCCCATTCCCACCTCACTCCAGGGGGATGAATACTGCAAAATCCCCATTGCCACCCCACTCCAGGGGAAGGATACTGTAAAATCTCCATTCCCACCTCATTCCAGGGGGATGAATACAGCGAAATCCCCATTCCCACCCCACTCCAGGGGAAGGATACTGTATAATCCCTATTCCCACACCACTCCAGGGGAAGGATACTGTAAAATCTCCATTCCCACCTCATTCCAGGGGGATGAATAAAGCAAAATCCCCATTCCCACCCCACTCCAGGGAAAGGATACCGCAAAATCCCCATTCCCACCCCACTCCAGGGGAAGGATACTGCAAAATCCCCATTGCCATCTCACTCCAGGGGAAGGACACTGCAAAATCCCCATTGTTACCCCACTTCAGGGGAAGGATACTGCAAAGTCCCCATTCCCACCTTACTCCAGGGGGATGGATACTGCAAAATCCCCATCCACACCCTACTCCAGGGCAAGGATAGTGCAAAATCCCCATTGCCACCCCACTCTGGGGCCAGCCAGAGGTGGTATTTGCTGGTTCTTCGAACTACTGAAAATTTCCGCTACCGGTTCTCCAGAACCTGCCAGAACTGGCTGCATTTCACCCCTGAACCAAATGCATAGAGACTAAAACCTGGGGCCAAGTCCATCTGCTGTCATATAGTCACCTCATTTTATCCCAGTGTTTGGGGGGGCAAAATTGAGTCTTTAAAGCTTGACAGATGGCTAGGAAGGCAAAGGTACACCAAACCTTAAGGGGGTAGAGTGTTTCAAAGAGCAGGGACTATCATGGAAAAGGAAGCCTTCCTAACTCTCGTCATATGGCAATATTGAGAGGAAGGGTCTAGAAGCCTGCCCAACCTATGTGGGTGGGTATTCTTCAAGAAATAAGGTCCTGCAGATAATCTGACTCTGTGCCACGTAGAGCTTTAAAGGTGATAGATAATCACCTTGAAGTGCCCCCAGAAAGAAACTGGAAACCAGTGCTTCAGAGGTGGGTTCCTACCAGTTCGGCCTGGTTCAGCCGAGTAGGTAGTAACTCAGCCTGCCACGCCCCCAAACTGGTTCTCTCAGCGGCACTATAGGCACCACCGTCTTGTTTTTTTTTTGCCTCTGTGCATGCACAATCATTTTTTATAGTACTGCGCATGCGCGCATAGCTCGCATCAAGCGCGCAGGGGCACATCCCTGGGTGAACTGGCAGTAGCAGCATCCAGAACCACCCCTGTAGTGCTTCTCATACAACAGAGGTGTAATATGGGAAAACTAGGTTCACCCATCACAGCACAGGTAGTCCTCAACTTATGACCACAACTGAGCCAAAAATGTACATGTTGTCAAGTGAAAAATTTGTGAAGTGAATTTGTCCAGTTTTACTACTTTTCTTGCCACATTTGTTAAGTGAATCACTGCAGTTGTTAAATTAGTAACATGGCTGTTAATGAAACTTAGGTTCTCTGTTGACTTTGTTTGTCAGAAGGTTGCAAAATGACTCCTGAACACTGCAATCGTCATAAATATGAGTCAGTTGTCAAGCACCTGAATGTAAATCACGTGACCACTGGGATAAAAATGGTCATGATTCACTATTTTCAGTGCCATTGTAACTTTGGATGTTCACAAGATGAACTGTTGCAGGCCAAGGATTACCTGTACTATGTTTTGGACCAGTTGAAGTTTCTGGGTGGTCTTCAGGAGATGCTTAAACCAGTAGCTTTTGGACTTTTTTTTTCATTCAAGGTGTTTTATTGTTTGAGGAATTAGAGAAACAGGCAGACTGATCGACAGTCACCTTATGGGAGAGAAACTGAACCAACAGCATCTGATCTGGATTTTCCACAATCCAAACTTTGGCCCAAATCTATTCAAAAAAGAGCTAATTTGGTGTGTTAGTGAATGACATTTTAGGAAGAGCATGAAATCAGCTGGGTGGCCTTGGGCCAGCCCCTCTCTCTCAGGAAAAAGAGAGGAAGAAGACAAATTATTTCTGAAAATATGGCCAACAAAATTGCACCATATGGTCAACCAGGAGCTGAGGCTGATTTGGAGGATTGTCACCACAGCAGGTAAATAGAGCCGCTGTAAGAATAGAAGTTTGCATGGACGACTTGATTCCTATCTCACAGGTGTGTCAAACTCAAGGCCTGTGGGCCAGATCCGGCCCACGGGGTGCTAAGATCTGGCCCGCAGGGCTGCCCTGGAAACAGTAAAGGACTGGCCCGTGGTGCCTCTGCCAGTGAAAACAGAGCTCAGGAAGGTGAGCTCCATTTCCAGCTGCAACCACCTCCTATAATACTCTGCCAGCAAAAGTAGAGCCATTTTTGCTGGCAGAGAGTTGCAGGAGGCAGTCGCAGCCAGAAACGGACCTCGGGAGCCCGTTTCCCTGGCAGAGTGCTTGGGCGACCACAGGGCGCCCCCAACACAAATGACATCGAGGTAGTCACACCCACCCTGGTCCCCCTGAGGTCAAACACAACCCTGATGCGGCTCTCAATGAAATCGAGTTTGACACTCCTGCTATATCCTATCATGGCAATGGCTGAGTTCCGCCATGTAATATAAATGATAATACTTAATCCAAACACTGGAAGTTAACACAAAGATGAGCTTATCTTTCAAGTGTTGGATTGAAAGGTACACACATATTTTTCACGGGATGGCTCCTTCCTAAATCTCATGTACATCCTTTGGAGCGGAGTGCAAATTACAGGAAAATCTGCAAAGTAGAGGTGATTTATAAAACGGAGCTTCCCCATCACAAGTATGTTATGCTGGTCATAAAATGACTTTATGACCTTTTTTTTACGGTGGTTGTTAAGCAAATGCTGCAGTTGTAAAGCTGCAGTGTAACGTGCCCGTTAACTGTTAATATTAACAAGGTTTGCTATGGATGATTTTGCTGAAGACTGGAAGTAAATGCTGGTTTTCAGCAAAACCATAGTGAAATTTGGTTGTTTGACTGTGGGATGCTGCGAATGACCATGAATACAGTTGCTGAGAACCTAAAATTTGGTCACATGACCGCAGGAGGGAGGGACTAATCATCGCAACTTTGAGTCAAAAAGAGAGCTGTGAAAATATCTACAGACCCCTCAAATTCTAGACATAAATTGTTTCAACTTCTACCCTCAAAAGGACCCTAAAGGGCACTGCACACCAGAACAACTAGACACAAGGACAGTTTATTCCCACATGCCATCACTCTGCTAAACAAATATTTCCCTCAACACTATCAAACTACTTACTAAGACTGTATTGCTATTACTATTATTATTATTCTCATCCTTCCCATTACCTATCTTCTTTTTACTTATTACTATAACCCTGCTTGTATTTTTACAGTTTAGAATGTTTTATTTAGTTTCCTAGTATGATTTTGATTGCTTATTTAGTTTCTTATGACTATCATGAAGTGTTGTATCTTATGATTCATGATGAATGTATTTATGATGACTCTGATCAAAGACAAATTCTTTGTGAGTCCAATCACACTTGGCCAATAAAGAATTCTATTCTATTCTACTCTACCCTATCATGATTTATCACTTATATCTTTTATGTACACTGAAAGCTTATGCATCGAAGACAAATTCCTTGTGAGTCCAATCACACTTGGCCAATAAAGAATTCTGTTCTGTTCTGTTCTATTCTATCATGATTTATCTCTTATATCTTTTATGTACACTGAAAGCTTATGCACCGAAGACAAATTCCTTGTGAGTCCAATCACACTTGGCCAATAAAGAATTCTGTTCTGTTCTGTTCTGTTCTGTTCTGTTCTATTCTATCATGATTTATCTCTTATATCTTTTATGTACACTGAAAGCTTATGCATCGAAGACAAATTCCTTGTGAGTCCAATCACACTTGGCCAATAAAGAATTCTGTTCTGTTCTGTTCTATTCTATCATGATTTATCTCTTATATCTTTTATGTACACTGAAAGCTTATGCATCGAAGACAAATTCCTTGTGAGTCCAATCACACTTGGCCAATAAAGAATTCTGTTCTGTTCTGTTCTATTCTATCATGATTTATCTCTTATATCTTTTATGTACACTGAAAGCTTATGCACCGAAGACAAATTCCTTGTGAGTCCAATCACACTTGGCCAATAAAGAATTCTGTTCTGTTCTGTTCTGTTCTGTTCTATTCTATCATGATTTATCTCTTATATCTTTTATGTACACTGAAAGCTTATGCATCGAAGACAAATTCCTTGTGAGTCCAATCACACTTGGCCAATAAAGAATTCTGTTCTGTTCTGTTCTGTTCTGTTCTGTTCTGTTCTATTCTATTCTATCATGATTTATCTCTTATATCTTTTATGTACACTGAAAGCTTATGCATCGAAGAGAAATTCCTTGTGAGTCCAATCACACTTGGCCAATAAAGAATTCTGTTCTGTTCTGTTCTGTTCTATTCTATTCTATCATGATTTATCTCTTATATCTTTTATGTACACTGAAAGCTTATGCACCGAAGACAAATTCCTTGTGAGTCCAATCACACTTGGCCAATAAAGAATTCTGTTCTGTTCTATTCTATCATGATTTATCTCTTATATCTTTTATGTACACTGAAAGCTTATGCACCGAAGACAAATTCCTTGTGAGTCCAATCACACTTGGCCAATAAAGAATTCTGTTCTGTTCTATTCTATCATGATTTATCTCTTATATCTTTTATGTACACTGAAAGCTTATGCATCGAAGACAAATTCCTTGTGAGTCCAATCACACTTGGCCAATAAAGAATTCTGTTCTGTTCTGTTCTGTTCTATTCTATTCTATCATGATTTATCTCTTATATCTTTTATGTACACTGAAAGCTTATGCATCGAAGACAAATTCCTTGTGAGTCCAATCACACTTGGCCAATAAAGAATTCTGTTCTGTTCTGTTCTGTTCTATTCTATCATGATTTATCTCTTATATCTTTTATGTACACTGAAAGCTTATGCATCGAAGACAAATTCCTTGTGAGTCCAATCACACTTGGCCAATAAAGAATTCTGTTCTGTTCTGTTCTATTCTATCATGATTTATCTCTTATATCTTTTATGTACACTGAAAGCTTATGCACCGAAGACAAATTCCTTGTGAGTCCAATCACACTTGGCCAATAAAGAATTCTGTTCTGTTCTGTTCTATTCTATCATGATTTATCTCTTATATCTTTTATGTACACTGAAAGCTTATGCACCGAAGACAAATTCCTTGTGAGTCCAATCACACTTGGCCAATAAAGAATTCTGTTCTGTTCTGTTCTATTCTATCATGATTTATCTCTTATATCTTTTATGTACACTGAAAGCTTATGCATCGAAGACAAATTCCTTGTGAGTCCAATCACACTTGGCCAATAAAGAATTCTGTTCTGTTCTATTCTATCATGATTTATCTCTTATATCTTTTATGTACACTGAAAGCTTATGCATCGAAGACAAATTCCTTGTGAGTCCAATCACACTTGGCCAATAAAGAATTCTGTTCTGTTCTGTTCTGTTCTATTCTATTCTATCATGATTTATCTCTTATATCTTTTATGTACACTGAAAGCTTATGCACCGAAGACAAATTCCTTGTGAGTCCAATCACACTTGGCCAATAAAGAATTCTGTTCTGTTCTGTTCTATTCTATCATGATTTATCTCTTATATCTTTTATGTACACTGAAAGCTTATGCATCGAAGACAAATTCCTTGTGAGTCCAATCAGACTTGGCCAATAAAGAATTCTGTTCTGTTCTGTTCTGTTCTATTCTATCATGATTTATCTCTTATATCTTTTATGTACACTGAAAGCTTATGCATCGAAGACAAATTCCTTGTGAGTCCAATCACACTTGGCCAATAAAGAATTCTGTTCTGTTCTGTTCTGTTCTATTCTATTCTATCATGATTTATCTCTTATATCTTTTATGTACACTGAAAGCTTATGCACCGAAGACAAATTCCTTGTGAGTCCAATCACACTTGGCCAATAAAGAATTCTGTTCTGTTCTGTTCTATTCTATCATGATTTATCTCTTATATCTTTTATGTACACTGAAAGCTTATGCATCGAAGACAAATTCCTTGTGAGTCCAATCAGACTTGGCCAATAAAGAATTCTGTTCTGTTCTGTTCTGTTCTATTCTATCATGATTTATCTCTTATATCTTTTATGTACACTGAAAGCTTATGCATCGAAGACAAATTCCTTGTGAGTCCAATCACACTTGGCCAATAAAGAATTCTGTTCTGTTCTGTTCTGTTCTGTTCTATTCTATCATGATTTATCTCTTATATCTTTTATGTACACTGAAAGCTTATGCATCGAAGACAAATTCCTTGTGAGTCCAATCACACTTGGCCAATAAAGAATTCTGTTCTGTTCTGTTCTGTTCTGTTCTATTCTATTCTATCATGATTTATCTCTTATATCTTTTATGTACACTGAAAGCTTATGCATCGAAGAGAAATTCCTTGTGAGTCCAATCACACTTGGCCAATAAAGAATTCTGTTCTGTTCTGTTCTGTTCTATTCTATTCTATCATGATTTATCTCTTATATCTTTTATGTACACTGAAAGCTTATGCACCGAAGACAAATTCCTTGTGAGTCCAATCACACTTGGCCAATAAAGAATTCTGTTCTGTTCTATTCTATCATGATTTATCTCTTATATCTTTTATGTACACTGAAAGCTTATGCACCGAAGACAAATTCCTTGTGAGTCCAATCACACTTGGCCAATAAAGAATTCTGTTCTGTTCTATTCTATCATGATTTATCTCTTATATCTTTTATGTACACTGAAAGCTTATGCATCGAAGACAAATTCCTTGTGAGTCCAATCACACTTGGCCAATAAAGAATTCTGTTCTGTTCTGTTCTGTTCTATTCTATTCTATCATGATTTATCTCTTATATCTTTTATGTACACTGAAAGCTTATGCATCGAAGACAAATTCCTTGTGAGTCCAATCACACTTGGCCAATAAAGAATTCTGTTCTGTTCTGTTCTGTTCTATTCTATCATGATTTATCTCTTATATCTTTTATGTACACTGAAAGCTTATGCATCGAAGACAAATTCCTTGTGAGTCCAATCACACTTGGCCAATAAAGAATTCTGTTCTGTTCTGTTCTATTCTATCATGATTTATCTCTTATATCTTTTATGTACACTGAAAGCTTATGCACCGAAGACAAATTCCTTGTGAGTCCAATCACACTTGGCCAATAAAGAATTCTGTTCTGTTCTGTTCTATTCTATCATGATTTATCTCTTATATCTTTTATGTACACTGAAAGCTTATGCACCGAAGACAAATTCCTTGTGAGTCCAATCACACTTGGCCAATAAAGAATTCTGTTCTGTTCTGTTCTATTCTATCATGATTTATCTCTTATATCTTTTATGTACACTGAAAGCTTATGCATCGAAGACAAATTCCTTGTGAGTCCAATCAGACTTGGCCAATAAAGAATTCTGTTCTGTTCTGTTCTGTTCTATTCTATCATGATTTATCTCTTATATCTTTTATGTACACTGAAAGCTTATGCATCGAAGACAAATTCCTTGTGAGTCCAATCACACTTGGCCAATAAAGAATTCTGTTCTGTTCTGTTCTGTTCTATTCTATCATGATTTATCTCTTATATCTTTTATGTACACTGAAAGCTTATGCATCGAAGACAAATTCCTTGTGAGTCCAATCACACTTGGCCAATAAAGAATTCAATTCTGTTCTGTTCTGTTCTGTTCTGTTCTATTCTATTCTATCATGATTTATCTCTTATATCTTTTATGTACACTGAAAGCTTATGCATCGAAGACAAATTCCTTGTGAGTCCAATCACACTTGGCCAATAAAGAATTCTGTTCTGTTCTGTTCTGTTCTATTCTATTCTATCATGATTTATCTCTTATATCTTTTATGTACACTGAAAGCTTATGCACCGAAGACAAATTCCTTGTGAGTCCAATCACACTTGGCCAATAAAGAATTCTGTTCTGTTCTATTCTATCATGATTTATCTCTTATATCTTTTATGTACACTGAAAGCTTATGCACCGAAGACAAATTCCTTGTGAGTCCAATCACACTTGGCCAATAAAGAATTCTGTTCTGTTCTATTCTATCATGATTTATCTCTTATATCTTTTATGTACACTGAAAGCTTATGCATCGAAGACAAATTCCTTGTGAGTCCAATCAGACTTGGCCAATAAAGAATTCTGTTCTGTTCTGTTCTGTTCTATTCTATTCTATCATGATTTATCTCTTATATCTTTTATGTACACTGAAAGCTTATGCATCGAAGACAAATTCCTTGTGAGTCCAATCACACTTGGCCAATAAAGAATTCTGTTCTGTTCTGTTCTGTTCTATTCTATCATGATTTATCTCTTATATCTTTTATGTACACTGAAAGCTTATGCATCGAAGACAAATTCCTTGTGAGTCCAATCACACTTGGCCAATAAAGAATTCTGTTCTGTTCTGTTCTGTTCTATTCTATTCTATCATGATTTATCTCTTATATCTTTTATGTACACTGAAAGCTTATGCATCGAAGACAAATTCCTTGTGAGTCCAATCACACTTGGCCAATAAAGAATTCTGTTCTGTTCTATTCTATCATGATTTATCTCTTATATCTTTTATGTACACTGAAAGCTTATGCATCGAAGACAAATTCCTTGTGAGTCCAATCACACTTGGCCAATAAAGAATTCTGTTCTGTTCTGTTCTGTTCTGTTCTATTCTATCATGATTTATCTCTTATATCTTTTATGTACACTGAAAGCTTATGCACCGAAGACAAATTCCTTGTGAGTCCAATCACACTTGGCCAATAAAGAATTCTGTTCTGTTCTGTTCTATTCTATCATGATTTATCTCTTATATCTTTTATGTACACTGAAAGCTTATGCACCGAAGACAAATTCCTTGTGAGTCCAATCACACTTGGCCAATAAAGAATTCTGTTCTGTTCTGTTCTATTCTATCATGATTTATCTCTTATATCTTTTGTGTACACTGAAAGCTTATGCATCGAAGACAAATTCCTTGTGAGTCCAATCAGACTTGGCCAATAAAGAATTCTGTTCTGTTCTGTTCTGTTCTATTCTATCATGATTTATCTCTTATATCTTTTATGTACACTGAAAGCTTATGCATCGAAGACAAATTCCTTGTGAGTCCAATCACACTTGGCCAATAAAGAATTCTGTTCTGTTCTGTTCTGTTCTATTCTATCATGATTTATCTCTTATATCTTTTATGTACACTGAAAGCTTATGCATCGAAGACAAATTCCTTGTGAGTCCAATCACACTTGGCCAATAAAGAATTCTGTTCTGTTCTGTTCTGTTCTGTTCTATTCTATTCTATCATGATTTATCTCTTATATCTTTTATGTACACTGAAAGCTTATGCATCGAAGACAAATTCCTTGTGAGTCCAATCACACTTGGCCAATAAAGAATTCTGTTCTGTTCTGTTCTGTTCTATTCTATTCTATCATGATTTATCTCTTATATCTTTTATGTACACTGAAAGCTTATGCACCGAAGACAAATTCCTTGTGAGTCCAATCACACTTGGCCAATAAAGAATTCTGTTCTGTTCTATTCTATCATGATTTATCTCTTATATCTTTTATGTACACTGAAAGCTTATGCACCGAAGACAAATTCCTTGTGAGTCCAATCACACTTGGCCAATAAAGAATTCTGTTCTGTTCTATTCTATCATGATTTATCTCTTATATCTTTTATGTACACTGAAAGCTTATGCATCGAAGACAAATTCCTTGTGAGTCCAATCACACTTGGCCAATAAAGAATTCTGTTCTGTTCTGTTCTGTTCTATTCTATTCTATCATGATTTATCTCTTATATCTTTTATGTACACTGAAAGCTTATGCATCGAAGACAAATTCCTTGTGAGTCCAATCACACTTGGCCAATAAAGAATTCTGTTCTGTTCTGTTCTGTTCTATTCTATCATGATTTATCTCTTATATCTTTTATGTACACTGAAAGCTTATGCATCGAAGACAAATTCCTTGTGAGTCCAATCACACTTGGCCAATAAAGAATTCTGTTCTGTTCTGTTCTGTTCTATTCTATTCTATCATGATTTATCTCTTATATCTTTTATGTACACTGAAAACTTATGCATCGAAGACAAATTCCTTGTGAGTCCAATCACACTTGGCCAATAAAGAATTCTGTTCTGTTCTATTCTATCATGATTTATCTCTTATATCTTTTATGTACACTGAAAGCTTATGCATCGAAGACAAATTCCTTGTGAGTCCAATCACACTTGGCCAATAAAGAATTCTGTTCTGTTCTGTTCTGTTCTGTTCTATTCTATCATGATTTATCTCTTATATCTTTTATGTACACTGAAAGCTTATGCATCGAAGACAAATTCCTTGTGAGTCCAATCACACTTGGCCAATAAAGAATTCTGTTCTGTTCTGTTCTGTTCTGTTCTATTCTATTCTATCATGATTTATCTCTTATATCTTTTATGTACACTGAAAGCTTATGCATCGAAGACAAATTCCTTGTGAGTCCAATCACACTTGGCCAATAAAGAATTCTGTTCTGTTCTGTTCTGTTCTGTTCTGTTCTGTTCTATTCTATTCTATCATGATTTATCTCTTATATCTTTTATGTACACTGAAAGTTTATGCATCGAAGACAAATTCCTTGTGAGTCCAATCACACTTGGCCAATAAAGAATTCTGTTCTGTTCTGTTCTATTCTATTCTATCATGATTTATCTCTTATATCTTTTATGTACACTGAAAGCTTATGCACCGAAGACAAATTCCTTGTGAGTCCAATCACACTTGGCCAATAAAGAATTCTGTTCTGTTCTATTCTATCATGATTTATCTCTTATATCTTTTATGTACACTGAAAGCTTATGCATCGAAGACAAATTCCTTGTGAGTCCAATCACACTTGGCCAATAAAGAATTCTGTTCTGTTCTGTTCTGTTCTATTCTATTCTATCATGATTTATCTCTTATATCTTTTATGTACACTGAAAGCTTATGCACCGAAGACAAATTCCTTGTGAGTCCAATCACACTTGGCCAATAAAGAATTCTGTTCTGTTCTATTCTATCATGATTTATCTCTTATATCTTTTATGTACACTGAAAGCTTATGCACCGAAGACAAATTCCTTGTGAGTCCAATCACACTTGGCCAATAAAGAATTCTGTTCTATTCTATTCTATCATGATTTATCTCTTATATCTTTTATGTACACTGAAAGCTTATGCATCGAAGACAAATTCCTTGTGAGTCCAATCACACTTGGCCAATAAAGAATTCTGTTCTGTTCTGTTCTGTTCTATTCTATTCTATCATGATTTATCTCTTATATCTTTTATGTACACTGAAAGCTTATGCATCGAAGACAAATTCCTTGTGAGTCCAATCACACTTGGCCAATAAAGAATTCTGTTCTGTTCTGTTCTGTTCTGTTCTGTTCTATTCTATCATGATTTATCTCTTATATCTTTTATGTACACTGAAAGCTTATGCATCGAAGACAAATTCCTTGTGAGTCCAATCACACTTGGCCAATAAAGAATTCTGTTCTGTTCTGTTCTGTTCTATTCTATTCTATCATGATTTATCTCTTATATCTTTTATGTACACTGAAAGCTTATGCATCGAAGACAAATTCCTTGTGAGTCCAATCACACTTGGCCAATAAAGAATTCTGTTCTGTTCTATTCTATCATGATTTATCTCTTATATCTTTTATGTACACTGAAAGCTTATGCACCGAAGACAAATTCCTTGTGAGTCCAATCACACTTGGCCAATAAAGAATTCTGTTCTGTTCTATTCTATCATGATTTATCTCTTATATCTTTTATGTACACTGAAAGCTTATGCATCGAAGACAAATTCCTTGTGAGTCCAATCACACTTGGCCAATAAAGAATTCTGTTCTGTTCTGTTCTGTTCTATTCTATTCTATCATGATTTATCTCTTATATCTTTTATGTACACTGAAAGCTTATGCACCGAAGACAAATTCCTTGTGAGTCCAATCACACTTGGCCAATAAAGAATTCTGTTCTGTTCTATTCTATCATGATTTATCTCTTATATCTTTTATGTACACTGAAAGCTTATGCACCGAAGACAAATTCCTTGTGAGTCCAATCACACTTGGCCAATAAAGAATTCTGTTCTGTTCTGTTCTATTCTATCATGATTTATCTCTTATATCTTTTATGTACACTGAAAGCTTATGCATCGAAGACAAATTCCTTGTGAGTCCAATCACACTTGGCCAATAAAGAATTCTGTTCTGTTCTATTCTATCATGATTTATCTCTTATATCTTTTATGTACACTGAAAGCTTATGCATCGAAGACAAATTCCTTGTGAGTCCAATCACACTTGGCCAATAAAGAATTCTGTTCTGTTCTGTTCTGTTCTATTCTATTCTATCATGATTTATCTCTTATATCTTTTATGTACACTGAAAGCTTATGCACCGAAGACAAATTCCTTGTGAGTCCAATCACACTTGGCCAATAAAGAATTCTGTTCTGTTCTATTCTATCATGATTTATCTCTTATATCTTTTATGTACACTGAAAGCTTATGCACCGAAGACAAATTCCTTGTGAGTCCAATCACACTTGGCCAATAAAGAATTCTGTTCTGTTCTGTTCTGTTCTATTCTATCATGATTTATCTCTTATATCTTTTATGTACACTGAAAGCTTATGCACCGAAGACAAATTCCTTGTGAGTCCAATCACACCTGGCCAATAAAGAATTCAATTCAATTCAATTCTTCAAATACAAGGCATATGAGAGAAGTCCGTCATAATGGCAAACAGTTGCTAAGTGATTAGTCGTAAGGCAAGGACTACCTTTACTTTTTTAAAAACAAAAACGTATGTGCTGTAATATCCCTGAATCAAAAACAGCTGCAAAATTGCACGATGCACCTTAAAGGTGGGGAGAAAAATCTCTATGGATGGAACTGTCAAGACTGGTTATATATATATATTTCTTTTCAGTGTTATGTATTTTCCATGATATTCCATTTTCAGACTTGAAAAATGAAAACTAACCATTAGTTACCACAGAAAAAGGAATTGTTCAGATGCTAGCAGAGGATTTTCCTTATTTATTTATTTGATTGTATGCTCAGTCACTTTGGGAATTAAAAGGAAAAAGCAACCTTCGTTCACGGGGAAAAATAATAATGCAAATATATACCTTTATGCAGACGCCTGTGGTTGCATCACAGAGAGTCAAAATGGAAAAATTCTGGGCTCGATTTAGCCAGTTGACTGCAAACTTGGTACTGGTTGCCCACTTCACCATGGTTATATAATAATCCCTGAAAAACAAACCGGGGCATTTTTTAAACATTTTTGTTTAAAAAAAAATCCCACCTTTGTTAATAACACAAGGCAGCAAATATACCCAATACTGTATTCTTTCCTCCTCCTAGTTTACTCACAACATCAATCCTGTGAAGTGGGTTGGGCTGAGAGAGAGCGACCAGCCCCAAATCACCCAGGCAGGATTAGAACTCACCAACCCCTGGTTTCTAGCTGGGTGTCTTAACCAGTAGACCAACTTTCAAACTTCATTTAAAAGTTTCCATTCGATACACTTTATTGTTGTTGTTAGTTGCGAAATCGTGTCCGACCCATCGCAACTCCATGGACAACATTCCTCAAGGCCTTCCTGTCCTCTACCATCCTCTGGAGTCCACTTAAGCTCATGCCTACTGCTTCGGTGACTCCATCCAGCCACCTCCTTCTCTGCCTTCCCCTTCTTCTTTTGCCCTCAATCTTTCCCAGCATGAGGCTCTCCTCCAGTGAGTCCTTCCTTCTCATTAGGTGGCCAAAGTACTTGAGTTTCATCTCCAGGATCTGGGCTTCTAAGGAGCAGTTTTAGAAGAAGTCTTCTATACATTTGGGAATGTAATAAAGCTGATTGAAGAGATAATCTGAAGAAGGAATTGCCCATAAGGATCACAGCATGGATGGTCTTTGGTCATAGGGGTCCATCCCTAATCTTGGAGGTGGATGTGTGAAGTGTTTCAAGAGGTTGTGACACAAGCTCTGCTCACTGATTCCTGTGTTATAAGGCTGCACACAAGAAGTGCAGCTTCCATCCTCACAATGCACATTGTTGGACTCATGCCCCACCTGACCTATGCTCTGAACTGGGCTCTCTTACCTCGGTATCGCCATGTATGTCTGTGATCACCATACAGAATCATCTGCCTTTCCACAAACATTGGTGAGATGATACATTGGTTAGTTTTTACTGTACAGCAATGGTTTTTAATCATGGCAACTTTAAGACAGATGGATTTCACCTCTCAGCTGGCTGTGGATTCATGGAATTACATTACTGTGCACTTTTGTATGCTCTTGTGTAAACCACAAAGCTATAGGCCACATCCATTGAAAAAGTATATCTGTATACATAAAAGGCAAATGCCACTCATTCATCACGAAATCTCCAGAACCGTAAAGTCTACAAACTTGAAGTTTGGCACGTATATTCTTCTTAGCTTCTAGGTGCTCGCTAAGAAAGCATTTTTCAAAATGATCACCAGATCATCAGTATTTCTTATACAGTATTTAATACACTCTGATGCTAAGGAGTTCTACTCGCCCTCCCCACCTGAAAAGAACTCTGTTCCAACTTCCAGTTTCCTCATATTAACACGCTCCAATGCTAAGGAGTTAGACATTCTACTCCCTCTTCCCACCTGAAAAGAACTCTGTTTCCATTGCCAGTTGCCTCACATTCCATTACCTCAGTTCAAACAGGCAGATGTTCCACTCTTTCACTCAGGAGCAGTCTGGGGCTCCTTTTAGTACTAAATGGCGGTACCTCACCAAAATGTCTACGCCTTCCACCTATGGAACTGCTTACAAACTCAAGGGGGCAGGAGCGATATTCCCTTATGTATTTCAATCACCGACCACCACTGAGCCAAAGGATTGAACTGGAGTGAACCGTGTTTCTCCTGCATTGCCTGATCACATAGTTTAGTCGCGAAGCACGGGTACTGTCTATTTCCCTTATGCCACCAGAGCTGAGATACAGATATTCCATGATGCCATGCCATACTACATAAGTTTTTCCATGATTTTCACACACATACACAAACACACACACTATACACACACACACACACATATGTTGTTGTGTTTGTGCTGATAAATAAAATAAAAAAATCTTATATATATATACATACATACATACATACATACATACACACATACACACACATACACATATATATGAACATGACAACATGTAACAGAATCTCTGAGGGTTGAATTGTATACCAATGAAATCAAATCAAACAATAAAATGCATACTGTGGTACCTTGGTACTCAACGTTAATTGGTTCCAGGAGGCACAATGAGTACCAGAAATGATGAGTACCAAACAAACTGTTCCCATAAGGAATAATGTAGTGAGTCACAAGGTTGCTGATACGGACAAATTCTAGTTTGTGAACTGAGCACCAAACAAATGATGAGTACAAATTTTCATGTTAAAATGCATTGAGTACAAATTTGATGAGCTTCAGAGTGGTTGAGAACCAAGGTACCACTGTATCTGTATCTCTCTGCTCTGACACTTTAAGGTAATGCTTCCCAACCACGTCAATTTCCAGATGTATGGACTTCAAATCCCAAAATTCTGCTTAATGACCATACTGGCTGTGGAATTCCGGAAGTTGAAATCCACACACATGAAAATTGCCACCACTGGAAATCACTGGCCTAAGAAAAGGCAGATTACATGTTCCCTTCGGATAACTTCTGTGTCTATTCCTTCCTGCAACCAGGGAGCAGAAGGATAACTCCTAAGGCTAATGTACCCTATTTTTGGGGGTATAAGACACAACAAGGTTTTGAAGAGGCAAATTTAAAAAAAGGTTTTGCACTCTGCAGACCTCCCAAAAACGGCCCATTTTTTGCAAAAACGAACCCAGGTTTTTTTTAAAAAAAGGGGGGGGCATGAATAGCCTTTAGGAATGCTCCTGTGGGATGGGGGTGGGATAAATTGAGCAAAAAATGGCCTGTTTTTCACTCATTTATGCCCTTCCCAGCATCCAGGAGCACTCTGCAAGACTCCTAAAGGCTATGCCTGGCCATTTTGGTGCAGAGAGCGGGGTTTCGGGAGGCAAAAAATGCTGTATTCAGTGTATAAGACACACCCATATTTTCAGCCTCTTTTTTGAGGTTAAAAAGGTGCATCTTATACTCTGAAAAATACAGTACTTTATGAAATCATCTAAAGTGCAAAAGTCTATGAAATCAGTTCCTACTAGAGGATTTGAATCAGAAGTGGAATTTAGCTGGTTCTCTCTGGTTCGGGTTAACTGGTAATGGCAGCTGTGGGATGCTCCGCCCACCAGCCCCGACATAATGCGTGAGCACTGAGCATGCACAGACGATGCTCCGCATGTGCAGACATGGTGTGTGTGTTCACATTTGCGAACTGGTAAGTGAATCCCACTGCTGGTTTGAATCCCACAGTTTGACACTCCTAACCACCCACAACTGATGAATCCCATTTGTAGAGATCATGTGACCAATGTAACTGAAAACAACCTCTACAAATTGAAGTGGAAACAGACAAAACCAGGAGTAGCTGGTCTCCTACGTGATTTCTCTTGCAGAGCTTATAAGACACACACCTGATGACATTACCTAGTTGGGTAACACAATGTCTGCAAGAGAACAACCAAGCTCAGCCAGCCTGATCTGGAATCAGGTTCAGTTCAGTTCAGCTCTTCCCCACTTATGACTGTGCCTAGCTGTGATTTTTTTTTACTACACATCATTATATAATATAATAGTCACTGCTCACATTTGCCTTTTATCTCCTATATCATCTCCCTTTTGTTTTGCACTATAATGTTAAATGCTAAATAAATAATTGCAGCAATCAGGAGAGCAAGCAAGTAGCATCTTTATGATCTCCCATATCACTGTACAATGTGCAGTAACAAAACACATGTCGCCAGTAAACAGCTTATGCTTCTAGACTTGCGATGCCACTGTTAATTCAGATCAGCTTTGTGCAAAACTCTGCAGCTCAGGTTCGAAATGCTAATATTACACCCATCTCTCTCTCTGTCTCTGTCTCTCTTTCTCTCTGTCTCCTCCCTCCCTCTCTTTCTCTCTCCCCATCTCTCTCCATCTCTCTCTCCCCCTCTCTCATCCTCTTTATCTCTCCCTCTTTCTCCCTCTCTCTCACCCTTTCTCTCTCTCCCTCTTTCTCTCCTCTTTCTCCCTCCCTCCCTCTGTCTCTCTATCTGCATAAGTATGGGTTATGAGTCACTTGTTTCAGCGACCAATTTAGTCACTCAATAAATGGATGTAAGTAGAGGACTACTGCACATTTTACTGTGCTTTTCCTCTACAGGAAGAAGACTGGGCTGAAGAGAGAATAATCAGCCCCAAATCGCTCGGTATTAAATATCTGACCTAAATCTCCCTACTCTTAACACCTGAATCATCCCAGTGATTCTCAAAACTCTTTAGTCTGCAATGAATCACCTACAACCCGCTTGAGTTTTTCCAATTACCTCTAGCCGAAGTACAGAAGCCCATGGAGACCAACAAAAGGCCTTAATAAGCTACAGCAGATCACAAGAGATGGAGGTGTATAAATGGTCCCTTTAGCAGCTGAAGGTGTCCTGGTTATAAAAATATAGTCCTCTATTTGAAATCCAGGTCTGGTATAAAAATAAAGATTGTTTTTGTTTCAAAGGGAGAGAACCAGAATCTTGATTTCTCTTAGCTGTCGATATCTAAGGTGCTAGTGGAACAGTCCTTCAAAACTGACCTAGTCAACTTTCTCATCGTACTAAGACAATGCCTTCTTAAATGATATTATTTTGGCTTTGTCCATCTCAGAAATTCCATCTCACAAAGGATGTTCAAACTTGAGGCTGAATGTAAGAGTTTTATTTGGTGTTAGGCTTTACTGTAATATCTGAGACCGAATATGGACAGATTTTCTGCCTAGAACTGGAGAAAGGGGGGCGGTTGGGATGGAAAAAAAAAGCCCCCTCCCCAGCAGGAAGACTGACAAATCACGATGCCTGATCATATTCAAGTGGCACCTGCAGGTCAAAGCCATCTTTAAATTATCATACAATAGCTTTTCATAATGTCTACAGTCCATACAATTTTTATGAGTTCATTTGCTGGCTATAAAATATGCATAAGGAGCCATTGCTCTCATTGGGATTAATGTGCTGCATTGCTTGAGAGAAAACTCCTGTGTTTTGGAAAAGATTGGCTGTGCATACAAAGGAGTCCGGGATCGAGAAAGGAAGGCGAGAAATAATAAACAAGATTCTGCAGCTGTCAGCAAGGTTTAGCCCAAGAATTCAGCTGCAGCTTGGAGGGTAGGATATACAGAATATGGTCGTTTGCCGAAGAGACAGAAATTGGCAGAAAAACACAGTGCCACAGCGCAGGTTGGACAGGTTAAATATTCCCTCTTGCCCCAAATTTGCCACCAGAATGAAAGACTTTGGTGCTTCCTTAATTAGGCTTCTGTTTACAGTTTGATTGTTTGTCTAGTGTTATTCTTGTTATTAATCTCAGTTTATCTGGGTGTTGATTGCTGGTGAGAAAGTGTTTTAGTCTTTTCATCTGCCTTTTTAACTTTTCCATATGTCTATGTGCCAGTGGGTTGGGCCATGTTAAGCTTTGTACTTTAGTGGCCATAGTCCAGATATCGGATTTCTTGCAAGTCAAACCCCCAATGCAAAAATATAAAATGGTTATTCTTCCAAGCAGAGTTTAAAAAAATTATTTCAAGGCTACAGATGACGTGGTGGCTCAGTGGATAAGATGCTGAGCTTGTCGATCAGAAAGGTCGGCAGTTTGGCAGTTCGGCGGTTTGAATCCCTAGGGCCGCATAACGCAGTGAGCTCCCGTTACTTGTCCCAGCTTCTGCCAACCTAGCAGTTCGAAAGCAAGTAAAAAATGCAAGTAGATAAATAGGGACCACCTTTGGTAGGAAGGTAACAATATTCCGTGCGCCTTTGGCATTTAGTCATGCGGGCCACATGACCACAGAGACGTCTTCGGAAAGCACTGGCTCTTCGGCTTTGAAATGGATATGAGCACTGCCCTCTAGAGTCAGGAACAACTAGCACATATCTGCAAGGAGAACCTTTACCTTTTCAGACAAATTTAGCACTCAAGATAGTGAAGGTATCTCACAAGAAAAATATATTTCACAAGTGAAGTCTGCTGTCTTCATTCCGTTTCTCTCACACATGATTGTGTTGCCTCTTGGTCCTCCGGAATTTACGTCCTTCCTCCAGCATATCCACTCCTTATTACAAGCCATCAAATCTACTCTGTTCTCTGCTGGCCAGGAGCTGACCAGCTTTTGAACACAGTGGAAATTGCCATTTTATGACCCCTTTGCAGGGAGGCTCTGCCTGGAGCAAACTTGTGGTGATCCTTGCCTTCTCCTTGATTGGGAGTTGAGTCTGAAGGAGCTTCCCTCTTGACTGCAGCCATCAGATGCATGAGAACACAGCTGTCTTCAGTCCTTCACCGGTCCCCCAGTAGTCCCCGCTTGCCCTGCATTTTCAGCCTGGGCTGTTCTGTTGTCTGCTGTTCCGGGACTTTCATAATTATCCTGCTGTTGATCCTAACATGACCCATTAAGACATGAACTTTCACTGCCCTGTATTTTTCACTGTTTCTGAAAGCTCATTGCCCCATTCAAACCTTAGGGCTCCCGGGAGGGCACCCATTCTATTTTCGCCCAGATTGAGTGAAGCACAATCTCTTCCTTTGCTCTCTCTACTCACCCATAGCAAATATTCCTGTTCCTTCCCTCCACCCCACTATTTCAGTCGCAACATATACTGAATATTTAAAGCTACAATGCAATGTAGTACTAAATCTACAGTGGATGCTACTGCATTTCACCCCTACGGAACTGGGCCACCTGTTCTTGCTTGCTAAGAATTTTCTATGGCCCTCTTATGGGATGGAGATGAAAGGCCAAGGTGCTCTCCTTTAGTTGGATTACGGTAGCATCAGAGCCAGAATTTATTTATTTACACTCCGCCTTTATTATTTGTACAAATAACTCAAGGCAGTGAACATAGCTAATACATCTTCCTTCTCTTATTTTCTCCACCACACCAGCCCTGTGAGGGGAGTTGGGCTGAGAGAGGAGGACTGAGCTGGCTTTCATGGTTTAAGATGGGGTGAGAACTTGCTATCTCCAGGTGATTGTCCCAGTCACCCAGCCAGCTTTCATGCCTAAGGCAGGACTAGAATTCCCAGTTTCCTGATGATTACCCAGAGTCATCCAGCTGGCTTGTATGCCTAAGGCAGGACTAGAATTCACTGTCTCCTGGTTTCTCTAGCCTGATGCCTTTACCTCCAGACCAAACTGGCTATTGGATGGTACAATAAGGGAACAACATCCAACTAATACTGGATGGACTAAAAGGTACTGAAGTATGAGTATCATTGTCAATAGTCCATTGGATTCCATTGCCTTCATAGGCATTTAACTGTGGCTGGAATATATAGTATATAAGAAGGTGTTTAAAGTTTTTATTAGATGGATGAGATGGGTTTCATTGAAGTGAGCCTTAATTCTTATTCAGAATAACAGACTTAGAAGGACCTTGGAGATATTCTAATCCAACCCCTGCTCAGGCAGGAAATCTTATATTATTACAAATGGTTATCCAATCTCTTCTTAAAAACTTCCAATGTTGGAGCATTCAACAGCTTCTGGAAGCAAATTGTTCTATTAGTTAATTATTCTCATTGTCTGGAAATTTCTCCTTAGTTCTAGGTTGGCTCTCTCTTTGATAAGCTTCCACCCATTGTGTCTTGTCTTGTCTTCTGGTATTCTAGAAAATCAGTTGACCCCCTTTTCCTTATGGCGGGCTCTCAAATATTGGAACACTGCTATCATGTCACTCCTAATCCTTCTTTTCACTATAGACATACCCAATTCCTGCAACCATTCTTCATATGTTTTAGCCTCCAGGCCCCGAATCATCTTTGTTGCTCTTCACTGCACTCATTCCAGAATCTCAACATCTATTTTATAATGTGGTGGCCAAAACTGGATGCAGTCTTCCAGGTGTGGTCTTACTAAGTCTTTATAAAGTGGTACTAATACTTTATATGATCTTGATTCTATCCCTTTATTAATGCAACCTAGGATTGCATTGGCTATTTTGACTGCCACTGCACACTGCTGGCTGTTATTTAAGTGATTGTCCACTGTGACTCCAAAATTTCTCTCGCAGTTACTACTGTTGAGCCAGGTTTCACCTAATCTGTACTTTTTCTTGCCTAAGTGTAAAACCTTACTTTTCTCTATATTGGATTTCATATTGTTAGATAGGGCCCAGTGTTTAAGTCTGCTAAGATCATTCTGGATCTTGAACCTACTGGGATATTGGGTATTCTTGCCAGTTTGGTGTCCTCTGCAAATGTGATGAGTTCTCTTTCTATTCCTTCATCTAAATTGTTAATGAGGATACTGAAGAGTACTGGACTTAACACAGAAACTTGAGGCACCCCTATGCTTACTTCCCTCCATGAAGATATAGTTCCATCAGGACTACACGTTGAGTGTGGTTTGTCACTCAACTTCTATGACTACTATTATGTCCCTGTCCCAGCAGCCATAAATCTGAGCCAAAACAACTAGACAAGCCTATCAAGTATCCAAAATTATACAACCAGAACCCAAAAATAGGTATGGAAGTGAAGAAAAAAATAGAGTTAGAAAACCTAAGGATGGAGATAGCTGATTATATACCAGAGCTGCATCTTATATTCTCATCCTTAGTTTAAGGCAGCACCACACAAACCTCATCCGTGGATCATCCGGTGGCGTCATCTCTAAAACATGAGGAGGCCCATTCAACACAACTGCATGTAAGGAAATGCTTGGATTTTCTGTCCCGACCTAGAAGGCAAAAAGAGAACCACTGGGTGATTTTTATGTGTTGAGAGTGGGAATAGTTCCATAAGCCCTATTTTCCATCCCAAACCCATTGATCCTCTGGTCATCTTGAAGCCTCTGGCCCAGCCTAGCTGAAAAAGTGACCTAAGCGCAGTCCTCATTTAGCAACAACCTCATTTAATAACTCTTTGACATTGTGAGGGTGATGATAAATGACCTTCGTGACCAATTCTTGCATTTATGACCTATGCAAGTCTGTATGCAAAGGAAAGCTGAAGTAAGACTATGAGCACAGTTGCGCTTAGCAACCGCTTTCCTCCATGACCCAACTGTGGTCGCTAAACGAGCACCACTAATATTATAGTTTGTGATTCTATAAATAGGACCCTGAAGACTATACTTAAAAGATCCATTCAGAAATAATCTTGCTTTTCTAACTGCATTCGGTTAACTTTGAATTGTATCTCCCAGTAAAAGTAACCAAATCTTGAATGTCAGATGAATACAGGGGTGGGCTGCTACGTATTCACCTGGGTTCGGGAGAATCCATAGCTACCGTGTTTCCCCGAAAATACGACATGTCCTCATAATACAGCCATGCCACATTTTTCTGGTGGGCAAAAATATAAGCCCCCTCCCACATATAAGTCCCCTAGACAACCCCCCACCTCCGGCCAGCAGAGTGCCGCTCACCAATCTAGCAGTATCCCGATGGTGCCAAGCCGTGGGAACCTGGGGGGAGGCAAAGGTGATCGCATTGCTTGGTGCCTTCGGGATACCGCTAGGTTGGTGAGCAGTGCTGCGCCCAGATGAAGAGGGAGGTTGCCGGGCGGCTGCTCTCTTGCAAGCGGGCTCCCAAAGAGCCGGGCACAGCCTCATGGGCGAATGGCTGTGTTGCACTGTCGCCGCCACCCCAGCCTGGCTTTTTCTGCGGCTTCCAACCCGAGTCTTTCAGCAGTAGCCGCTCTGGGTGCACGCTCTATGGTTGTACACTCTGCAGGCAGCTGGCCCACAACCATAAAGCATGCATCCAGAGCGGCCACTGCCAAAATGGCGCTGTGCCTGGCTGCAAAGGGGGTTTGCCGGGTGGCTGCTCGTGAGCATGGTCGCTTCATGGCTGTTGTGTTGCACCGCTGCGACAGCGTAACACAGCCATTCACCCATGAGGCTGTGCCCGGCTCTTTGGGAGCCCGCTCGCAAGAGAGCAGCCACTCAACAACCCCAAAAAATAAACCCTCCCCCCATAATAAAGCCCAAGCCATATTTTGTAGGTAAAAAGAAAATAAGGCCCTGTCGTATTTTCGGGGAAACACGGTAAATTTATGACCAGTTCGGAGAACCTCCAAATCCCACCCACGGCTGGCCCCTCCCACCCCACTCTGCCCCTCCCAGGAATCTCCAGGCGGCCTGTTTTGGATGTGAGGTAAGTGCAGGGCCCATGAAGAGTCTTGGGGAGGGGGGAAAACGGGCCTCCCAGAAGTTCCAGATGGCCGGAAACGGGTCCATTTCAGGCCTCTGGAAAGCCTCCAGAGCCTGTAGGAGGTAGTTTTTGCCCTTCTGGAGGCTCAAGGAAAGCCTCTGGGGCCTGGGGAAGGTGAAAACAGCCCTCCCGCCATAGTGCAAGAGGCTGACTAGACCACACCCACCATGGCCACGCCCACCCAGCAATCGGGCAGAGAACCCATTGCTGAAATTTTTGAAGCCCACCCCTGGATGAATAGTAAAATCTATCCTACCTTTGGGTAGTGATAAGTTTCCGCTTTCGGGTAAAGGCTTCCGGTGAATGTGGGTATCTCCATTAATGGGACCCGGGAGTCATTGATAGTTGCATAGGCTAATCTTGTGCCATCAGGAGACCACCAGTGAGCAATCTGGCTTTTCAGGATCTCTTCTAGAGATACGAGAGAGTTGAAAAAAATACTGTGATATCAAAACTGTTAGTTAACAAGGAAATGTAAGGATAGATTGAAGGAAAAATTCTACTCTGTGGGCAGGATATTATCCTGTCTAAGTAATGAGCAAAAGAATCTGTTTTATTGATTCTCATGAATGGCTTCCAACCTTTGATGAATTTCCTTTGAGGTTGTGTAACATAATATCTCATCAAGAGAAGAAAGAAACAGTTGTACAGCTAATGAGCTCAATGATTCATATATTTTTCTCAAGTTTGGAAGAGCTTACCTTTCAGCATTAAATTGGGGGAGAATTCCACTTACTACCAAATAGTTAATTGCAGTGTTCTGAAGGTGTTAGGACCTATCTTTTGCTCTGGGCACAATATACAATCGTAAAAAAATACAATCCAACACTTTAATCGCTCAGCATGATTAACTGCAAAATTTCTCATAGCTTTCTATAAAACCTAGCTGCTTTTAGATGTTAACCTTTGGCTGAACTCTGAGTGAATTATGGGGACGTATGCAGTGGTGGGATTCAAATAATTTAACAACCGGTTCTCTGCCCTAATGATTTCTTCCAACAACCAGTTCATCGAACTGCTCAGAAAGTTAACAACCGGTTCTGCTTAAGTGGTGCGAACTGGCTGAATCCCATTGGATGTATGGAATTCTCCTAAGATCTGGACTCCATTTGAGTAACCATCATCTCAGGGACCATGCTCCAAAAACTAATGGATGGGGCAAATTAAAATTAAATTTGCTTTGCTTTCATTTATATTTGATTAAAATTAAATGTAAATGGTATGAATATTCTCCGTCCAAACAGGATATACTTTTCTCCTTTTAATCTGTTAAAAGTAGCAAATTTTGGTAGCAATATTTGCAGAATTTTGTGAGTGGGACATAAACCTGGGCTTAGGCTATGCCTTTCTGATGTTTAATTACTGCATTTTTAAAAATAAGCTGCCTTAAAGTTCTTGGTTATGCAGACATATGGGGCTAAGAAAACTTGGATGAGTTTCAGGTATGTATGTAATGCATATACGTATGTATGAATGTATGTATGTATGTATTTGTGGTAGCCACTGTTTGGATTTATATTTCTTTTCTAATGATGCTACTAATCTGCTAAGACAGACTGATTGTTTAAATTAGAGAATGCACTGTCATCACTAAAACCTAGTATTCAAAGAGATATTTACATATGTAAAGAATATGAGCTGAGAATATCTGGCAAAAATATGTCATGCGAGCTGGATACCGGTGCTTCGCTACAAAACCATCGATTGGGCCAGCTTGCAGGCCGGATGAGTCACGTGCTGGCCTCGCCCATATAAGTCAACTGGCAGTTGGAACAGTGTTCCTTTCAGGTGGGGAGGAGGAGTAGAACGTCTAACTCCTTAGCATCGACCCGTGTTAATGTCATACTGTATAAGAAATACTGATGATCTGATAGTCATTTTGAAAAATCCTTTCTAAGCGAGCACCTAGATGTGCCACATTTCAGGTTTGTAGGCTTTACGGTTCTGGAGATTTCATGATGCAGTGTGAGTGGTTTTCATTTATATATATATAGATTTAACTATTTGAGAAGCTTCTGTTCATGAGTTGGTGAATTACTGGGCTACTTTGTAGAGCTTTTTGTAACTATTATAAACAATATTAGATGATTGGCATGGCATGGAAGCTGTGCCTGTCATCCAAGAAGATGATCCAGCTGGGATCTCCCTCTACATTTTATCATCACAATACTAAATCTCTGGAAGAGAGCTGATGTCGCAAAGACACGACGTGCGATCTTGGAGTTCTGAGATCACAGTCAGATTATGAGAGGAGGTTTAAAAGCTTTATCTAGAATATGTTATAAAGATGTATTGTGATTGGATGATTTTAGGATGATTTAATGGAATGTTATCATATAATCCTATTCTACTCCATTTTGAATATTATATATAAAAGGACGTAAAAACAATTATAGGTTGAGATATAATAATTGTGATATACATGAATATAGGTGAATTTAAAATATGTGATTTGATATGAAAAGCAGGTGGTGACTATGGAAAAGATGCATGGAAATACTGTAACCAACTGACACACTTTCTACAAGTTGTAATGGAAGATTTATTTTATTTTTGTTTGTCTTTGTTTAAAAACAAATAAAAATTGTTTTTAAAAAATCCTAAATCTAACTTGACAGATTAGGTGAGGCACAGTGAACTTCACAGGGGGAATGAAGACATGAATAATAGTAATAGGAAGAGAGAAGGGGGAGGGGGAGGAGGACATGTTGCTAAGTAGAGTTGGTCTTAATTGGGACTTGTTTGGCAGAGTAACAGGAATAGTAGCAATGCAGTCTAGGACAGGAGTCCCCAAAATCTGGTCTGAGGAATGCTACCTATTCATGGCCCATTGGCAACTGGTCCACACAAGGGAAAACCCTCTTAGAAAAACATAATGGCAAATTCTAATTATTAATTAACTGAGGAACTGTCTTGTCTCAGTGGGATTGGCCCAGAAGTGGGTTCCTACCGGTTCGGGCTGGTTCGGTCGAGTAGATAGTAACTTGGCCTGCCACGCCCCCGAACTGGTTCAATCTGCAGCGCCACAGGTGCCGTCATCTTGTTTTTTTGACTGTAGCCCACATCAAGCGTGTGTGCGCCTGAAGCACAGATGCACCCAAAGCGAACCAGCAGTAGCAGAAAGCGGAATCCAACCCTGGATTGGCCCACCCCATTCGCTCCATTAGAAGGAGCATGCTGAGGACTGCGTCAGGCATTTCAGCTGGGAGAAGAGCCTTTTCTGCGGTGGCCCTCTTCCTTTTGGAACAGCTTACCCCTGGGAGGTGAGATCTGCCTCCACCTTTTTGGCCTTCTAGAAGGGCCTTAAAACCTGGCTTTATCGATTGCCGTGGGGCAGAGGTGGGATTCACATAATTTTACCACTGGTTTAGTGAGCACCGAAAATGTGAGCTCATGCGCGGCTACCACACATGTATGCGGCCTTCCATACATGCACTTTGCTTGCATGTGCAGTTTGCATGCATGTGCGCAGCTTAGAAAACGTGGCTAAATACAAAGGCATAGCGCTGGGGTGGGGGCCCGAAGATCATCACTACCAGTTCACCTGAACCGGTCTAAACTGGCTGAATATCACCACTGGTGTTTGGTCTAGATGGAGACACTCTAGGCTGGAGGTGACCAGTGGAGTAATGGAGAAGATACCACCTTAGCTTGTATATGATTATTGTTGCTTTTTTTTTGTAATGTTCTTTTGCTTATTTGCTTGTTGAGAGCAGAGGTGGGTTCCTACCGGTTCGGCCCAATTCGGCTGGTAGGTAGTAAGTCAGCCTGCCATGCCCCTGAACTGGTTCTATTGGTGGCGGCGCCATCTTGATTTTCGTTTTTGCACATGCGCAGAACAATTTTCATTGCAAAAAATGTAATCCGCCCCCCTTTCCTAACATTGTGCACATGCACAGACCTTTTCAGGTGCAAATGCATATGCGCATAGCGTATGTGTTTGGTGTGCGCGTGAGCGAGGCAAGGTCATACTCACAAACTTTTTTTGCGTGCCGAACCGGCAGTAATGCTGGCAGCAACCCGCCCCATGTTTAGAGATGGGCAGGATGTAGACTTAATTAAATAAATAAATGCTGCCAGCAAAACCGCATAGATGTGTCTGTGTACTCACCGGGAGTTGCGGGCTCAACTCAACATGACATTCTTAATAAGAACAACTCATCCTACAGATGAAATCTTGAAGAATTTATAATGGAAGAACAGGGAGCTGAATCTCAATCAGAGCCAATAATTTAGCCCGGGGCCCTGTCTTTATTGGCCACGAGGCTGCTGGTTCTCCATAGTGCCTATAAATTATTCCAAGGGATAATTTGATCTTTGTGTTCGACATGCACCGTGAGCCTCCGATGCTCCTGTCTTTCTTCTTAATATTATTTGACATGACGCTTTCATTAACTTTCCTATAAAAAGATCATAGTATCCTTTCCCCCCCTCTTCTCCCAGCCCCCCCTCTCACCCCATCCCATCTGCCACTGAACAGGATCAATAGTGCACACTTATAAGGAGAAAAGAAACAGCATCTTCCCTTTAGCCTACATAGTTTCCAACCCCTCTTCAATTTTCTTACAGCACAGCTGTCACTCAGATTTGATGTAGTGCATGATATATTTATTACGGACAATGTGGTGCCTCTACAAGGGTGAGATCATGTGTTTTCAACAGCTCTGAATGGCAGCTCATGCAGGGAAACAATAGGTATTCATTAAGCCCTCGTTCCAATGCAATGGGGCATCCCGATCAGCGGTGTTTCTGCAACTGAGGAGCAATATTTGAAGCAGCATCTGAGTAATAAACCTTCCTTTCTCTCGCTCCCTGATTATTATATTTTATTTACAGGAAAGACTGCCTGCCAGCTTTTGTCTGTTTGGTGCTTTTGAGAGCCTGGATTACTACTCCCACACTCTCCGGGCTCATGCTGGATGGGAGTTAACACAGCTATAATCTGGAACTTCTGGAAGGCTCAGACTGACAAACGCTGTTAAAGCAACAAGACTGGAAATTCTTCTCTAATTTACTGAGCAGAGACACAAATCTTGGAGCACTTCTGCTTCTAGGTGAGAATTTCTTTAAGTTGGGGCCAACTCTTGATGACTCCACAGACTTCTTGGCAATAGTATGGAAGTGGTTTGCGATTGTCTTCTCCCAAGATGCATTCTTGACTTTTCAGTCTAGCCTACAGCCCTGCTCTGGTCTCCCATCAAAATACTAACCAAATCTGACCCCACTTAGCTTCTCAAGATCAGCCAAGGTTAGCTAGATTTTGTTAGCTAATGGGACCATGCAAGAGGACCCAATTTACTGTTACTGTAATTCAGATCTTACAGCCCAACATGAATCTCCCACTTTAACCTAATTCATCAAACAACTGGGGATTTACACCACATTAATCCCAGAGTTAGGCATATGAAAGCCATAGGATTACAGGTGATTGCTGAATCTATTTTTATGACCTACTAGGAAATCTCAGGTATAGGGGCTACATTGGGAAGTCAAGACATATCTTGGAAGAAGTCATGCAGACTCACTGAGAGTTGGGCAACGAGCCTGTTTAATAAATTATTATTGTTACTACTGCTATTATTATTATTATTAGGAAGAAGGCAATCACTTACATACGGTGGCCAAGATATCCATGGTCCCTTGGAGTCAAACTCAACTTAAAGCCTAATATCAGAAAAACTGAACATTTCTGGCACTGTTTCCCATCATTGAAAAGACATCAATTGAAGTGTAACATTAAACAACACTCATCATAACTTTTAAAAATGAAGAATAACCTTCAAACTTTTCTAATTCAGAAAAAAATCTTGGCTCAGAGCAGATGCGGGATTTGGTCCATGTGTGTGTGTGTGTTTCCAGATGCTGCTACTGCTCATTCACTCAGGGCTGTGCTGCACAAATGCTTCATGTGCATGCGCAATACTAAAAAATGTTTCTGTGCATGCGCAGGAGCAAAGAACAAGATGGCTCATATGGAACCGCTGAGAGAACCGGTTCAGGGGCATGGCAGGCTGAGTTTACTACCTATTCGGCCGAACCGGTCCGAACCGGTAGGAATCCACCTGTGATTTGGTACTCTTCACTTGTACTCCACATTTCAGGGATTGAGGTGCAGCTACTGGACACCCAAATGGTGGCTACCATTAAGCCTAACTTGGTTGTTTTCTTAACCGAGCCCAATGAGTGAAGCCGATATTGTGGCTTATTCAACAATCTTGGCTTAATATTATATAACTGGGAAGAATAAACAAAAGATGAGGCTGAATTATAGGGTCTACTTAGGGTGAAGTTGGGCTTCGTATGAAGTAACAAATTTAAAATATGTAGGCCCGTAAAGTAAAAGAGCATGCAAGAAGAGACTTTATGCATAAACCCCACTTAATTTCCCCTCTCATCTAGTTCAGTGTATTAAAAGGGACAAGAGATAAAAATTCAAATTTCTTTACTGGGGTTTCTCATCTAGTTGTCTCTGAAAAGACGAAAAAGCTGACTGAGATTTACCAAAGTTTTATTTGTCACAACTTGGGAAGCACTACATGGCTGGAGTAAAAATACTCCAAAGAAGAACAGCCCAAGTTGGCCTATCCAATAAATGAAGTCTGCCTCTTTAAAAATCCTGCTCCTCTTCAGCCTAGTGAGGACGCACAATGAATTCAATCTTATGCAGGGAGGGGGGAGATACCATGTTTGTTCATGGATCTATACTCTTATCATGGCACCAACTGCAATCCAGCTCGGGTGCATTAGGTACAGGCAAAAAAAAAAAGTGTGGGTGGGAAATCTGGCTTAACATCTCAGGAATATTTCTGAAGACTGCAGGAAAGGATGACACCATTTCCTTCTACTTCCCCGTCTCTCTTTCACATCACAAATTGGCAATACTGGAGTGAAGACAAACTAGCTGATCAGGCATCTAACCTTCTGTCTTCAAAGGGTCTGAGTAGAACCTTGGTCCTCCTCTGGCGCAGGCCCATCTCCATCAGTGAGAGTTCCTGCCTCCACACTGATAGATCTCAGAAGCTGGGACCAGTAAGAAAGGAACCAGAAAAAGAGTATGCCAATGTCCAAATAAACCTAAGGAACTTTGGTAGCACCCAAAACTGGCTGGAATCCAGCATATAGTTTAGTTGGCGAACCTTTTCGGTATAGAGTTCCAAAACAGGAGTGTACACGCGGGGGAGCCCCGAAAACTGGAAGAGCAGTGCACATGCAACGGCAGCACCAGAAACCAGAAGAGCAGCTCCCCAGCGTGCATGCAACGGGAACCCCGAAAACTGGAAGAGCAGCTTCCTGGAGCACATGCATGGGATCACCAGAAAAGCAGCTTCCTGGTGCACATGCATGGAAGCATTGGAAACCGGAAGAACAGTTCTTCCTATTTCTGGAATATGAATGCCCGCTGGTCACCTGGTCTTCTGATTTCTGGCACACATGCATGTGCGAAGACAAGCTAGCCAGAACCAGCTACCAGAAACATGCGCGCCGGAACCCGGAAGAGCAACGAGTGATGGCTGGCGTGCCTGGAGAGATGGCTCTGCATGCCACTTCCGGCACACGTGCCATAGGTTCGCCATCACGGTTATGGTTAAATTTATCTATTTCTATTGATTTGACTTGGTTTCAAGAGTATTTACCAACTCATTTGATTGTCGCTGTAGCTGTTTCAATCTCCTTTTCTTCTGCAGCGGCAACAACATATATGCAACTTTCATCCTGTATTGCCTTTTTGGTAAAAAAAAAAAATAATGCACCTTGGGAATTTCCTCATCTTTCTTGGCATGCTGCCCATTTAATATCCTATGTTTTCTGTTTCTCAATGCTTTGGAAATGTGCGTGGCTTTCAAAAACCAGATTTCTAAATGGATATCTCTTTTCTGGAGGCAATTATAAACTGGGATGTACAGTAGATTTTTTTTTAATGTAATGAGATGATAGATTCTGCACCCTTGGCATTCTTAAAGCTAAATATATATATATATATATGCAAAGTTCCATAAATTATATGTGATGGAAAGTCCCCTTAGGAAAGAAGTAAAGTTGTTGTATGGCACCAATAAGAATCAGATACCTTCATTTTATTTATTCATTCTAGTGGTGAGGTTTTAAAGGAGTTTCTATGGCTGCGAGAGAAGGGATTTCAAAAGTTTATAGTAGAACCACTGGCAACTTTAATTGAAGCATGACGGAATAACTAAACAGGACACTTTTCTGATCTTTTCCTCATGGATGAATTCCTAAACTGAATTGCAACTCCCTGGGGATCATAAGCAACTTATGGGGAGAATTGCAATTTTATTTAAAATGAATAGGGCTTGCAGGCAAAACAGGAGTCCTGTCAAAACTCACTCTAGCTTTGGTTAAGCTGAGCAGTAGAAGTCTAGAGTAAGTTTAGAGATACGGTTAAATCTATTGAGTTTGTCAAAACCACTTGCCCATCACACAAGTCCCATATATTATTTACTTACTAGCTGATAACCAGCGTTGTCTGGGTATTTATTTATAAGGGGGAAATGTCCAGACAAAACATAATTTCTAATGTTGGAATTTCCTCCTTACCAGTGGGAGCCCCCTTGTGGAGTACTGTAAAGCTGTTATCATAACAACTCCACTGCGCTATACAGTAGAAGTCATTTTATGACAGTACAGCAGAAGTCTTTTGAAGGCACAACAGGCTGTATCGTAACAGAACACACATACAAGGGGGGGCGTTAGGTGTGTCTTACCCCCACAGTATTTGTTTCCAGAGAGTAAGTCACCTGTGTACCAAGTTTGGTTGAAATTGCTCGATGCGTTGGCCATCAAATTCATTTTAGGTGTTACAGTATCACAAAGTATAGCAATTTCTTGATTAGTTTAAATTGCAATAAAATAAGTGTTAAATACTTGTAACTTCTTGATTCCTAAATTCTCCGTCACCCCCAAAATGCTCAAACTAAAGGATCTAAGGCAGTGGTGGGTTCCTACCAGTATGATTTGGTGGCCTGGGTCGCTGGAACTGGCAGCGACCCAGGCTTGCCATGTCCCTGAACTGGTTTCTCCGGCAGCGCCGTAGGAGCCACCATCTTGTTTTCTGCTTCTGTGCATGCATAGAGCAACATTTAATGTATTGCGTATGTGCCCATGGTGCGGCCACGAATGAACTGGCAGTAGTGACTTCTGGAATCACCCCTGATCTAAGGATACTACTCAACATTGCCTGAACTGAATGTATTCTCAAATGGAGCTAGGGAGAGCCAAACACGAGCTTCATTTTTGCTGGCACTGTGAGCTTGCTCTTCGCTGTTTCCAGGGCAGCCCCGCCAGCCAGATATGAGGACCCCGGGGGTCGGATCTTGTCCGCGGGCCTTGAGTGTGACATCCCTGCTCTAGCCCATTTATATGTGATTTAAAAATGACACCCCCACAAATGTGTCAAGTTCCACTGGAAACATTGGACTGGTGCTTATGGAGAAGATGGTAGGTTTAGTATTCTAATGAAAAAGTTGTGCCATAAATCTTGTTATGAACTTTGTAAGAGCCTTTAGAGAAGCGACACAAGAATGCTAACTTTTCTAAAGAGGGCTGCTATAAGTAAGACAAATATGCCCAATTTGCTAGTTAGAGACCACATGCTTCCTGCATTGGTTGGCCAAGGAGTTTCCCACTATCAGTTGCAAAGTAATAGTGATCTAGACAAGAAGCACATGTATAAGTACAACCTCTAACTTTACTATAAAGATAACAGAATAAGAGATTTGGAAGGGACCTTGGAGGTCCCTTGCTCAAGCAGGAGACTCTATACCAGTGATGGTGAAACTTTTTGGCACCGAGTGCCCAAACTGGAGTGCGCGTGCATGTGCCAGAGTGTCAGAAACCCAAAGACCATCTGGCCAGTGCGCACATGCCTCTTTTTGTCTGTTTTGGGGGCTGTTTTTAGGCCATTTTCAGTCCGATTTTAGGCCGATTTCAGGCCAGTTTCAGCTTGAAAATGGTTGAAAAACCACCTGAAAACAGCCAAAAAACTGCATGAAAAATGGCCTGTTTTGGGCCGTTTTCCAGGCTGTTTTCAGGGCATTTTTGGAGCCAGTTTCAGGCTGTTTTCATGCTGGTTTTGGGGCAGGCTTCAGGCTGGTTTCCACTCCGGCACCTGTGAAGACCAGCTGGCCAGAAGAGCAGCTGGTGATGGCACGCGTTCCCACAGGGAGGGCTCTGTGTGTCGCCTCTGGCTCGCGTGTCATAGGTTCGGCATCACGGCCCTGTATTATTCCGGGTAATTGGTTGTCGAATCTCTTCTTAAAAATATCCAGCATTGGAACACCCACAACCTCTGGAGGCAAGTCGTTCCAATGATTAATGGTTCTTTCACCTGATACATAATAGGCTATACTGCAAGCCTGGAAGGACATCCATCTCCTATCCTCTTTACAACCGAAGGAACAAGGGAGGGTCCTTGATTTTGTGACATCAAAATCCATGTTAGTGGACAAGGAAATGTAAGCAGGCGGGGGGGGGGGGGGCTTCAAAAATTTGTTTCTTTTTCACCACTGCCTTTACCAAAGATAATGTTTGGTGTTGCAAGAAGTTATCACCCACCCCTCTCCTAGGAGAATGAAATATCCTGGGAAATATTGAAAAGGCAGAATATTATATTTCCCTGGATAAGAAATGGGGAAACATTACCCATCTCACCACAGGGCACATGGAAAGAAGCAATGCTGAACCAAGCTTGGGACTCAAAAGAAACACAACCTACAAAGTTAGCAAAGACACCCCTCCCCTGCCCCTGGGAGTCTGAGAACCAATCAGAATACATTTCTTACACAGGAACAGGAAACAGAGAGGTGGGGCCAAACAGAGAGTATAAAAAACTCAGGAACTCTCAGCAAGCCCCTTTTTCTCTCCTTTCCTTCTTCACCCAACATCTGGAATCATGTGACACCACCCCTCACTTTTCAGTTCAGGACCTCAAGCCATGTGATCCTGTCCACCATTAAACCATCTTTCCAAGCAGCTTCCATGTTTCCAGTGTCTTTTCCCCCTCTTGGAACTGAACCCAGATGGACATTTCTTCCAACAGTGTGACAGCTAAAACCTGTATATTCACTCAACATATTGAACCACAAACTATCGATATGGGCTAAGATATTCTGGTCTATAATTAGTGGAAGGGATTATTGGTGATCTGTAAAATTAAACCTTAATTTCAATCATTTTAGGGTTATTTGATAAATTAATGTCAAATGCTTTCAAATTGGTTCGATTTGAATTCGGTTATGCTTCCAGGATTGCTCAGAGGGGAGAGGCATAAATAAATAGATACACTTTAAATACCTCTGCTAATTAAATACCATCAATTTAATCAATATGTCTCCTCTCATACTAAGAGCAAAGCCAACCCCCTTTACTGTCGCTAATAAATACTCTTTTAAATCACTGAAAAAGCTGAATATAATCTAGCCTAATAGAGCCGTCTGGGAAGGTCCATAGTTGTACCAGGCAGGAAATTACATCATTGCGCAAATGCTACAGGTTACACAATTTGCATCACTCACAAGTGACTCAGATTAGATCACATATCATCTAATCTGCCCTCCTTTGTGGCGGCTGCTGAAATACATATTCATTGGGAAGTTTCTAAAAGGCTTCGCGTAGAATAAAAAAATAAAATGGAAGAATTCCCTTTCTCCTCCTCGCTGTCTTCTTTTCTAATGATCTGTTTAAATGGGGAGTGTGCAGTTCCATTTGCACCAGAAGCTAATCTTGGATCCTCTCTAGCAGAAACAGCCATTTTTAATGAAAGCCATCCTATTTGCATTTCACATGCAAATTTTACATTTAAGACGGCTCACAGCTGGAAGCTTTTCATATTAGGGAAACAAAAGGATGTGCCTTAAGGGCCCATCTAGAATCCATCTCAGCCGCCAGATGGAGCTTTCTTTTTAAAAACCGTGGATTAAACAGGACAGAGGATTTTTCGATAGTTTGTTTGCAAGCCACGAACTGCATACAGACATGCTCGGTGTGAGATTTGAACTCTACTTGACAGCAACAAAAGGTCCCCCTTAGGATGCCCTTCTTCAGTCTGATGCCTCCAGATGTTTGGGACCTTTTGTTGCTGTCAAGTAGAGTTCAAATCTCACACTGAGCATGTCTGTATGCAGTTCGTGGCTTGCAAACAAACTATCGAAAAATCCTCTGTCCTGTTTAATCCATGTCCCAACATTCATAGCTAATTATTAGTGATTAATAAAAAATTAACCAAAGTTACTAATTACTATCAAACTTAAAGTATTGACCATAATGTAAATATAATGGTGATATGAACAATTTATATTATTACAATTGTTAGTACAACTGTTAAAACACTATTACAGATGTTAAAACCGATAAGAAGGCGATGTAGAATAGAGACCTACAAAAGCTAAACATGTGTGCCGATACACAAGACTGTAAAACTATTTAATATTGTTATGTTTGCCTTGTTTTTCCTGTATTTGTTCTGTTGTTGTTTTTCCCTGTTTTTAAAGGTATTAGAGATTTCTGTTATTAGGCTGCACGGTAAAAGAACCATCCTTCACATTGTAAGAATTATCCATACCCATCAGAACTTGAAGCACCAAGACTCTCTGTACCCATCAGGGAAGGTATTTACTAACCTTCCCTACTGGTTCGCAAATGTGAGCGCACGCAGATGCACTTAGCCTTCCACGCATGGGCTTTTCACTAAAAAAAGGGTCTAAATGGGATGCCATAGAGCCGTCCACGATTTCTGCTACCGGTTCGGCTAAACCGGTCCAAACTGGTAGAATATACCACCTCTGAAAGTTGTTGAGTGCTGACTACAGAATAGAAATATTCCTAGTCAGAATTTGGTATGATTCACTGTTAACTATTTACCATTTCATAGGAAATCTAACATCACATTAGGAGGAAAACATCAATACACAAAACACTCACACACACAACACACACCAGCTGCAATAATGATAGCAATTACAACATTAACAATACAAGTAATCCTTGATTTATGACTGTAATGGAGCCCGGAATTTCCATCACAAGTCTTGACAATCGTAATTCAAGGCACTTCACAGGCCTCGACTCAATTTAAGAATGCTACCTGGTGCTCCCAGCAGGCACCAGTGCACCCCGTACCGGGGCGTACTGGTCATAACCCACCACTGGATTGCTGCAACTGCCTGTCAAGTAGCTGCAGTCATGTGACCATGGAGATGTATGCAGTTGTCAGAAATCCATAGCTTTTTTTTGGGGGGGGGGATCCATCATAACTTTGAATAGCAATAGCAGTTAGACCTATATATCGCTTCATAGGGCTTTCAGCCCTCTCTAAACAGTTTACAGAGTCAGCATATTGCCTCCAACAATCCAGTCCTCATTTTACCCACCTCGGAAGGATGGAAGGCTGAGTCAACCCTGAGCCGGTGAGATTTGAACAGCCGAACTGCAGAACTGCAGTCAGCTGAAGTAGCCTGCAGTGCTGCATTTAACCACTGCGCCACCTCGGCATTATGAATGATCATAATAATGCAACTGGGCGGTTGCTTCTACTACTTTCACTTGTGTTGGGTTCTAATTGTGGCCACTGTAAGATGATGAGTTGAGTTCTAATCGATGCACATTGACAGACACCTCCCACCCCCCCAGGAAGAAGAATAGGTTTCTCAGATGTCAGATTCAGGTTAATGTCAGAGTTCCAAGTAAGACCCCCAACAAAGAAGACTCCGAGGCTCGAGTTTCCTCAAAGTTCCATTTTATTAGAGATGTCATATGGGCACATCTTGGAAAACCCGAATCTGAAAGTTGGGGGGGGTTAGATCTGGCCCGTGGGGACGCCCTAGAAACAGCAAAGGACTGGCGCACAATGCCTCTGCTAGCCAAAATGGAGCTCGGGAGGGCTGAGGCCATCGCAGCCAAAAATAGAGCTTGGGAGCTCATTTTTGCTGACAGAGCGCTTGGGCCACCATAGGCGCTTCCGGATACAAGTGATGTCGAGCTGGCCACGCCCACACCCGCTCCCTGAGGCCAAACATAACCCTGATTCGGTGCTCAATGAAATCATTTGATACTCCTGCATAAGACCTATCAATTCATCAAAATCAAGGAACAACTTGTTTCACGAAGAAGGAAGTTTTTTTACCTGTTAGAAACTCAGAAGAAGAAATCCAAATTGTTTCATTTTAAAACCTGAACCAGTCCTACTAATTTTAAGTAGCATTTAAATTAGATTTGGGATCTCTTGTCAATTATATAATCTCTGCTTTATTACAGGCATTTGACTGATATTTTGAAGCCTGGCCTTGTGAGGAGGGGTGGGTGGGAGGGTGGAATCCCACCACTAGATGGCGTGTCATGTCCAAAAATATTATCTCAGAAATAATGAGAATTTCAGAACACAGCAGCGCCTGTGAAACCATGGTGATGAGGAGATTAATGCTGTCACACTCAAGAAAGAAGAAAATTCTCTGCCAAAAAAACAACAACAACCCAGGATACAAGAACCAAAGATCGCAGCTGTTTGTCAGAAAGCTTTGGCTCTAATTCTGGGTAAGCCATTTACTTCACAGTAGCTCAATAAAAGTTATTTATTCATGGGAATAAACAACTCCAAGATGCTACATAAGGATGCATGTTCCATGCAAAATCCCAAAATGCAGATTAGTTCCCTCTTAATGTTTTCAGCCTCTCCCCCATCCTCATAGTCAAGACAATGAAAAAAAAGTAGATTTATTTCCACTTTTCATTTATGTTTATAACAGAGTTGGAAGGGGCCTTGTGGGTCATCTAGTCCAACCCACCACCCAAGCAGGAGACCATACACCGTTTCTGACAGATGGCAGTCCAGTCTCTTCTTGAAAGCCTCCACTGATGGAGCACCAACAGCTTATGAAGGCAAGCTTCTGCATTGGTTGATTGTTCTTACTGTCAAGAAAATTTCTCCCTCTATCTAGGTTGAATCTCTCCTTGATCAGTTTCCATCCATTGTTCCTTGTCTGGCCTTTGGGTGCTTTGGAAAATAGCTTGATTCCCTCCTCTCTGTGGCAGCCCCTCAAATATTGGAACACTGCTATCCTGTCTCACCTGGTCCTTCTCTTCACTAGACCAGCCAGTTCCTGCAAGCGTTCATTATAAGTTTTAGCCTCCAGTCCCCTAATCATCTTGGTTGCTCTTCTCTGCACTCTTTCTAGAGTCTCAACATCTTTTTCATAGTGTAGTGACCAAAACTGGATGCAGTATTCCTGGTGTGCCCTTACTAAGTATTTATAGAGTGGTATTATCGGTAGTACCTCACGTGATCTTGATGTTGATGCAATTTAAGATTGTATTGGCTTTTTTTGACTGTATTGCATGCTTCTGGATCATATTTATCTAATTGTCCCAATATCAAATGTCCCTCAGACATTGTGAGCATTGTAAATAGATGCTTGTGGCCAAGTGCCTGAATTTTAATCACATGACTTTGGGGTTGCTGAAACAGTTATTAGAAACTGTTTTCAATCCTGTTGTAATTTTAAACAGTTGCTAAACGAATTATTGTAAATTGAGGATTATCTGTATGCACTTCCCATTGATTGAATTATGAAACATCTTATATTGGTGATTGCAAACACTGACTAAGGAAGTGGAAAATGGGATTGGTTAATGCAGAGCGTAGAACAGATATCATCCATGCAGCATTAGGCTGTGGTTCAGCACATGTTTTCTTTATAGTTGGGGTTCATCATCATTACGTCAAGTTGCTTATGATTAAAAGCAAAAGCAACATTACAAAATGAATTGATCATCATCATTGACCAGCTCCGCAAATAGTTAATAATCTATGGCTTGGGGGAAGATTGCTACTAGAGAAGGCATAAACTTTTCCATGCCTTCATTTTTAATTGGGAATAGCAATAGCAATAGCAATAGCAGTTAGACTTATATACTGCTTCATAGGGCTTTCAGCCCTCTCTAAGCGGTTTACAGAGTCAGCATATCGCCCCCAACAACAATCC
Organism: Thamnophis sirtalis; assembly: GCF_051295495.1. NCBI lineage: Eukaryota > Metazoa > Chordata > Lepidosauria > Squamata > Natricidae > Thamnophis > Thamnophis sirtalis. Next base: position 10,951,092 of record NW_028261384.1, on the reverse strand, counting down.
GGGTCCTCATTTTACCCACCTCGGAAGGATGGAAGGCTGAGTTAACCTTGAGCCGGTGAGATTAGAACTGCTGAACTGCAGATAACAGTCAGCTGTAGTGGCCTTCAATACTGCACCCTAACCAATGCGCCACTTCGGCTCAATTCACAACCTATTCAGTCTGGATGAACTTTGTGACTGCCTTTATTGATACACATTGATAACCATCATAGATGAAGTTTAGGAGCTTTTGAAACAAATGAAAATTGCAATAATATCACCTAAAAGCAAAGATGGACCATTGAGCATTAAGTCAGATTGTGCTGGCTTTCACCGCTATGAGCTTTAAAACTGCCATAAACCTAACGAGAAGCATACATTCAGAGATGATTTCACTTCTTATGGCCTGTAGGGTATTTAAATGTCCAGCAAGATTGCAACTGGAATATTACTTAAAATTATCTGAGCAAATGCTGCATGAACTACAGGGGACGATAGATAAGAATTTATTCCTCCTAACTTGATGTTTCAACCCATGCGAAGAACCAACAGTCTTGACCTATTTACGCAATCTATTTAGAACAGTGATGGCTAACCTTTTTGCCATCACATGCCAAAAGCGGGGGGAGCACTGGGGGAGCGTGCACATGCGTGCCCTCCCCCGTGCATAGGCACAACCCCCCCACCCTCCCCCCACTATTGGCGCGCGATGGCATGGTGGACCCATTTTTCTCCCTCCCCAGGCTCCAGAGGCTTTCTAGGAGCCTGGGGAGGGCGAAAATGGCCACCCCTGGCCTGCCACAAGCCCTCCGGAGGCCGGAAATGGCTCGTTTCCCAACTTCCGGGTTGCCCTTACAGCTGTTTTTCACCCTCTGGAGGTTTCAGGAGGCTTCTCTGAAGCCTCTGGAGGGAGAAAAGCGACCCAATGCACAAACTGGAGGTCCGTTCCCGAACTTTCGGTTTGTGCCTTGGGTTGTTTTTTTGCTCGAAGCCTCAGGAATGTGAAAAACGTCCAACAATGAAGGCCCAAATCAGCTGGAGCACACCTTGTGTGCCCTAAGAAATGGCTCCGCGTGCCACCTGTGGCACGCATGCCATAGGTTCACCATCACAGATTTAGAACAAAGAACACAGAATAAGAGTATTAGAAGAGATCTTGGAGACTATCAACCCGCTGCTTGAGCAAAAGACCCTATAGCAGTAATGGCGAACCTTTTCGGCACCAAGTGTCCAAACCGGAATGCAGGTGCATGTGCGCGCTGGAGCATTGGAAGCATGAAGACCAGCCTGCTGGCATGCGCATGCCTGTTTTTTGGTTGTTTTGGCCATTTTTGAGCTGTTTTCAGGCCGTTTTTAGGCCATTTTCCAGGCCATTTCCCGGGTAATTTTTGGCCTGAAAAATGGGCTGTTTTTTGGCCGTTTTTGGCCGTTTTCTGGCCATTTTTCAGGCCATTTTCAGGTGCTTTGGAGAACAGGTTGACTCCCTTCTTCTTTGTGACAGCCCCCCCCCCCAAAGTACCTATTGATACATGATATCAAATATCATAGTTGATATTGATAAATATCAAATATTTATGCTATAAATAAGCATAAGTATATCAGGGTTCTAGGCATCTATGTACTAATTTACTAATAATAACAGCCTCAGGGCAAGCAAAAGATTTGTCTTGCTAGAGGAAAGAACACCTCAAGGCTATCGTTCTCTTTTGCCTTTAAATAATCCCATCTACGTATCCCCACGGAGCTCTGTAGATAAAAGCAGGAATCTAAAACCCAACTATGAAGTGTTAACATAGCTGAGAGATTATGAGTTCCCCAGGGTTATGGGAGAATCTTTCCTTGCTGTTGGTGGTGGCTGGGGTGGATTGAGATAGTAGTGTGAAGAAGATCCAGAAGGAATAAAGCATCAAATCAAGGATAATCTAGTGCCGTGATGATGAACCTATGGCACAGGTGCCAGATGTGACATGCAGACCCCTCTCTGTGGGCACGCGTGGCATCGCCAGCTGCTCTTCCAGATTCCGGCATGTGCATATGTCGGCCAGCTGGTTCCGGCATGCTTGTGACGGACCTCGGAAGAGCAGCTGCATGCCACATGTATGGGCACCAGCCGGGTTTTCTCTTCCACGTTCTGGGGCTCCAGTGTGCTTCAGTTTCGGGGCTCAGTGCCGAAAAGGTTAGCCATCACTGATTTAGTGGCACCAGGTCATAAAACAAAGATGGCATGGGATGCTAGAAGTAATCCAGTAGGTGTGACTTTAGAAGAAATCTTGTATGGCTCTATTGGGATGGAGGGTGAGACTATCCCCCACAAAACCCACAGCAGGCTGTATACATGGGGGAGACCGTTTGAAGGTACCATAGCTGTAAATAATGCATTAAAAACCCTCAAGAAATGGAGATGCTATATTTCAGCAAGCTACTGGTCAAAACTGTGATCTTCTCTGAGATATTGCAAAACAGTAAGTAAAGAAAATATGAGGCATCAACATAGTAAGTATTATAAAAACCACAGAAAAGTAATGGTTGGCTGATCCTTCTGGGTTATATTTATTAGGTTGCTTATCACCTCAGGAGCAAAAGGAACTCAGCAACGGTGCTTGAGGCACTAAGATTTGCCCGGTAACTCTCTTGCTACAAGCCCTGCTTTTTCCATAAGATATTTATACGATGGATAAATGTTCAGGTGACCTGAAGCAGCAGGAAATGCTCAGCAATGTCTCTATGCACAAATACAATAGCTCAAAGAGTCAGCTCAGCAAACTTTAAGGCCTATTTTTTCAAACAATCCAATGGCAGTTTGGCCGGTTGTTTTTATTATAATTATTTATATCCCAATTTTTCAAGTTAACAGATCTTCGTGCCTTACAGGCAACATAAACCACAGGATACTGTTTTATTCATATTTTTTGGTACTATTCATATTATTTGAAGAGAAGGGGAAAAGGAAGGAAGATTGATTCCTGGGATCCTCTCATGAGGTATTTAACAGTCATGGTCCTGCCTGAGGGAGAAGAGAAGGTGGACTAAGCAGAAAAGGCTTCAAAGATTGTTGTCACCATTTCCCTTCCTTTCCATCCGGCAAAAAACAAGATGGCGGTGCCTATGGTGATAGGGGGCTTGTCTGGCTGAGTTACTACCTACTTGGCCGAACTGGTCCGAACCGGTAGGCAGGGCCGGATTTAGATGAAAAGAGGCCTTAAGCTATTCCACTTATGAGGCCCTTTCACCTCCCATTTTTAAGTTTGTAAATTGCATGAGAGACAATAAAATACATCATTACTGTGATATATCAATATATATTAATATATATAGCTGGCCTCCCGACGGAGGGCGGCTCTGCTCTGCGGTAAAGGCAGCGAGGCCAGCCGCCTCCCCTGCTGCGCTCAGCTGCCTGGCTCGGCCCCCTCGCCCTCACCTGCCTGACCGCTGGTGGGCTCCGCGTCGACGGGGCGGCTACTGGGAGCGGCCGCGCCTCTCGCCCGACCGCCGGTGCCGGGAACGTGGGCGGGCTCCCCAACTGCCGCGGCGCTGGAACGATCTTAACCAATACATTTTTATGTTTGTTTATTAGTCATATGCGTAGAATTTCTCCTTATTTTCGGTTCAGTGTTTTAGTGTTCACTGTTTTTAGAATAGTGTAATTTTAATTTTGCTAACAATTTGAATGTAGGCCCCTCTTGATCTTGAGGCCCTAGGCTGAAGCCTAGTTAGCCTATAGGAAAATCTGGCCCTGCCGGTAGGAACCCACTTGTGACCCCAATATCCCTTGATCTTTTTTCTGGTGGGAGAGGGGGAAATCCCTCTTCCCCTCCCCGCTTTGTCCTCCCAAAATCCCCCCACTCTACCGAGCTATAGAGGAGGAGGAGGACAATGTTCTCTTCACCTCTGGCATTCTCCTGCTGTGAGTTGGTCTGTAGTGAGTCAGCCGGGTGAGGTGATGGGGGCGGCATCAAAATTGTCAAGTTGTCCTAGACCAGTGATGGCGAACTTTTTAGACACCAAGTGCCCAAACAGTGCATGCCATATGCCCAACCTGAAAGGTGCGTGCATGACAACATGCACATGCATGGACATGTGCAAATGTCCGCATGCACGCATGCGCAGCAGAGACCCGAAGACCAGCTGGCTGGCTGGAGGCGGGGCATCCCAACATCGGCAAGAGGTAAGCTCTTTTTCTTTCGTGAGCTTCTGTTTTGTTGTTGGGCAGGGCAACAGAAGCTCATGAAAGAAATGCCACGGAGATCTGACCTGGGGCGATGGCGCGCGAACCAGCCGAGAGGGCTGGGTGTGCCGCCTCTGGCGTGTGTGGCATAGGTTCGCCATCACGGTCTTACACCCGCCAATGATGCAAGCTGTTCTGCCCCAGCCTTCATAAGCAATGAGAAACCCTTATCCACGAGTAACACAACCCTCTCCCCTTTTCAAAAGTCAGGGCAGGAAGAGTCTTTGTTCATGTTGGATAAACAAAACCAAAAGTAATGAGGCACAAGTGAAAGTCTTTTCTCCTTCTAAAAACAGCGCAAGAAGACTCTCTCTACACATCGGCTGAAGCAAATTCACTCCCTATTATTTCCCAGCGGGGAGATTCCGTTGGCGCCTCAAATACAGAGCAATTAGTTCCCGTGGCACGACAAAACCGCACTCGACTAAAGCGCGCCCGATTAAACTGCGTCGCTGACGTCATCAACAGGGCAACAACAGCCAGCGCAGAGAAAGAAGGGCGCTTTAAATAGCACTTTGAAAGCAAGCCGATTCAACTTAAGGTAAGGGTTAGGGTTAGGATTAGGGTTAGGTTAAGGGTTAGGTTTAGGTTTAGGGTTAGGTTAAGGGTTAGGTTTAGGGTTAGGGTTAGGTTTAGGTTTAGGTTAAGGGTTAGGTTTAGGGTTAGGTTTAGGATTAGGTTTAGGGGGGTTAGGTTTAGGTGTTAATTTTAGGTTTAGCATTTACAGCGTGCTTCTGTCTCCGCGCTGTTGTCGCGCTGTGATGACGTCAGCTACACGGTTTCGTCGAGCGCCCTTTAGTCGAACACGGTTTTGTGGTGGAACCATTAGTTCCGACAAGCCTGGTTCTGGCTAAGGAATCCAATGTGATTGATGTACACTGGGAAATGAATGGTTGTCTGTGACAACTGGCCACTCCCAAACCCCTACTATTTATTTCCCAGCCAGCTAGCGTCTATGTCTTATTCTCCCTGAGAGCCGGCTTATTGCTTTCTGTTGCTCTCCTCTCCTCTCCTCCCTATGCATATGTGCCTCTGGGACGGACCCCATCTGTTCCTTCCTCCTCACTCAGCTCAGGTCCCGAAGACAGCTGCCTCTCCATCTGGGGTAGGATGGAAGGCCCTGGCTCTGCATATGCCTCTGATCGTGCTTCCTCAGCAAAGCCTTCTAAAACCTCCATAGCCGGCCCAGGTTCCCCCTCCTCCTTGTCTGAGTCTGCTGCTAGCTCTGCTGGCAGTCGACAGGAGACAACAGAAGCATTTATATTCATAGGTAAACCGTCTGAAGTCAGTATACTGAAGGTAACGGCGCACTGGTTATTCCTGTGCCTGTTTTTGTTCAGAAACCAAAAGGGATGAATAAAACAACAGAATAATAAAACAGGAAGGAAAATATATCCCATAACTCAAGAGGCAAGGCAGTTAAGGGAATGCCAGGAGCAAGAAGAAAACAGATCTCGTTGCAAATCTATGGGGTTGTTCTAATAAGATAACAAATTTTGGTTTTATATATCTAGACATCAACTTGATGTAATCAATATTACTCATCTAAGAGATAATTTCCTCCAAACTATCTATGATACTAGGAGTTGATCCTCGCATGGCACATCACCAGCAGTAATGGTTTCCTCTTATCTTTGCTACCAGTTCGGAACTGGGAGTGCTCATACAGTGGTTCTGTGCATGTGCAGGAACTTCTGCGCATGCACAGAGAATCCGCGATGACGGCCACCACCGCTACCAGTCCACCCAAACTGGGACGAACCAGCAGAATATCACCTCTGATCACCAGCCAATCATACTTTACTCCAAACATGAGGAAGGGATTTTTTAAAGAAACAAACATGTAGAAGAGAAATATATATATTTTTTCTGACTCCTGAAGTTAATTTCAAGAAAAGAAAATATCCAAAAGGTGTTCCTGTCATAGCAAACAATGGATTCTACAAATGGATTGCTAATGCCAATTTTAGCTCCCAAAAATCATTATAATCTAGCCTTTCATGTTACAATTAATCTGATTCTCAGCCTGTAAACCTCCTGGCTAAATCCACTTAAGTAGATTATTCCATTACATCAGCGCTGATTGATTTGACTGTATATCTGGTTTTTCATATCATCAGGAGACAACTTAAGTGTGATGTTTTGAAGAGAAGTTTTAGCCGATGGCAGATTTATGAAGGGTGCAAGGAAACGCATCTTGAATGCCAATGAACATTCACACATTAAAGAGAAAATTCTGGGTTTATAAAATAAATGGCATATGTTTGTGTATCTCTCTCAAGGTTTACAGGTAGCCTTTGAGATACAACTAATCCCTTAACAGCTGTTCAAAGTTACGACTGACCCCTCCTCACCCAAAGCTACTTACGACCCATTTCAAGTTACAGCCACTGCAGTGTCTTGCGTTTAGGATCAGTCATAGGGCCTTCCTCATCCTGAAGGCATCCCTTACTCTACTTAAGGACTCATGTTCTTGTTTAACAGCTGCATTATGGAGAACACGAATCACATGATCATTAAGAAGTTGGATGGGAAGGTCACAAATGGTTAACAGATTAACAGAGTTAGAAGGGACCTTGTATGTCTTCTAGGCCAACCCCCCACTCAAACAGGAGACCCTACACCATTTCTGACAGATAGCAGTCCAGTCTTTTCTTGAAAGCTTCCAATGATGAAGCTCTCACCACTTCTGAAGGCAACTTCTGTTCCCTGGGTTGATTGTTCTCCCTGTCAGAAAATTTCTCCTTATTTCTAAGTTGAATCTCTCCTTGATCAGTTTCCATCCATTGTTGCTTGTCTGTCCTTCAGAAAATAACTTGAGCCCCTGCTCTCTGTGGCAGCCCCTCAAATATTGGAACACTGCTATCATGTCTCCCCTGGTCCTTCACTAGACTAGACATACCCAATTTCAGCAACCATTCTTCATATGTTTTGATCTCCAGCCCCCTAATCATCTTTATTGCTCTTCTCTGCACTCTTTCTAAAGTCCCAACATCTTTTTATAGTGTGGTGACCAAAGCTGATAACTGACACTGCCTGGGTATTTATTTATCCAAACCCTCCTTCCATTAATGTTGCCGCAATTTCTAATGTTGGATTTTCCCCCTTACCAGAGGGAGCCCCCTTGTGGAGTACTGTGAAGCTGTTACCATGGCAACTCCACAGCGCTGTACAGTAGAAGCTATTTTAAGACAGTACGGTAGAAGCCATTTTAAGGTACAAAAGGCTGTATCTTTACAGAACACACACCCTGAGGGGTGTTAGGGGTGTCTTCCCCCACAGTATTTGTTTCCAGAGAGTAAGTCATTTATGTACCAAGTTTGGTTGAAATTGTTATGCTGGAACACACACACACACACACACACACACACACATTTTTTATATATAGAAAAAGTAAGGATAGGCAGGTATATGTCTCTGCATTTCTAAAACAGGTATATCTTATTTTGAGGCTTTCCAACCTCAATGGCTTGTGAGTCGAGACAAAGAAGGCTATTTATCCGTCTCAGCATGGAACTGCCTATTCACTCCCTTATTACACTGCTTTATGGGGACAATTAGCTTGCCCCTCACCATGCAAGGAGAGCATCTTCAAGTTCTAAACCAACCAGCTGATACTGTCTCTCCTCTCGAGCGGGGAAGACATTCACTCCAGCAGGAAAGGAGGGAGCTGAGAGCATGGCCTGGGTATTTTGAAAAACATGACAATCTTGACACGTTATTCCATTTATTCATATTGCCCCTTCACCTCATCTTCCAAGAAATGCCGAAAGAAGCTTCGTGATCTGGCTATGCAAAGCAGCGTTTGATTGATGGGCGAAAGGAGAGGCCATGTAGCTGGAAACATAACTTGGCATTGCATTATAACTCTATAAGCAGATACGAAAGGGCCATCTGCCATATTTGATCCAGAATGGCCTTTCTGCAAGCACAACGGCTTCTCTGCTGACAGCACAATCATCGCTTAACAACTGCGTGCAAATCCATCCTGGCACTCCAAAAAGAAGAAAGCAACAGCCACCCTAAAGTTGCGAGTGAGGGCATGTCTTAATTAAAACCGATCGCAAGTGAAATGGAAACGGACACATTATCTAACTTTCAATAGCGCCGTCTTCAGATTGGGGCACCAACCTTTTCCAAGGTATTTAGATATTTTGATGTGGAAGCCTGAAGCCCGGTTAAAACTAACCATAATAGACTGTAAAGTATCAGCCCACCTGGATAAACCAAACAGAAAACAGTAGATGGGCTATAACTACTTTATTGAAAGTTTACATTAACAGATTCTTCCAAGATGCCACTTTTAACTACTTAATCCACTAGGGTGGGTGGGCCCTTCTTAATTTTATTTCTTTGACTATTAAGCCCCTGACGCCTTCTCCTTCTCTTGTCTGATCATTACCCTAGGCCTGTGATGGTGAACCGATGGCACGCATAGCCCTCTCTGTGGGCACGCAAGCTGTTGCCCCAGCTCAGCTCCAATGCATAAGTGTGTACTTCCCGCCAGCCAGCTGATTTTGGGGTTCTGTCATGCATGCATGGGGGCGGGGCATGTGCAAGAGATGCACACACTTAGGGTGGGCATTGTGCATGCGCGGGGGGGCGTGGAGGTGCTGCATGGACCCCTCATGGTTCATTTTTGCTCCCAGGAGGCTGCAGGGAGGCCGACTAGGCCCGAAATGTAGTGTGGGGAGAGGGGAACGCATGCATGTGGCGGGAACGCGAGGGGGTCGTGCATGCATGTGCAGGGGGTGGGGTCATGTGCACATTGCATTATGGGTGCGGGTGCGCATACATGCTGTTGCACATACGCGTGCTTTTGGCACGCAATGACAAAAAGGTTAGCCATCACGGCCCTAGGCAGCATCTCTTTTCCTTGTCCTCCGAAATCACCCACACATTCTATTACAGGAGTGTCAAACTCAAGGCCCAGAGGCCGGATCCGGCCTGCGGGGTGCTTAGATCTGGCCCATGGGGCTGCCCTTGAAACAGCGAAGGACCGGCCCACGGCCCTCCTGAGCTCCAGGAACTCTGCCATTTTTACTGGCAGAGGGTTGCAGGAAGCTGTCACAGCTGAAAATGGAGCTCGGGAGCCCATTTTCGCTGGCAAAGTGCTCAGGACATCTGACAACCCCCCCCCCCACTCTTTCAGTTGCAGATTCCATCAACTCTGGATCTTTTTCCTACTCAATCTTGGGTAACACTGGTTGACTTTGGATCAGTCACAGTCCCTCACCCCTTGTTGAGAAGCACCCAGGGAGTGAAGCAGAGTTAGTCCGGAGTCACTGCGCGCTGCAAAAGGGCTAGTATTATCCTCCCCACCCAAGTTCCTTAGAGTCATATCTAATTGTTCCCAAGAGTAGGCTACCAAACTGGGAAGTTTCCCCTATAATAGGCAGAATGTAATAAAGTAGTTTTAACAAAGCAGATTGTGGCACAAATCGGCTGGGTTACTCCTCCGAAGAAACCCGGAAATGAAGATTTCTTCAAACTGCCCACATGCCCGAAGCTTGAAGATCACCGAACCGGTTGTTAAACCGGGAGGATCCCACCACTGATCATAACTTCTAATAGCTGATGAACACGTACTTGGTAAGGAAGGACTATCTGTACAATGTTTGCTCTTGAGTGTGTGCTTTTAGGGAGAGAAGGAAAGAAAGGAAGGAAAAAGATAGAAAGAAGAAAGGAAAGAAAGGAAAGAAGGAAGGAAGAAATGAAGGAAGGGAAGCAAGCAAGCAAGCAAGAAAAAGTATGGGGAGAAAACTATGAGAAAAAAAATTGAAGAATTGAATGTATCTCATACATACAACATGATTGAGAGGTGTTATGAATAGCTGTCATACTGAAGATGGAACAAAGTTGTTTTCTGTCATTCTGTTTCAAAATAAAAAAAAATGATTTTGACTAAGAGTTAGCCCTAATGGTAAAAATTGCAAGGCAATGAAAGAGAGGGATTTAGAAGGGTGTAGACTTTATCCCATTAAAAGTTTTTACATAATTTGAATCAGAGCTGTCGTCATATGAAATTGGACCAGAATCCCTTCCTATCGTGTAACTATTTCATGTAATTTCTAGTAACGTGAAAGAGTCACCTTAGAAATACATTAAGCATTTAGCCAACTTTTCAATTCTCATCTTACCTTCATACAGCCAATCGCTGAGTCCGTTAAAAATCACTTTGTCCTTTCCAGTGGAGACGACACGGATTGCTTGTTTCCCGATATGGGCACAATAGTAGATGTTGTTTTCAAATATAAATATCTAGGCAAAAATTCAACAATAAATCATGATTAACACAGAAAACTCAACAGCAAGCTATGCTATAGTCATTGGCACTCTCATAGGTACATGGCAGTGGAAATTTATTTATTTTTTACTACCAGTTATGTGGGCGTGGCTTGGTGGGCGTGGCAGTGGAAGGATACTGCAAAATCTCCATTCCCTCCTCACTCTGTGGCCAGTCAGAGGTGGTATTTGCCAGTTCTCCGAACTGCTCAAAATTCCCGCTACTGGTTCTCCAGAACCTGTCACAACCCCTGGTACATGGCCTTTGATATCCCCATTGTAAACCAAACATCAACATCCACTTGTATAATTGAAGTCATTTTTCTATATGATGGTTAACTGTGATGGAGAAAATTCCTTGGTTAATTCTCCTTGAACATAACTCTTTAGTGCACAATAATTCATACATTTCATGGAGGAAAATTTATGTGTGTGTGGAGTTTTAAAATTAAAACTCTACTTTAGGGGAGAACAGTGTTGCAATTAGGAAATAAATGTTACATGTGAACAAGGCTATTCCTGCTTCAAACTTTAGAGCCTTCAATTTAACAACAACAACAACAACAACAACAATGTAGGTAGCAATTCGTAGGATGCGGTGGCTCAGTGGCTAAGGCACTGAGCTTGTCAATCAGAAAGGTCGGCAGTTCAGCGGTTCGAATCTTTAGTGCCACATAATGGAGTGAGCTCCCATCACTTGTCCCAGCTTCTGCCAACCTAGCAGTTCGAAAGCACGTAAAAAATGCAAATAGAAAAATAAGGACCACCTTTGGTGGGAAGGTAACAGCATCCATGCGCGTTCGGCATCTAGCCATGCCAGCCACATAACCACGGAGACATCTTCGGACAATGCTGGCTCTTTGGTTTTGAAACGGAAACAACTTGAACATATGTGTGAGGGGAACTTTTACCTTTGGTGGTAATTAATAGGGAAATTGCTGGAGAATCAGAATTTGCATGTATACATTTATACTGCCTTTTCATAAATTCCTAAGTTTGGGGACCAGCATTTCTAGTGCTTATTATTGATTAAAATTAATTGTTAATTGATACTCGTTGTTTCCAACTCCTATTGACTAAAAACATAAAAAGAATAATATGCTATTCTTCTGCTTAGAGCAGTGGTGTCAAACTCAAAGCCTGGGGCCTGGATCCGGCCCGCGAGGTGCTTAGATCTGGCCCATGGGGCCACCCTGGAAACAGCAAAGGACTGGCCCGCGGTGCCTCTGTTAGCAAAAATAGAGCTTGGGATGGTTGTGAACTCCGTTTTTACTGTCACCGCCGAGAACAGAGCTCGAGGGTCCATTTTCTCTGGCAGAGTGCTTGGGCCACCATTGGCACCCACGACACAAGTGACGTCGAGCTGGCCATGCCCCCCGGCCACGCCCACTCCAGCCCCCGGAGGTCGAACACAATCCTGATGCAGCCCTCAATGAAATTGAGTTTGACACCCCTGGCTTAGAGGGTACTTATCTATTTATTTACTAAATTTATATGCTGCCCCTTTCACTATTGAGCAATTCTGAATGGCAAATAATATTTATTGTAATATTCTATGCTACATTACATTATTAAATTATAATATTGTAATAGTTTAATAGATCAATTTTTATATGATCTAGGATAAATCAGTGGCCTACTAGGAGACCTTAATCTTTCTTTTTCACCTGGAGATCATTTTCTAAGAGACTATATACATTAATAATTGAGTAACATTTTTGTTATCTACAAAGCCATCAATAGTAAAGAAATAAATAAGTGTACGCTACCAGTGGCTGCTCAGTGGGGTAGCGCAACCCTTAAGAGCCGAGGTGGCGCAGTGGTTAAATGCAGCACTGCAGGCTACTTCAGCTGACTGCAGTTCAGCTGTTCAAATCTCACCGGCTCAGGGTTAACTCAGCCTTCCATCCTTCCGAGGTGGGTAAAATGAGGACCCGGATTGTTGTTGGGGGCGATATGCTGACTCTGTAAACCGTTTAGAGAGGGCTGAAAGCCCTATGAAGTGGTATATAAATCTAACTGCTATTGCTATTGCTAATTTGAAGATTGCATACCTTTGATATGGTTAAATCCCATATGAGATTTATATAGTTCCTTTTCAAATAAGAAGGAGATAGGACCCAAAACAACAACAAAATAATATTTGGTGTGCAGTTTAGCGTTTCATAAATCAGAATGCATTGATGGGGCTGTCCTCAGATTTTACAAAAATCCTAGAACCAAGGACATAAATCAGGTCTTTAGATTTTTAATGTAGGTAATCTGCATTCCTTGTTTAGCTTTAAAAGACATCTAGGATTAATTTAATATGGATGAGTCCAGAGATATAACAGGGACAGCATCATCAGAGCATTGTGTTTTGGAAAACTGTTTATTTGCTGTATTATTTTGGAGCATAAGACGCTCCAGACTATAAGCCACACCAAGGTTTTGGGGAGAAAAATAAGGAAAAAAAAACCATGCCTCTGCCTCCCAGCATCCATCAGGTATTCATCTGGCCCATTTGCCATAGCCCATTCACTGTGGCCCGTTTGCCACCACTCATTCACCGCCAAGGTCCGTTTGCCGCTGTGGCCATTTCTAGAACAACTGATTGGCGCTACACCAACCCCTCTCCCTCCGTGCCGCAATATTCGCTGTAGAAGACACTCAGACATTTCCACCCACCTTTTTGGCAGGTATAATATACAGTATTTTTTAATCAAAATATCTAAGCCTATCCATTCCAGTAAAGCTTGGAGTAAGTTTATTATTTATCTTTACGTATGCCTTAAGGCTTGGTGGATGCACTTCGTCAATCTTGAAGAGAAGCCTGCACTGACATGCGGAGGAGAAATATATGCCATGTTGAGACATTACGGAGATTCAATCAGTCTCTTTGACTGCTCATGTGCAGAAATAGTCCTATATGGTCTGAATCAAAAAAGCAGAAGGCTACTTATTTAGGTACACAGAAGGAATGCAGGGAAGAGAAATAAAAATGATAAGAGATCTAGAGACTAAACCTGACAATGAACGTTGCAGGGAACTAGGTATATTCTGCCAAACAAAGATAAGTTTTAGGGGTGACATGATAGTCACATAGGAATTGGCCTTCTGTTCAGATTGCACCAATTACAACAGTGAAAATAATGGAGATATGTTTCAACCAGAGGAAAAAGTTGGAATGGATACCCAAGTGCAGAAATTATATTTTAGCTTCCATAGCTTGTTTTAATGGGTTGATCTGGGGCTAAATCATAAAGCAAGGATTAAAACAAAACTTCATGTTACAAATTTCAATCTTCATCCAGAGTTATCTTTTTTTTTAAAAAAGCAGTTCCATTCAATAAATATATAATAAGGTACATTAACACAAAATGTACCCCCCTGCTTTCCAAGCCATTTCTGTTATGGGAGACATTGGAACTAACACAAAGCAGAATGAAATTCAATTAAGGAGGCAGCATGGTGCATCAGCTGTGATAGAAATGGACTAATTGAGAGAACGAAAACTCTGCCAATTCTGTGGAAGCTTGGAAAGGAATCGGAAGTCCCTACGTGCCGTTCATTTGATTTTCTGTGCCTAGAGTGTTAGGCCTAAACTCAGGAACCCAGAATTCATTGTTTAACACACAAAGCCACTCATCACTTCTCATCCAACTTTACAGGACTGCTGTGAGAAAGAAAAAAAAGATAAATTGCCCCGTATAAAGGTAAGCGATGTGTGAGGTTCTACTAGGAAGTCATTACCATTGATAATGTTTGTATTAGCGGTGGGTTGCACTTAGCGTCACCACTGGTTCCCTGATTGTGCAATCCATGGCCCCTGAGACAACCAGCTGATTGTCGGAGCTTATGCAGGCCCTGCACACTGTGCACGCGTGTGCAAATTGCCTTTTGCCATAAAAACAGGTATAGAGTGCGGACGGGTGGGCCAAAAGAGCCACCCTACTGGTTCACTCTCAGCTGCTCTGGGGCGCTACCGGTTTGGCCAAACTGGCAGCAACCCACCTCTGGTTTGTATGATGACTGGGGTTTAGGGTTGTCACACAAAGCATAAGAATACAGGGCACCTCCTCCCAGGATGTCATTACTATTGATGTTTGTGTAATGATTGGGTGGTAGACCTGTCACTCAAAGCATGAGAATACAGGGCACCTCCTCCCAGGAAATTATTACTATTGATAATGTTTGTGTGATGATTGGGTGTTAGAGTTGTCATTCAAATCATGAGAATGCAGGTTACCTCCTCCCAGAAAATCATCACCATTGACAATGTTTGTGTGATGGTTGGGTGGTAGATCTGTCACTCAAAGCATGGGAATACAGGATATGAGTCCACCCACTTTCCCGTGCTATTTTCCTATCTTTATCTTCTCGGCTGATTCACGATTCTTCAGCGAATCAGCAATAAACTGAACCAATTGTTAAACCGGGAGGATCCCACCACTAGAGTCCTTGACTTATGACCACAATAAAGTCTGGAACTTTGATGTTAAGTTGAGGATTACTTGTATTGCAATGGTTTGTATACAAGTCAAATGTTTCCTTTAGGGAGCATTTATGCAGACGGAAAAATGGTGAAGTACAGAAATGACCTAGATAATATAAGACACAACATGCAGGCTGCACTTAAAATAAGGTTACGACTGAGCAACAAACAAGCCCAATTTTCTTATAATAGTGGCCGTATGTTATTTTAAAAGGGTATTTTTCATGTCTGGCTCTCCATCTGGAAAAACAAAACCCAATTTAGTGCCATCGTAGTTATTTTAAGATGAGCTCTTTGCAAATACGTATTATATCTGTAGCAGTGATTTTTATTTTTTATTTTAACTGTGAAATACTTAACAGCCTATTAGGGAAATGGATGCAGTTTCTGCCTCTTGGTAAATTAGTTTTAGACAGTGTTTTTCTTCCTGGCAGAGCCTCTTAGAACCGATGTACAAAAATCAGTAAAATACTGATAAGTAGTAAAGTCTCCAAAATAATAAGGAAGAAAGCTAGGCTAGAAACCACTACATACAGCTAAGTCCTCCTCTTGCAACAGTTTGTTTAATGACCCTTCAAAATTGCCTCAGCAGCGAAGAAGGTGACACAACCATTTTTCATACTTACAACTTTTGCACCATCCCCCATGGTCACATGATCAAAATTCAGACTCTTGGCAACTAAGACGTATTTATGAAGATTGCAATGTTCTGGGTTCATCTAATCCCGTTTTGTGACCTTCTGACAAGCTATGTCAGTAGGTTCACTTAACCGTGTTACTAACAAGCTGCAGTGATTCACTTAATGAGAAGAAAGGTCATAAACGGGGCAAAACTCACTTAACAAATGTCTTGCTTAGAAATACATGCTTAGAAATAGAAACAGATAATTGTTGGTAATGATCACTCAGACAAAGATGATTAGGCGACCGGAGGCTAAAACTTATGAAGAACAGTTGCAGGAACTGGGTATGTCTAGTTTAATGAAAAGAAGGACTAGGAGTGACATGATAGCAGTCTTCCAATATCTCAGGGGTTGCCACAAAGAAGAGGGAGTCAAGCTATTCTCCAAAGCATCTGAGGACAGGACAAGAAGCAATGAGCATAAACTAATCAAGGAGAGAAGCAACTTAGAACTAAGAAGAGATTTCCTTTCAGTTAGAACAATTAATCAGTGGAACAGAAGTTGCCTCCAGAAGTGGTGAATTCTCGAATACTGGAAGTTTTAAAGAAGAAATTGGATTGGGTTTCCTGCCCAAGAAGGGGGCTGGACTAGAAGACCTCCAATGTTCCTTCCGACTCTTATTCTATTCTATTCTATTCTATTCTATTCTATTCTATTCTATTCTATTCTATTCTATTCTATTCTACTTTACTCATTAGATTTTTAGCCTGCAGACTCTCCATCGCTTACCCCAGGGGTCCTCAATCCCCAGGCCATTTGGAACCAGGTTGCACAAGCAAAGTGTGAGTGTGTGAGCGGGCGCCTCTCCACCTGTGCAAATTGTGGACACACACTGCTTGTGTGGAACTATCCCCTCTCATACATCCCCATGGTCCCCAGTGCTGGTCCAGAAAGCTGGAAAGATCAGGGACCACTGCAGTGACGGGATTCAAATAATTTAACAACCGGTTCTCTGCCCTAATGATTTCTTCCAACAACCAGTTCACCAAACTGCTTAGAAAGTTACCAACCGGTTCCCCCGAAGTGGTGCAAACTACACCACTTCAGACAAATGGCTATCCAACATCTTCTTAAAGACTTCCATTGTTGGGACATTCACAATTTCTGGAGGCAACTTCTGTTCCACTGGTTAATTGTTCTCACTGTCAGGAAACTTCTCCTCCGTTCGAAGTTGCTTCTTTCCTTGATTAGTTTCCACCCATTGCTTCTTGTTCTACCCTCAGGTGCCTTGGAGAATAGTTTGACTCCCTCTTCTCTGTGGCAACCCCTGAGATATTGGAAGACAGCTATCATGTCTCCCCTAGTCCTTCTTTTCATTAAACTAGACATACCCAGTTCCTGCAACCGTTCTTCATATGTTTTAGTCTCCAGTCCCCTAATTATCTTTGTTGCTCTTCTCTCTGCATTCTTTCTAGAGTCTCCACATCTTTTCTACATCGTGGCAACCAAAAAAAAACTGAATGCAGTTTTGGGTAGAGAACTACCCAGAGGTGAAATGCTCTGAAGTCTGCTACCAGTTTGCTTTGCACACGCATGTGCGCCAAACACATGCATCAACCACATGCGCAATCCAGGCGGTAAGAAGTCTTTTCTGAGTCTGCAAAGGTAAGTAGAACAGCGAGGGGGGGGGGGAAGAACACTGTCCTAGGTGATTTAGATTCACTAGAAAGCAGGATTAGGAGCCGAGGTGGCACAGTGGGTAGAGTGCAGTACTGCAGGCCACTAGCTGACTGCTAGTTCAGCAGTTCAGTGGTTCAAATCTCACCGGCTCAGGGTTGACTCAGCCTTCCATCCTTCCGAGGTGGGTAAAATGAGGACCCAGATTGTTGTTGGGGGCAATATGCTGACTCTGTAAACCGCTTAGAGAGGCCTGAAAGGCCTATGAAGCAGTATATAAGTCCACTGCTATTGCTATTGCTATTGCTTTATATTCGCACGGCACAGCTGATTGTTGCACAGCTGATCATTGGAACTTTAAAAAAACTTTCAAGGCATTTTTTACTTTAAAAGCATTTAAAAAATGCTTAAGAAAGTAAAAAAAAAGTTCTGACAATTATCTGTGTGACAATTAGCCTGTGCTGCGTAATTTGACAAATCTGACTTTCCACCTTGACTTTGCGTTTCAGAAGTTGGCTGGGAAGGTCACAAATAGTGATTATACGACCCTGAGATGCTGCAACCATCAAAAATGGTTGGGTTGCCTGATTTTGATCACATGAGGATGTGTGACAGTCATAATTCATAAGTGTGGAAAATGTTCATAAGCCACTTTTTTTAGTGCCATTGTAGTTTCAGTCACTATACAGAAGGTTATTAAGTCAAGGACTACCTTATCCAAGGCTGAATTTGAAAACATGCAGAATAAATGCTCTAACCACTGATTTATGGCGACTTTGCATAAACTTTAAAACTGTGTGAGGTAGCCTATCTCTTTCTAATGCTGAACAAGCTCTAAAGCTTCTATTAAAACTAACAGGTTTTACTTTATTTTTTTGGAACAGCAGCTCATATTAATCTAAAAACCTAGAGGATTTTCTGCATATAATATCTTTAATACTCCAAAAGCTGACACTGTTTGGGGCAAAAATAATGTTGTGGAGCTGCCTGATCTGCAGCAAAAAATCTTCCTCGGACTGAATGCTGAATCGGAAAAAAAAAAAAGTTCATTTGGAACTTTAAAATTTATCATTACGTTGATGTTTCTCTGAGGGGCCACTGACTTTTAGCCTTACAATCTATCCTCTGCATATATATTTTTTTAAAGTAATCTAACTCTCTCACACATATCTCTAACAGGACTTGGCAATGAATCCTGCAATAATTTACATTTTGCACAAACTCTCCTGCACACATTTTAGCTGCGTATAGAAGTAGAAAACACTTTTTAATGTTTTCAGATGTTTTATTATTCTTTAATATTTTCTATGGCTGCGTAGAATATTGTTCCTGGGCTTCTAAATCAGTGGTGGGATTCAATTCTTTTTTTACTACTAGTTCTGTGGGCGTGGCTTGGTGGGCGTGGCAGGGGAAGGATACTGCAAAATCCCCATTCCCTCCCAATCAGCTGGGACTTGGGAGGCAGAGAATAGATGGGGGAAGGGCCGGTCAGAGGTGGTATTTACCGGTTTTCCGAATTAATTAAAATTTCCACTACTGGTCAGAACCTGTTGAATACCACCTCTGTTCTAAACTAATTATGGCTATAATTAGAACTGTAATTTCTGTCCCTAAATGATGATGTCATTAAATCACATGACTGGACCTTATTTTACAGTCACATTTATCATGTTCATTAAGTGAATCTGGCTTCCTTAATTCCAACATTGCTCGTTGGAAACCAGCTGGGAAAGTCGAAAATTGCAGTCACATGACTTTAGGTTTTGCAACCAGTTGTATATGTGAGCTGGTCGCCAAGCACCTGATTTATGATCAACTGGAGTGGTATGATGGTCATAACTTCAACGGCAGATTGCATTTTCTGTTGCTTTTGTAACCCCATCATTACATGGGTTGTAAGTTGAGGACTACCTGTAGTTTTGCATGCTAACTGCCTTGTTATATTGTTCCGAGAATTTATTAATAAAAATTGCCTTTAATACGCACTCTGTGCTTTAAACTTTTGCAAGATGGATTATCTTGTATTTGGTAATATCACCCATATTTATGTAGGGCATCACTGTAAATTAAATTTTCTTCTTGTGAAATGATACACCCTGGTTCATTGATTATACTCCATTGCATTATGGATATGGAGAGCCCATGGTTTTGTGGTTGACATAAATGATTAAGAGCGAGGATCTGGGCTATGCATTGGCAGAGTGGTTTGACAAGGTCAAAACAAGGTTTCTTTGAGGTGGCTGCAGAGCTAGTGATAAATTCAGAAGAATAAAATTAAAATGTGGAAAATTCCTGGCTCCCCACAGTTGAGAAAGCCCGCCAGGAAATATTTCTTGGTTAGGATCTCCTCCGAGTCAGTGGTTCAACGACCTGAATTGACAAGTTGAAATCTCTACTTTGTGAAGTGCCTCGGGGCCATCTTCTCTCTTCACTTCTTTTTAACATCTAGATTAAACTGCTGGGGGAGGAATTGGTTGATATGAGGGCCTATATTTTCCATGTGCTGATGATACCCAGCTATTTCTTTTGGCCCCAGGCCAAACGGGCAACAGAGTCAAAATGCTGTCTCAGTGTCTGCAATCAGTCAGGGTTTGGATAGGGAAGAAGAGATGCAGATTAAATCCCTCCAAGACTGAGATACTTTTGTTTGTAGGCCCATTGATTCCTGAAAAACACCGTCTTTGACATCGAAAGGAATTGTATTGACCTAGGCTTCACCAAATCACGAACCAGACTCCTTGTCCCAACAAAACCGCTTTTTATTAAGCTTAATGTGAATTCCTCTCTTTCACATCCAGCAAAGTCCAGGCAAACAGTCTTTCAAGGGTGAATTTACAACCACAGACCTTATCAGGCTTGGAGAGCTGCCAGGCCGATATCTTCCAAACGCAACGGCTGTACAAGAAAATACTTGGCAAGGAGTCTCCGAGAGTCACGAAGAAACCTTCACACTAATTAAGTGAAACAATTGTCTCCGGCAAACTCCACTCCCCTTTCGCTCATCTTTATTCCCTATGGGAGGAGCCATTCATCGTCCACCTGTGCCTTTTTTTTTTTTTTTTTTTTGAAATTTAATATATTTTATTCATTTTTTCACATTCCATTTGCAATCACTTATATACAGGGTATTTACTATAAGAAAAGGAAAAAAAAGGGAATAAAACGAACAAATAAAAAGGAAACACAACTCATCATTCACAACCCCACCTAACCCTTCCATCCTCCATACACCCCATCTACCCCCTCCAACTTTCCTTTCTCCCTCTAACACTCCCCTCCTACTTCCCTTTCCCCTCAAACCTTCCTTCTCCCCTTACTCCCCAGACACCCTCCTTACATTCCCCTTACTCCTTCCTTACTCCTCCCTCTTCTTTCCCTCTACCTCCCTCCTTGGTGTATGCCTTTATTCGAGTGTTGTTTGATCTGATAAAAGTAAAATGAACCAAGGGGAAAAAAAAAAGAAAAGAAAAAAAGAACCACCGTATATAAATACATTCTTGTTCTTATTAAGACTATGTTAACACCCCCCCACCCACCCCCACAAATCCCCATCCCTAATCCTCCCGACTTCCCAGGGCCCACACCTGGCACTACCTTCTGTCTAAAATATCTTGTATACATATGGATTAAAAAATAAAAGTAACATGTCAAAAGAAAGAAAAACAGAAAAAAAAGAAGAGAGAAAGGAAAAGAGAAAAGAAAAAAAAAGAAAAAAAAAGAAACCACTCTTTGTGTTGATCTCAGCCCCCCATCTTTATCTATGCTTAAATAGTATAAATCATTCTATCTATATTTTATTCTCGTCTCTTACTTCTTTGCTATTTACCCCAACCTTCTGTAGACTCTCCCGTTCCTCTTCCTAAACCTCATGATCCCTTCCGATAAAATTTAAGCAACGTGGTTCATGCCACATATTCAAATATGACTTTACAGAAGAGTAATCAAACTTTCCCTTCTAGTAAAATTTAAACAGCGTACATGATCTTTCTTAACCTCCTTTTCAAACAGTAATTCAAAATAATCTAGCCAGGCTTCCCCTTCTTAGTAAAATTAAGCAGCGTAGATCAAATATTACTTTACACAGAAATCAATTTGTATCTTAAGATAATTCCAACCGACTTTCTCTTCTAATAGGATTTAAATAACGTAGTTCATTCCACATGCATTTTACCCTCATCCCTTACTTGTCTGATATTTACCACTATCAAATTTATACTAGCATTTGTTTAAAATCTAACTCAAAGCAATTTCAACCAACTTTCCCTTCTAATAAAAGTTAAATAGCATGGATCATTCCACATATTCAAATAATACTTTCAGCAAGAGTCAGTTAACCTTCTGTTTTAAAGTAGTCCCTTCTAACAAAGTTTAAGCAACATAAATCATTCCGCATTCTTTTTACACTTATCTTAAGATAATCCCAACCGGCTTTCTGTTCTAATAAGCTTTAAACAACGTAAATCATTCCACATATATTTTACCCTCATCCCTTGCTTGTCTGATGTTTACCACTATCAAATTTATGCTAACGTTAATTTAAAATCTAGCTCAAAGTAGTTTCACCCAGCTTTCCCTTCTAATAAGAATTAGTCCGCTTTTTCTACCGGAGAGAGGTCTCAAACCCCCATTCAGTCCTCAACTTTGGCGAGTATTTTGAAATGTCTAAATTCTCGATCTCCGTTTTTCTGCTTCTCCGAGGGAGGAAGGGCTACCCCCTCCATCTTGCAGCCCCATGGCCTGTCGCTTGCCTTCTCCTTCCGCTTGTCTCTCCTCTCTTCCAAGTGAGTCAGGAAATCCCGCCTTCAGAGTCCTACAATAGAAATCTTGAGCCTCCGAAACAGAGTTAAGACGAAATCTTTGATTCTCAAATGTAACCGTGATACCGGCAGGGGCCTCCCATCTGTATCGAATCTGTTGACTCCTAAGCTCCTTAGTTAAAAAGGTATAGTCCCTTCTTGCTTTCAGCATCTGGAAAGGAATATCTTTGAAGACAATCAGGTCCTGGTCATCAACTCGGAGACTGTTATTATGAAACTTTTGCACAATCGCATTTCTAGATTCTTTTGTAAAGAAATGTATAATTATGTCCCTCGGGAGCTGTCGCTGTTCCGCTATCAATGAGTTCTGGCGATAGATTTTCCGAATCTGCCAATCAAAGTTAAGTCCCGGGCTTCCCACCGCATGGCTGAAGGCTTCGGCAAAGGTCTGTTTCAGATTCTCTTGCTCCTTTTCACGGAATCCTCTGACTCTTATTGCGAATGCCTTCCTATTAAAATTTATCATCATAAGCTGTTCTTCATTGTCTCTAATTTTTTGTTGTAAAATTTGAATATTGGTAGTCAAATTAAAATTAGCCTTCTCCAAACTTTCCAATTTGTTCTCAATTTCAGCAGAGTAATCTGACAGGGCAGACACGGCTGCAAACGTATTCGCCTTCATTTGATTAACTTTAGACTTTAAATCATCATATAGTTCCAATACAAATTCCTTAATTTCTTGTTTAAAGGCATTAAACATTTTAAGGAGATATTCCTGTGTTAAAAATTCTCCAGTAGAGGGCATAGGAGACAAAGGCTGTGGTTCCAGTAAAAATTCTTTAAATTCTTTAGACACATTTGTAGCAAGACGCTTCTTTGACCTGGGTGCCATAATAAATAAACAAGTAAGCAGCGCTTTGCTCCCTTCTGTTTCCAAAGAAGAAGGGTTTATTTTGTTAAGGAGCGGTCTGCAGGCAGGTAAAACCAGCTAAGTACAACCACTATCAATCACCCACGGAGAGAAATCGCCATTTTGAAGTCCGTTTAGACAAAGAAGTCTCTAAGACAGATGGTGCTGGTATTTAAGATAGTAATAAAAGCATAAATCTCACAGGAGTGGGACCCGCCCGTATCAACCTAGCTTGAAAAAAACTTTGTTTTGTCCTGGGGGGGGCTAGCCTGTCTGGGGCTGCCAAAAAAAAAAAAAAGGCAGCTGAGAAGAACTGGCTGGAGATAAAAGCTCCGCTCCGGCTGGATCTAATCTCTATCCACAGCCAAAAAAAAAGAAAAAGGCTGTGGTTTACGAATAGACCCTTGCCTACAGAGCTACTCCCTGCCCCTTTCTTAGCCAAAAAGGGGAGATATCTATGATCTTATTTAGATATACAAACCAGATCTCTGAGGAGCTCGGTGGAGCCCTCCTCGGCAACAGGCCACGCCCCCAGGAAGTCCACCTGTGCCTTTACTCCCGAGTCAGCTCTTGTTTCTTAGCTGTTCCCTTCTCCTGGAAGCTCTGCATATGCGCACATTGGAACAGGCTCCAGCTGTTCTTCTGCCCCACTGATCTCCAACTCTGAAGGCAGCTGATAACTGCTGGATGGCGCTGGCCCTATCATTGCCTCCGATGCCAGAGCTTTCCCTAGATTCCAGGACTGGCCCATGTTCCACCCCAATCTCCTCAATGTCTGAGTCTGCCACCGGCTGTGCCGGTGGGCCACAACAGGAATTGTACTCTCCTATTCAGAGACAGCTAGTAGTTTGGAGATCTTCCTAAAGTCATAGCTCCTATTTAATAAGGAGGTTGGAGCTTTAGCAAGGAAGGCTTTGCCTAAATATATCATATATGCTAAAGATGGCCATGCTTGAGTCAATAGGCTCTCCTTACACCCTAATCACCTGTTGCTTGGATTACTACATTGCGTTGTGCACAGGTCTGTCCTTGAAGAATATTCAGAAGGTACATTTCATAAGGGGCCTGTCTGGGTGATAATACCTGTATCTCAATATACCTCAGTGATCCTACTTCTTATCACTATTTTCCAGTTGGATACGTAGTAAATTCAGCTGTAAGGCTATTCCTGGTGTTGGACCTGGAGGGAACACCTTATTTAGTATTTATCTTCCTGTGCACCTATGAGACTTTTGCTCTGTTTATATACAAGTGGCTTGCCTTGTCAGTGTTGGTGGGAGTGGTCCAGTGGTAGGATTCAGCCGGTTCGCACCTATTCGGGAGAACCGGTTGTTAACTTTCTGAGCAGTCCAGAGAACTGGTTGTTGGAAGAAATCTCCTTTTGATTTTCCCCCCCACTTTGCAGGGCTAATCTTGTAAGGAAGGCAGGAAGGAAACATTCTGGTGTTGTTTCTAGCCTCATCTGTATTGAAACTGCCTCTCCGGTTAACCCTTATTACATTGTAACAGCTAAGGCCAACCTCCCATTGACATGAATGACGTTGAGTTGGCCATGATCACCCGGTTACATGACCCCTGAGCCATGCCTACCCAACTGATCATTAGGGCAGAGAACCAGTGGTTAAATTATTTGAATCCCATCACTGGAGTGGTCTTTTTATTTTTTTTAATAAAAATGTCAAATTAACGTGTGAACAGTGAGACATCTGGGCAACATACATTCCAATACAAAGAAAACTGATCAGATGGGGTATTATTATTACATTCAATCAATTTATATAATTTCCATAACAATATACATCTATATTAGGTAACAATCTTTCATTATTCAGTTATCCCACCTATTTCTCATTATTACTTTCATTTTATCAAATAAAAGTATAGTACATTAATATTCCCTTTATTTCTACCACCACTTAGCCTAGCTTTTAATCATATCACCCTATAAAAAGCTCCCCCCTTCTTTCCTGTCTAACTTCTAATCATGTCACCTGCCTACAAAAAGAGGAAGAAAAAAGCATTGAGAGGGAGAGAGAGAAGGGAAAACAAATTGAAACAGCAACTGATAAAAGGAACCATCTTTCCATCATCACTTGCCTGTTTTATGATTTAATTGCTATGCTTTAAAAGAAAGAGGGGGGGGGAGGAGGAAAAACAAGTCAAAAGAACAATAAGGAAGGAAAAGAGCTCAACTACCCATTGTCTCTTGCCCACTTCGACACCTCAGTTGCTATGCTTTTATTTTTATTTTTTTGACCTGTCCCCCCATTCTTCTCTTGAGTCTCCCTCTATATTTCTTGGATGTCCAATCTAAGTATTCCTCTGGTGGGAGTGATCTTGATGGTTTCTTGATTTAGCTGTTGTTTTCCATTTGATCTTTTGTCTGAGCTAGCACTTCCTTCATTGGAGTATTGTTTACTGCTTGGTTGTTAGTCTGGTATTACTTCCATGTTAATCCAAGAGGAAAACACCACTTTCACCAACACCGACAAGGCAAGCCACTTTATATAAACAAAGAGCAAACTCTATTGCCTTGTAGCACTCATGACGTTACCTAGTTTGGTAATTAAAGGCCTGCAAGAAAACCACCAATCTCAGAGACCGCCTAGGATCTCACAGTTCAACTCTGAGTACAAATATTCTTCTTTGTTGGTTCCTTAAACTGTTCGACCCATCACCCCTTTTCCAGTCTTGAATGATACCACTGTCACCCCAAGAAAACAAGATTAAAAATTACTCCAAGAGATCCAGGATAGGTCCAAATTATTCCTACCACCGCTCTAGTGCAGGAGGAGAGGATGATCCGATTGGTAAAAGGGTTAATAGGGGGCACAGCATTCTATTTTTTATCTGTCTTTTTTAATGTATGCTCAAATTAGTTCCCCTTTCTCCTACAGATGCCTTCGTCTTGTGATGAGATTGTTGGCTGCCTAGGAAATTGCTCAGCACACAGTTGAAACAAACAAACAAACAAACACACTACAGGCAGGGATGGGTTCTGGCAGTCACTACTGCTGGTTTGCTCATGGCCGGGCAGACAAACTTAATGCGTGCTGTGCGCACATGCACAATAAAAATTGCTTTGTGTGCATGCGCAGAAGCAAAAAAACAAGATGGCAGCGCCTATGACACCACCAGGAGAACCAATGTGAGGGCGTGGCAGGCCTGGGTCACTGCCGGTTCCAGCGACCCAGGCCGCCAAACCACTACCGCTTCAGCTGAACAGTGCAAATCAGTAGGAACTCATCAACTAACTACAGGTAGTTCTCAACTTACAACCATTTGTTTACCCCACAGGTGCTTTTTCAAGAGGCAACTGGACTTTTCTTTGAAGACGTTTCGCTTCAGATGAAGAAGCTTCTTGGATGAGAAGCAAAATGTCTTCAAAAGAAAAACCAGGAAGTCCAGTTGCCTCTTGAAAAACCACCTTTGGGGCAACTATGACCTGGGTGATTGAGACTCTCCACAGACAATCATTTGCTTAGTGACCCTTCAAAGTTACAACAGCACTGAAAAATGTGACATGACACTTTTTCACATATATGTTGTAGCATCAGCATGGTCACGTGATCAAAATTTGGATGTTTGATAACCGTGTCATATTTATGACGGTTGTAGTGTCCCGGGGTCAAGTGATCCCCTTTTGCGACCTTCCGAGAAAGCAAAGTCAACGGGGAAGCCAGATTGACTTAACAACTGTGTTACTAACTCAACAACTACAGTGTTTCACTTAACATGGGTGGCAAGAAAAGTCATAAAAATCAAACAAAACTCACTTTACAGCTGTCTAGCTTAGCAAGAGAAATTTTGGGCTCAGAATGTGGTTGTAAGTCAAGGGCTACCTACAGCTGGGTCCAAAGCAGTATCTGGAGAGCTCCTGGGATTCCTAGAGGGAGGTTCTTCCTTGCCAAGTCCAGCATATTGTCTAGAGATGAAGATCCTTGAGTTTTAGTCAATGAAATACAAGGAATGAGGAGTGGAAAACAGCAGAGATAAGTTGTAGTTGGCTCTGTACCGAGAAATCCTTTCTGTCACCATAATGCCTTGGTCCTTCTTCTCCTTGGTTTTCCTTCATACCCAGTAGCCTTTAATGATTGAGGGAGGACTCAAAATGTGCATCTACTCACTCTTCATTCATGAGCATCGCCATGCATCACCCCAGGTCCTGCAATTCTCAGAGAGAGATTGACTCTAGTCCCCCAGGGCAGGATCTCCAACCATGGCAACTTTAAACCTAGTGGACTTCAACTCCCAGAATTCCCCTAGCAGCAAAGCTAGAAATTCTAGGAGTTGAAGTCCACCAGGCTTAAAGTTGCCAAGGTTGGAGAGACCTCTGCCCCAGGACATTTCTGTGGCTAAGAAGGGATTAGAGCCACCTCTAAATTATAGCCCTAACCTGCTCTGCTGGATTTCAGCGTATGAATTCTTCGGATCATATGAGAATCAAATTGGTCTTGCTATTAGACAAGAGTTATCAGTGCTGGATGACTGGATGACCTATCAGCAACAGGGCTGCATGGTTGAATCAGCAAAGTAAGCCAAGAGGCCATATGGGATCCCTCTTAATTCACATTTGTGACTGACTTTGCAGCAAAGGAAGACAAGAAGTCATAGTGAATAGTTTCTTACCAGCTGCTGGCCTTTGGGTCCCCATCCCGCAAATTGGAGCTTTGCATTGCTAACCTCGGGAGGGTAGAGATTTTGAGGCTCCCTGTAAACGAATAAAACATTGGGAGATTTTAATAAGATCCTGCACCTCTGCTGTCCTTAATGGGATCTACTGTGACAAGTTCAAATTCACCACTATGTTCTTTACTCTTTATAAAACTGGAGGATACAGAGCCATGCTACTCCTCCGTATGCCTGTAAAACATGGACTTTCTGTCGAAGGCATGCAAAACACTTCAACCATTTCCACACGACAAACCTTCATAGAATATCAGATAAAGTACAGGTAGTCCTCGACTTACGTCCAGACTCTTAGCGGACAGTTAAAGTTACATTGAGTGCCCCCACCCCAAAAGTACTTACAACTCAGTTCTGAAATTACAATGACAAAAATCTCTCAGGGCATGCATAATCAGCTGTGAATGCTTCCAAGTTTATCTCACTTGAAATAATTATGCATAATTTAGCTCAGTGGTAGTCAACCTGGTCCCTACCGCCCACTAGTGGGTGTTCCAGCTTTCATGGTGGACGGTAGGGGTTTGCTGTAACTCTGCTTTATAAACTTTATAAAGTAAAGTTACTTCCCTACTTTATAAATCACTATTACTGTGGAACCGGTGGGCGGTTAGAAAATTTTACTACTAACAGAGATACAAAAGTGGGCGGTAGATATAAAAAGGTTGACTACCCCTGGTTTAGCTAAATAAGAATGAGTTTTCCACTGAGTTATTCTAGTGGAAGGGAACTTAAGAGGTCTTCTAATCCTACCCCATGCTCAGGCAGGAGACCCTATATCATTCCAGACAAGTGGCTGTCCAGTGCCTTCTTAAAACATCTCCAGTGATGGAGCACCCACAACTTCTGAAAGCAAGTTGTTCCACTGATTAACTGTTCTGGCTGTCATGAAATTTCCCCTTAGTTCTATATCAGGGTAATGATGATTTAAAGCTGACCACTCTATGTTAGGCTAATGCAACTGTAAAGCTGATGAAATGTAAGACTGATGCAATGTAGATGAATCAGCATTGGTATAGCCACTTGAAGACCGTGAAGGGGTCCACATGAGGCTTTACCACTTTAAGAGGTGTCTATATAAAGGAGGCCATGCCATGAGAGGTGGTATCTCTCTCTCTTCGTGTATCTCTCTCCTTGTGTCTGGTATCCATTTGCTAAGTTCTCCGCGTGGTGTTAAGAAGAAGATAGATTACTTGTCAGGTATTTGCTACCACGTATGTATGTATCTTTATATGTCTTGTATATAAACCACTGTTCACTGTTTAAGGCTCTTTGTACTATATTATGCTCCTGGGTTGTCTCCTAATAGTATTCATGCTGCAAACGCTCTGATATTCTAATAGGCTCTTTCCTTGATTAGTTTCCATCCATTGCTTTTTGTCTTGCCTTCAGGTACTTTGGAGAATAGCTTGACCCTCCTCGTCTTTGTGACGGCTCCTCAAATATTGGAACATTGCTATCACATCTAGGCCTTCTTTTCATTAGACTAGACATACCCAATTCCTGTAACCATTCTTCTTATGTTTTAGCCCCCCTCCCTCCCCATACTAATTATATCTTGTTGCTCTTCTCTGCACTCTTTCCGGAATCTCAACGCCTTTTCTATATTGTGGTGACCAGAGAATTGGATGCCGTATTCCAAGTGTGGCCTGACTAAGCCTTTGTAAAGTGGTACTAGAACTTCATGGGATCATGATTCTGCCCCTCTATTAATGCAGCCTACGATTGCATTGGCTCTTTTGGCTGCTGCTGCACACGGCTGGCTCATATTGAAGTCCCCTAGATACTCCAAGATCCATCTCACAGTTACTGTTACTAAGTCAGGTTTCACCTAGTCAGTACCTACACAGTTGGTTTTTCTTGCCTAAGTGTGAAACTTTACTTTCATTTTGTTACACAGGGCCCAAACTTCAAGTCTGTCAAGAACTTTTTGGATCTTGAGATTGTCTTATGGGATGTTGGCCCATATTCCTGCCAGCTTAGTGTCATCTGCAAATCTGATGAGTTCCCATTTTATTCCCTCGTCTAGATCATTTATGAAGATGTTGAAGAGTACTGGGCCTAAGGCATAACCTTGGGGAACCCCACTGCTTACTTCCCTCCATGATGTTCTTCTGGATGTACTTCTGTCAGTGACTATATGTTGAGTATATGCCAGTCAGTTACAAACCCATCTGGTGGTAGTGCTGTCTATCCCACATTTTTCTACCTTGCGATCTACTTTATCAAATGCTTTACCAAAATTTAAGTATACTATTCCACAGCATTTCATGATCCAGTAATTTGGTCACTTTGTCAAAGAATGAGATAAGATTTGCTTGGCATAATCTGTTTCTGATGAACCCCTGGACTGCATGGAGATCAAATCATCCATCCTAAAGGAAATCAACCCTGACTGTTCTTTTGAAAGGACAGATCCTGAAGCTGAAGTTCAAATACTTTGGCCACCGAATCAGAAGAGAGGACTCACTGGAAAAGACCCTGATGTTGGGAAAAAGTGAAGGAAAAAGGGGAAGAAGAAGGTAGAGGATCAGACAGCATTAGATGCAATGAACCTAAATTTGAGCAAGTATAACAGTGGAGGACAGGTGCTATTGTCCATGGGGTTGCGAAGAGTCAGGCATCACTTAGTGGCTGAACAATAACATACATTCTTCCCTGCCTATTTCTTGTTGACCTTCTGTATGTTCTTTTGGTATTTTCCATCTTTAGTAAATGAAATCAATGTAGCGTTGAAGAGTCTATTTTCTTTGACTCGTTGATCATTCCTTTATGATCTAATTTGTAGAGTCTTAATCTATGAAGAAAAAGATGTGGTGTACATTTGCCACTATAACAATGAATACAGGAACATCTCTTCGATTCCTCTTAAGTTCAAGGTAATTTGAACTTAATGGTATTATTTAACTATTTAGCGTTAATGATGTTAATTACTTTGCGTGTCATTTACTTAATTTCTCCCAGGATATTTATTGAGTTGGAATGCATGTAGTGCCTAGCTCTCAAAAAGTGTGTGTGTGTGTGTGTGTGTGTGTGTGAGTGTGTGAGAGAGAGAGAGAGAGAGAGAGAGAGAGAGAGAGAGAGAGAGAGAGAGAGAGAGAGAGAGAGATTGAGAGAGATTATATCACATAATTTAGCCATGGTGCAAAAGATAGGAACTTCTAAGCCTATCATTATATATGTTTTAATATTTTAGTACAGATAGTCCTTGACTTATGACTACAATTGAGCCCAAAATTTCTGTTACTAAGCGAGACATTTGTTAAGTGAGTTTTTGCCCCATTTTACAATCTTATTAAGTGAGTCACTGCAGCTGTTAAAATAGCAAACATGGTTTTTCAGTGTCTTCCCCACTGACTTTGCTTGTCAGAAGGTTGCAAAAGGTGATAACATGATATCCTGGGACATTGCAACCGTCATAAGTATGAGTCTGTTGACAAGCATCTGAATTTTGATCACATGACCATGGGGATGCTGTAATGGTTGTACGGGTGAAAAACAGTCATAAGTTATGAACGAAGGGAAACATACATGTCCCAGGATAATGTTGAAGGATCTAATCTGGGTCGGTCACTGGGACCAGAGGTTGTATCTTCCAAGTTTTCGGACTCGTACGGGAGCCCATCTTCATGGAACCTGTCTCTGAGCAGGGGCCCTTTTCCAAGGATTCAATCGCTTGAATGGACCCCTCCTCAGTCAACAGGTGTGCTGATTTACTACCAGCTTATCAAGTACTTAGGAAGTGAGGCAGAGGGGGGTTGCTCCTGGTTCGGCCTGGTAGTAGAATTCAGGCCTGGGTGGCAGAACCACCAGCAACCCAGGTCTGCCACGCCGCTGAATTGGTTCCCTCACCGCTGCTGGGGCACCACCATTTTGTTTTTTAGTGACTGCGCATGCGCAGTTCACTGTAAATTGTTCTGCACATGCGCAAAGAACACTGTACATTGAACAGTGCACATACACGCACGAGCGAAGCTGGCACGAACACATGCGTTGCGTGTGGGTTGCGAACCAGTAGTAAAACCAGCAGCAACCCATCTCTGAAGTGAGGGGTTGGCAGCAGAAGCAAACAACAGCCAATGACTTAACAGCCAGCCATCTACACCCCAATCAACATCTAAAAAGCCACATACAGCAGGTACCCTATAAATACCACTCCCAGAACAGCCCAAAGCACACTCTCTGCTAAAGAGAAGTTCGCTGAAGCTGGGCTCCAGTATGAGTCCAAAAACTCAGAAGACAAAACCACCAGTCCCGATGACCAACCCAGATTGGATCATAAGTCATTTTTTGCCCCAGTGGTATAGTAACTTTGAACTGTTGGAAGAAATGTCCATCTGGGTTCAGTTCCAAGTAGGGAGAAAGACAATGGAAACACGGAGGCTGATTGGAAAGATGGTTTTAATGGTGAAGCAGAACCACCAAGCATGTGTGACTCTGGGTAACTGACCACATGGAGTGGAGATTGAGTGTTATTTACACCCTCTTTTGGGATTTGAACTTGAGCTTCCTGTTCCTGCGGCAAGGACGTGTATTCTATTGGCTGTCAGATTCCCAGGGGTCTATGCCGGGATCATAGCTGAGGTTGTCTGAATTAAAGGTAGTTGAACCTTGCTGGGTGATGTAATGTCCCCAGGTGATTTTGCAATGCAGTGAGCTCTGCTGCTAGATGGGTAGAGGGCTAATCCTATTATGCCCTGGAGGGTCATGTCTTAATCCCATCACCCTGGAGCTGAAGTTCTAACTGTCTTGTAGATAAGGTGGCCCAGTCTTAAATGTGCACCAAATATCTGGTGGAGTCAGGGAGCTGCTCTTTGTCTTTAAAAACATGTTAATCCTTTTCCCATCCAGGGAAATATAATATTCCGCC
Organism: Thamnophis sirtalis; assembly: GCF_051295495.1. Classification (NCBI taxonomy): domain Eukaryota; kingdom Metazoa; phylum Chordata; class Lepidosauria; order Squamata; family Natricidae; genus Thamnophis; species Thamnophis sirtalis. The sequence continues at coordinate 10,918,609 of NW_028261384.1, read as the reverse complement.
TTTTTAATATTTCCTAGAATATTTCATTCTTCTAGGAGAGGGGGTGAGTGCTTTCTACTGTCTACAGTCACTAAATAAATGGTTGTAAGACAAGGACCCTTTGCAATTGTCATTGGTGGCTCCAGTTCTCTCAATTTTGTTATACTAGGTTCATACCTGGTCAGTGACCATAACAAAGAGATCCATTCTAAGTTCACTATCAATGCAAAAAGGAATATGTCACCCAGCTTTAAAGGTGCGTGTGTCTGTGTGTGTCACTCGCTCCCCTTCTTCAATTTTGCAATTTTGGTTGGGAAATTCTGGGAGTTGGAATCTTAAAGCTGTTAAGGTTAAGAAGCACCGCTCCAAACTAACACTAATATTTTTACTATCCAGAAAGAAAGCAAGAAATAAAAAGTTCAAAGGGGGTGGGAGGGGAGAAGAGGAATTTCTGGGTTACATTGTGAAGTGACATTTGGATGGAATATTTCGTAATTGCATGCAGCAATTGGATGACTAATTTGGCATCATGCGCTGTGATCTATTTTGGTGGTCTGTTTCTATTTATTTCCTGGGCAGAGTTATCACAGCTCATTAAGGAAATCAGGCTTCTAAATAATGACCTGGAATAGCTTTTCCTCACTATTCATCTCTTATTAATACTGCTTAAAAAAAAAAAAAGTCAGGTTCAAGGCACATAGAAAACTGCTTGAATACACTTATCTTGAACCAGCTGTTTTTTTAATAGCAGTCTTGTTTTAATATTCCGACCCAGGCAAACTCAGTCCCAATTTTAACTTGGAAAGTGTTGATTAAGCTAAATCCAAACAAACAAACCCCAAAATGCTAAGGAACTAGTTGCTATAGAGAGATGCCTCCTCTATCCCCCCTCCCCCCTTGAACTCTCAGACTAATGAGTTTACAATTATTAATTTTGTCTGGACCTTGTAAGAAAAGATTCGAGACCTCAAACCCAATGGGAATGTATATATTTTTTAAACATAAATTCTATTATTTACTATTGACCACTAGGGGGCACTGTATGACCAGTTTCATCTGGTACTGGGACTCCTCACTACCCTCCATTTTGGACAGTATCTTTTTACTAAATCACAACTCCTTACCAAGAGGAGAAGAGCCTTGGTGGCACAGTGGTTAGAGTGCAGTACTGCAGGCTACTTGGGCTACTGCTAGTTCAGCAGTTCAGCGGTTCAAATGTCACTGGCTCAGGGTTGACTCAGCCTTCCATCCTTCCGAGGTGGGTAAAATGAGGACCCGGATTGTTGTTGGGGGCGATATGCTGACTCTGTAAACCGCTTAGAGAGGGTTGAAAGCCCTATGAAGCGGTATATAAGTCTAACTGCTATTGCTATTGCTATAAGATTCAAATCCTTTGCCCACAGATTCAACTCCTGGTAAGCAGTGATAGTGACAGACAGACAGACAGACAGGCAATCCCTTCTCATGCCTGTGTGTCTTCCACAATCTTGGATCCTCTACCAGAGGCCTGGGAGTTTGAGGATCCTGCACATGATTTTAGCTATTCCTACACATCTGAGATCTGTTGGAGCCCCCTCTCCAGTGGGTTCCAGGCAGTATGGCCCAGTACGGCCATACTGGTAGTAGCCGGGAGCAGCTGACAGCGTATCGGTACAGTGGCTCGCTTGGCCCAGGAGCTCCGACAAGCAGCTGGGTGTCACAGGGACGGTGGATTGCGCATGTATGCACAGTGCACATCATGCACGTGCACAGAGCACATCACACACATGCACGGACAGACCGTGATCAGAGTACTGGTAGCGGCAGTAAGGGCAACCCACCGCTGCCCCTCTCCCAGCTTAGGAGTCACAGCCATGAGTGCTCCTACCATCATTGGGACCACTTTTGTTCTGGCCTGTCAGCTGCCGGTCCCTCCAGCAGCCAAATCAGAGGAGGAGGAGGAGGAGGAGGAGGAGGAGGAGGAGGAGGAGGAGGAGGGGTGGGAGTCAGGGTCAGCTTCAAGAGCTCCGAGGGGGAAGAGGGAATGGGGCTGGCAGAGAGAGAGAGAGAGACAGAGAGGGAGCCTGGGGCAGCCCTCAGATGGAGAGTCAATAGCCCCCAGGTCTGGAGGTGGCTGATGAGGAAGAGGTGAAACAGCTGGGTCCAGTGCCTGATACGCAGATGCACAGAAGGCAGAGGAGAGGAGAGCAGTGGAAATCTATGGGCTGGTCCTTGGGATGGAAGAGCCACTGCTGTTAGTGAAGCTCCACCTTAGCTCTGGGGATAAAAAGCAGGGGGCAGAGATGAATAGATGTGGCAGACAAGTACTCATCTTCCGGCTGGACGGACTTGTTAGCCTGTGGTGAGAAAGAAACTTTCTGCTGGGGCTGCCGACACTCCTAAAAAATAAATCTTTGAGTTAATTTCAGAGAGTTTTGTTATGGTCTGCCGGCGGCCTGCAGAGTTGGCAGCAGAGTCTGACAGTGAGGAGGTTGGGGAGGAACATGGGCCAGTCCTGGAGTCTGGGGAAGGCTCGGACAAGGGCTCTGCATTAGGGGCAGAGAGGGAGCCAGGGTCATCTGGTAGTTATGTGCTGTCTCTGGAGCCTCCGGAGTCTAACATCAGTGAGGCAGAAGAACAGTGCGAGCTTGTTCCCAGTGTGCACATGCGCAGAGCTGTCAGAACGCAAAAAGTTAAGGAAAAAGGGGCGACTCAGGAGTGAGGCTTGGAGATGATTGGCCCCTCCCATAAAAGAGGATCAAACGGACGTGAGCCTTTGCAGGAAGCAGTTAGTTCATATGGTCGGTTCAAGCTCTGAGAACATCTGTTTGATTCTGTGTTACGCTTGGCCTTGCAAAACTAACTGGCAATTAGGTCTCTGGCAGCGTTTCAAGGGAGATAAAGGTGGGTGCTTATCAGCCTTACCCTGAAAGACTGTGGCAACTCGAGCAGACATCTGTCAGACTCTTCAAGCACTGTTTGTGAATCATTACAGGCTGTGAATGACCATAATTCACAGCCATATAAATAAAAGGGGGTTTGGGGGATTAAGATTGTGGTTTATGCTTTCTCTGGAAGCCTAGATCAGGTTTGTTATGTTTGAGGGCAGAACAACTTTGGCCTTGACTTTCCACACACTCCAGTTCCTCATTCAAGTCCTGCTACTCTTCCAGCTTCTCATCGTCCTTCTTCCTGATGTTGCAGTCACTTGGCACCACCACATCTATTTATTTATTTATTTATTAGACTTATATACCGCTTCATAGGGCTTTCAGCACTCTCTAAGTGGTTTACAGATTTTTTTAGCAAATTGAGTCAGCAAATTGCCCCCACAGTCTGGGTCCTCATTTCACCCACCTCGGAAGGATGGAAGGCTGAGTCAACCTTGAGCCGGTGAGATTTGAACCACTGAACTGCAGATAACAGTCAGCTGAAGTGGCCTGTAGTACTGCACCCTAACCACTGCGCCACGTCGGCTCTATCACCATCACAGTTCTCTGGTTTTTGTCTACTACCACGATGTCCGGTTTAATGGCCAGAACTTGCCTGTCCACTTGGATCTGGAAGTCCCACAGGATCTTAGTCTTCTCATTCTTCATGACTTTCTGTGAAGTCTCCTACTTGGGATAGTGTGGCGTGTCAAATTTTTCAACGTTCAATTTCCAAACATTTAAGGGTGCTCAAAAGTCGTGACATGCCTTGTCAAATTTTGGTTACTTTAATATAATTTGCATGTACTTGGTAAGTAACTACGTAAATATCAAAACGTTTTGTTTGTTTCATTTAGGACAGGGTCCAGTCCACACACTATGAAGATGTTCCTGCAAAACTAGCTATTGGGTTGTGTCCCTGAGTGATTGCTGCTCCTGCCTGCATCTTATACCCTGCCACCAGGGGTGAAATTCAGCCGGTTCTGACAGGTTCTGGAGAACCGGTAGCGGAAATTTTGAGTAGTTTGGAGAACCGGCAAATACTACCTCTGGCTGGCCCCAGAGTGGGGAGGGAATGGGGATTTTGCAATATCCTTCCTCTGTTAGGTGCACCAAGCCCACAGAACCAGTAGTAAAACATTTTGAATTTCACCACTGCCTGCCACTATGTGTTGGGACTGTCTGAGGCATCTTTACACATGCAGACGTGCACACACACACAAACACACAGCCTAGCATAGTAATGAAACATCTTCAGGAAAATAACCAAGCTCAGAGACCACCAAGAATGTAGCCCCAATAATGCTTAAGATACAGTATGATGCAACGGAAGGCCTACTCTTATTTTACTGCATCCGATACACATAAAATGGTGCTTTCTGTGTACCACACAGATGATGTCGCCACCATCTCAACTTATTTGACCAAGAAACACCCTTGGGAATGCATGTCTTCTGTAGTATCGGTTGAAAGGATCAGTGAAGGAAGAAGAGCCCAAGACACGTGCAAATAAATGGCTTGGCAAAATGGCACACACATCCTTACTTAGACACACCATGTACCATGTGCCTCTATGAAAAACATGGGTTTTAGATGGTTGCTTGCCAACAGGTAACAGGTTGCCTGTTGCCTTCAATTCCTAGCCATGAGATGGACAGAATGAAACCATATTTTTTGGTCGCAGCAGGTTAGATGACACTTCAAAATAGGAAAAGGCGAAATAAGACAATTCACCCTTGGTCTCCTTCTAAACTTGGCAGGCAAATAGGTATGAGTCAGGATGAGCAAGCTGCTGCTTCTTGCAGACAAAAGGAGGGGGGAGGGGAATTGAGTGAATTTGGGAAGACAACAAGAAAAAAAAAGTATGTATATAGGACTATCTGGAAATCTAATATTGACCAGAGTTCTGGCTGCCAATGGGCATTACTGTTTGAACGGAATTACTCATATGTAATAATGTATACAAGTAATCCTCAACATATCACCATAATGGAGTCTACCCATTATGATCATAAACAGATCCATACAGATTATCAGAGTTGGAAGGGACCTTGTAGGTCATCTAGTCCAACTCCCCACCCAAGCAGAAGACTTTACACCATTTCTGATGAATGCCTGTCCAGTCTCTTCTTGAAAGCCTCCAGTGACGAAGCTCCCACAACTTCCACACAACAGAAGGCAACTTCTGTTCCATGGGTGGATTGTTCTCACTGTCAGAAAATTTATCCTTATTTCTAGGTTGAAGCTCTCCTTGATCAATTTCCATCCATTGTTCCTTGTCTGGCTTTCAGGTGCTTTGGGAAACAGGTTGACCCCCAGCTCCTCTCTGTGGCAGCCCCTCAAATATTGGAACACTGCTATCATGTCTCCCATGGTCCTTCTCTTCACTAGAATAGCCGTGCCCAGTTCCCGCAACTGTTGATTGTATGCTTTAGCCTCCGGTCCCCTAATCATCTGGATTGCTCTTCTCTGCACATACATCGCTGATGGTTGTAAATCGGGTTAGTCACATGACCAACTTGGTTTTATGACCTTTTTTTGCAGCAGTCATTAGGTGAACATAGTGGTGATTAGACAAACGCAGTGGACATTAAGCAAACCCATTGTTTGCAGTGGCGCAGGTTTTCGGCAAAACAGCCCAGTTGTGTTGCTGATGTCTAATCATAGAACTGTAGGAGGAAGCAACTCTTGGAACTTTGGGACCTGGTCTTAGCTCCCCTCTTCAGATAGGTCATAACTTTGAATGGTTGCTAATGGCTGGTCGTAAGTTGAGGATTATCTGTAAATGTAAATAAACCCAGACTCGCTTGATATCCTTCCAAAGGAAAGTGAGCAAGCATAAAGGATGTTCCTTGCCAGAGGTGTATTCAGCCGGTTCGGATCAGTTCATCCGAACCAGTAGTGGAAATTGCGGGTGGACCTTCCCACCCTCCCCCGGCTCTATGCTGTCCTATTTAGGCACGTTTTGAAGCCATGTGCATGCATGCAAGCTGCATGCGTGATCAAAGCACATGCGCGGAAGGCCGAGCGCGTGCATGGACGGGGTGCACTCACATTTGCGAACCGGTAGGGAAAGTAAGTGAATGCCTCTCCTGTTCATTTGGAAATTCTTGCCCCTTGAACATCTCAATTTCAGATTAGCTTTGCTGACGGGTCAATTTATTCTGTTTTTGCCACAGCTTTAAAGCATTTAATTAACTGGAGGCTGGTCATCTTGCTTCAGGTTTTTTGGAAACACCCCGTAATAATGTGATTTGTTAGGATTTAACATACAAGTCCGGTGACAAGATAACCTTTCTTGAGGTGACAGTCTTGGGAAAACTATCCAGATGAGATACGTTTTGCAGAAATATTTAAAATCCTTTTGATTTTGTTGCAGAATTTAATGGCTAATTATCCAGCCTATCTCTTTTTAAGCTGTTTTAGTGTGTTAGTGTTGTGCCAGTTTATACCGGGATTACTTTATGACAGCTTATTCCTGCATAGGCAATTAGATTTACTTTGTTTATCATTTGAGGAGTATAAATGAAGGCAGCACATCAATAGCTCGTTAAGAAATGTATCAATTATGTTTATGAGGCACAGTTCTGCGTGCAGCAATAGAAGGAAGCAAATCTTGTCCACGTGTCTGCTTAAATATAATTATGAATTCAGCAAAGAACTGAAGCAAATTAAGTTTCACAAACCAGAAGTCAAGACCACAGAATGGAAGGGTCAAAAGGGAGCTTAAAGGCCATCTATTCCAACCACCTGTCCTGTGTATCTCCTACTATGGGACCCAAAACATGGCAATCTGACTTCTGTTCAAATGCATCCAGTGATAACTGTCAAATATATCTATGTATCTATATATCTATATATCTATATATCTATATATCTATATATCTATATATCTATATATCTATATATCTATCTATCTATCTATCTATCTATCTATCTATCTCTATCTATCTATCTATCTATCTATCTATCTATCTATCTATCTATCTATCTATCTATCTATCTATCTATCTATCTATCCGATAGACAGAGAAAGGAAGCAGTAGGCTTCCTCCCATATTTGGGCATACCAGGGGTTGTGACACTAACACACACACACACACACACACACACACACACACACACACACACAGAGTGTTTATCTTTCATCCCTAAGATGTACTTCAGATCTGATATTTTAATATTTTTTTAAAAATATAACTTAATCAAGTAGGAAAAGTTCAATGATAATTCATAATAGGTGTTTCAGCCTGAAAAATGAGCAATTTTGTGTTGATTGCTGAATGTGGATTATTTACTGTTTTAGGCCTTTAATTGCTATTAAAAATTAAGTATTTGTATTTTTAAACTATTAGCAATTCTTTTTTTTATGAGACTTTCAGTGACTCACAAGAGGGCTATCAATCCTGTTGCTAATGGTAATTACCATAACAATTCTACTTATTATAATTAACTGGATAGTCACTCTCTCTTAAGTTCCCACCAATCATAACTGTTGGTTGCCTTTAATGGCAAAAGAACATGTTTTTTTTTTAGCTTCACATATTGGATAGCCTCAGTTCTTCCTTTATTAGTTTACAGTTTCTGAAAATAAAGAAAATAAATTAACTGAGGAATCCTGCATTGGAAGAAAATAGTGAAACAAGGCAAAATTGGGCAAGGACCCCTTGCCAGTTGAAAGCAATAAGGAAAAACTTCTTAGCTAAGGAAAGGAGGAACATGAAAAAGAAACTGAAGGATTTCATTCTAAATGGCATAAAAATGGATGAAGTGGGAGTTTCTCAACCTTGGGATGTTGAAGATGTGTGGAATTACACAAATATTTTCTTGTTCTTTGCCCCATCTTTCCAGATATGGCCTGTATTAAACTACTGATATCAGCACAGCCAAATTTGCTCTAGAGCTGTGATGGCAAGCCTATGGCACACGTGCTACAAATGGCATGCAGAGCCTTCTCTCTAGGCACGCAAGCTGTCACCCCAGCTCAGCTTCACCGCGCATGCACGTGTGCCTCCCATTGGCCAGCTGGTTTTCGGGTCTCTGCTGCGCATGTATGGGGGGCGGGGCGCATGCATGTTGAGGGAGGCCTACTAGGCCAAAAATAGGATGTGGGGGGGGAAGACTCGTGCCCATGTGGGGGGGGCACAGGGGTGGTCGTGTGTGCATGTATGGAGAGGAAGGGGGAGCGCAGGGGGGTCATGCACACATATGCAGGGATAAGGGGCCTATGTGTGGGAGTGTCACACATACATTGCATTATGCTTTCAACACCCAACGAGAAAAAGGTTAGTCGTCACTGCTCTAGCGGATAAGGCTCCAAGCTAGAAATTGGGAGACTGTGAGTTCTAGTCCTGCCTTAGTTATGAAAGCTAGCTGGATAACCTCACTCTCAACCCAATTCACCTCACTTCACAAGGTGTTATTATGGGCAAAAAGGAGGAAGATTGTGTGTTGGATATATTTGCCGCCTTGAGTATAAAATAATAACAATAATAGAGGCAAGATACAAATAAACAAATGCATTATAAATTAGTCCTTGACTTATGACCAGCTTCCTAGTGGCCATTCAGGGTTACAATCCACCTGAAAAAGGAGAGTTACAACCCAGTTCTGAAGTTGTGAAGTCAAATGACTGTATTTTGGGTGCCCAGAAACATGGCCTTATTTAGAACTGTGTCCTACAGTCACATGATCATGATTTATCAATGGTTTTGCTGAAAACCGGCACTTCCAGTTTCTGGCCAAATATTTGCCATAGCAAATCAGAGATTCGCTTAACAACTGCTGCAAAAAGGCTGTAAAATCAGGTTGGTCATGTGACCAACTCATTTTAACAACTGCCTAGACCAGTGTTTCTCAACCTTGGCAACTTGAAGATGTCCGGACTTCAACTCCCAGAATTTCCCAGCCAGCGAATGCTGGCTGGGGAATTCTGGGAGTTGAAATCCGGACACCTTCAAGTTGCCAAGGTTGAGAAACACTGGCCTAGACATAGGAAAGTGATGAACGGCCTCCATTATAGAGATATGTCAAGAACCACCTGTAGGTAAACCTCAAAACTCACTTCCATGGATCATAAAAGAACAACAACAAAGATGATTAGAGGCCTAAAGGCTAAAACATGTGAAGATATGCCTGGTTTAATGAAAAGAAGGACCAAGAGAGAAATGATAGTAGTATTTAAGGGGCTGCCACAAAGAAGAGGGGGTCAACCTATTCTTCAAACCACCTGAAGGCAGGGCAAGGAGCAATGGATGGAAAGAACCAATTTAGAACTAAGAAATTTCTTGACCTCAAGGCTCGATTACTGTAATGCGCTCTACATGGGGCTGCCCCTGAAAAGTGTTCGGAGACTACAGTTGGTCCAGAATGCAGCCACGCGAGCGATATCGGGTATACCTAGACGCACCCATGTTACACCCATCCTCCGCGAGCTGCACTGGCTTCCTATTGGTCTCCAAACGCGCTTCAAGGTGCTAGTCATTACTTTTAAAGCCCTACATGGCTTAGGACCTGGCTATCTGAGAGACCGCCTCCTGCCACATACCTCCCAACAACCAATAAGATCTCACAGGTTGGGCCTCCTTTGGGTGCCGTCGGCCAGACAATGCTGGCTGGCGGCCCCTCAGGGGAGGGCCTTCTCTGTAGCTGCTCCGGCCCTGTGGAACGATCTACCCGTAGAGATCCGGACCCTTTCCACTCTCTCGGCCTTCCAAAAAGCCACTAAAACCTGGCTGTTCCGGCAGGCCTGGGGCTGTTGAACAAGGTCCAGCCCCACCTAGACAGAATGGATGGTGTGTTGTTTTTAAAATTGTATCTTGTTTATTTTTAACTTTTAACTTGTTTCTGTAAGCCGCCCAGAGTCCTACGAGATTGGGCGACATACAAATTTATTAAATTACTAATTACTAATTGACAGTTGGAACAATTAATCAGTAGAACAACTTGTCTCCAGAAATTATGGATGCCCCAGCATTGGAGGTGTTTAAGAAGACAATGGTCAACCCCTTGTCTGAAATGGTATAGTGTTTCTGCTTGAGCAGAGGATTGGACTAGAAGACCTCCAAGGTCCCTTCCAATTGTGTTATTCTGTTATAACCACAATCAGATTCAGGCAGATGCTAAAATGATTTACCACAACAGAGAGTAGATTGATCTTAACAACATGGGTGTTCTGAGCCACGTACAGAAGAATTTGTAAGATGATCCTAGATCAACAGTTAAAGTGGATCAGAGAGCAGCTAAAAGATTTGGAATAGAGATAGGAATGGACAACAGTTGTCCAACAGTTGTCATTTACGTGCACAATACATCTTGAGAAATACCGGACCTCAGGACACAAGATACTGGAATTAGAATGAGAAATATATCAGTCATCTCAGATATTGTGATGATACCACTTCCATAGTTGGGATCAAGGAAGGCTTTAAAATAAAACATGTTGTAGATCAAGGGTGTCAAATTTGATTTCATTGAGGGCCGCATCAGGGTTGTATTTGACCTCAGGAGGCTGAGGTGGGCCTGGCCGGGGTGGGCGTGGCCATCTGGATGTCACTCGTGTTGCGGGTGCCTATGGTGGCCTGAGTACTCCACTAGTGAAAACAGATTCTGAAGCTCCATTTTCAGCTGTGATAGCCTCCTGCAATCCTCTCCCAGTGAAAATGGAGCTTGGGGGGGAGGGACTGTCTGCGGCCCTTGCAAGCTCTGTTTTCTGCTGCAATGGCCTCCTGCAACGCTCTGCCAGAGATGACAGAGGTATTGCCACCCGTTCGTTCACTGTTTCCAGGGTGGCCCCGCGGGCCAGATCTAAGTACCCCCCTCCGGTCAGATCCAGCAGTGAGTTTGACACCCCTATTGTAGATGAAAGAAGAATGCAAAATTGTTCTATTGCTAAAAATGCAAACAAATAAAGATTATACAAACAGGCATTACCAATCCAAGGCACGTAACTGAAGTGGTAATAGATTTAATCTTCCCAGGGTTAAAAAAAAAACATTCACACAGTTATAACCATGCTATAAAGAGACATCTGCTACTGAGGAGGACAAGTATGAACTATCTAGACGAAATATTAAAAGTCAGCAACTTCGTACTAGCAACAAAGGCACATATTGCCAAGGTTATCGTTTTCACGGTGGTAGCATATGGCTGTAAAACCGGAACTGTCTAAAGGACTGAATGATAAATGATTGGGTTTGAATTGTGGTGCTGGAGACAAGTAGAATTAATCATCCACTGTGAGATTATTAAAAACAAACCAACCCCCCCAAATGTACAATAGGAGCACTGATAATAAAGCCAAAGCTTAAATATTTTTTACCCATTATGAGAAGACAAGAGCCATTAGAGAAGACCCTGATTTTGGAGGCCAGTGAAAAAGAGGTTAATAGAAGACAAAGTGAATGGATAGTATTTTTGAGGGCATTAAGGATGAGCGTTCAAGAACTCAAAAAAGCAATCACTGGCAGAAAATCCTGGAGAAATGATGGCTGCAGGTCACCAAGCGCCATGAACACCAAAAGATCCATGCGGGCTTTTATTCAATTCCTCTTCTGCTTGAAAAACAGGTTTTTCCATGGCTTAAAACGGGGCAGCTCACCACTATAGAGTTTCAGCCTGATTTGGTATGGCTCACTCTGTAAGAAAAGGAGGATCCCAGAAAGGCCACTAGGTGGCGCTCTGGCTTAACCTGAATTTCACTCCCAAATTTAGAGAAAAGAACGGAAAAGCCAATGGAAACAAACAAGAGTTCAGAGGTTTTGTTTCCAGCTCTGCCAATAAGCTGCTAATTTGAACATCTGCTGCTGAAAACAGAGACATTCAAGAGGTGGTCCTGTTGCAAAAATAAGAATAATAAAAGCTGTTCTGGATAACGATTGTGGGGTGGACCTAACCTCACTCCAAAGGCCAGGAAACTCTTTAAGATTGCAAAATGTTACAGATGGTAGCATAGCTGCTAAGAATAATGCTAATGTGGGAATGATTAGAAATCAAACATTTGAGTTAGCAACAACACCTACGAAATGGTTTTCCTCGTCACATCTGGCCACTTGGGTTATTTCAATAAAATAATAAATATTTAATAAAATAACCCAAGCCAAACCAATTCTAGAAATAAGCCTTCTGAACCACAGGCATTTATAATGGATGGCTCAGACTGTTTAGTTGGGGGCAGTGGTGGGCTGCAACTAGTTTAACAACCGGTTCGGGTATCGCAAGCTTTGTGTGCGCATGTGTGCTTTGCATGTGCCTAACGCTCTTGCGCCAGAGGTGGGTTTTGGCTGCTGCTACTGCTGGTTCGCTCAGGGACGCACTGCGCCCACACAGTTTGGGAACAGTTGCTATGTAGTCAGGGGTGAGTTGCTACCGGCATTACTGCTGGTTCAGTGCAAAAAAAATTGCTCCATTTGCATATGCATTTACATCAAAAAAGTTCTGCGCATACGCAGAATGTTTAAAAAGAGGGGGGGGTATTACCATATTTTTCAGAGTATAAGACCCTCCAAACTATAAAAAGCGCCTAGATTTTGGGGAGGAAAACAAGGGGAAAATATCTGCCTCTGCCACCCAGCAATTTGCCTCCTTGCAACAAACAGTAGAGGCAATATACACTATTTGTAGTGTTATATTTCAAACTATACTTGTTACAGATGCTGTTAAAATTGATGTGCTTTCTGGAAGTATACGTTATTCTCCGCTATTTAAAAGAATAGCACTTTTTAAAACAATAGCACGGGGCCTCTTCAGATCAAGCATTTATTTTTAAAAAGCTTCTTCGTTTTGTTAAGTTTTCTAGAATAATAATAAAGCAGTTTTTTAAAAAATAAGTCTAATAATTTGAACATTCTATAGGCATTTATAGTAGTTGGCTTATCTCCTTGCAGCAAACAGCCTGATTATCACAAGGAAAAAAAAAATCTGCCTCCCAACAATTTGCCATGTGGAGCAAACAGCAAGTTTCACTTTCCATTTCTCCCCATCATCAGCTGTTACAGGCTGCAGAGATTGCTACAGCTTATTGAAGCCTCCGCAAGCCCCTCCCCCTTTTCTGCAAAGAGATATATTGCTGGGAGGCAGAGGCCAAAGGGTTGGGGCTGGTGGGTGGGTGCGTGGGGCTACATTCAGTGTATAAGACGCACCCAAATTTTCACCCTCTTTTAGGGTGGGGGGGAAATACGGTACATTTCTGTAATGGAGATTGTTCTGTGCATGCGCAGAACCAAAAATCAATCGGGTGCGTGAGCAGCCGAGTTACTACCTATTCGACTGAACCAGTCTGAACCGGTCTGAACCGGTAAGAACCCATCTCTGCGTGTTGTACCCTCCTCCCCACTTGAGAGACCTACTGCCAATTACCTCCACTAGACCGATCCGATCGCATAGATTAGGCCTCCTCCGAATTCCATCAACGAGCCAATGTCATCTGGCAACTACCCGGAGGAGAGCCTTCTCGGTGGCTGCTCCGACCCTCTGGAACGAACTCCCCGTGGAGATTCGTACCCTCACCACCCTCCAGACCTTCCGCACTGCCCTTAAAATCTGGCTGTCCCAGCAGGCCTGGGGCTAAAGACCCTAACCCCACCCGAATGGTATGATTGTTGTGTTCTCTTTTAACAATGTATTGTTTTATGTTCATAACTTGTTTTGTCCTCCCCTTCCCCTAACTTGTGAGCCGCCCTGAGTCCCCTCAGGGAAAAGGGCGGCATACAAATAAATAAACTATAAACTATAAACTAATTATCCCATATAAGCCAAACAAGCTACCCATAGAATGTAGAGTCTTCATGGTGTCACTTACCCATTAGGCAGCTTTCTGAGGACATAAAAAGCAGTGTATGAATACCGGTACATCTGCAAAATGAAATAATGAGAGAGATTAAAAAATGAGATTAGTAGTGACAAGACATGGATGGTTGCTTAAAACCTAGTGTTACAAAGAACACATGGTTCAGTTGCATTTATTAAGGTGGGGGGAGAAAGGCATAAAAATTAATTTTCTTCTGTTGGAGAGCAGAGACAATCAATCTACCTTCTGCTCTTGTGAGATCTTTGCACCTGGTCAGGTGCTTTCGTGAGTCTTGAGCCATTGTTTCATTGCCACGGAGACCATACCTTTGATGACATTGGGGCACGAGTTCCCAGCAATAAATAAATTTGGAATCACCAATAATGAGGACACTGCAGACTGCCAGGCAGAATTCACAGTTATAACTAAAGCCAAATAGAGAAATAGCCCAAAACACAGTTCTAATCCATTGTAAATATACATAGGCATTAATTTGCTAGCACCAGAAGAAAGGTCACAATGTCCTTTTCATGCTGTCGAGCGAAAGTTTACGGTGTCAACGCTTCTTCCTAAACTTTTGATTTGAGCTTCCTGTTTACTCTTAGGGGCGTAACAATTTATAGCAAACCGATGCATGCATCTTTGACCTGAGAAATAAACTTTGGCAAGTCTTGTGAGGATGAAATTAAAAGGAAGGTGATATTAGCATTGGGTAAGGAGAGAAAATGCTACCAATCGTAGCAGCTAGGATGCTAGTCCTCACTGCAATCCTCAGGAAGAGGTAAACCCTTAGGAGGAGCGTACTGTATTTAAATAAATAATTTAAAATAATAATATTCAAAGGATATTTACATTTAGTTCGAAATACAGGTTGTCCCCATCGTATAGCCACAATGGGGACAAGAAATTCCATTGCTAACTAAGGTAGTTGTTAAGCGAATCGTACCCAATTTTACAACCTTTTTTTGTCATAGTTGTTAGGTGAATCACTGCAGTTCTTAAGTGTTGTTGTTGACTTTTTTTGTTGGAAGCTGGCTGGGAAGGCCACAAATGGCTGTCACATGACCTTGGGAAGCTGCAACTATTGTAAATATAAGCCAGTTGCCAAACATCCTAATTTTGGTCATCTCATGGGGATGTTGCAATGGTTATAATCATTTTTTTCACTGTCGTTATAACTCTGAATGATCACTAAACAAATGGTTGTAAGTTGAGGACTCCCTCTAACCCATAACAAACCTGTGTAAGTCATAAATATTATTATATTTTTAAACTGTTCCTTTAATGACACTGGAACTTTTTGAGTTTTATGCAGGTGAACAAATGTTGCCAGCAACAATATCTTGGCATCTTCATTCTAATTTTTTAGGTTATTTGAATAGCTGCAATATTATAGTAATCTCTATTTCCACTGTAGTCAGGAATTGTAGTCAGTTACATTTAAAAAATCCAAATGGCAACTTTCAAAATTTATCTGTATTCATCGACTATCTGCTTTTGGGCCCAAATATGTATGTATGTATGTATGTATGTATGTATGTATGTATGTATGTATGTATGTATGTATATGTGTGTGTATATGTATGTGTGTGTACGTACGTACGTACACGTGTACACACACACACACACACACACACACACACACACACACACACACACACACACACACACATATATATATATATATATATATATATATATATATATATATATATATATATATATATAAGATTTGTACAACCCCTGGTAAGCCCCAATTATGGGAGGAAGCTAACTGCTTCCATCATCTGTCAATCGGCTCGTCACAAGAGTCCATCACAACAGAAACCCAATATTTTTACTGTTGCCTTTGTTATATTTGTGTTTTTTTATTTGTGCTGATTTATTTATTTATTTATTTATCAGCACAAATAAAAAACATATATATATATATATATATATATATATATATATATATATATATATATATATATATATATATATATATATATATATATATATATATATATAATTGGTTTATTTATTTATCAGCACAAATAAAACACACACACACACACACACACACACACACACACACACACACACACACACACACACACACACACACACACACACACACACATATATATATATATATATATATATATATATATATATATATATATATATATATATATGCCAAATACCACTCACGCATCACGAAATCTCCAGAACCCTAAAGCCTATAAACTTGAAATTTGGCATGTATGTCCCTCTTGGCTTCTAGGTGCTTGCTAAGAAAGGATTTTTCAAAATGACCATCAGATCATTAGTATTTCTTATACAGTTAGCTCAGATGCTAAGGAGTTCTACTCCCCCTCCCCACCTGAAAAGAATTCTGTTCCAACTGCCAGTTGCCTCACATTCCATTAACACAGTTCAAACTGGCAGACGTTCCACTCCAGGCAGGAGCAATATTCCCTTATGTGTTTCAATCACCAACCACCACTGAGCCAACAGAGTGAACTGGATTTCTCCTCCATTGCCTAATCACATAGTTTTGTTGTGAAGCATGAGTATCCAGCTAGTGCTTCTATAAAATTGCTTGGAGAGCAGTCTTTGCTTTGCTCCCTTCAATAGCCACAATGCCAAATTCTGCTACTCAAGTAGGCCTCTGTGGTGTATCTCTTTCCCACTTTCCAACAAGTGTTTCTCAACCTTTGCAACTTTAAGATGTGTGGATTTCAACTCTCAGAATTCCCCAGCTAGAATTCTGGGAGTTGAAGCTTGCACATGTCTTAAAGTTGCCAAGGTTGAGAAGCATTGCTCCAACAGAATGAAAATGAAGTCTTTCATTGTCTTGGGATGCAGGGAGCAAATTAGTAACCCTCGACTTACGGCGACAATTGAGCCCACATTTCTGTTGCTAAGTGAGACAGTTGTTGAGTAAGTTTTCCTTCATTTTTATGACCTTTCTTGCCAAAGTTGTTAAACCAATCACTGCAGTTGTTAAGTTAGTTACACAGTTATAAACTGAATCTGGCTTCCCCCTTAAGCTGGGTTGGCAGAAGGTCACAAAAGTTGATCGCATGGCACTGCAACCGTCATAGATATGAGTCGGCTGGCAAGTGTTTTGATGTTTGGATCACATGAAGATGGAGATGCTCATAAGTGTGAAAAATAATCCTGCGACTTTTTTTAAATGCCATAGTTAACTCCATCACTAAATGAACTGTTACATGTCAAGGACTACTTTTCTCTACATCATTTCTATGTAAGAGGTATTAAAATGCTGTCCATTCCCACCGCTTTTAGCGTGTGATTGTGTAAGAAGCTGTGATCATGGAAACGCTCTCATGTCTAATTGACACAGCACAGAATCTTGACATTTCCTGCTAACAAGGCCACTGAATTATTTAGATTGCAGAAATAAAGTCGACGTGCCCTGTTACATGTGCTCTAAATGGACAACTAATGAACATATTATCCGCTGGTAAATGTAACAATTCCAAGAGTTAGAAACGAGCTAAGTCCAGGCAAAAGGGTGATAGAAAGACTTAGTATAGTTTTATATTCTCTCCTTGTATTTGCAGATATATACAAAGAAGGGGTTTTTATCAAACAATTGCACGGCCCCAGCACTACTGGAGCAGGGGTGAAATGCTCTGAAGTCTGCTACTACTTCACTTAGCGCAAATGCCCACCGCTGGCGCTGATCATTGGAACTACCGGTTCGTCCGAACTGGTAGCATTTTTTTTTTACTACCGGTTCGCCCAAATCGGTTCGAACCGGTAGCATTTCACCCCTGTACTGGAACACACGAATGATAAATCACCACCACCCCTGTCATGAAAGCATCTCTGACCGCGGATTCATTTAGAATCATGGAATCATGGAAGGCTGGATACAACCTTGGAAGTCTTCTAGTCCCATCCCTTGCCCAGAATTGGAGACCTGGCTATCATGTTGCTATTTGAAAAAGATATACAAAGTCATGATGTATGTGAGCCTATCAGTATATCAGAGATATCAGACTCCTATGCCATCAATGGTTTTCCCTATGGCACTTTAGCGTGCATGAAAGTTGGACTTTGAAGAAGCAGGATTGAAGGTTGATGGACACAATTGGCTTTGGTGTAACACTATGGTTAATCAAGAAAACAAATGGATCACAGAAGTAATCAACTCAGAGTTCTCACTTGGGGTACAAATGGCCATTTATGGCATTTTGAATACCGTGTCCAACTGTCTTGAGATATTGGGCAAGATGGAGGAAAAGATAATAATACAATAGAATAGAATAGCAGAGTTGGAAGGGACCATGAAGGCCTTCTAGTCCAACCCCCTGCTCAAGCAGGAAACCCTATACCAGGGGTGTCCAAACTCGTGGACTTCAACTCCCAGAATTCTGGCTGGGGAATTCTGGAAGTTGAAGTCCACAAGTCTTAAAGTTCCTAAGTTTGGACACCCCTGCCCTATACCATTTCAGACCAATGGTTGTCCAATCTCTTCTTTAAAACTTCCAGTGTTGGAACATTCACAACTTCTGGAGGCAAGTTCTTCCACTGATTAATAGTTCTAACTGTCAGGAAATTTCTCCTCACTTCTAAGTTGCTTCTATCCTTGAGTAGTTTCCATCCATTGCTTCTTGTCCTGCTCATCCATTATAACAATAGTTACAATGCTCTAAATATTTACTTTTACTACTGGAAGATCAAACACTTCACCAACTTCTGGATTATCCCCATCTTCTGAAATGATGTGTGAAGCTAGAGCGTTATAGGAAACTTCCTTTGCCTTCCCATCTTTCAGATATTGAATAACCCGTATAAGGCTGACCAGGAGCTAGGTGGGTGGACTTAGCAATAGTGCACTGATGGGGGATCTGAAAGACAGGCTGGGGCAGATTGTCCTAAAAAAAGTCTGACTTGGTAAATTAATCAATCAAGATGCTATAAGTAGTGTGCTTGTTGCCATCATGATGCATTTACTAGACAACATACAATGTTTCCTACGCAGAAGCCCATAGAAGGCACATGTTATCTATCATTCATTAACCCTTCCCATTCCCAGCTAGTAAAATTCCAGATATACCTCAGTAACTTACAGTACGTCCTCTGAGTTACATGCTAATTATCTGGGAAATACCTAGAAGCAAGGATGTTAGGCAAAACCCAGGTCTAGGTAGTTAATGACCATCACAATGCAAACCAGTTATTATTCAGAAGTAATCCTCAGTGAGTATAAAAGGATTTACTCCAAATTAAATAAGCCTGATATGTAAGCATGAATTTGTCCTGCAATATGATACCTCCGATGTAATTGTATTTGTTTTTTGGAGTCTTGAGTAGTCATAACCAACTTGATATTTTCTAGAAATAGCGAGTTAAATTCAGAGAGAGGGAGAGAGGGAGGAAGGGTGATAGAGAGAAAGGGGGTGGGGAAAGGAAGAGAAAGAGAGGTGGAGGGAGAAAGAAAGAGAGAGAGAAAGAGAAGGAAGGGGGAGAGAGGGGGGCGGGAGAGAGCGGGGGAGAGAAAGAGGGGGGAGTAGGAAAAGAGAGAGTGGGAGGGAGGGAGAGAAAGAGAAAGAAGGGGAGGGAGGGAGAGAGAAAGAGGGGAGGAGAGAGAAAGAGAGAGGAGGGAGGGGGAAGAAAAGAGGGGGAGGGAGAGAGAGAAAGAGGGGAGGAGAGAGAAAGAGAGAGGAGGGAGGGGGAAGAAAAAGAGGGGGAGGGAGAGAGAGAAAGAGAGAAAGAAGGGGAGGGAGGGAGAGAAAAAAAGGAGAGGAGAGAGAAAGAGAGAGGAGGGAGGGGGAAGAAAAGAGAGGGAGGGAGAGAGAAAGAAAGAGGGGAGGAGAGAGAAAGAGAGAAGAGGGAGGGGGAAGAAAAAGAGGGGGAGGGAGAGAGAGAGAAAGAGGGGGGAGGGAGGCGGAGAGAAAGGTGGGGGAGGGAGAGAGAAAGAGGGGGGGAGAGAGAGAAAATAGTGGGAGAGAGAAAGAGAGGGATGGAGGGAGAGAAGATTGATGCTACGGTGCTACGGTGAACCTAGTTCAACATATTTAGAGTGCCTCAGAATATGGAAACTTGCATGATAATTAAGCTTGTATTATTTCTATCTTATGGTTTCAACCGATCAAACTACCCATCTGTCCATCCATCAGCCACCAGAGGAATTCTTTTTCATTGTATGATAACAGGTGTTGTTTACTTCCACTCATTTTCACGTTTTTTTTAATCTGAAAGGATCGATTAGGAATGAAAAGCCCAGTTATGACACCGAGTAATGAACTAGGAACTTATTTACTTCTGAATTAGCTTCATTACTTGCCCAGATTCATGCAGAAGCAGGCCATAAATGTTCACAAGCGATCACAAAACGAAATATCCCAAAGCTGCTTTTTCAAAAGGTAAACTGGGCTTCCTTTTGTTTTTTCCTTGAAGATGTTTCGCTTCTCACTCAAGAAGCTTCTTTAATTCTGACTGAATGGCGGAGAATGGAAAGATTTACATTCCTTGCTGCAGAGATCCTTCCATCCACCACCATTCAGTCAGAACTGAAGAAGCTTCTTGAGTGAGAAGCGAAATGTCTTCAAGTAAAAACAAAGAAAGGTCCAATTGCCCCTTGAAAAAGCACCTATGGGACAACCATGGATGACTGAGAATCTCCATAGACATAAAATGAAATGTTTCTTTTATTTTAACAGCATGGTGAAAAAGGAAATCTGGATGGAAATGTAGGATTCATAGTCTTGAATCCCTCCTTTCCTTATGGGCTATGTCTCCATTTGCCTTCAACTGTAAGATACTGAAAAGATTTCCAGCTCTGAATTTCCTTCCCTTAGAATAGAGATGGAGCCAAGATGTTTAAATGCTCCACAATTAATATCATGCGTCTTAGCTTAGTAGCTAAGATGCTGAGCTTGTGGTGGGAAGGGAACAGCGTTCCATGCACCGTTTAGTCATGCTGGCCACATGACCATGGAGACGTCTTCAGACAGCACTGGCTCTTTGACTTTGAAACGGAGATGAGCACCGCCCCTTAGAGTCAGAAACGACTAGCACATATGTGCAAGGGGAACTTTTACCTTTTTTAATGGTACATTTGCTGGCAAAGGAATCCTTTGCCAGCAAATGTACCATTTTAGGAGATTAAGGCTTGTAGGCCTATATCTGAAATAGCTGTTTATTGCTAAAAGAGCTCTTTATCACATTGTGTTGGGATAAAAAGTTATCTTCAAAACTTCTGGAGCAACTTTAGTCTAACGGTTAGAACACAAGGCTACAAAGTGGGAGATTGTGAGTTCTAGTCTCACTCTAGGCATGAAAACTATCCTGATGACTTTGGGCCAATCACCTAGAGATGGTGAGTTCTAGTCCTGCCTTAAGCTTAAAAGCCAGCTAGCTGATTTTGGGTAAGTCACCAGGAGTTCTAGTCCCTCCTTAGCCATGAAAGCTGACTGGATGGCTTTCAGCCAATCACCAACAGACTGTAAGTTCTAGTCCCTCCTTAGCCATGAAAGCTGACTGGATGGCTTTGGGCCAATCACCAACAGACTGTAAGTTCTAGTCCCTCCTTAGGCATGAAAGTTGACCGGATAACTTTGGGCCAATCATCAGCAAATTGTGAGTTCTAGTCCCTCCTTAGGCATGAAAGCTGACTGGGTGACACTCTATCAGCACAACTCACCTCACAGGGTTGCTGTTGTTGTAGGGAAAATAGGAGAGGAAGGTGTGTTGGAAGTGTTTACCACCTTGTGTTATTTGTAAAAATAATAAAGGTGGGATAGAAATAAATAAAAGAATAAAATTTATTGAGTATTGCACCCTGAGTGCAGGACATCTAAAACAGCATTTCCTTCTTGTCTCTTCCTGTCCCGTGGAGATATTCCTAAAGGCAGAGGTGAAATTCAGCCAGTTCTGACAGATTCTGGAGAACTGGTAGCGGAAATTTTGCGTCGTTCGGAGAACCGGCAAATAGGCTGGCCGTACCCACCCACTGCCTCCCAGCTGATTTTCTTTTGTTGCCCTGAGCAGGAGAACAGAGCTGGGAAATAGGTTAGTGAGGTGGGGAGGGAATGGGGATTTTGCAGTATTTCCCCTGCCACGTCCACAAAGCCACGCCCACAAAGCCACACCACGCCCACAACTGGTAGTAAAAAAAATTGAATCCCACCACTGCCTAAAGGTCTTGGTTTCCCACCCCCAAGGGTAATTTTGAGGTGCTTTTGAAGGTCTTCTCCATGTCCAGATCAAATTGTAAGATCTCAAAGAAAATGTGGCTTTATAATTGATCATGAATTCTCTTCACCATCCCAGGACTGTCAAACTTGCGGCCCTCTAGCCGGATGTGTCATGCGCTGGCCACGCGAAGGAAAAAAGTCACGATACTTCACGTGATGACACAAGTTTGATACCCCTGCTCTATCCTCTGGAACTCGAATGATGTTTGCCATTTCCTAATAGTGATACAAAGGTATTTATTTGAAGCTGTCAATCTAGGGGATAATAAATGTTCTAATTACCTAACACCCAGGCCCACAAGCATACAATCTACCTGGCCTCTTCTGTTGCTTTCAAAGTCAGGATAGATTAAAAAGTCAAATTAAGAGAACCAAAACACTTGTCTCATTCAATTTACCTTGAAATAAGCAAGAGGATCATCTGGGAGGAAAAAAAAGAAATGTGAAGAGGCACTGGAATCACTACGGGAAATTATAGTCACTTAACATCTTATGGATTCCATCCAATTCTTTCCTGATTATGTTCTGCACCAATCAGTTTAAAGCAGTGGGGGGGATTCCCTTCCCTACCAGTTCGCAAAGATGAGCGCACACGCCACTTTCTGCGCATGCGGAGAGGGTCACGTATTGTCAGGGTGGGTGGGCGGAGCCTCCCGCAGCTGCTGCTACTGGTTCGCCTGACCTTGAGAGAATGGGCTGAATGCCACCTCTGGTTTAAAGCAGAGGAAAGGTTTAGGGCCTTGATGGCGAACCTATGGCACATATGCCACAGGTAGCACGCGGAGCCACTTGTCAATGCATGCAAGACTGGCCAGCTGACTTCAGCCTTCTTTTGAGGCCATTTTGCACCCTCCAGAGGCTTCCTTGAAGCTTCCAGAACACGAAAAACGCCCTACAGCCAAACAGGAAATTCAGGAACGGACTTCCGGTTTGCCCGTAGATCCGTTTTTCACCCTCCGGAGGCTTCAGGGAAGCTCTTGAAACCTCCGGAGGGCATCTGGGGGGCGGGGAGCAGAGGAGGCTATTTTGCCCTCCCCAGACTTCTAGAAAGCCTCGGGAGCCTGGGGATGGTGAAAGAACGACAGCGAAAGCTTGCCGGGGGTGTGTGTGTGTCACGCACACATGTGCGTGCTGGGGGAGGAAAGCACATAGCATTATGGGTGTGGCACGCTGGCGCACAACCCACCCCCCCGTGCTCCCCTCGCTTTTGGCACGGGAGCCAAAAAAGGTTCGCCATCACTGGTTATGGGGATCCACTGTAAATCTCCTGTACAAACCTTTGCCCACAGAGTAATTTCTTTCTGTGATTTTTATTTCAGCACAAATGATTTTCAAATAAGCCCTTTCTTTGGCATTTTATTAGTTTCAGTCTCTCCTCTTGATAATGGCAAACTGTAAGACTATCTCTTACCACCTTTCGCTGCAAATAGGTGTTTTTTTTTTCTCCCTACAATGTTGATAGCAGATATTTGATACCAATTATTTTTTTTCCTCTATGGAGCTGCAGAAATGTGTGAACTTTCTGGCTAAATTTCAGCTGTTTGGCATATATTTTACATGATTTCAATTTGTTCCCTTTACTGAGACACTTGCTCATTATAAAACCATCTCAACATGTTTCTAGTAAGCTATGCTGTGCTGATGAACGATTCTGAAACCTCGGGGGCACCATTGGCAAAAGAACATGCACTTTTTTTTTTGCAATCCAGGTGGTCTATTAAGATTTCACAAACATTCTTGCTTGCTTAATTGGTACAGAAGTGCTTGAGATATATCAATGGCTAAAGTGATTTTGAAGTGTCAGGGTGTGACAGAAGCGTCAGCACAAGTCCTAGTCAACTAAAAGTTTTGTAACAGTTCTGAAACTGCACCGTCCAACATCTGACAAAAGCAGCAGCTACTGTGAGTAACCATCCCGTATTGATCCTTCTGTAACAAGGAGAAAAATCATTCCTATTGTAAGAACTTTTCACCCAGAAGCAGAAGAAAGAAAGGAGAAGGAGAACAGAGGAAAAATTATTTTCCTACTCTAAGAACTTCTCTAGAAGAAGAAGGAAGGTAGAGGAGAAGGAGGAGAAGACAACAAGAACAATATATAGGCAGGTCCATGCTTCTCATAGTTGTAGTAGTTGTAGTTGAGTTTATTTATAGGCCGCCCTTTTCCCTGAGGGGACTCAGGGCGGCTAACAACTTGTATGGGAGGGGAAAACATACAATAACATAAAAACACAATGTATAATTAAAATCAAGCAACATTCATACAACATTCGGGTGGGGGCAGATTATGCTCTTTACCTCCAGGCCTGGCGGGATAGCCAGATCTTAAGGGCTGTGCGGAAGGTCTGGAGGGTGGTGAGGGTACGAATCTCCACGGGGAGATCGTTCCAGAGGGTCGGAGCTGCTACTGAAAAGGCTCTCCTCCGCGTAGTTGCCAGCCGGCACTGGCTGGCAGATGGCACTCGGAGGAGGCCTAATCTGTGAGATCTTATGGGTCGAGAGGAGGTGATTGGCAGGAGGCGGTCTCCCAAGTACGCAGATCCACTACCAATATTGGCCCTGATAATCTATTTCAGTTAATGGGAACATTGATGTTCTTCCTTTGATGCTTTTTTTCCTACATGAATCTTTCCCTGGTTATTTCCAGCTGTTGGCATAACATTCTCTCTTGCTTTGTGTCCTCAGCTATAAGCTGTTGAATCAGCTCTAGAAATCTTAGGTAGTTAATTATGGGTTTATAGAACTTCTTAACACTACAACTGGAAGCAAAAGAGACATAGCATAAAGAAAGAAGTGAAGGGGAAGCTCAGAATGAGCAGAGAATGACAAAGGAGGCAAAGACTTTTCTTCAGGTATTTTCAAAATAAAAGAAAGAGAAATGAATCCATTTAGCAGCTACTCAAAGACAGAAAAATGCTAACAGAAGCAAAGTACAGACAGAACTTTTCTTATATTTTTTTTCAGTCTTCTCCAAGAAAATATGTGTTCTATCTATCTATATATATGAGCCAAATACTACTCACTCATCATGATATCTCCAGAACAGTGGTGGGTTTCAAAAATTTTTGGAACCTCTTCTGTAGGTGTGGCCTGCTTTCCGGGTCCACTGGTGGAACCTCTTCTAACCGGTTCCGTAGATTTGACGAACCGGTTCTACCGAATAGGTGTGAATTGGTAGGAACCCACCTCTGCTCCAGAACCATAAAGCCTACAAACTCAAAATTTGGCATGTATGCTCCTCTTGGCTTCTAGGCATTTGCTCAGAAAGGATTTTTCGAAATGACAATCAGATCATTAGTATTTCTTATACAGTAATTAATAGTTTGATGTGAAGGAATTCTACTCCCCCCTCCCCACCTGAAAATAACTCTGTTCCAGCTGCCAGTTGCCTCATATTCTGTTACCTCAGTTCAAACTGGCAGACGTTCCACTCCTTCACTCAGGAGCTGTCTGTGGCTCCTTACAGTACTAAACGTTGGTACCACACCAAGATATCTACGCCTCCCACCTATGAAATTGCTTCCAGGCTCAAGGCAGTGGGAGACTACCACTGAGCCAACAGAGTGAACCGGATTTCTCCTCCATTGCCCAATCACATAGTTTCATCGTGAAGCATGGGTACCCAGCTAATTAAATATAAATGCAAAAAGCAAAATAAAGCAGCAAAACTAAAGCTTGAGACTGATAGAAACCTGGCTTGGGAATATCTTTTTACAATGAATTAACTTTAAATCTCCAGGGCAAGATGAATTACATTCTAAATTGCTGATGGCCTCTTTGAAACCTTAGGTATCAATCTTTGACAGATTCTAGAGAAACACTGATGACATTCCACATGACAGGAAGACAGCAAACATTGTCCTTATCTTCAAGAGAGAGAAATGCAAGATCCAAGGAGCCTATTAGCCAGCCAGTTTGATAGCAGAGCCTGGGAAGATTTAGAGCAGATTTTAAAATGATTGATCTGTAAGCGCCATGGAAACAACGTAGGGAGTACAAGAAGTCAGACTAATTCTTATTTTTTAACCTGCTACCTTTCTTATTGTAGGAATGCTATAGACATGATATTGATTTCAGCCAACAAAAATTGACAATTTCTGGTGATTCAGTTAATAAGCTAGTTAAGCATAGGACCCAAAATTTGAAGATTGTACTCAAAATGGAACTAATAACAGTGGCTTATCAAAGGAATAAGTTCCACCAAGTTAAGACCTGTAAACTTCAGTATTTTACCAACGGCTTAAGGGAAGTAGTGGAAACACTTGCCAAATTTGCGTATTTCAAATTAGAATACGGGTTGGATAGCTAATATCCTACAAGAGAGAAACACAATTGAAAATGATAGGTTAAAAAAATAAGCAAAGACAAATGAAAACAACTTTTGGGAAATGGGGATCAAAGTCATTGTGTTTAAAGTAAGGAACATTTTGTTTAATAAGTAAGCTTGTGAAGATCTCTGAAAGTTAATAAATGAGATGCTGAATAGAAGAAATTGGAACAGATGCCAAGCGGAGCAACGAGAATTATTGTGGACTAGAAATTAAACCAGACAAAGAAATATTGAAAGATCTGGGAATATTGAGATGGGAGAATGTGAAATCATTTTTTTAATATCCAAGAGGGAGCCACAGAAGAATGCCAGCGGGCTTTCTGTTGGTCCAGATGGCAAGACATGAAATATTTATGTTACAAGAAGCCAGGTTGGTTAAATGTTAGGAAAATGTTACTTACAAT
Organism: Thamnophis sirtalis; assembly: GCF_051295495.1. Taxonomy (NCBI): domain Eukaryota; kingdom Metazoa; phylum Chordata; class Lepidosauria; order Squamata; family Natricidae; genus Thamnophis; species Thamnophis sirtalis. Next base: position 10,891,988 of record NW_028261384.1, on the reverse strand, counting down.
AAAAATAAAAGCACTTTGACAATGAAATTAATTACTTAGAGAACTGGAAGGAATTTTTTTTACATGAATGCTATCACTTTCTTGATGCTTCAGTTTGATTTCCTTGTACAGAATAAAAAGCTGGACTTGATAAAATGAATTAAGTAAAAGTAAAGATTCCCCTTGCACATATATGCTAGTCATTCCTGACTCTAGGGGGCGGTGCTCATCTCCGTTTCAAAGCCGAAGAGCCAGCGCTGTCCAAAGATGTCTCCGTGGTCATGTAGCCAGCATGACTCAATGCCGAAGGCGCACGGAATGCTGTTACTTTCCCACCAAAGGTGGTTCCTATTTTTCTACTTGCATTTTTACATGCTTTCGAACTGCTAGGTTGGCAGAAGCTGGGACAAGTAATGGGAGCTCACTCTATTACACAGTGCTAGGGATTTGAGCCACTGAACTGCTGAACTTTCTGATCGACAAGCTCAGCATCTTAGCTACTAAGCCACTGTGTCCCCGATAGAATGAATTATCATCACCAATTCTAGGATTGAATGGTTCTGTTGATTGCAGCTAGTTAGTTAGCTAACAAATAGATGTAAGAAAAGTACAGGACATTTTTTTATTTCAATGGCAATGTTAACATCTCTCAAATCATTCATAATGAAAGCAATTTAATATTCTCAATTTAACATCTAGCTGTATGACTACAAAAAGGCTTAGTTTTATTTACTCTTTGGTGTTTTTTTGTATTTTGAATTAGACAAAGTGCAATTAATTTTGATGGTTGTAAAGCTTCACAAGGGATGCAGTGGCTTAGTGGCTAAGATGCTGAGCTTGTCGATCAGAAGGTCGGAAGTTCAAATCCCTAGAGCTTTGTAACGGAGTCAGTGCCTGTTACTTGTCCCAGCTTCTGCCAACCTAGCAGTTTAAAAGCACGTAAAAATGCAAGTAGAAAAGTAGGGACCAACTTTGGTGGGACGGTAACAGCATTCTGTGCGTCTTCAGACACCGCTGACTCTTTGGCTTTGAAACGGAGATGAGCACCGGCCCCTAGAGTCGGGAACAACTAGCACATATGTGCGAGGGGAACCTTTACCTTTAACTTTAAAGCTTCACATAGTGATACACATTACTTAAATAAGATGTACCACTCTACCGATTGGTAGGGCTGGATATGGAGAATACATAGCTCTTTACTTCAGTATTTTAAATTGCATTATTTAATTTGTATAATACTTACTTAAAGGTTTAAAAGTTTGAGCACAGAATATAGCTTTGTCCAATGCAAAATTTGTGAAGTTTGGCAACTTTAAGATGCATAGATTTCAACTCCCAGAATTCCCCAGCTAGCATCTGTGTGAATTTTAATATATTATATTTCATTGGGAAAAAATAATAGCTCTGCCTTGGCTGGCAGCATCTTATTAGAGACATTTATTAAATTTAACAAGCATTTCTATGCCAGTTCCCCTTGCAAAGAATAGTGAACACTGCCTCTTACATGTCAGTGGAGAGAAGCCTATTAATGAAAAATGCTTGCCACTTGTATTATTTACTAGTATTTGTATTCTCTGGAAAACAAAAAAAGTTATAAAATCTGACCATATGAAAAGGACCTCTTTTTAGCCAAAGGGGATGGTTCGTGCCCATTCAATTAATTAGCTAAAAAGTTGCCAATATTTTTTTAAAAAAAATATTAAAATGTAAAAAATATCTAAAAATGCTTGGAAAATGTAAACCATCAGAAAAGAAATGAAACAGAAATAAAACCAATCAGGAATTAAATCTCTATGTAGGTGCAAAATGCCATTTTTTATCAATTTGTGGGCAACAGCACAAGCCTATGTGTGCCACATAGTAATTGTGGATATAGTTACAAACCTGCCATAGCGGTGGTGAAATTCAAATTTTTTTTACTATTGCTTCTGTGGGCGTGGCTTGGTAGGTTGGTGTGGCATGGTGGGTGTGGCAGGGGAAGCATATTGCAAAATCCCCGTTCCCACCCCACTCTGGGGCCAGTCAGAGGTGGTATTTGCTGGTTCTCCGAACTACTCAAAATTTCCGCCACCAGTTCTCCAGAACCTGTCAGAACCGGCTGAATTTCACCCCTGCGCCATAGTCTCTTGCTTACCAATTAATCCTTATTGGAAATTGGCTGATCCTAATGGTTGGCTATCCCATGTGAACAATCTATATATCTGGTATTGTGCATTCATTATTTCATTCATGAATTTTTGAACAAATCCTTCCAAGTTGAACAAATCTTATGAATACAAAAGCATATGGGAGCTGGTTGGGGTTTGTTTAATGGATTCTATTATATAGTGGATTTTAATTTTTTTAAAAATTTTGTAAGCAGCCCGGAGTCATCTATGTTTGAGTTGGTTGGCTATATAAATTTGTTTTAATAAATAAGTAAAATAAAACAAAATTGCAAATAGCCAGAGTATTTGTAAACCGGGGTTATCAAATTGGTGGCCCATGGGCCAGATGTGTCATGCCCAAGCCACGCCCACCCCAGTTCCATGAAGAGTAAAAAGTTGCGATACGTCTTTTATCCTTTTTAAAAATGGTATTAACATCCTTTTCTGTCAGTGGATCTTAGAGTCAGCCAGAAGAAAAGACCTTCAGATGGACGTTTCACTATATGATTTTCATTTCATCCTGACCTTTCCAGTAAGTTTGGAGTTTATCTGGAATTTAATTTGTAGCTCTTTAAACTTTGCTGAAAGATTTGCACCCCGAAGAAATAGCCATAAAAGTCCATATGTCCTGACTGTATGCCTTAGGCCAGAGTTGGTGAACCTTTTTGGCACTGAGCACTGAAATGGGAGTACACGGACGTGTGTGCATGTCGGAAACTGGAAGAGCAGCCGTTCGAAGCGCATGCACGTGCCAGGAAGATGAACTTTTAGTTTCTGGTGCATGCATGTGCACTGCCAGCTGACCTTTGTGTGTGCATGCACACCAGAAACAAGAAGATCAGGTGGCCAATGTGCATGCACATGTCGGAAACTGGAAGATCATCTTCCCAGCGCGCGGATGTGCACCTGGTGGCTGCTCTTCCAATTTCCCGTGTTCCTGCACGCATGAAGACCAGCTGGCCGGCATGCCAGAATCTGAAAGAGCAAAAGGCGATGTCTCTATGTGGCACTTCCAGCACATGTGCCATAGGTTCTCCATCACGTGATCCGTCAAAACCGCGCTCGACTAAGCCGTGCCCGATTAAACCGCATCGCTGATGTCATCAACAGGGCGACAACAGCCAGCATGGAGAAAGAAGGGCGCTTTAAATAGCGCTTTGAAAGCAAGCCGATTCAACTTAAGGTAAGGGTTAGGTTTAGGGTTAGGTTTAGGGTTAGGTTTAGGGTTAGGTTAAGGGTTAGGATTAGGTTTAGGGTTAGGTTTAGGGTTAGGTTAAGGGTTAGGTCTAGGTTTAGGGGTTAATTTTAGGTTTAGGTTTACAGCGTGCTTCTGTCTCCGCGCTGTTGTCGCCCTGTTGATGACGTCAATAGGAATTCCACTCAAACCAGTAATTCTTTTGATAGTTGATAATTCTTTTAATTAACTGTGCCATCAGTCCAGAGCTGGTGCCTATTTATGATGCAACCACGATGGCATCTGGTGCAAGACAAACAGAACTGATTTACTCCCATTTGAAATAATACTAATTGGATTAGATTCATCATCACATTAGATCCCATTGATTTCCATAGTTCTATTCAGAGTCTGATTATCTGAATATTGAAGCCACTCCTACGGTATGTATCCTGAAATTATTGTTCTACAATTCTCCAATACAACTTGGGTTGCTTACTTTTTTTTTTTTTTTGCTATTTATGAAAAAAGAGATGAACATTCTGCATCATTGGTGTCAGCCTTTTTCCTTCAGAGCTTCTTCAATCATAAACCTGATTCTTTTGCATAATTTATTCAGTTCACCTGCTAACAGACAGGAACACGCCACTATTTGTGAAATGGAAAATATATCAGAATTCTACATATCTTCACCTTCAAAGATATAACTAAGCGTTTCCAGCAATCTCATAATCTAGGTTACTCACCCTTCTTTATTTTTTGTTTGGAATATAAATTATTAAGATTTTGAAAATACTGGCCCCAAGAAGATTGCTGGTCCAATGATTGGGTTTAAATTCCTTGGACATTTAAGCAGCTGAATATTCATGCATGCTGATATATATCAACCTTAAGCCTGACATGGGAAGGGAGGTATTATAATTAATGAGTTATTTCAGCAGTGAAAGGTACTGACATTTACCTTCTGTTAAAATTTATAATGATTAAGAAAGTTTGGTAAGAAAGTTAAACAAGGAATTCCCAGAGGTACTTTTACTGGAGGAAACTGGACTTCGTTGTTTTTTTTTTCTTTTGAAGATATTTCATTTCTCATCTGAGAAGCTTCAGCTCCGACAGGATGGTGTGGAATGGCAGGATTTATACTCCTTGCAGACAGCTGGTCATTTGCATTCTTTTAGAGTTGCTGAGGCATCCTGGAGGTTTATCTGTATCCCCAGAGTCACCTAAGTATTGCAAATGTGTATGGAGACTTCTTGGCTCCAGATGTTTTCTGCCCTGTGCCCCTTCATTGTTGAAGACAGGTGCAGGATGTTATGGATGAACCTGGTCTGCATCTCAAACTAAAGTGCAAATGGTTCCTATGGTCTGCATTTTTTTTTTTACTGGAAATCCATTCATACTTTGTTCATACATCATTCAAAGGCTGTTCATCCCAAAGTGCATAGTTAAATGTCTATGGAGATCCTCAGCTATCCAGGTTGTGGACAGCCTCAAAGGTGCTTTTTCAGGAGGCAACTGGACTTTCTTGTTTTTCTTTGAAGATGTTTTGCTTCTTATCCAAGAAGCTTCTTCCAAACGAAACATCTTCAAAGAGAAACAAGAAAGTCCAGTTGCTTCCTGAAAATCCACCTTTGGGACAACCAAAGACCTGGATAACTGAGAATCTCTACAGACATTTAAACAAAGAAGTGTAAACGTTTTTGCAGCAAAGTGCTACAGCAGTTTTTGTCTATCTAAAGAAGCTCAAATTCTGAGTTATGGGAGTTCCCATTAATCCTCCAGCCAATGGCTGTGTTGGTGGCACGTATAGAACTGAACTTCCCAAGTGGAAGCAATAGTTTGTGAAGAGATAGTTTTATAGTTTTCATAACCAAAGGACCAACAATTGCTCGATCCACCAGTGATACCTTTTATATTTTGCTACATGCAGCACATCTCTCTTTGTATAAATAGGGATTTCTCATCACATCTACTAAATCTAGTTCTAAAATCAATGGTGAAATGTATGCTATTGAAGAGTAAGGAAAATCTTCAAGTTGAAATCTACTCCTGCTAATTCCATAGCCATGATTAGGCAATTTTCTCAGCAGATAGAGCCATTTTGGTACTCATTCCTAATTACGCATCGAGAGGAATCCACCAAAGTGATCAAGTGCCCAGCCAACAATTATATACCTATATTTTTTTCTAAATTATCCTTTAGCTGGCATATATGTAAATGCTTCAGCAAAAATAAAAATTGTAGGACCACCTCTTACATATATTATCCTTTTGGAATAATTTTTCATGAGAGATGTCTCATTTTACCTTCTTTAAATTAATACTGTGTTTCCCTAAAAATAAGACAGGGCCTTATTTTCTTTTGTCCCCCGAAGTAAGCACTTGGCTTTATTTTTGGGGAGGTCTTATTATTTTTGAGGTGTAGGAAGTGGCAAGTGTGGTCACCTCATGGCTGCTGCTGTGTTGCAATATTTTGGGGAGGGCTGGGGAGGTCTTATTTTTGGGAAAACATGGTAATCCATCTCTCTCTTACCATAATGTTGCTATTTTTCCCTTCCTTTATGCTCTTATTTCCATTCCTTTAAGTTATTACATGCAATTATGTATAACGAAGTCCTGTCACGTCAAGACCAATCATTTCAATAGGAATCTTTCTCTGGGGTAAAATTATACCTGTCACGTCAAGAAAACACCATTAAACTAAAAGCAAAATAAATACTGGCTGTTTACTTACCGGCACAATGTCATAGGCAAAGAGTCCATACTCTCTATCTGGTGAAACTTCGTATTTAATAGCTTTTATAGACACCTGAAAAATAAAACAAAACCCAGCATTTCACATAAATACATTCTAATATTAATTTAATTTAATTGCCACTCTTCTCAGTACATGAAGTGACTCTGAGTGGCTTACAACGTTAAAAATAACAAAACAACACAAAAATACATATATAATAAAAATAAAACACTATAAAACACAATATAAAAAAGAAATATGCTTGCATAACTATTACAACATGCCTAACATATTGGTATGTTTCCTAAAAACTGTAAATATCTGCTTTATTTGTTTTATTTTTATTTATACAATTTTAACATTTTAACCTTTACAGCATCCCTAACACATTAATATGCTTCCCAAAACTTGTAAGTATCTGCTTTATATTTTGACCTATCTTATAAGAGTTGATATTTGCTTTATGTGTGAAGTCCTGGGATTGTAACGGTCAGCTAAAACCGAATTTTAAAGGCCAAGCTCACAATTTTAAATTTAATATAATGGATGATGCACAGAACCCACAATGTGTGAGGTAAAATCTAGGTATCAAAGAAAATTAATTATGAAATTTAATACAAGGATATAAAATTTGTGTTTTTAGTCAGTAAGAAACCTCTAAGAATGCTTGACCAGGGAAGGTTTTATACAATGCCTTCCTTATTGTTCCAGAATGTAAGATACAGAATAAGAGGCTTAAAATTCCAGGATGTCAAATTCCAGTTCAATGAGAGGAAATAATTGCTAATAAAAAGAGAAGTTTAATAATGGAACCAATTATCTAGCAAGGTTATGGTCCACTTCCTCCTGGATGAGTTCAAGTGAAGTTAAATACCCATCCTTAGAGACTCTTTATTTTTGGATTCTGGAATTGAGCAAAGATGAAATGTATGGACCAATGTTAGTGGTTCTTAACCTTGGCAATTCTAACAGGTGTGGACTTCAGCTCCCACAATTCCCTGGCCAGCAAATGGGAGCTAGGGAATTCTGGGAACTGAAGTCCACACCTCTTAAAGTTCCCAAGGTTGAGAAACATTGGCTTATGTGATCTCTCCTACTATGTTAATATAAATATTCCCCCCCAAAAAATGGGGACATTTAAAATTTCTAATTGAATTGGAAATAACGTAGCAATAGCAACAGCACTGACTTATATATAAGAGCCGAGGTGGCGCAGTGGTTAGGGTGCAGTACTGCAGGCCACTTCAGCTGACTGTTATCTGCAGTTCAGCGGTTCTAATCCCACCGGCTCAAGGTTGACTCAGCCTTCCATCCTTCCGAGGTGGGTAAAATGAGGACTTGGATTGTTGTTGGGGGCAATATGCTGACTCTGTAAACCGCTTAGAGAGGGCTGAAAGCCCTATGAAGCGGTATATAAGTCTAACCGCTATAACTGCTATAATATCACCCCAGTGCTGGGTGAGTTGCAATATCAGTGCTATTTGTGCACATTCCAGTAGATATAAGTTCCCTGAGGATGAGCTAAAGCATATGAGTCTGAAAGCTCAGAAGACTAAATTATGACTGACCAAATTTGGATCCTGCAATATTTTTTGTATGTTGCCCCCAACAATATGACTCCTCATTTTACTGACCTCTGAAGGATGGAAAGCTGAGTCAACCTTGAGGCCCGTCAGGATCGAACTCCTGGCAGTGGGCAAAGTCAGCCTGCAATAATGCATTCTAGCCACTGTACCAATGAATTTCTTGCAGAATTTATCAGAATCTCCCCAGTGATGGGGTTAAAGCTGAATTATATCCTTTTTAAGTCTTATTTTTAAGGTTAGAAGGTTTAGGCTGAACTCAGCAACTGTGAGAAACACATATCACCTGGACTCTGCTTTCAAAAGAAATTCATGACATGAGGACAAAGGTGAGAAGAATTGCATTTATTCCTTTTTAAAAAAATAAATAAGATTTTTCTTAGCCTATTATTTTTGATTGCCAGCTCTTCAATTTACAAGGAGAAGGAATTATATTATTTATTGCAAGTGTTTGGTTAAGTATATTTATGAATATCAACTTCAACTTGGTAGAGTAGAATAGAGTAGAGTCGAATAGAGAAAGAATAGAGAATAGAATAGAACAGAACAAAACAGAGAATAGAAAATAAAATAGAAAATAGAATAGAATAGGGAATAGAATAGAATATTTTTTATTGACTAAGCGTGATTGGACTTTGTCTTCAGTGCCTAAGCCCTCAGTGTACATACATACATACACATATATAAAGCATATATAAAAATGTACATTTTTGTATTTTTCAGTATTGTTTCAGTTAGAATATTCAACTAAAGTTCAAGCAACTAAAGGCATGTTCTTTCTTAACCCAAGAGATAGACAGATGTACAACTGTGTAACCTATTCAAGGAGATACTCACAATGATTTTGTTTTCTATTAAAACTGTTGAATGGTTTGTTTCCACATTGTGCACTATCACTGAGCCATTCCGGTCTCTATAAATGAATTCTGTATCTAAAAGAGGAGAGAGAACAGAAGAAGAGGGTGATTTATATTTATTACATATGGGCCAGAGGATAATTAAGAGAGGACCTTGTTGTTGTTAGTTGCATTAGTTGTGTCCGACCCATCTCAACCCCATGGACAATGTTCCTCCAGGCCTTCCTGTCCTCTACCATCCTCTGGAGTCCATTTAAGCTCACACCTACTGCTTCGGTGACTCCATCCTGCCACCTCATTCTCTGTGGTCCCTTTCTTCTTTTGCCCTCAGTCTTTCCCCACATTAGGCTCTTCTCCAGTGAAAGGACCATAGCTTAGTGGCAAAACATCTAGCTTACTTTAACAAACGTCCAGGTCTACATTTATCACTTGCCATTTCCAACAAAGAGGATAAGAAAACAGAAGTGAAAGAAAAATTGGATACTAGGAAAAGGAATCACCAAACAAAATAGAAAATTTTGACTACAATTTTTTCTGAACTAGGATGCTAGTTTCATTTGCTTTGGAGAGGACCAGTTCCAGTTCCATACTAAGGACAGAGCTAACCTATGCTTAGAAGGCACTGGATAATGTCTACAATAGAGAAGCATCTTCAATTCCCAAGATTTCAGCTAGCATCAGTCACAGATTAGATATTTTAAATCAGATATATACTAACTCAGTTTTTAAAACATGTCATTATCCCACACTTCTATCAACACATTTGTCCCAAATTATTAAGCAAACCGATTGTTTTTGGTGTGTTTCTTTTGCCAGAAATGGGAAGAAAACACTGGTTTCTGGCGGAAAAAAAAGTCATAACATGACTGGGGAACTTTGCAAACAGCCATAAATGCAGGCCAGTTGCCAAGACTCTCAAATGTGTATCTCATGACCAGTGTTGAAAATTCAAATCCAGGACATGAATACTGTTTTTGTGGTATTATATCTTAACTGGTTGCTAAGCAACTTGTCGTAACTCAAGGACTACCTGTAAATGGCATTAAAGTAATTTACTTTGAGATAAATTCAACTCTTGGTAACTAGACATTCACATCCCTGTCATTTTTTGGGGGGGAAACACTTCAAAAGTGACTGCAATGGCGTTCTTCCAAGATTTACTTCAACTTCTCAAGTATATAATTCTGAGATTTCTTGGTATTTTCTCATCCTGGCATTAAGTAGGCAGAATCCTACTTAAGCTATTTTGAGATAAACCAAATTTGGCTAGGTACTCTTAAACCCATACCAATTTTAAGGGAAATGAAAATAAAATGTGAAATGAAATGAGAGTTCATGTCCACAAGTTAATGTAACTTTTAGTCTCTCAGAAAGTAGAAAACCTAGCCATTCCATTTTGTATAGCAAACCTGTAAAATTGTGAGGAAAGCGAGCAACATGACCTGCAGAACAACTGATAGCCCATACGTGAAGGTTTTAGTCCTGGCTGTGATACCAAAACTCCCCAAAATCTGTTCACATATTGTGTTTAATTATTATGTACACATGGTGCAATAATATTCCTGGCCTTACCTGTGACTAAAGCCGCGCTCACTTTTAAAAATATCTTTCCCTAATCTTGGCATTCTCCACATGTTTGAACTTCAACTCCCAGAATTCATAGCAAAGGCTCAGGAATTCTGGAAGTTGAAGTTCACAAACATCTGGACAATGCCCAAGGTAGAAAAGCTGTTTTCTAAAGATGTAAACCCTTATGTTACACAAAAAGTTTGTTTACACCCCAGGACAGTTTTTTAGAGTGGAAAACTCCATGCCTCCTTGTTATATTCTGAGAAATGAAGTCCTTTTTTCTCAAGATTTCATTGCCTTTGAGAAGTTAATAATATCCTCTCTTTAATAAGGAGAAAAATAAAATAAACCAGCATTGATTGGTTAGCCCTGCTGGTACAGTCAATTCACGTCATCAAGCAAAGGGTTAAAAATTTAATGAAGAGCAAATTGGCTTGCTTTAAAGAAGCCAAAATTGATTGGCTTCATGACCCAAAGGAAAACACAATAAGCCTTTGCTAGTCTCCAAGTCTGTAATCATCTCAGTGTTCAGAACCAATGAATAATAGCTCTCTGTTCGTGTTTTGAAATCTGTGATTCATGTTATTGAAGCTGTATTCATTTTCACTGGGTGTCCCTCAATCAAAGACAGAAAGCAACGCAGCAGCCTTTGTCTGCAAATGAATTCTGTCCAGAAGGCTGATGAGAATTTCAGTCTGATTTATAGCTGTCATCAAAGCTGATAAAGGTCATCACTGAATCTCATTTTTTTACTGCTTCCAATTTCTCCGGCAACTATTTGGAGCTTCAGATGCCCACTTCTTTAAGTAACAGTTATTTATTCCGGCTTGTATGGAGTAGATCACAAAAGCTCTCGACTGGACTGTTTTCCTCACTTTCAATTCCAGGGACGGGGTTGGGGGGGGATCTACTTCCGCTTCTTTGCATTTCTCACAGGGGAAGCATTTCCTTATGATGGCAGGTCCTTGTATGTGGAATGTCACTCCAAGGGGAAGGACTTCTGGAGGCTACTATATAGGGCTGCTGGCAGAAGGGTGAAATTGTGCAAATGGGGAAACTCTACAATGTATTCCCATGTTCTGCTCTTCAAAGAATGATTTCATTAATTGATGTCTGCTCTGACCTAGGCTTCCCCAAAAAGTACAAAGAAGATTCCTGGTCCCGACAAAACCCCTTTTATTAAACGGATGTGAATTGCTCTCATTCACATTCAGCAAAGGCCTAGTAAACAGTCTTTCAAAGGTCAAGTTATGGCCTTATCCCGCTTGGAAATATTTACATGGAAAGCTGCCATGTAAATATTTTCCAAATGAAGTGCTATGCAAGGAAAGACTTGGCACAGAGTCTCTGAGATTCACAGACAGATCTTCATACTCCTGAAACTAATGAACACACGAATTGTTTCCTGCAAAAGCCCACTCCCCTTTTGCTCCTCTTTTATTTCCTGTGGGAGGGGCCATTCACCATCCACCTGTGGCTTTACTCCCAAGTCGACCCTGATTTCTTAGCTGTTCTTTTCTTCTGGCAGTTCTGTGCATGTGCACACTGGGAACAGGCTCCAGCTGTTCCTCTGCCTCACTGCTGTCTAGCTCAGAAGGCAGCTGAGAACTGCCAGATGGCCCTGGCCCCACCTCTGCCTCCGACGCAGAGCGCTTGTCCAACCCTTTCCCAGCCCCCAGGATTGGCCCATGTTCCTCCCCAATCTCCTCACTGTCTGACTCTGGCGGCCCACAACAATGTCTCGCTTGTCCGCAGCAACCTTTAATAGTGGGATGAGGTGAATTGTGGGTATGAGAAAGGTTGTTTACAAATTGCACTGTGGCCGTCAAGAATTCATTCACATTTTCTTCATGTTGCCAACTTCCTCCATGCAAATGTTAGCTCTGTCTCTTCCTTGCAAATATTACTCCTCTGAAGAAGATGAGAAAGCCTTGAACAGCATGATAAGAAACAGGTTTTCTTTTGCATTTCAGCACTCCAAGCTGAAACGTGGCAGAAATGCAAAGCATCTAAGACCAAGTCAAACATATTTTTCAGGGTGGAAGTGGCAACTGAGTAGGCTTGTATGTTATCAGGCTTGACTGGACTCCATTGGTAGAGTGAGATTCAAAGAGCATACAATTCTGGGTTTGTAATTGGAGGGCAAACTAATTTGATTCAAAGTGCTTTGAGATCTGATGAGAAAAAGATTCTTCCCTACATTCTAAATGGAGATGCATCATTTTATACAGTGATGCATTTCATTTTGTTTTACCGCCGGTTCGCCCCATGTGTGCATGCTCGCTTCATGCGCATCTTACGTGCATGCGCCCCGCCTTCCACACACGCACATTGCTCATGTGTGTGCCTTCCGTGCATGTGCCCGGCCTAAAAGACGTGGCTAAATAGCATGGCATAGAGCAAGGGTGGGTGGGTGGGTGGGCCCACTCATGATCTCTACTACTGGTTTGCCCCAACCGGTCCGAACCGGCTGAATACCACTTCTGATTTTCTAGCTGCTTCATATTTCGAGGAATGGGAAATAAAAGAGATGGGTGGAAGATCCTTTTGAAGACATCATCTAATTTCAGCTGGATATCTTCAAGTGTTTTGGTTGAAATATTTTCCCTGCACCTCTTTTTGGCTGACCTAAAAGATAACAACAATTTCCCAAATGGTTTAACTTATGCTAAATTAATACAAAAGGCAAGGTCTTACTTTTCCACATGCATTACTTAAAATGCCAGGTTTGGCATGTAGAGAATGATTAATGACTGCCACTGTTGTGCTGCCTCTGATCATTAGATTACCTATGGTGATAAGAGGGCTGGCAGAGCCAGTTGGCCAGATTGACATCACGCCCTGGAAAAGAACCCCTCATCAGCAGGGAGATTCAATTGTGGCAGGTTTCTGGCTTGTTGATTTTCAACATTAGTTAAATGGCAGAAGCAGATGATATCAGCAGAGGAGAAGGGCTAAAACATCTAATATTGACAGAGGAGAATGTTTGTAGTGCAGGGTTGAAATGAAGGGTCCTTGGTGCTCTCTGAGCTTGGTGGTTTTCTTGCAGAAGTTTCATTACCAAATACTGTGCTTCCCCAAAAGGAGAGGGTCTTATTTTCTTTTGACCCCTGAAACAAGTGCTTGGCCTTATTTTCAGGGAGGTCTTATTATTTCTTAGATGCAGGAGGCAGGAGTGTGGTCACCTCATGGCTGCTGTTGTGCTGCAACATTTTTTGGGGAGGGCTTATTTTAGAGTATGCTCTCGAAAGCCCGATTGGGCTTATTATATGGGGAGGTCTTATTTTCAGGGAAACAGGGTAGGTAACATCATCAATGCTAGTGGGGAGTGGGGTTTACCCTCATTATATTCTAGTAGCTTGCCCTGTTAGTGGTTCTTAGTGTTTCTTGGGTGGTTCTTTATTTAGGCTATTTACTGTTCTTATTTGGAAGTTCCTTGATTGGGGTATTTATTTCTTGACTGTTGGTCTGTTAATCTTAGTGTTAATCTACAACTGGGTATTGATTTCTGATGGGGAAATGTTTTGATCTTTTTGTTTCCTTTTTGGTTTGTTGAGTGTCTCGTTTGCATGGTATGTGGATGTTGTTTACATCTATGTGTTTATTGATGGTCTGTTTGTCAGAGTGCCAGGCTTCCAGGAATTCTGTAGCATTTTTGGACTTGGTTTGTTCTAGGATGTAAATTTGACCTCAAACTGCATTCTAGACTGGTCAACCTCAAGCTGATATTTAGAATGGAAAGAGCTGAATTTAATTTAATTTAATGAGGAATTTCAGCAATTCAAGCATGGGAGTACAATGTTTCACTAGCACAAAAGAGAGCAAAATTATAATTTGTGAGCTGTGTTAAAAGAAGCTGAAAAATAAATGATGTCCAACAGAATATTAGCCATAATGGAAGACTGACAGGCAAAGCACTTAATAAGATGATACATATTATTGGTCAGGGGCCCATGGCATCATCTAACGTCACTATATGACCCAACCCCTTTTATCATTCTCCCTATGTGGAATTGGAAAACTGGCAGCCCAGGTTCAAGACCTGAGCTCCCCATCTTAGGGTGAGCTCCCTTCCTCAGCCCAGCTCCAGCGAACCTAGCAGTTTGAAAGCATGCAAATGCAAGTAGATAAATAGGTACCCCTTCAGTGGGAAGGTAGCAGGCTAGGTGATGCTTTGAAGTCATCTAATTTGATTTACTGCCTCAAAACAGGTCCAGATCCTGACCCATAAATCTGCTTCAAGGGAATGATGGATTGAAACTTGATAAACTGACTGCACTCTGGTGACATTTTCCCCAAGCCTACAATCTAGCATCCTGCATGACTACATATTCTGCAATTTTCTTCTATTGCCCAGTGGAACCAACTATTTAAAGCAGGGGTTTCCAACCTTGGCAACTTTAAGACTTGTGGATTTCAACTCCCAGAATTCCCAAGCCAGCCATACTCATTTATGGTTTAGGAGACACCTGATTGCCTATTCTGATTTAGGCCTATCAAAATGTCTGATGCTGATTAAATCAGCATCTTACTGCTTCCACACAGTTCCCCATATTTTCTTTGAAGATGAAATAATAATCAACATACAACATAAGTGCATAAATAGTAACCTGCCAAATGTGACTTTGGCCTTTTCAGTCCAGCAATTTGTTCTAACCACTGTACAAGGAAGCCCACAAGTCTTCTGGCAGATGGCCTTCAGAGGCAGTCTGACTGCCATCATTAGCATTGATCCCCAAGAGTTCCATAAATGGATGCAACCCATTTTTTTGATGCTGGCCTCAATGGTCAGAACCACATTTTGTGGTAGGACTCGGAAAGATACAGGATGATGCAACTTAAGACCCGAGGATAAGGAGGAGCCATATATTTCATCTCTCCCATTTACAGAAATTCTATCCAGAACACGATTATATTTGTATAGGGTTAGGATATCATAGAATTCTTTATTGGCCAAGTGTGATTGGACAAACAAGGAATTTGTCTTTGGTGCATAGGCTCTCAGTATACATAAGGAGAATAAAATACATTCATCAACAATAAAAACATACAACACTTAGTGATAGTCAAGGTTACTAATAAGCTATCAAATCATACTAGGAAACAAATAAAAACAATATAAATTGAAAGATACAAGCAAACATGGTTATAGTCATAAGTGGGGAGAAATTTATCATTACAATAAAATGATAAAGTTTTCCCCTGTCTCGTCTCTAGGGGGCAGTGTTCATCTGTGGTTTGTAGCCGAGGGAGCCATTGTTGTCTGAAGACATTTTCTGTGGCCATGTGGCCAGCATGGCTATACACTAAAAGACACATGGAATGCTGTTAACTTTCCACCAAAGTGGTACCTATTAATCTACTCACATTTGCATGCTTTCGAACTGCTAGGTGGAAAGGCACAGAGATAGGAAAGGGAGCTCAAGCTGTTGCATGGAGCTTGGGTTTTGAACCTGTCAGCTTTTCTGCTCACAAGCTCAGCATCTTTAACCATTGAGCCACCATGCACACATCATTACAATAATCTTGCAGAACTGAAGAAGAGATGAGGAATACCAGGCGATCCTGCAAATTTAATCTACAGGTGAACATGTTGCCCTTTCACTATCGCTGCACTATAATTCCCAACAGCCTTACATTATAGCATAATTCATAATGAGGGATGATAGGAGTTGGTGATTCAGTTCCATGCCCTCCATCAATTATTCCATTATAGAGATTTGCTATTCTCATTACGTGCCAGCAATAAAATATTATTCTTGTTTTTAATCAGGGAAGGCTAGCTAGGAAGCAGATACAGTGCAATTCATACGTACAACGCCAACCCTTAGGCTAAAAAGATTCATTATTCTGTCCATTGGACTATACATTTTAGAAAGAATTTTTAAAAAATTGTTCAATCCAGAAAGCAGAATGCAGAAATACACACCAGTTCTTAATTTTTTTCTAAATTACCATGTTAGTATTAGACAGCACACTTGAACAAGGTACAGTTTGTTATAATTAAGCCTTTCCTTCTTACAGGAACCTGGAATTTTTGTGTTTAATTTCTCTTCCTACACAGGCCATTATGTTCTCAGTCCTTTGCTTCTATCCTAATCCTCTTTGCTCAATTTCTTTCATTTTCCTTTTCTTTAAGTGAAATGGAGGAAGGAAATGGAGCTTTAAATACTTAGTTTGCTGTAATTTACCTAAACAATGAACATCCCATCATATTGCCACATTAAGCAAGCTGAACATGTTTATTATGCAAGAAGTAGCTTTAATCACTATTTATTTTAATTCAGTGTGAGCTCAGATCTTTCATGTAGCAGTATTTGCGTGACTGTGTATCATTCAAGGTAAACACACATTCACACAAACAGTAATATTTCCTCTGGCTCCCCTTAGATAAACATCCTGGTTGACTTTCCATGTAGGTAATAAACTAGTTATGGAAACACCATGAAGTTCTAGCACAGGAGGGTCTAACAGTGGTGGGTTTCAATTTATTTTGCTATAGGTCTGCTCATGCATACGACGCTTCTGCACATGCACAGAAGCGTCTGGGTGGGTGGGTGGAGCCTCCCGTCACCGCCACTACTGGTTCGCCCGATCCTGGACGAACCGGCAGAAACCTCGATTTCATTGAGGACTGCATCAGAGTTGTGTTTGACTTCAACAGCTGGGGGTGCGTGGCCAGCTCAACACCACTCATTGAGGCTCCATTTTAGGCCGCGACGGCCTCCTGGAGCCCTCTGCCAATGAAAACAGAGTTTTTGCTGGCAGAGGGCTCCAGGGGGCTGTCGCTAGTGAAAATGGAGCCCAGGCAAGCAGTGTGTGGCCCTCCCAAGCTACATTTTCACTGGCAGAGGCACAATGGGCTGGTACTTCGCGGTTTCCAGGGCGGGCCCATGGGTCAGATTTAAGTGCCCAACGGGCTGGATCCAGCCCAAGGGCCTTGAGTTTGACAGCCCTGCTCTAGCATAAAACACCTGCATATCACCAGTAATAAATATAACATAAGGATGTTATAGGGATTTTCCTATAATGCAGTTGAATGCAATGGTTGATAACCAAATTTTGTGAACAGAATACTGCGTAAGATTTTAGAGGCATCTCAAACGTCTTCCAGCCCATGTCATAGTATCTTTTCATTCTAGCATCTTTTCTCTTATTCTTAAACCATCTGGTTTTTACACTGGAGTGTAATTGTTTAGTTGTCTTCCTTATGGAAGAACAGTAAATTACTTCACCCCTTCCAAACATATTAGATTGCAAATCCCACAAACTTCCACCATTATCCATGATAACAGAGGTTATGGCAGATGTAATCCCAAGAAATCCATAAAAATTGATGTATTTAGCTATTGGGGGTGGGGAATCAGGTTTCTGTAGGCAGCTCTGAATACTTAATAAAGATTTAACCACCAGTTGAAATCTAAATCTTTTTATTTAGAAACCAAACATAACATTTGCATTATAGGTATTGTTCATAGTTACTCTGCTTATTTGATAAAGAATTCAAGACAGAAAAAATTATGCACTGCTGAGTGTCCCATAACTCTGTATAGTTACTATATAGCTAAGACAGGGGTGGAGGTGGTATTCTGCCAGTTCATCCCAGTTTGGGTGGCGGCAGGAAGCAGGAGGCTCTGCCCACCCACCCAGACGTCATCATAGACGCTCTGTGCATACAAGCAAAGTGAGTGCACATCCCAGTTCTGAACCGGGAGCGACGGTAAGAGAAAACCATTACTGATCAGCCGTGTCAAAATCGCAGCGTTACATTGTCACATGACCTATTATGACTTTCCCCCTTTCGGTAAACTGGGGGTGCGGGGGGCCAGAGCATGACGCATCCAACCCGCGGGCTGCGGGTTCAACACTCCTGAGCTACATTATGGCTCTTATCATCCCGAGGTGGCGCAGTGGTTAGAGTGCAGTACTGCAGCCACTTCAGCTGACTGTTAGTTGCAGTTCGGCGGTTCAAATCTCACCGGCTCAAGGTTGACTCAGCCTTCCATCCTTCCGAGGTGGGTAAAAATGAGGACCCAGACTGTGGGGGCAATATGCTGACTCTGTAAACCGCTTAGAGAGGGCTGAAAGTCGAACTGCTATTGCTATTGCTATCCCAGCCTATCCAGTGCATCTCTTTCTTTAAGTATCATTCACCTTTCTACAGAGCTTTCTTTCGACTCCCAAACTCAATACTCATAACAATCTTTAAGATGTGGAATAAACTGCAGCCGAGAAACAACTATTGATTTGTCTTCCATGTTGCCAAGCTGCATCTCTCTTCAGGGCCTCTTCTGACTGACCGATCACATCAATGTCTTTCCTTGCTACCTTGCTTGACCTTTATAGTGAGTATCATTCAGTTATCATCTTTCAGAGAAAGCAAGACCCATCCTGTTTCTTCAGATTGGACTCAACAAAATTTGAAGAACAGGGACATAAAATGGCTGTGTTCAATCATCTTGACAGATTCTCCTGCACATCACTTTGATATCTCTTTGGTCTCTCTCTCTCTGCTTACCGTGAGATCTTTTCGTTGGAGGACTTTTGCTATAAATATTTCATCTGATTCAGATCTGATCATAGTTTCACTATTCACAAAAATCTTTAAGAACAGAGTTTGCCAACTTTGGACAATTTAAGATATGTGGGCTTCAATTCCCAGAATTCCCCAGCCAGCATGAAATTCATGCAGACGCACTGAGAAACTTCTATTCCAATTGCAAAGACACTTTATCAATTCAATCTTTTTGCTGATTAATTTATTATTCATTAAAACTATGCAATATTAGACTCCATTTTTCTATCCACTTCTGCAACTTCCTTTCTTCCTTCTTAAAGCTCCTTGTTGAAGCCAAGGTAGACTTGGAAGTGTAATGCCATCTATTAGCAAAATCATCGACACCAATATCAAAATATATACAGATAAACCTTGACTTAACGACCATAAATTTTTTGTTGCTAAGGGAGTGTGAGTTTTGCCAAGAGGTGAAATCCAGCAGGTTCTGAAAGTTTCTGGAGAACCGATGGCAGAAATTTTGAGTAGTTCAAAGAACCAGTAGCGGAAATTTTGAGTAGTTCGAAGAACTGGCAAATGCCACCTCTGGCTGGCCCCAGAATGGGGTGGGAATGGAGATTTTGCAGTATTCTTCCGTTGCCACGTCCACCAAGCCACACCCACCAACACGCGAACCAAGCCACGCCGGCAGAACTGGTAGTAAAAAAAAAGAATTTCACCTCTGGTTTTGCCGCATTTTACAACCTTTCTTGCCCCAGTTGTTGAATGAATCATTTCAATTGTTAAGTTGGTAACATGGTTGTTAAGTGAATCTGGCTTCCCTATTGACTTTGCTTGTCAGAAGGTCACAAGAGGGGATCACATGACCCAGGGACACTGCAATCATCATAAATATGAATCAATTGCCAAGCAATCGAATTTTGATCACATGACCATGGGGACTAATGGTCGTAAGAGTGAAAAACAGTCACAAGTCACTTTTTTCAGTAACTTTGTAACTTGTAAATTGTAACTTTGAACAGTCACTAAACAAACTGTTGTAAGTTGAGGACTACCTGTCCAGATATTTGAAGAACAATGAAAGAAATAATACAGAAATAAAATGAAGGAGATCTTGTTTAGCATATGTTTACAGCAGTTTGTGTGTGAGTGTGTGGAGAGAGAGAGAGAGAGAGAGAGAGAGAGAGAGAGAGAGAGAGAGAGAGAGAGAGAGAGAGGAAGAGGAAGAGGAAGAGGAAGAAGACGAAGGAGAAGGAGAAGGAGAGGAAGAAGGAGGAGGAGGAGGAGGAGAGGGAGGGAATGAGAATATACAGAATAATGAGTGTGCCCCATATTGGCCATCTTGCTTCCATGTCTATGGCTACCATCTACTTATGTTTATTATTATAGTCTTGCTTGAATCTCAGAAAATGTGAGATTGGCAATCCATGCTTGGGTTAAATAAGGAAAAGATCAACTTGGCATAGAAAACCAGCTAATTATTTTTAACTAACTGCAAAGCAGAGATTGTGTTCTGAATTCATTGGCCCATGTACCAGATGTCTGCTTGGCTCCAGCCTGGATTAAACCTTAGCCCACATGTTCCTAAAGTCACGATAATCAGGTTAATCGTGGCTCAGGGTTCTAGTTGTAGAACAAAAATAAAATAAAATCTTCATTGTTTAAATATTGTCAGGCTTCAACAGTTATCCAGAAGATAGAAGAAGGAGGGCAGGAGAAACCATTTATTCATGCAACAGATGGAAAGGAAGAATAAAGAACAACAGGGGAGAACAATGAAATGTTCTTCATGTTATGGAGCCTTCAGTTAAGGCCCACATCCTAACAATCTCAGTTGTGTTCCTGGAATAGTTCTCTACCAAAATTGGCAGAAAATTGCCCTTAATTCCCACCCACCCCTTATGCTTCCATCTACAAATACCTTCATGGTAATTGTCTATATCTGATCCATTTGTAGTTTTGGAATGTAAGATATTGCAATCAGTTGCCTGAATTTCTATTGTTCTTTAGTTTATGGAGATTCTCAGTCATCCAGGTCATGGTTGTCCCAAAGATGCTTTTTCAAGAGGCAACTGGACTTTCTTGTTTTTTCTTTTGAAGATGTTGCACTACTCACCCAAGAAGCTTCTTCAGCTCTGACTGGGTGGTGGGGAATGGAAGGATTCATATTCCTTGTGGACAGCTGGTCATTTGCATAATTTTAGAGAGTCGTTGAGGCCACTTGGAGGTTTATCTGTGTCCTCAAGGTCACCTGAGTCGTGCAAATGGGTGTGAGGAGGTCAAAGAGGCCACAATAATCCTTTGATCATTTTTGCTGCAGGTTGTTAAGCAAATCACAGGAATTGTTAAGTGAATCATGTGGTTATTAGGCAATAAATCCAGCTTCCACTTTTTGGGAAGCCAGCTGGGAAGGTTGCTTTCAAGATCACATGACCCTGAGTTGCTGCAACCATCATAAATGCATGTCAGCTGCTATGTAATTACCTGAATTTTGATCCCATGACAATGAGGATACTACAACAATCATAAACAGGAGAACTGGTCATAAGTCCCTATTTTTCAGTGCTCTGTAACTTCGAACTGTGTTTAAAATGAATGATTGTAAATCAAGGACTTCCCACATCGTCAATCAGATAGTTGTCCACCTGAATCAGAACATAAATCTTTCTTTGAATTTTGTTCTTTAAACTCCAGTTCTTCATTCTTCTTGGCAGTTGGGGCTTTTAAAAAATTTTTTAATTGAACAAACACACAAAAAAAGAATCATCCTTCATTAAATCTTGTAGAAAGCGTGTCGATTGGTTACAGATAACTTTCGTGCATTTCTTCCACAGTCATTACTTATAGTTCATATTAGATTATACACTTTAAATTAAAAAATCTTTGTATATCTTACTATTAATGTACCACAATTCTCATTTGGCTACAATTATTTGAACATGCTTTTACCTCAAATCATTCATACTTAAAGACCAACCACATAATGGCATTCATTAGCTATTTCCTCCAATAACTTTACACCTTTATAACATCTTTTAAATAAAAGTCAATTAATAAAGTTTCTAAATCTCCCCACCCCTTTTTTCCCCAACTCACTGTTTAGAATTTATATCCAAGTTACTTTTGTCAATACCACAGCATGTATATATTGTTAAACAATGACCATTAACATTTCCTTGTTATTATTATAATTGGCTAAAATTATTTACTATTTATGTCCCATCTCCTCTCGTCAGAACCCGAACCCCTCCCCCCCAAAAAAACCTTAAACCTTTATTACAAGATCTAAATAAAAATTTGTTAATAAAATTTTATAGGTCTTTTTTCCATGTCATAATTTGTAATTTATATCCAAATTTCTTTTACTAGATTACCATACATGTATATATCATTAAGCTGTATCCATTATCATTTCCTTATTGTTATTATAGTTAATTAATTGTTAGCAAATAAACATTTGATAACAATCTAAAACAATCCAAGAGTTACAAAATTCCTACTTATTAATCACCAAAATCAACTGATTTTTTATTATTAACTTTCATTGTCAACCTGTATCTTTCCAGTAACAAAACAGTCTTATCTCTCTTGCCAATTGTGGTGTCAGTCTTCTTTTTATCTCCTTTATAAGGTTTTTATAGACTTCTCGTTGCTTGAAGGGTCTCTCAGATAATCTCATTGCCCACCAGTTGCTACTAAAATTAGTTTGTCTTTGGTTGTCAATCTTGCTTCTGAAAAAATTTCTCTTCTTATGTCTATCATCATTAGTATTTTTTTTTCTTCTGTGTCCTGGAATCTGGGGTAGAGCTCCAATTCATCGAATTCCCTTTTCCATATTCCCTTCTTTCTACTTTCACCCACATTTGCTCCATTAATAAATTCATCTATTGTCTTATCTTTATCTTCTATATCTTCATTCTCCCCTTTAATTTTTGGAGCTCCAACCCCATCATCTTTTGCTGTGAGGAAGACTAGCCTTTCCAACTTCTTCTCAATTCTCCCATATCCTTCCAATAGATTTTGAGTTCCAAGCCAAGATATTTTGGAATGTTAAGGTTTCCTCATCTGAATATTGATCCATGTTTCCAAAACAGAAGAAAGAAAAAACTAATAGCAACTGCCACTCTAGCCTTCCATGCCTCTTTTATTTTTTATTTTAGATTGACTTGAACACAAGTTCTTTTATGCTCTTCAAAGGAGAAGGGTTCTGTTTCCCCCCCTTTCTTTTCCCTGCCAAAATAGTTCTCAGAGGCCCCTGTGAAAACAATTTGTGCCCTTGGCTCTTTATCAGTTTCTGTAAACAAGTTGCAAACCCTTCAGCTACAAAGTTAGTAAAGTCAAATAAGGAAAAAAAAGAGATACGTTGTTTCAAAAACCCCAGCCTCTGACCTCCGAGTGGCAGTGTGCTAATTTTTCACCTTCTAATATTTATCTCTGGCTTATAGGAAACAAAGTTCTTTAGATTTCTTTTAGTGAGATTTAATAACAAGTAATAGGAAGAATTGTTAAAATAAGAAGGAAGGTTTTAATCCAGAAGTCAAAAAATAAAGCAACAAAAAGCAGAAAAAAAATCAATCCGTTCACTTTAAGAGGAGAAATGAAAAACGTTGCGAGCACTTCAATCCACAAAGAATAGTTACAGAGAAAAAAAACTTTCCACAGCAATTCAATTAACGTTATCTCACCACTCAGTTCTTTTGCTTAAGGATCTAATTTGGCTTTAAAGAAACATTTCCTTGGACAGTCTTTAGCAAAATAGAAAAAAGTACCTCACCAGATGGACTCACTTTCTCTTTTCACTTCCTTCCTTCCGGAACGTCCTGATTTCATCAGCCTGGGGGTTGCCTGTTTACCACCGGCTTGAAGCACTTCCCTTGGGTCTATCAGGGACTTTGCGATGTCCCTGAGACCAGCAAGGCTTTGTCTTCCTGATCACTGTCTCTACAGGACAGGTCTCAATGGAGTGTCCAGCGGCAAAAGTGTCAATGGCGGTCTCGGAGTATCAAGACAGCACGTTGTGACATCGTGATGTGGCTCCTCCTTCCTCAGCAGTTGGGGCTTTTTGATCACTCTTATATTACCTGCCCCCTCCTGACTTCCCCCCAATTTCATTTGCTTAACATACCCAGATTTTTAAATCTTTCTTCTTCTCTTTCTTAATGGTATTTACTTTGTGTGTGTCTGTGTGTGTGTGTGTGTGGTGTGTGTGGTGTTTGTGTTGTGGTGTGTGTGTGTGTGTGTGTGTGTGTGTGGTGTGTGTATGTGTATGTGTATCTGAATACCAAGCCAGTTCTGCAAACATTATGATAATGACCTACTCAGATTAGTTTGAATGTAATTATGATAGGTGCTTGAAACACATAGATTTATCACAAAGAAGCTTTTCATTAACAATATTTATCCCTTACTGAGTGCCTAATTAGCTTTTTACATAAAAATGTGCAGATTATTTTCCCCCCAATTCAAAAAGACTGCATTGAAGGAAAGCAAGACAGAAAGTGAAGGGAAATGTAATAGGACCCATTAGGATTCTATTAGAATTCTATTCTATTTCCTGTGAGGACACAAAAGATCAGACAGAAACCGTAGCTTTGAATGAACAAATGCAGAGATTTTTTTTTTTTTAGGATTTCATTTTTTTTAAAGAAAGAGAGAGAGTGCAAGGATGGAGGCTTTTCATGATTACGTGCAAAAGCATAGTACAGAATAAGAAATAAATTGGAAAGGGGATATACAAGATTGCTAAGTCCTTCCAAAGGAAACAGATATGAAAAATAATGAACACAAAGGCAGTGAAAATTCTTTTAAAGCTGAGAATAAAAAGGGGTGGGTGACATACATGCCTGCTTGCAAACCAAGAGATTTGCTTTTAAGGGCTTGTTAGCCAAGCTCTTAGATTCTACCATGTTTTTGCTTCAGAGATCAACACCTATGAGGGTCACACTTTCCTGAAGTTCCAAACTTCGAGGATCACAGAAAATACTCAGATTTTTGGAACAAAACTATAGTTGAGAACAACATCCAAAGAATTGTGATGAAAGAACTGATTGTCAATAGCAGTCTAATTTGGGACTGGAAGTAAAGCAAAGTTCCTTTTACTTGAACAATGATTTACTATTTCTCCAGGAGATAATTTCCTATGTGTGGGATTCATCTTTCAAGTCTCAACACAAAACAATGTCTCTATTTCTATCCTGTTTCTCTGAAAATAAGACTGGGTCTTATATTAATTTTTGCTCCAAAAGACTCATTGAGGCTTATTTTCTGATTAGGTCTTGTTTTCTGGGAAATACTAAACGCATTCGTCTGGTTCACAGATCTTAATTGGGTCTTATTTTGGGGGTAGG
The DNA here is from genome assembly GCF_051295495.1 of Thamnophis sirtalis. NCBI lineage: Eukaryota > Metazoa > Chordata > Lepidosauria > Squamata > Natricidae > Thamnophis > Thamnophis sirtalis. The sequence goes on along the minus strand of NW_028261384.1, from coordinate 10,867,080 downwards.
ACTTATATTATGAGCATCCTGAAAAATCATGCTAGGGTTTTATTTTGGGGAAAACAAGGTGCTGCCATCCTAAAGGGAAAAAAAATCTTAATTTGAAAGCAAGGATAACTATGATTCTCCCATCTCATCTGACACAGTGAAATACAGACTCACTAACTTTAATAGCTGTCTTACAAAAACACTCCCACAAATGTTGTGGTTGGGGACAAAAGTCTTCAGAGGAACTGATGAGAATGAGAACACATTTGCAAAACTTATTGAAGTGATGAACAACTGAGGAAAAGAATTTGGGCCCGTAACAACTTTGTAATAATGTAATCTTATCCATACCTATTTAAAAGTAAGCCCCACTGAGTTTAATAAGATTATTTCACCATCTACTGTACGTCTGTCTAGAACTGCTGATCGGATTTGCATTTAAGGTAGTCCTTGACTTCTAACCATTTGTTTAGCATTGGAAAAAGAAACCTATGGCCAGTTTCACACTTACAGCCCTTCATAACAAATACACAGTGTTTAGTTTTTATTAGCATGTATTTATTTCACTAGTATATTTTGATACATTCATTGTTTCCTTATACTTTTAGTTGTGCGTGCCGTCTAGAGGAACATATGTGAGGTGGACAGCTATGTAAGTGGAATAAATCCATAAAAAAGTAGCAATTTCTAAACTTCTATATTTGTCAATATTGTGGTTTTACTGAAATGACACAAAATGCTATCAATGTTATAGTTCTAAAACTATACGGTTTTTGTATGCATATGTTGTCAGTGATGATGCGAATGGGGAGAAGATACAGAATTTCCTAATTGTTTTGAACAGCCGAGGTGGCGCAGTGGTTAAATGCAGCACTGCAGGCTACTTCAGCTGACTGCAGTCCTGCAGTTCGGCTGTTCAAATCTCACCGGTTCAGGGTTGACTCAGCCTTCCATCCTTCCGAGGTGGGTAAAATGAGGACCCGGATTGTTGTTGGGGGGCGATATGCTGACTCTGTAAACCGCTTAGAGAGGGCTGAAAGCCCTATGAAGCGGTATATAAGTCTAACTGCTATTGCTAATTGTTTTGTGTTTATTTATTTATTAAATTTCTACACCACTCAAGCTACCTAAGTGACTCTGGGCAGTTTACAACATCAAGAGCCTCAGATTAAATGTAACATAGTTCCTTGGCTTAAGATTTAATTGATCCCAGAATTATAGTTGTAAATCAATGCATCCCACAACTGGATCCAATTTTTATTTTTATTTTAGATTTTTTGTAGTGGCATTAAGCGAATACTACAATCATTAAACACATCAATTTTTACCAATGAGTGGGGTATTTTTTATTTTTTTTGCCAGACAAACAAACACTGCAAAACGGCAAATCACAGTAATGTAATCACATCACATGACGCAGGCTGCAAAGGTTGAGCCAGCTGCTAAGGGACCACATGTGTTCATATGATTATAGGAGTGTGTGTGTGTGTTTGTATGTCCACTGTAACTCTGAGAATAGGTTGTAGTTAAGCGTCTGTCATAACTTTCAACGGTTGTCAAGCATCAAGGACTTCCTGTACATTTCACACCATCAACCCCTGAAGTTGAAACATAATAATCTTCAATGATGGGTGAAGAAAGCAATTCACAGGTATGAATCATGATTAAATTCAACAGAAGTTCAAAGGAATAGATCCAGAATTTTCTCTTTTCTTCCTTCTTTCCTCTCCTTCTTCACTTTCCTCTTAAGTCAAGTCCATGTTTTTTTGCAACTAGTAATTCTGCAGCCAATTGACTTCCCTTTGCTCTAAACCTTCCTTCATCAGTTATCTGGCCTTTGAAGACTGACCTTCCTTCCAAAGTATTTGCCCTTTGACTGTGGTAGGCTCAAACAAAAGTGATTTATAAAGTGGCACCCTTCTGAACCCCTATCATACCTTGCATATACGTGCTATTCGTTCCCGACTCTAGGGGACAGTGCTCATCTCTGCCAGCGCTGTCCTAAGACATCTCCGTGGTCATGTTGGCCGACATGACTAACATGGAATGCTGTTCCTTTCCGACCAAAAGTGGTCCCTATTTTTCTACTTGCATTATTTACAACTTACGAACTGCTAGGTTGGCAGAAGCTGGGAGAAGTAACAGGAGCTCACTCCATTACGCGGCACTAGAGATTTGAACTGCTGAACTGCCAACCTTTCTGATCGATAAGCTCAGCATCTTAGCCCACTGAGCCATCACATCCCTATCTAGAAAGAACCCCTAACCTTAGGGGTTTTAATCCAATTTTCACAATATTGAGATCACAAATAAGATTCAAAATCAACCTAGCTGAGGCTCTTACAGAGCCAGGAAAAGGTTAATTCATTTTAACCACTTCTAAAAGAACTCCTGCTGCTTTCTCTGTGTAGGAAGAGTACAATCATATTGCACCTCATACGATGCCTATTTTTCTATCTAGCAGCTGTCACTCCCATGGAGAGGAAACTGTGAGCAGACCTCCACGTACATGTTTTCAGGATTGGCTAGAGCACCAGAGGAAGCAGATGGCAATGCAACTCACTGATATACCACATCAAGTGGAGCAAATTCATAATGATTACCCAAGGAGCTTTGGACAGCATTTAGGCTGAGAAACCAGCTGGAGCATCCTCACTGAATGATAGTTGTTATTCCAACAAAGGGTTTAAGAAACCGACAAAGACCAAGTGATTTCAAGCAGCTCAACTCCTCCTAGGTGATGAGAGAAGATCACCTTTCAGTCTCAAACACCTTTCCCCCGCCGGTTATTTTCCATTTTGTCGCAATCCAGGAAACCCAGACCTTCCTTGGAGCAATGCAAGCTTTCAAACAGAGCCACCATGGGCACCAAAATTTGGGAAAACTGCATTGGCAAGTTATAAATTTTGACCGAATCCCATAGATGATGTCAAGCTGCTGGTTGACACCATCAGTCAGATTTATCAGCAATTGTTGACATAAGGGAACATTAAAGATAAAGGTTTCCCTTGCACAAATGTGCTAGTCATTCCCGACTCTAGTGAGCATTGCTCATCTCCGTTTCAAAGCCGAAGAGCCAGTGCTGTCCGAAGACGTCTCCGTGGTCATGTGGGCAGCATGACTAAACACCGAAGGTGCCTGGAACACTGTTACCTTTCCACCAAAGATGGCCCCTATTTTTCTACTTGCATTTTTGCATGCTTTCAAACTCCTGGGTTGCAGAAGCTGAGCCAAGTAACAGGAGCTCACCCTGTTACGCAGCACTAGGGATTTGAACCGCCAAACTGCCGACCTTCTGATTGACAAGCTCAGCATCTTAGCCACTAAGCCACCACGTCCCTTAAGGGAACATTGGGTATGACTTTTAAAACAAGCTTGGGGCGGAAGATTATTAAAAAAAAACAGGTTATGCAACTATGACAGGCTGCAATTATATTGGACAGAGTACATATATGAACTGGGGTAATGATCTTCAGATTGCTGGAAAATGCCTCCTTGGTCCAGTCTAACTGTAGTAATGCAGAAAGAATCTAAATTGTTTTCCATATATATGTATACAGTTTCCCTGAAAATAAGACCTCTGCGGATAATAAGCCCAATTGGGCTTTTGAGCGCATGTGCTAAAATAATCCCTCCCCCCAAAATAAGCCCTCCCTGAAAATATTGCATCACAGCAGCAGCTATGAGGGGATGATTGCCTGTACCTCAAAAATAATAAGACCTCCCCAAAACTAAGGCCAATAGCTTATTTGGAGGGGGGTGTCAAAAGAAAATAAGACCCTGTCTTAATTTGAGGGAACATGGTACATAGAAAATTCTCGTACTGCTGATTCTGGCCATAGAGACCATACACAACATCCTGATTCCTACTTTCCATTCTCAAGGGGATCATGAAATGTAGCATAATTCTTAATTCAGTTCAAAGCTGAAAGGACCCTGGGGTGGAGTGGGGGGATAGGTGGGGTGTTTAAACCAGAACAGCTAAAACCCATATTCTGTTTTGTTTTTGTTATTGTTGGGAAGAAATTAAAAACAACAACATGTCCTTACTGTTGGTGGAGAGAGCAGGGACTTACTTAATGGCTCTCTCTAGGTTTAGAAGGCATTTCCCTCGTTCAGTTTTTCCTTCCAACCTCTAGATTTTGCTGGTTATTTTCAAGGCAATTTCCCTTTTCCTCCCTGGAAAAATGGGACATGATTTATTCATATTTGCCTTACAGACAAATTGCCTTGCAGACCTTGATAACATGAGCTTTTCTCCGCCATAGTTTCTGGTACACTAATGAACATCAACTGGGTCAGACTGGAGGATATAATGTATGGGTAAGCAGTACTTCGCCTGATAGGAAAGAAACTTTTCGGACCTAGGAACCATCAGCTGAACAAGAAGAAAATGTTGTCTGCAGAAATCTCAAAAACAAAACAAAATAAAAAAACCCACAACCTACAAATGGCCAAATTTAATCTGACCTAGAGGTTCTTGAAAAAAAAGTTCCATGCAATGTAACACAGTTTAAAAAAAATACATCAACTGATGTAGCCCTATTATGGAAGTAAATCAGGATTGGATGAGTCGAAATGAGATGCTATGTGGTGAAAGGAAGGAAGGAAGGAAGGAAGGAAGGAAGGAAGGAAGGAAGGAAGGACGGAAGGAAGGTAAAGAGAGAAAAGAGAGCGGAAGGAAGGAAGGAAAAATATAAAGAATGAGTGAGAAAAGTAGGGAGGGAGGGAGGAGAAATATAAAGAGAAAGAATGAGGAAGGAAGGAAGATAAAGAGAGAAAAGAGAGAGGAAGGAAGGAGAAATATAAAGAAAGAGTGAGAAAAGAAGGTAGGGAGGGAGATAAAGAGAGAAAAGAGAGAGGAAGAAAGGAGAAATATAAAGAGAAAGAAGGAGGAAGGAAGGCAGATAAAGAGAGAAAAGAGAGAAGAAGGAAGGAGAAATATAAAGAAAGAATGAGAAAAGAAGGAAAGGATTGAAGGAAGAAGAAACAGAGAGAAAAGAAAAAGGTAGGAAGGAGAAATATAAAGGGAAAGAATGAGGAAAGAAGGAAGGAAGAGAGAAAAGAGAGAGGAAGGAGAAATATAAAGAAAAAGAGAAAAGAAGGAAGAGAGGAAGGAAGGGACATAAAGAGAGAAAAGAAAGAGGAAGGAAGGAGAAATATAAAAAGAAAGAGTGAGGGAAGAGAGGAGGGAGGGTGGAAGGAAGGAAGGAAGGATGGAAGGGTTAACTTGATAACTGATTAGTATTCTTCACCTCCAAAGCTTGGAAACTGACAGCAAAACCCCACCCACACACACACAATCTATGGTTTATTGTTGAATTAGCTACACAATGAAAAACTAGCTATGTGTCACTTTGATTCAGGTGAAGTCTTTATTATTGTTGTTGAATTGTTGGGAGTATCAAGGCTTTTTAGAAAGGCGATAAAGTACCATAGGGAGCAATCCACAAATCACTCATGTCCTGCCCACACATTAAACACAATAAAGCTTCAGCGATTTTATTTTTTTAAAAAAATTCAGTAAGGCTCTGTTACATAAAGAAATGCAGGATAACTTACCTTAAGTACTATGGGGAAAAAAATATAGGAACATATAAATTGGTCTGCATGTATGCACACACCAACAAATGCCAGTTTGCAAACTTGCCATCTTGTCATGGTTATAGCCACTTACAAGCCAGGAAAAGCACAGGGATCTTGGCTTATGGGATTCTTGCCAGCTAGAATGGAACAGTGCAACGTAAGAGCTTCTATCCAATTACTTCTCCTAAGGATTTCTTCCCCTTTCAACTAGAATTTTCCTTCTCAACTTTTTTGGATTTCTCCCCCCCCCCCACCACTAACTTAGACCCTGTTCATTTTTCACCTTGGAGCCCCCTATGTAATTTAAAAAGTTCCCTAATATAACTCTTGGATTTTTTAAAAATAGTTATCTATCATAAGTTCAAGACAAATGCTGTACCATTTATCCATGGAATACTTTGGTCTTCTGTAATTAGTAAGCACTGAGAAGAGGTGAGTTGTTAGATCATAACCTCATAGTCTCAAAGGTGCTTTTTAAAAAAAGGCATAACCTGATAGTTTCAAAGGTGCATTTTCAAACTGGAAGAAAATGTTTTGCTTCTCATCCAAGAAGCTTTATCAGTTCTGGGTGGATGGTGGGGGTGATGGAAAGATGTTGAGACTCTAGAAAGTGCAGAGAAGAGCAACAAAGATGATTAGGGGACTGGAGGCTAAAACATACGAAGAACAGTTGCAGGAACTGAGTATGTCTAATTTAATGAAAAGAAGGACTAGGGGAGACATGATAACAGTGTTCCAATATCTCAGGGGTTGCCACAACGAAGAGGGACTCAAGGTATTCTCCAAAGCACCTGAGGGTGGAAGCAATGGGTGGAAACTGATCAAGGAGAGAAGCAACTTAGAACTAATGAGTAATTTAATCAGTTGAACAAACTTGCCTCCAGAAGTTGTGAGCGCTCCAAGTTCTGGAGGCAAGTTTTTAAGAAGATGTTAGATAACCATTTGTCTGAAGTGGTGTAGGGTAAGCAAGACTAGCCTAAGCAAGATCTCCAGGGTCTCTTCCAACTTTGTTATTCTACTCTATTCTATTCTATTAGTTCTGACAGAAGCTAAATGTTTTCTTGTTCTTCCTGAAGGAAAAAAAAAAACACAATCCAGTTCCTTTTGAAAAAGCATGTTTGAGACAACTATGACTTGGATGATTGAGAATCTCCACATACATAACGTGATAGGTTTTTCTCCTTAATTAATTAAAAATCTGTAAAAGAAAATGTCACTAACCCACAACCAAAAGCCCAGAAATATTTTAGACAGTTACCTACATAGGACTGTGGATTTTATGAGCATAGTCTCAATCTGACTTCTTATTTTATAGCCAGATGCAAAGATTCACCCACACATATTGGCAAGGACAGTAGCTTTTCTGTTTTGAAAAATGGAGATATTCAATGCTTCAGCCACTTATGGTCTACCCTCTTCCCTTTAAATGTATATAAACACAATTAACTGATCTTTCAGAACTCAATCCATCTGTATTTAAGGGAATACCATTATGGTACTTTTTAAATCAGTGATGGGCAACCTTTTTGGCGTGGTGTGTCAAAAATCGGCAAAAAATCGACCATAACTCGCGTTGTGTGTCACTTCAACAAAAACATAATTTTGCGCAATTTATAGTTTATACTACAAAAATGTATAATTGCAATATATAATTGTATTTAATAAACCAAAAACAAATTATTTAACATACCTACTTAGTAACTTCTTTGTTCATCAGTCGATTTCGTATGTTGCCCTTGATATTATTGAACTTGTTTGGGGTGCCGTGAACCAGGGCTGTGGAGTCGGCTGCTTCCAGCTCCACGTCCTCATCAACATGCCGCTCCAGCCCGCCCCTGCTATGAATATTCCTAGTGACGCGAGGGCGAAGAATATGAATATTCATAGCGGGGGCGGGCCGGAGTGGCATGTTGATGAGGACGTGGAGCTGGAAGCAGCAGACTCCACAGCCCTGCCATGAACTGAGATAAGTGTGGTGCGGTCGTAACCGACAGTCCCAGGAGTAGACTCTCTGTGCCGGCCTGACTGGAGAGAGGCGCGCACTGTTCCCGCGCTCCTCTCCTGCGGGTCCTCCCTCGCCGCGCTGATGACGTGTGTGTGCACGGCACGCATGTCTTACCAGCAGCCCCTGCGCTCAGAAAGGGGCGGCGGCGATACAGTAAGTGAGTGTGGGCGGGGGAGATCACACGTCCCCCCCCGTTCCTCCAGCACAGATTCTTTTATCCTCGGCGGCCGTGCAGGAGCCGAGGATGAATCGCATGAAATCCTGTGCGTGTCACCCCAAATGGCTACGCGTGTCAGCACTGACACGCGTGTCATAGGTTCGCCATCACTGTTTTAAATATTATTTTCTTGAGTTCTCAAATAAGACTTCAAATCATAAATTCAGTGCTCACTTTAATGGATTCTCGTACTGATGTCCATTAACAAGGTTATCATGTAATGGATACACCAAAATTAATAAAAACAAAAGTGGTTTATAATAGTCCCTATCAAAATGGCGCACCATATTGCATTCCCAACTCTAAACTGCTTTGCTGATGACCTTAAAAGTCATCATTCTGTTTTGCTGTTTACCCGGCTGTAAAATGAGTATAATAACCACATTTGTCAGCCCCACAGGGGTTATGCAAGTCTTAATTAAGGCTACAGAATTGTTCTGATGACCTCGGATGAACATGGTGGCATTTAATTTCTTTCTTTCGGCAAGATACCCATCTCTGTAATGCAAGATTCACAGACTGGAAAGAATGCTAAGTTATACAACTTCTGAGCTTTTATACCAAAAATAACTGAGAATCGAACACATCCTAATAGAAAGCAGCAGCAAAAGGCTAAGTCATTTGGCGCCGAAGCTGTCTGACATTTATGTTACAGCTCATCCAATGACAGCTCACTATAGATCTTTTTCAGTGCCAGATCAACCTTCAGTCTTTTCAACCTGTTAATGAGACACCCAGCTCGATTCTTTTCAGCCAAAAACAAGAATAAAAAACATACATCATATTCTTTACCTCTAGCATGCCTTAATGAAAAGGAAGCATTTGAGACAGAAACCAAGATGACAGAAGGAATAGATAGAACCGAGTATTTATCCATAGTCTCTTGAGTTTTGGTTCATAGCTTATAAAGATGTTTTCCTTCGCAAAAATAAAAAGGAACTATATTTGCTATTTTCCTTTCCATTGCTATGGAGGCTCCAATTTCCTACTCTTCCTGAAAGTAACCCCCTTACAGGCCCCATAGGCTTAAATTGATAGGGAGCTGTCCAATAGGAGGGGTGCTGAACAAAGAAAATGTTAAACCAGTATCAAGCGTAGGCATCAACCGAGAATCTTTGTAGACGTTCTGGCAATTCCATTCTTACCAGAGTCTTGATCCAGTTTGTATGTGGACATTTATTTGCATTTCTGGCAGCCGTGTGTGCCAGAAGATCCAAGGCTTTAATTTATATATTCATTAGATTTTTATCCTGCCTTTATATTTTTTTGGATTCTTTTCCTGCCTTTATTACTTATAAAAAAACCCAACATGACGAACGTACATAATACACCATTTCCTATTTTCCCCACAACAACCACCTATGAGGTGAGTTGGGCTGAGAGAGAGAGTGACAGGCCCAAGGTCACCGAATTGGTTTTCCTACCTCTGAGCCTCAAGGTTTTTAGGCCAGCACCTTTACCACAACTGGCTCTAGTTCTCTCTACTTCCACAGTCTCAAAGATGTACCATTCCCTCAAATTTAGACTAAAATAAGAGAGTTGGAAGAGACCTTGGAGGTCTTCTAGTCCAACCCCCTGCTCAGACAGAAAACCCTACACCACTTCAGACCAATGGTTATCCAACTTCATCTTAAAAACTTCCAGTGTTGGAGCATTCACAACTTCTGGAGGCAAGCTCTTCCACTAATTAATTGTTCTAACCATCAGGAAATTTCTCCTTAGTTCTAGGTTGCTTCTCTCCTTGATTAGTTTCCCCCCATTGCTTCTTGTTCTACCCTGAGGTGCCTTGGAGAATAGCTTGACTCCCTCTCCTTTGTGGCAACCCCTCAAATATTGGAACACTATCATGTCTCCCCAGGTCCTTCTTTTCATTAAACTAGACATACCCAGTTCCTGCAACCATTCTTCATATGTTTTAGTCTCCAGTCCTCTAATCCTATTTCTTGCTCTTCTCTGCATTCTTTCTAGAGTCTCCACATCTTTTTTACATCGTGGAGAACCAAAACTGAATTTAGTATTCCAAGTGTGGCCTTACCAAGGCTTTATAAAGTGGTATTATATCTACTTCTATTCACTTTTGCATGATCAAGACCAGTGGCAGCATCCCTAATTCTTTAAGGAAAATTCATCTACTTCTGGAGGGGTCCTGACAGGCAGGGACTATAATGGGGAATGATGAAAAGAAAAGTAATTTGGTGAAGCCTTTTGAGAAGAAATATAGTTGGTAGATCCAGGAACCTTCTCATTGCCTGGTCATTTTAAACTATTCATTATTGCACCCCAGATCTTGGATAGTTACATGGTAATCTACACACCACACAATTTGGTCCCAAAATAACCCAAAACCTCAATACACTAAAAGAGATTGTGTCAGGCCTGCAGCCATTTTTTGGGGGGGTCTTTGGCCTGCCACACTTCCTATTATTATGGTATGCATTTTCTATTGGGGGAAAATGGGAGGTAGGAGTGAGATGCGATGTAGCCATAACAAAATCCTTTCTAGAAAGCCAAGGTCATCCTTTGTCTCTGCACCTCTGCACCTGACCGGAACTGGATGGGTGGACCTGCCAGCATGGCAGTGGGAGATTGGATTTGTGAATGTGACGGCAAGATCTTCAACTTTCAACTGGGTGGGGGAAACTGGGAAGCTTTCAGATTCGGGTTTTCCCAGATGTGCCAACATGGCTCTCTTAATAAATTGGAATTTTGAGCAACACTTTGCCTTGGACTCTGATTTACTTTTGGATGCTATTTGGAACCCTGACATTTTGATGTGAAATCCCTGCACTTACTTGTCCATGGGATTTAAATATAAATAAACACAGATGCATGATGGACCTTCTAGTTGCTGTCTGTTGAAGTGAGGTCATGAAGTTTGCAGTCACCCAGGTACTGCTTCAAGTAATTTCCATACTCTGTCTAAGAAGAATACCTGACTGTCCACTATAAGAATAGATCTAGCTATTTCAAGGATAGTATCTTTGTACTGAATTAATTGCGCTCTACAGATAGTCCTCGACTTACATGCATTTATTTAGTGACATTCAAAGCGACAACAGCACTGAAAAAAGTGACTTATGACCGGTCCTCACACTTACAACCTTTGCCACATCCCCGTGATCATGTGATGAAAATTCTGATTGGCAACTGACATATATTTATTTGCAGTGCCCAGCAAAGATTTATGCCAAAGTCATTGGGGAAGCCAGAACCAATTAACAACTGTAGTGATTCACTTAACAACTTTGGCAAAAGGTCATAAAATGAAGCAAAACTTATTTAACAACTGCCTTGCTTAGCCACAGAAATTTTCATTTGTGGTCATAAGTTGAGGACTATCTGTGTACATATCCCTGTGGTGACGGGAACATCTGCTCACACTCCTCAGGCTTTATTCTAAAATTGTAAGAGAGCAGCTGGTTTTAACAGTGCTTTCATTCTGCCTCATCTTGAGCCTTTACCGCTAAATAAACATTAAGCAATAGAATATATGAGTAACAAGATGTTACACTCCTAAGTGGAGAATATATCGGTGAAATTAAAAACATTTGGCACGCTTCTGATCTCAAGATTTTACAGCCATTTAGAAAAACAGGAATCAAATGTTCTATTCAGGCATCCCTTGGTGTTGATATGATGGGAGGCAGATTTTTTGTGCTGAATTATGTTTTTGTTAGGGATTTGAACAGTGCAGGATTAACTCATGGAAAACATGGCGGGCCAGAGAGGGCTGGATTTTTTGTTATGTTGGGTACAGAAACCTAGAATCTCAAGTCAGAGCAGATCTACAGACATGGAAGACAAAACTCAGAACGATGTCATCAAAGGGGAGAGGAGGGAGGGGAAAGGAGGAGGAGAAGGAAGAGGGAGGGGGAGGGAGGAGGAGAAAGAGGAGGAAGAGGGAGGAGAAGGGGCAGGTCCTTGTGCTGTCGATTCTCTCATGGGTGAGCTGCGGACAGTTGCACAGTGCAATAAAAATGTTCTGCACATTCAGAGAAAAACAAGATGGAGAACTAATTTGTTGATGGCCGCCAAACCACTACCGGTTCGGCTGAACTGGTCTGAACCAGTAGGAGCCCACCACTGGGGAGGAGATACTTTATTCCAAATATGTCTCTCATTCTGTCTCAGTTTATCCACTTTGTGTCTCCTTTCTTCTTGTAAGGAATTCTGGGTACTTTTCTTGTTTTATCTCCACAACTATCTGTCCAGCAGCTCAAGACCCAAAGCAACTCCACCCACAAATCAAAAGCAGCTTCTGTATTTCCTAAAATTATTTTCCCTAAAGTATTGTGGGGGGGAATCTTTCTGGCATGCTAACGACCCTTACTTTGGTATGCGTTCCTCTGAGACCTACCCAGATTATAACATTCTTTTTGATAACAGATTAAAACCTTTTTATTTGCTCCGTCATTTTGCAGTTAAACCGAGATAAAAAGCTTTTACACTTCTTAGATTCACTATACCAATGTTTTGTTGTTGTTGTTAGTCGCAAAGTCATGTCCGACCCATCACGACCCCATGGACAACGTTCCTCCAGGCCTTCCTGTTCTCTACCATCCCTGGAGTTGATATTTAGCTTCTACTAATCCATGGAATATTTTCTTTTCAATGTATTACTCTAGAATACTTCCCTTTTTTTTCTTTTTTATGGAGGCGTAACTTATTTTTTGTTTAGAAAAATTAAAGTTTTCTAGTTCGGCTCTTAGCAACATCTTATTTAAAAAGCCCAAAGGGATCCTTGTGCTTCATAATATCGCAAAGCTGTTGCCAGTTGTGGCATCACTGTGCTCAGTGGATAAAAAGATTTGACTCATACAGAATCTCTTTATAAAATTTTGCTCAGCTGAATAATACAATGAAACACTCCAGGCAAGAGAAGTGCTTGAAACAAATGGTGTAGGAATGGTTATTTTTATGCGTGGTTGCAAGACTTACCACTTATCCATTTAGCCTCTGGGTCATGAATTTTGAAATCTTCGCTGAATAGATCTTCCACTGTAATTTTCTTCTTCTGAGACTGGCTATTATCTTCAACTGTAAATCAAGAGGGGGGAAAATATCCATTATGATTAATTTGCAATTTACCTGCCCATTCAACAAATGAGACAAGTTATCCATTTTTCCATCTGAATTAGCAATGTTGGATAGATGGGACATGGGATTTGTTAGAATTCTTTATTGCATTACCATTGACCTAATAAGGAGAGATCTTTTCCATTTGCAACTTGGAATGTATGAAGCACAGCTGGGATAGCACTCATTAGCACAATATGAAAGGCTCAACTAAAACGTCAATGAAAGTGTTTTACCACCAAGCCATCACAAGGCAACTTTGCAACATCCCTTGTGAGACAATGGAGTGAAAATAGGGCAGAATGACTATAAGGAGCATTTGTGACACTGAAAATAAAATCAATAGTTTTGCACCAACTTGTAAAACTATTCTGCTTAAAACACGTGTCATATTTCCACAGGTTGGATCTGAATTAGTCTTAAAGCAATGATAACACAACCCTAGCTCTAGAACTGTGTCAGAATATTCATGAACTGGCAGAAACATGGTAACAAGATAGTCAATGAATAGGCATGGTAACAAGTCAGCCAATGAGGCTTATTTGGAAACAGAAACTTAAGTATGAAGTCTGGGCGTGGCTTTCTTTATTAACCACTGAACTCTGAACTGAAACAATCTCTCCTCTCTACCACGTTGGAAGAATCTGTTGTTGGTATTGTACATTTATTCATGTGTTATTATGTATATAAAGAAGTTAACGGATCCTGCTGAATCAGTTATCTGTGTATGCTTTCTGGATTTGATTTTTGCAACAAACTCTGACAAACTGTTTGGGAGTTGAGTCCTAGAACTGGACTTATTTTCTTGTTGGCTTGAGATGTTTTGCTGCCCATCCCGGCAACTTCCTCGAAGCAAGCACGTTCGTTAGTGGAATCTTGAGTAGGCAAGAGAGCCATTGGAATTACCAACTCCTAAAATTCATAGGGGTATTTCTGCACCAACCTCAGGGTTTCTTCCCCAAAGTGTCTTGCAATATGTCAACGAAAATTCTCAGTCACTCAGGTAGAATTGTATTTTTAGAGCCCAGAATATCCAGATATCCTTCAGAAGAGACACTTCTCTGATTCATTGAACTATTAGAAGCAGAATGCACAGAACAATCAGATTTTCAAGTTTCGGTTTTATAGGCAATCTCAATTTTAGTCTTCCTGTGGAGTTGATTTCTTGTCTGGTTTACCTGGTAGGCTGACAATATCACTGACATTAAAGCACCTAATTATTCCAGTGTAGGTAGACCTCCTATGTTGGAGCTCCAGTGTAGGTAGACCTCGCTTAAGGATTGCCTCCTTTAATAACCAAAGTTAGGACCACACTGCTAAAGAAACTTGTTTTTGTATTTACGACCGCCATAGTAACTCTGTGGTCATATATCAACATTTGGTTGTTTCACAGCCTGTGGCCATTTATGACCACGCCATGATTCTATGGTCACTGAACAACATTTGTGTGCTTCTCATTTAGCTTTTGACAAGCAGAGTCATTGGAGAAGCTGGTAGTAACATCATAAGCGGCAGTCATATGAGGTCTTGGTTAATGACCATGGCAAAAGTGAGAACATTAAGTGTCATGGTGTCATGATGTTTCCCTTAGTGATAGTTGTTGTTGTTAGTTGCGAAGTCGTGTCCCACCCATCGCTACCCCATGGACAACTTTCCTCCAGAGCCAAGGTGGCGCAGTGGTTAAATGCAGCACTGCAGGCTACTGCTAGATCAGCAGTTCAGCGGTTCAAATCTCACCGGCTCAGGGTTGACTCAGCCTTCCATCCTTCCGAGGTGGGTGAAATGAGGACCCAGATTGTTGGGGGCAATATGCTGACTCTCTGTAAACCGCTTAGAGAGGCCTGAAAGGCCTATGAAGCGGTATATAAGTCTACTGCTATTGCTATTGCTATATTGCTATTGCTCTGGAGTCCATTTAAGTTCACACCGACTGCTTTGGTGACTCCATCCAGCCACCTCACTCTCTGTCATCCCCTTCTTCGTTTGCCCACAATCATTCCCAGCATGAGGCTCTTCTCCAGTGAGTCCTTCCTTCTCATTAGGTGGCCAAAGTATTTGATTATTGATAGTATTGCTTAGCAATGAAATTGTCAGTCTCAATCGTGACCACTAAGTAAGGATACCTGTGTTTGCAGATAATGAAACGTGGGTCCTTGAAATTGTTGTAGAAGATGAAGGCGATGTTAGTCTATCACTTGGTACAAAGGATTTACTGTATGCTTGACCTCACTCTAAGCTTTATGTAAGCCCAATGTAAATACATACTGAAGAAAGAGCCAGCAATAGATCAGACCAGATGTTATGTGTCTCTTCCATGGAAAATTACACCCATCTAGTAGTTACAGCCTATAATATAATTAGAGTAACCTTAAGGGGATGGAGGACAAGCCCCAATCAAGACAATGGTCAGCCAAAGGAAACTTGAGACTTACCTTCCATACGATACAATTTAATGAGGTAGTGGATCATCCGGAAAAAAAATCTACAGGTTCCTATATGCTGGTCAATAATTCATTTGTTGCTTGCCCTGTCAACTGTGGCCAATGAGCCAAGAGATTAGTGTAGAGATGGTGCTGCCTCATAGGACAGGTGTACAAAAATCTCTTGGTGCTATGATGTCACGCCTTCATGGGCATAGCCCATTTGTAACTCCTCTGATACCACACCTTCATTTGCATAGGTGCAAAAAAAAAAACACCAACCCAAACCCTTGTGATGCTGTGATATATTTTGCACAGCCTTTTCATTCTTTGCTGTGACATCCTGCTTTGATTTGCATAGTCCTTCCATTCCCTTTGATTAGTGTGTGGCAATGGTTCTTAGAACTAAAAACCTTAGCGTGTAGTACAAACGGAAGTTTGTGTGCCTGTTAATGAAATGAAGCCGGCTTCATGGCTGAATCTTAAGTGGCTGGAGTACTTTGGGACTGCTGAAGTGAAAAGCCGTTTTCCTCTCCATTAATTGGCTCAAAGGAAACTGTTTATGGCATCTTTAAATAGGGATGCGTGTGGCCTGCATAACAAGTAAAAGTATAAATAATGGAAAAGATGCCCGGCGGCACAACTCTCCTTTAATCATTTGATACAAAAACCTGGTTTTTAAATATTTTGATTTTGGAAATGCTCCCCATTAATGTCAGTGAAGTCCCAGGCATGGAAGTGCATTAAGGGTTGAGCGTTACTTCTAATATTGTCCTTCAGATTGAGGAGAGACCAGTAACTGAATCATTTAAGGCAGGGGTGTCAAACTTGACTTCATTGGTGGGCAGCTGGTTGTGTTTGACCTATCGTAAGCCGTTGTTTTGGCAATACAACTGAATATATAGGTAATCCTTGGTTTACAATTAATCTTTAATGACTGTTGGGACTTATAAAAAGTCTCAAAAATAGGGCTTTATGGCCTGCAATGCACTTTCAGCCAACATAAGCTGCCCAGATCACTTATGATGAGATGGGTAGAAAATATATCTAATAAATAAATAAGGTATCCCCCTGCATGTATGTATTAGTCATTCCTGACTCTAGGGGGGGCGGTGCTCATCTGTGTTTCTAAACAGAAGAGCCAGCACTGTCCAAAAACTTCTCTGTGGTCATGTGACCAGCATGACTAAATGCCGAAGGTGCACGGAGCACTGTCACCTTCCCAATAGGAAAGGTGGTTCCTATTTTCCTACTTGCATTTTCACATGCTTTTGAACGGCTAGGTTGGAAGAAGCTGGGACAAGTAATGGGAGCTCACTCCGTTACGCGGTGCTAGGGATTCGAACCACTGAACTGCCAACCTCTCTGATCAACAAGCTCAGCGTCTTAGCCCCTGAGCCACCGCTTCCCTATTAAATAATAAATAAATACATAAAAGTTTAATAAATAAATAAAACTTAATAAATAAATGTAATAAACACGTAAAAATTGTGTTACCCTCCTGTAGTTACAGGATTGCATTTCAACTTGGCAAGTGGCTCACATTTATAGTTGGTTGCAATGCCTTGTAGCCAAATGAACACAATTTGTAATGTTTTTTTTACCAGTTTCTGGCAAAAAGAACCCCACCCATTCAAAGAATGGATCAGTTTAATGACTGTGTTATTTGCTAAGTGACCACTGCAAAAACTATTTTTGAAATTGGGGCTGGTCATATATGTGTGTCTTGACTCATGAACCCATTTGTGGTTATAAGGACCTAATTGTGGTTATAAGTGGAGAATTACCGTGTTTCCACAAAATAAGACTGGGTCTTATATTAATTTTTGCTCCAAAAGATGCATTAGGCCTTATTTTCTGGTTAAGTCTTATTTTGGGAAAAATACGGTACTAAATGCATCCATCTGAATGACAGTCTTAACTGGGGCTTATTTTGGGGGTAGGGCTTATATTACGAGCATCCTGAAAAATCATGCTAGGGATTGTTTTCCAGTTGGGTCTTAATTTTGGGGAAACAGGGTACCTCCGTGGGAAGATCAGTTGCTATCTCATTTGAGCAGCTCTTTTCATGCAGGATAAGGATACCTATGGTTCTTTGATATATGCACGTATACTTTTGATATTATTATTTTTTAAGAAAACCCAAATCCAACCTTTTATTGAAGATTATTAGGACTCAAAAGGACAGGGCTTAGAGATTATCATTGTAGGACTGATCTCTCAGCCCAGCAGAATAAAATCAGGCCTCTGCCTTTTTAAAATGCCTTTGGGAAGATTCTGAAATTAGAACAACAACAACAACAACAACAACAACAGCAGCAACAAAGGCTATAGATTATATAAATACCTGGTGTCAGCAGGATAACAGAAGTGACAATCAAGGAGCAGATCACCAGAATCACAAGTAGAGCAATTGCAATTCCTTTCCAGTTCCTTTGCGGAGGATTACTTCCCACCAGCTCCTACAAGCCGCAAAAGGAGAAGAAACGATGAACAAACAGTAAGTGCAACAACCTAAAAATAAGGAGCAATAATAAGGTGAATTATTTTAACAGCCATAACTATTATAGCAGTGGCGGCGCAGTGGTTACAATACAATATTGCAGGCCAACTCTTCTCATTGCCAGGAGTTTGATTCTGACTGGCTCAAGGTTGACTCAGCCTTCCATCCTTCCGAGGTGGGTAAAATGAGACTCATATTATTGGAGAGTCAATAGGCTGACTCTGTAAACCACTTAGAGCAGGGGTAGTCAACCTTTTTATACCTACTGCCCACTTTTGTATCTCTGTTAGTAGTAAAATTTTCTAACCGCCCACCGGTTCCACAGTAATGGTGATTTATAAGGTAGGGAAGTAACTTTACTTTATAAAATTTATAAAGCAGAGTTACAGCAAATCCCTACCGCCCACCATGAAAGCTTGAACACCCACTAGTGGGGAGTAGGGACCAGGTTGACTACCACTGGCTTAGAGAGAGCTGTGAAGCGGTGTATAAGTCTAAGTGCTATTGCTATTGCTATTAAATCATCTATACTTTGAAGAGACACAGTTTCCATAGTCCCATGATAGCAGCAAGGATAATATCCGCAAAATATTGGAAAAACGAGAACACCCCACCAGAAGAGGATATAATTTGGAAAATCTTAGATTGTGCCAAAATAGACATACTGACTCTAAAAATAAAAGATAAAGAGGACACAGAGCATTAATTAATATGGAATAGATTTTACGCAATTTTAGAGACAAGAGGTAGAAATCAGACGAAGAAAAATCATTTCTATGTGTGAATTAATTATTAAGGTGTTTCATAATTATAAATACACCAATACAATCAACTATAGTTGTATAAGTATAGGAGTATAAATAAGTCAATACAAAAAGAAATTCATAGTTATAAATACGCCAATACAATCAATGAGTATAGCTCTATAAGTATAGAAGTATAAATAAGCCAATATAAACAGAAATTTAGATAAAATACTGTTATATTATCGGTGTGTGTGTGTGTGTGTGTGTGTGTGTGTGTGTGTGTGTGTAACACATTTTTGCTGATAAAGAAATTAAGGGAGACTAGTATAGATGTATTTCAAGCTTTTTAGCTCTCATCAGCTAGCCATACCCTTGCTGGGATTCGAACGTGGGCTGCTTACATGTTAGGCAATTGTATTAACCTCTAAGCTACAAGTTCTCCTCCCTTATCAGATGAGCCAGGGGAGTGATTAAGTGTTTTTTCATCTGTCAAAGCACCTGGTGTGCCCAAATATGAGAGGGAGTATACTGAGTGCATGCATGCCCACGCGCGCGCGCACACACACACACATATGTTTCTGTAAATGATATACCTTGTCAATGGGCTGTATTCAAAATATTTATGAATAAAATAATAAAACTTGGGGGGGGGGAGAGCCCTATGAAGCGGTGTATAAGTCTAAGTGATATTGCTAGTGCTATTGCATCATCTATACTTTGAAGAGACACAGTTTCCAAAAGCTTCTTCAGTAAGGAGGAATATCTTCATCTAAGTTAATTGGCTGGAGTGAACAAATAGCTCTCCACTTATAACCATTCATTTAGTCACATTCAAAGTTACCATAGTGCTGAAAAAAGTGAACAGTTTTCACCTTTGCAGAATTCCCACATGGTCAAAATTCGAGCATTTGGCAACCAGCATGTGTTTACGACTGTGGCACTGTCCCGGGGGGTCTTGTGATTACCATTTGTAACCTTCCCAGCTGGTTTGCAATGAACGACGTCAATTGGGAAACTGTATTGGCTTAAGGACCATGTGAATCACTTAATGACCACAGCGATTCATGTAATGAGCACAGTAAAAATGAATTGTAAAATCAGGCTAGGCACATGGTGGCACTCTTAATTGACTGCATTGCCTAGCAATTGAAATTTTGGCCCCAACTGTACCCATAAGTGAAGGGCTACTTGTAATAGAACATAGCTAAGCCAAAAGAGGATTCTGTAGAGATTCTCAGTCATCCAGGTCATGGTTGTCTTAAAGGTGCTTTTTCAGGTGTCTCTTGAAAAAAGATCTTGGGGACAACCATGACCTGGATGACTGAGAATCTCTACAGACTTTTAGCAATACAATTTGGGATAGACACCCTTGGAATGGTGTGGGAGTAGGAATGGGTTTCCCAGAGGAAAAACTGCACCACTCAGGTGGGTTCCACCACAAAATCGCGGAGGACAAAATCGCGCTCGACGAAAGCGCGCATTTGACGTCATTACAGCGCGACGAAAACATTGCGCTGTGATCGAAAAATGTAAAAATAAAGCAAAAACCTTACCCTAACCTCCCCAAACCTAACCCTAAACCTAACCCTAACCCTTAGCCTAACCCTAAATCTAACCCTAAACGTAACCCTTAACCTAACGCTAAACTTAACGCTAACCCTTAACCTAACGCTAAACGTAACCCTAACGCTCTAAACCTAACCCTAACCCTTAACCTAACCCTAACCCTAAACCTAACCCTTACCTTTATGTGAATCGGCTTGCTTTAATTTTATTTTTATTTCAATTTTTAATTTTTTTCGTCGCGCTGTGATGATGTCAAATGCGCGCTTTCGTCGAGCGCAATTTTGTCCTCCGCGGTTTTGACGGGTCACGCTCAGGTGATCCTGAGAACACAGATAAACCTCCAAGGGCTTCAACCACCCTCTAAAAAGATGCAAATGGGCCAGTTGCCTACAAGGAATATAAATCCTTCCATTCCCCACTGTCCTGTCAGAGCTGAAGAAGCTTCTTGGATGAGAAGTGAAATGTCTTCAAAAGAAAAAAAAAAAAAACAAGAAAGTCCAGTTGCCTCCTGAAAAAGCATCTTTGGGACAAGAAAAGAGGATATCCACCAGTGGTGGGTTTCAAATTATTTTAGAACCTCTTCTGTAGATGTGGCCTGCTTTGTGGGAGTGACTTGCCAGCCATGTGACTTGGCAGGTGTGGCTTGCCAGCCATGTGACCAAGTGGGAGTGGCTTGGCAGTCATGTGACTAGGTGGGAGTAGTCAACTTGTAAAATGTGGTGAAACTCACTTAACAACGCTCTTGCTTAGCAACCAAAATGTTGGCTCAGAAACTCTGGCATTTGAAGCATGCAAGTCTTACAGCTGCCAAGTTACAAGATCCTTGCATCCCTAACCCTTTAGAAAAAAAACCTCAGGGATGTTCAAACTTGACAGCTTTAAGATTTTAAGGTTTAGATATGATTCTTAGAGGTGAACGGAGTGATTGGTGAGCCAGCCAATCAGTGAATGGTGGGCGGGGCAAGCGTGGTGCGGACGAGCGGGGGGAAGGGAGCTGGAACCTGTTCTAAACGGCACAGTAGATTTGTGGAACCTCTTCTATAGAATAGGTTACAACTGGCAGGAACCCACCCCTGATATGCACACACAAAAAAGATCCAAGGAAAGGGAAGGGAAGAAAGAACACAATTATTCCAGAAAGAAGAGATGGAAAAAATAAGTAAAAGACACCTGAATTTGCTTATCCTTCCAAGCAGCAGTCAGTTTGATATATGATTATATATTTGTTTACTGCAGTTTATATGCTGCTCTAAGTCTAACAGGGCACCAGAGAATCCTTCTTCTTGTAGATAACTGTTAGCTCATGTCCAGCTCCTGACAGCCTGTTTATTCCCATGCATAAACAGAGATACAGAGAAGCTATAAATAATGCCAGGGAGTTGGAATAAACAGATAGGTTTGTGCTGATTTATATAAGCTTAGGATCACTTGCAAAGCTCTGACTTCCATTTCAGTTATAGACAACTGTTTTGTCACTTGAATAACTGTAACCATCACCAAAGACTTAAAAAAATTATTTAACAGCTCGTTTATGGAAACTAAATCTATCAGAAGATATGGAATACCAAAATCTAGTGTGCATATCCCTGTCTTTTCATTGCTGAAGAAAAAAAGCATTGCTTTTCTCTTAAGTTTTTCTAGGTATGATCCTATCAATCTATTACTTGTCATTCACAGTAAGGAATTCACAGTAAAGCATTCCCATTCCTGGGAATGTGTAAAACTTCCAAATGGAGTAGATTTAAAAAGCAAATTGAACTAACCCTAATATAACTCTTGCCTTTCATTTGCAGCATAAATATATCAGGAGCTTGTGAAAATCATATTTTAAGTTTGATGTTATTATTCAAAAAGTATGCATCATAAGAAACGTTTGCTGCGGATTTCAAATCTATTATAAAATATAAACCCACATTTTATACTTATCGATAAATTTCGGTTCAGAATGGTAAATTATACAAGCAGAGTGGGCAAGTATCCAGAATATGTTCAGAGAAACAAGTATAACATTTTAAAGCAAATGCAAAACATAAATCAATGTATCTTTTCCCTTCTCTCAAAGATTATATAAAAGAGTCATTTTTTCAGGAAGTATTGATATTTTAGTTCTTTAACAGGTAGTGTGCAAACAACCCAGCATGGCTGCTGCAAATTCTGAGATTTGTAGTATTAAAGTTGCCACAGTTGGCCATCCCTGCTCTAGGCCATTCCCTCTGCTCTCCACAAGAAGCTACTTTCACCAGGATAGCAGGCAAAGGAAACCAGCTTGAACATGATTTATAGATTATCCTGGCACAGGTCCAGAAAAGGTGAAATGATCAGTTCCATATGTGGAAGGCGTAGACATTTTGGTGAGATACTAACAGTACAGTAAGGAGCCCCAGACCACTCCTGAGTGAAGGAGTGGAACATCTGCCAGTTTGAACTGAGGTAATGGAATGTGAAGCAACTGGCAGTCAGAACAGAGTTTTTTTCAAGTGGGGAGGGGAGTAGAACTTCTTAGCATCAGAGTGTGTTAATTACTGTATAAGAAATACTAATGATTTGATGGTCATTTCAAAAAATCCTTTCTTAGCGAGCGCCTAGAAGCGAAGAGGAACATACATGTCAAATTTCAAGTTTATAGGCTTTACGGTTCTGGAGATTTCATGATGAGTGAGTGGTATTTGGCAGATAGATAGATAGATAGATAGATAGATAGATAGATAGATAGATAGATAGATAGATAGATAGATAGATAGATAGATAGATAGAATCCAATTCTGTGTTCTACATTTTAGGAAGCATATTAACAAACTATTGTATGTTCAAGAAGTGTAAGACATCTAGAAGAAAAACAATTCTGATGGTTGTAACCACTGCCACAACCACTGGCATGTGAAAGAATGATATGTAGAATGATCTTCAAGCATGTAAAAGGCCATCATGGAGAAGAGAGGCTGACTTGTTCCAGAAAACAAGAAACGAAACAATATGCTAACATTATAAAGAACGTGATTTTGGTTGAACATTCAAAATAAATTTGTAGTTCCACAAAGGAACAAATTGACGTGGTTGTTCGATAGACATACCTTCAACTAACTCAGCAATGCTTTTCTTCTATTTCTAGCTTGCTACTTCCTTGCCAGCCTCCGCTAATCAATATGGACATATCTGGGGTAGGTTATTACTGTGCAAATACAAGGAAGAGGAATGGCCTTTAACTAACCAATTTAATTACTTACAACCTGAAGAAGGCCAAGCACACGAAAGCAATCTATGGATTCTAGTTTAGAAGAAGCTACCTTATTTAATATTGATGAGACTTTCTTCTAAACGGAACCCAACAAATTAGCTACAGCCATCGCTATTCTTGACCAAATCTTAGCCAGTCTACAGGAGAAGCTGCAGGAGTTTTGGGTAATTACAAAGGATCAAACTTAATTGTCTTTGCAAATAAATCAAAGATGCTTTAAAACTTGGGGCATAGCCTTCTTGTTACCTTTGTGGCTGGTTTCACTTTCTCTTGATTGCATAACCACCTCAGATTAACTATATTAAAATTGGGTACAGGACTGTTCCATTTTTAAGTAGGAATATACATCAACACTTTTATTCTTTGTATTTCCTTGGAAAATATTATTTTAGCCACACGCTCAGCTAATCTACACTAGCTGTCTATCTGTAGGCAACCTATTTCCTGTAATTTGAATATTGAGATGGTTATAACCTAGAGGTTATCTAGTGGTGGTTATAACCTAGAGCTTATAACTAGAGGTATTTTCCTGGGCTCCAAGATCACCGCAGATGGGGACTGCAGCCAAGAAATTAAAAGACTCTTGTTCTTGGGGAGGAAAGCTATGGGAAATCTAAACAGCATACTAAAAAGCAGAGACATCACCCTGCCAACAAAAGTGCATATAGTCAAGTTTTCCCAGTTGCAATGGATAGCTGTGAAGGTTGGACTATAAAGAAGGCTGAGCGCCAAAGATTGGAGGCCTTTGAACTATGGTGCTGGAGAAGACTTCTGCGAGTCCCTTGGACTGCAAGGTCCTAGAGGAGATCAACCCTGACTGCTCTTTAGAAGGCCAGATCCTGAAGAGGAAACTCAAAGACTTTGGCCACCTAATGAGAAGGAAGGACTCCCTGGAGAAGAGCCTCATATTGGGAAAGACTGAGAGCAAAAGAAGAAGTGGATGACAGAGAATGAAGTGGCTGGATGGTCACTAAAGTAGTCGGCGTGAGCTTGAATGGACTCCAGAGGATGGTAGGGAACAGGAAGGCCTGGAGGAACCTTGTCCATGTGGTTGCGATGGATCAGACACGACTTCGCAACTAACAACAACAAAAAACCTAGCCCTCAAAAGCTATCATTTCCTAAATGTGAAAATGATGAATAAGCATGGAATACATGGAGCCTGGAAACCACCCAGGTCAAGAGGCTGTGAGCAAGATAATTACGGGCATTTTCTTTTCCAATCTCTCTCTCTCTAAAAAAAAAAAAGAAACTGCTTTTGAATCAGCCATAGAATCACACTTTAGATTTTCCAACTGCAGCTTCGCTTTGGCCTCGAAATCATCTCGTAAATAAGGACGCTTTTCAAAATCATCTATCACTTATCTGTAATCTCTCTCTCTTCACTCTGTAGATATTTAAGAAGGGGCCTTATGCTCTCCATGAAGCATTAGAGTAGTTTGGAAATCAATAATTCTCAGAGTTAATATCTCTCAATAGCTCACAGTAGATGTGTGTGTTGCTCATCAAAAATAAATGTTGGGAGAGAATGCAACTATAATCTTCTTATTTCAGTATCTGCAACTTTAGTAAATTTGCAGAAATGAATCCCCACCACCACTACTATAATCAGATGTTATAATTTAAGTTACATCTCCACCAGAAGAAAAAAACAGAATTCATCTACAACATAGTGTAAAGACTGCAACAGTCACTACGTACAAGCAGAAGACTAACAGAACACATCCATCCTAGCACTCAAAAAAAAAAGACACCACCTCATAATGAAAACTCTTTAATTTCCCTGCCTAAGGACAGACCTAACCATAGTTTAGGGGCTGTTGATTTATCCAGCCCCATTCTAAGCTATATGAATGTTGTGAAATTTTAATGTCTGTTCTTTTTAATTCTTATATGTTCCCCCTTCCTGCTTTTATCTGTAAGCCGCCCCGAGTCTCTCGAGAGTGGGCGGCATACAAATCCTAATAAACCGTAAACCGTAAACAGTTTCAACTGGGAAACTGTGAGCACCTTTGACCAAGCCGAGACCAAAAACACTAGAGAATTTCTAGAAGGCCGGAACTCTGACAAGTTGGCTGATAGACACTTAGACTTAAACAAAAGAGATAATCAAGAAGCCAAGCCAAAAGAAACTGTAGGAAGTTAAAACCCACCTCGCTGCTAGAAAACTGAAATATCCTGGAAAATATCAAGAAGGCAGAATATTATATTTCCCTGGATGTGAAAAGGGAGAAACATGTTTTGAAAGACAGAGTAGCTCCCTGCAGCTTCCTGCCCACCCCCTTGTCAATGAGTCCTTAAAGCCTGAGCTAGTCTACTTTACATAATAAAGACAGGATTAGCCTTCTACAGAAACTCACCACATGGCATCTGGAAACTCAATCAAACTTGGTCTCAAAACACAGCCTAGAGAGTTGCATGGCCCCATGGGAGTCTGACAACCAATCAGAATATGTTTCTTACACAGGAACAGGAAACAGAGAGGTGGGGCTGAAGAGAGTATCAAAAACCCAGCAAGCCCCTTCTTCTCTCTCTTTTTTCTTTAGCCAACATCTGGAAGCATGTGATCCCCCCTTTTCTGTTCAGGAGCTCAAGCCATGTGATCCTATCCACCATAAAACCATCTTTCCAAGCAGCCTCCATGTTTCCAGTGTCTTTTTCCCCACTTGGAACTGAACCCAGATGGACTTTTCTTCCAACAAGACAATCAACAAGCCAAGCCAAAAAGGAAACAAAAAGACCTTCCCATCAGCAATCAATACCCAGATGAACAGAGATTAACACCAAGGTTAACCTCAGACCACCGAACAAGAAGTAAACAATACCTCAATCAAAGAAGCTAACAGTAAACAGCCCAACCAAAGAACCTCCAAGACCATTCCCATCAACACTGGACAGAGCAGGCATTTGGATATAAATTGAGAGCAAGCCACACTCCCTGTTAGCCCTGATGATATTACCTGGTTTGAGTAATGAAATGTCTGCAAGAAAGCAGCCAAGCTCAGAGAGCACCAAGGACTTTCCATTTCAGCCCTGAGCTACAAATGTTTTTCTTTATCGGTAACTTGCACTTCATCTGTCAAATTTAGAAGTTGTCTTACAACTGTATGATGAAGATCTCTTAACCACTGAGGGAAACTCAGTGCCTCTCTCCTAAAAGTTTTTTTGCATTTACTCCCCCATGCCATCACTCTTCCAAACAACTAATTGCCACAACACTGTCAAACTACCTAATAGGACTGCAGTACTGTTATTCTTCTCATCTTTCCTATCGCCCATTTGCTTATCTGCTTATGACTATAACTTTGTTGCTTGTATTTTAGGATTTGTATTAATTGTTTTGTTTAGAATCCTAATATGATTTATGTTGACTGCTTACTTACTACCCTACGTCTATCACTAAGTGCTGTATCTTATGATCTCTGGTGAATGTATCTTATGATGATTATGATCATGATTTATCACTTTTTGTTTGTATGTATACTGAGAGCTTATACACCGGAGACAAATTCCTTGTGTGTCCAATTACACTTGGCCAATAAAGAATTCTATTCTATTCTATTCTATTCTATTCTATTCTATTCTATTCTATTCTATTCTATTCTATTCTATTCTACTCTACTCCACTCCCTATTCTATTCTATTCTATTCTATTCCATTCCATTCCAGATAAACCTTTTCTAGAACCTTAATGCTTTAATGTTCTTCCTTCAGCAATTTTCGAAAGCAAATTCCAAAAAATTCCAGTTTTACAAAAGCTCCACTCACTATGTATTAGTTAGAACTGAATCAGATAGGAACATGTTTTTTAGATTGGGTCACCTATTTTTAAAACAACTCCCTGATCAAAGTGAGCTCACTTAAATTGAGAGAAATCCTAAAACCATCAACTTCCTGGCAAGGGACAGAGATACCTTACGAGAAGGCCAACCATCATCAGGCAGAATGACTGTCTTTAAGAAGATGTTGGATAACCAGGCCTTCAGGTGGAAAATAGATTGAGTCAGAGGTGGTATTCTGCCAGTTTGCACCGGTTTGGGTGAACTGGTAGTGGTGGTGGCGGGAGGCTCCACCCACCCGCCCATCATCATGGACCTTCTGCGCATGCCCAGATGTACACACTCCCGCCACCGAACGGGTAGTGAAGATAATAGGATACCATTATTGGCTTGAGTCCTTCCTCTCTGTGGCAGCCTCTCAAATACTAGAGCACTGGTATCACATCACCCTTGATCCTTCTCTTCACTAGACTAGCCAGTTCCTGCAACTGTTCTTCATATAGCAATAGCAGTAGACTTATATACCGCTTCATAGGCCTTTCAGGCCTCTCTAAGCGGTTTACAGAGAGTCAGCATATTGCCCCCAACAATCTGGGTCCTCATTTTACCCACCTCGGAAGGATGGAAGGCTGAGTCAACCCTGAGCCGGTGAGATTTGAACCACTGACCTGCTGATCTAGCAGTAGCCTGCAGTGCTGCATTTAACCACTGCGCCACCTTGGCTCTTGTTTTAGCCTCCAGTCCCCTAATCATCTTTGTTGCTCTTCTCTGCATTTTTGTAGCGTCTCAATAACTGTTTTTTATCGTCTGGTGAGCAAAACTGGTTGCAGTATTCTAGATGTGGTCTTACTAAGGCGTTATAGAGTGATATTAGTACCTCCCTTGATCAATGATTGTATCCCTCTGTCATTTAAAATTCATTTAATTACCATGGCAGAAAAAAAGGTTGTAAAATCAGATGGAGTCATATGGTGGCCCACTTAATGGCCACTACAACTTACCATCCTAATTCTGGGCTCAATTACGGTCATAGGTCAAAGACTGTCAGTAACTCATATCTTTTTGACAAAGGCATCCTGGATGCCTGTGACACTGTTGTAGCTTCAAATCATAGAGGTGACTGTTTATTCCATTTCAGCTGCAAACATTCTTACTCACAATGGCAGATGGCTATAATACAATACAATACAATACAATACAATACAATACAATACAATACAATACAATACAATACAATACAATAGCAGAGTTGGAAGGGACCTTGGAGGTCTTCTAGTCCAACCCCCTGCCTAGGCAGGAAACCCTATACCATTTCAGACAAATGGCTATCCAACATCTTCTTAAAGACTTCCAGTGTTGGGGCATTCATGCTTGCAATTCAGAGGTGGGTTGCTCCCAGTTCGACCAAACCAGTAGTGAAATTCAGGCCTGGGTCGCAGAACAGGCAGCAACCCAGACCTGCCACACCCTGAACTGGTTCCCTTGCTGCCGCTGGGCTGCCGCCATTTTGGATTTTAGTGACTGAGCGCGCACAGTTCATTGTAAATTGTTCTGTGCATGAGCAAAGAGTTGCAAAGTGGTAGTAAAACCAGCAGCAACCCACCCCTGTTGCAATTCCAAATATAGATGTCTACATTTTAGAAATTTTATTAATGACATGGTGCCCAGCTTCTCAAATCAATTTTTAAAAAATAAATAAAAAGAAAAGGTTTATACACAGAACTTTTATGCAGAAATCACCAACTCCAGAAGCTACACAGCAGCCTATATAGCAGTGATGGCTAACCTTTTTACCATCACGTGCCAAAAATGGGGGGGGGAGCTCGGGGGGGGGGTGTTCGTGAGTGGATATGCCCACACCCATAATTCTATGCGTATGACGCCCCCTTTGCATGCAAGTATGACCCCACCACCCACGCATGTGCGTGAGACCCCCACCCTCCACCCACTTTTGGAACTGTTTTTTGTCCTCTCCAAGCTCCAAGAGGCTTTCTCCAGCATGTGCGCTGGAGCTGACAGGGCAATGCCTCACATGCACTAACCAATGGCTTCACGTGCCACCTGTGGCACGCATGCCATAGATTCGCCATCACGGCTATATAGAGATGGGACTTATTGGAATAATGTAAGAATCAGGCATGCCTAAGGGTTATGTCTTTTATTCTTTAAGTTTAATAAAATCAAATCAATCAAATTTAAGGCCTCCAAATTGCCTGCCAGCACAGAAATATTACTTCTCACTTGGATAGAAGAAAGTCATTGCTATTTTTATCTATTTATTTAGAGCCATCATTATGCTGGCAGGTGGCTATTAAATGCTGAGGATGCCTGTCAGAACTTGGGCATATTTGCCCAAATTTTGCAAGGACAAATAATGGCTTGGAGAGTGCTTTGCACATGGAATTGATTATAAATACCTGAACTAATGTTATAGTTGGGAAGGACTTCACTCACAAGGAGCAGAATCTGCTAACCTGGTGTTTCTTGTCCTCCTGAGGTTTTACCAGCTCTAAACAATGTACACCACAGAAAATGAGGTCCGATATTGTTCTATGTACAATCCTTGTTTTATTGATTGCATATAATATTCTAATTTTCTGAGATGGTGGATTTGGGGTTTTCATGAGCTGTAAGCCATAATCATCACATCATCATTATTACAGCTTGAACTATCTTGCTTTGTATGTAATGTGTCTATCTCATATATTAGTTTCACCTTTTAAGTTGCATTAGTGAAATAAACAAACTTTTGCATGATATTCTAATTTTTCCATTTCACCAGTGGAATGACTTGCCTCCAGACATTGTGAGTGCTTCATCACTGGAGGTTTTAAAGAAGAGAATGGACAATCACTCGTCTGAAATGGTCTCCTGCTTGAGCAGGAAGTTGGGCTAGAAGACCTCCAAGGTCCTTCCAATTTTATTATTCTATTGTTACATACATTAATTAAAGAAAAAACTGAAACATTAGATACAATTTAGATCAGAAATTTTCTTAATGGGGTTGATGCAGAAAATGCTAAAAATTTTTGATGGTACTTAAATCTTATATTTGTAATGACACTAAGACTTCTATATGCCCAATGTTGGAAAGATTATACTATGATGACAATGAGACAGTGATTAATGAAAGTGATGAAACTGACAGGGGTGACAAAATTAATGGCTCTCATTAGAGGAAATGGGCAAAATTTAACTCTGAATGGAAGCTTTCATGTAGGCTTTTTGCAAGAAATAGAAATAGAGAATTCTTAGTTGTGGTACCCTTGTTATGGACAACAATCCCATGGAAATATGACATTCTTAAATGAGTTTTAGAACTGAATATGAATAAAGATGAAAAGGAATAAAACAATCCCGGAGGAGCAAAATTATTGCTTGCATTCCTGTTATCATGATGTTTAATTTATTCCTCTTTTTTTATTATTTACCCCTTCTGACTATATTCTCTGGGAATATATTCTCTGGAAATGGGGAGACTGTGAGTTGTTATGTTTATTAATTAAGTAAAGGAATAGAATAAGATGTAATCCTTAACTCATATATGCTGTTGTTGAACTTTTAAAAAACCCAATAGCAAAAATACTATTGCTTTGCATAAGCTGGTTAATATGGCTATAGCAATATATAGCAAATAATATAGCAATAGCAATAGAACAATAGCAGTTAGACTTATATACCGCTTCATAGGGCTTTCAGCAGTTAGACTTATATACCGCTTCATAGGGTTTTCAGCCCTCTCTAAGCGATTTACAGAGTCAGCATATTGCCCCCAACAACAATCCGGGTCCTTATTTTACCCACCTCGGAAGGATGGAAGGCTGAGTCAACCTTGAGATTTGAACAGCCGAACTGCAGAACCGCAGTCAGCTGAAGTAGCCTGCAGTGCTGCATTTAACCACTGCGCCACCTCGGCTAGATTTCTATTATGAATATATACCAATAGTATTTGATTTACGAAGTTGGAACCAGAATTTCCTCTGCTAAACAAAGCAGTTGTTAAATCAGTTGTGTCCAATTTTATGACCTTTTTTTGGCATGGTTGTTTAGGTCAATCAATGCAGTTGTTAAGTGGATCAGGTGCTTGTTAAACACACCTGGCTTTCCCTATGAACTTTGTTTGTCTGAGAAGCTCAGAACTGGCCATCACACGAATCTGTGGCCCTGCAACCACAGTAAATATGCAACCAACTTTTCTTCATATGATTGTGGAGCCGTTGTAAGTGTGAGGACTGATTGAAAGCGACTTTGTTTCAGGGCTGTTGTAACTTCAAATGGTCACTAAAGGAATGGTTGTAAGTCAAGGACTACAATTTCCCCATTGCCACATACTCCGCCATTTTGCTTTTCTGTATTGTTGCCAGAGTTCATTGTAACAGAATTGCCAAAAAGGCGTTAAGAGTTGTTAACCTAATCTTGCGAGGCTTCTTTTCTGCTAATATTGTACTGCTAACCTAGGCATACAAATCCTTTGCTAGACCAATTCTTGAATACAGCTCATCTGTCTGGAATCCGCACTGTATATTGGATATTAATTGAGAGTCCAGAGGTATTTCATAAGAAGAGTACTTCACATCTCTACTCACAACAGAATCCCTTATGACACCAGGCTTAAAATTTTGGGCTTGGAAAACCTAGAACCGTGATGGAGAACCTATGGCACGTGTGCCACAAGTGGCATGTGGAGCCATTTGTCAGGGCACGCAAAGTGTTGCCCTGTCAGCTGGCCAGTACACATGTCCGTGCTGGCCAGCTGACTTCGGCCTTCTTTTGAGGCTGTTTTTCACCCTCTGGAGGCTTCTAGAGCGCAAAAAACCAGCCCTACGGGCAAACCGGAAGTTTAGGAATGGACTTCCGGTTTGCTCATAGGACTGTTTTTCACCCTCCGGATCCTTCAGGAGGCTTCCCTGAAGTCACTTCCGGTTTGCTCATAGGACCGTTTTTCACCCTCCGGATCCTTCAGGAGGCTTCCCTGAAGTCACTTCTGGTTTGCTCGTAGGGCTGTTTTTTGCCCTCTGAAGCCTCCTGAAGCCTCTGGAGGGTGAAAAACCGATCTATGGGGAACCTGGAAGTTCATGAATGATGACTTCCAGTTTGTCCATAGGTCTGTTTTTCACACTCCGGAGCCTTCAGGGAAGCCTCCTGGAGGCTCCAGCGGTCGAAAATGGCCCCCTATGGACAAACCGGAAGTCACCATTCCCGAACTTCCCGGTTCCCTGTAGGTCCGTTTTTCACCCTCCGGAGGCTTCAGGGAAGCTCCTGAGGCCTCTGCAGGGTATCCAGAACGTGGGGCAGGGAAGGCTGCCCGTCAAAACCGCGCTCGACTAAGCCGCGCCCGATTAAACCGCGTCGCTGACATCATCAACAGGGCGACAACAGCCAGCGCGGAGAAAGAAGGGCGCTTTAAATAGCGCTTTGAAAGCAAGCCGATTCAACTTAAGGTAAGGGTTAGGTTTAGGGTTAGCTATAGGGTTAGCTTTAGGGTTAGGTTTAGGGTTAGGTTAAGGGTTAGGGTTAGGTTAAGGGTTAGGTTTAGGGTTAGGTTTAGGATTAGGTTTAGGGGGGTTAGGTTTAGGTTTAGGGGTTAATTTTAGGTTTAGGGTTTACAGCGTGCTTCTGTCTCCGCGCTGTTGTCGCCCTGTTGATGACGTCAGCGACGTGGTTTAGTCGTGCGTGGTTTAGTCAAGCACGGTTTTGTGGTGGAACTGTCTGTTTCATCCTCCCCAGGCTCCTAGAAAGCTTCTGGAGCCTGGGGAGGGCAAAAAAATCATGGCAAAAGCGGGGGTGTTGGTGTTGCTGGTCGCGCACATGTGTGCGCAGGCTGGTGGTGTCACACCCATAGTATTATGGGTGTGGCACGTTGACACATGACCCCCTGTGCTCCCCCCGCTTTTGGCACGGCAGCCAAAAAAGGTTCGCCATCACTGACCTAGAACTAGGCAGCCTATGGTCTGACCTAAGCGTAGTACACAAAATTATCCACTACAACGTCCTACCTGTCAATGACTACTTCAATTCAATTCTCAATTTAATAGGTTTATATGCCGCCCAATCCCGGGGGACTCAGGGCGGCTTAGAATTCAGCTTCAACCACAATAATACACAAGCAAACAATGGATACAAACTCAAGGTAAACCACTCCAAATTCGATTGCAGAAAATACGACTTCAGCAACATAGTGGTCAATGCCTGTAATGCTCTACCTGATTCTGTTGTTACATCTCCCATAATTAAACCTAAGACTGTCCTATTCCTAATAGGGTGCACACCCTTATGGGTGTGCATAAGTACACCAGTGTCCCTACCGTCCTGTCTCCATTTATTCGTACCCTTTTACTGTGGTCATACTTACGTTTATACTTATACCTGTTATCTTTTACATGTTTGACAAACTAAATTAAAAAAAAGATTTTTCTTATCCAGTGTTGTATGTTTCTTGACTCTGCACAGAGGTGCTCCTAAACTCAGGGTTGTTCTTCCTTACACAAAGTAAAATATACTCCTTTGGCAGGCAATTATTAAAAAAAAGGAAAATGAACCTAGCACTTCATAAAAGAAGTGAAAGAGGAAAGAGTAGGGGAGTTTTAATTTAGAAAATTATAGGTAGATGATGAGGATGAATGAGCTTTCAAACCTCAGAACCATCCAGTGACTGGCAAAGCTTTAAGTCCAAAGAGCGTACTTCTTCAACAAATGAGATAATTAATTACTAAAGGACTTTATGACAGCTATTTGCATTAATACCATGTTTTTCAGAGTATAAGATGCACCGAAGTATAAGACGCAGCAAGGTTTTGAAGAGGAATTTTTTTAAAAAAAGTTTTTGCACTCTGCAAACCTCCCAAAAACGGCCCATTTTTTTTTTGCGAAAATGGGTTCATTTTTTTTCCAAAAAAAGGGCATGGATAGCTCTTAGGAAATTTGTAAAGTGCTCCAGGGGGGGGGGGGACGAGCAAAAAACCACCCATTTTTTGCAAAAATGGGCCTGTTTTTTGTCACAAAAAAGGCATGGATAGCCTTTAGGAAGCTTATAGAGTGCTGCTGGGGACTGGGCAGGGGGGACGGGCCATTTTTTCACTCATTTCTGCCCTCCTCAGCCCCCAAAAGCCTCCTAAAGGCCATTTTGGTGAAGGGGTGGAGTTTCAGGAGGCAAAAAATGCTGCATTCAGTGTATAAGATGCACCTAGATTGTCAGCCTCTTTTTTGAGGGAAAAAATACTTATACTCTGAAAAATACGGTAGCTTTGAAAAAAGACAGAGGAACCAGTGAATATGACCTGTCTGAATCAGCTAGTGTGAGGGCCACAAATCAACTTTTCTCTATACAGATAACACTGAGTATCTCTGACGGTCAAAATAAAAATCTACCCATGTGATTTCTAAGAGACATCAACAATTTTATGGCATATCATCAGCACGTTCATCATTTCTGACAGTGGTGGATGACACGATTTCGATGTCTTGAAGAGACACCTTGCCACCTCATAAAGATGAAGAACAACACTTATCAAAGCTTATAATGATGGCAGTGACGATTCACCAATGAAATTTTAAAATGGAGTTTTACCGTTTCACCATACTATAGTCCTAAATCATGTTGCATCACTGATACAACCAATAGCACTTACAGTAGACTTACATAGCGGTTCCTAATGTGCTACACCCTTCTTTAAGCGCTTTACAGAGTCAGCATATTGCCCCCCAACAATCCGGGTCCTCATTTTATGCACTTCGGAGGGATGGAAGGCTGAACCAATCTTGAACCTGTCAGGATCGAACTGCTGTTAGTTGGCAGAATTAGCCTGCAACACTGCATTCTAACCACTGCGCCATCACAGCTCTTGATAGATTCCCCTTTGGCTAAGGATTAGGAGATGGTGGTGAAAGGATTAAACCTCGCTCATTCAATATGTTCTTGATATTAATTAACCCAATGTTATTTAGAACATATTAATGGAAGGTATCTAAGTCAAGATGAATTCAGTGGAGCTTGTCTCTCCAAAAGTGAGCATGTGACATTGGCACCATTGTTTGCTTCTCCCCAAAGAATTCAGTTTCCTAGCGGAAAATGCCAAGGCAACCAACTGCAACATTGCAGTTTCCAAAATCTGCTGAAATAACCCTGAAAGATAATAACCGAGCCATAAAAAGAGTTCAGCTCCACTGGAAGGCAGCTGCTTGCTGACCTATATTCAATCTGCTAAATGAATATTATAAAGTCATTCCTTCATATCAGAGGCAATGCGATTCTCTTATTGCAGAAAGAGAATCTGTGTCCCAACAGATGTTGAATTGTGTCTCTGAGCAGTACAGTCCATAATTCAGCAGGGCTATTGAGGCTCACCAAATGCCTCCTATTGGAAAGCCCCTCAGAAGACAGATGGAGCTGCCTTTTATTTTGTTTTGAAAAGAATCTGTTTCATGGCTTGCAGTGGAAATGAATTTATCTGACCAGCCAAATAATTTGTCTGGATTGAATCTGGCAAGGCAGCAACCAGCCATTTCCAGGCTGGAGAGAACTATTATATCAACGGATCTCAGTTGCCACCCAAGGCCATTAAAATACTGCCCAAGAATTCAATAACTCAGAAGAGTGGAAGAAAAATGTGTAGGATGAACATCTGGAGCACAAACAGAAACACACACACACACACACACATATATACAATATGTAAAGGCTCCGAATTTTTTGCACTGGGGTGGGAAATCAATGCTTTTTCTTTTTAAGGCTTCTTGTCTGCAATAAAAATTTTAATCTAGCCAAATAATTTTTGGGCCTTTTACCAAATCAAGTCAAAGACTGAATAAGTGACTGGAGGGCTGGGATTTATTATTGAGCCCTGGTATAACTGTTGGCCTGAATTCCCAGTTTGCAGCCAGTCTGCAAATTGGGCTGTGACTACCTGGCACTGGGGTGAAACTGATGTCTTCCTGACTTGACTTCCCAACATCTGGAGGTGGGTTAAGGTGAATCTAGACATCCAGATTTGAAAACAGAAAAAAAAACAACAGAACAGAGTTGGCAGGGGCCTTGGAGGTCTACTAGTCCAACCCCCTGCTCAAGCTGTCTCACTGTTAAGACATTTCTCCTTGGTTCCAGGTTGCTTCTCTCCTTGATTAGTTTCCATCAATTGCTTCTTGTCCTGCCCTCAAGTGCTTTGGACAATTAGTGCCCAGGTTCGCCTGGTGCACCAATTGCGTCCCTACCTGAACCGGGAAGCCCTCACAACAGTCACTCGTGCCCTTGTGACCTCTAGACTGGACTACTGCAACATGCTCTACATGGGGCAGCCCTTGAAGAGCATTCGGAGACTTCAGCTTGTCCAGAATGCAGCCGCGCGAGCGATCGTGGGTGCACCTCGGTTCACCCACGTAACACCTATCCTCCGCGAGCTGCACTGGCTGCCTATTGGTCTTCGGATACGCTTCAAGGCGCTAGTCGTCACTTATAAAGCCCTTCATGGTATTGGACCTGGGTACTTGAGAGACCGCCTGCTGCCAATTACCTCCAACAGACCTATTAGATCCCACAGATTAGGCCTCCTCCGAATTCCATCCGCCGGCCAATGCCGGCTGGCGACTACCCAGAGGAGAGCCTTCTCTGTGGCTGCTCCGACCCTCTGGAACGAGCTCCCCGTGGAGATTCGAACCCTCACCACCTTCCAGGCCTTCCGCAAAGCCCTTAAAACCTGGCTGTTCCGACAGGCCTGGGGCTAAAGAGCTTTTGCCCCCCCCCCCACGAATGGTATGGTTGTTGTGTGCTTTTAAATTGTGTATTGTTTTGTTTGTCTTTTTATCCCTTATCTGTATCCCCTTCCCTGACTTGGATTGTGAGCCACCCTGAGTCCCCTCCGGGGGAAAAGGGCGGCATATAAGTGCAATAAATTCAAATTCAATTCAATACCCTCCTCTTCTTTGTGGCAATCCCTCCAATATTGGAAGACTGTTGTCATGTCTCCCCTAGTCCTTCTTTTCATAAAAGTAACATTCCCAAATCCTGCAAAGCTTTTTTTTTTTTACTACTGGTTCGGGCGAACCTTAGCATTTTTTGCTAGTGGTTCTAGCGAAGTGGTGACAACTGGTAGAATTTCACCACTGATGTACACCAGTGTTGACGAACCTTTTCGGCACCAAGTGCTGAAACAGGAGTGTGCATGCGTGGGAGCACTGGAAACCAGAAGAGCAGCTTCCCGGCGTGGACATGCAGGAGCTCCAGAAACAGGAAAAGCAGTTTCCAGGAGCATATGCGCGTGCTGGGAAGCTGAGCTTCTCGTTTCCAGCATGCACATGGGCGCGGTCACCTGGTCCTCCAATTTCTGGAGCACATGTGCACTTAAAGACCAGCTGCCTGGCATATTATCAGAAATCGGAAGCTCAGGAAGCTCACGCCAGGGAGCTCACACCAGGGAGCCGTGAAGAACACCGGGCCGGCACGCATGTACATGCCAGAACATGGAAGAGCAACAGGTGACAGCTGGTGTGCCTGGAGAGATGGCTCTGCATGCAATTCCAGCATAGGTTCGCCATTACGGCCCTACACCATTTTCTGACAGATGGCAGTCCAGTCTCTTCTTGAAAGCCTCCAGTGATGAAGCTCCCACAACTTCCGAAGGCAACTTCTGTTCCATGGGTTGATTGCTCTCACGGTCAGAAAGTTCCTCCTTATTTCTAGGTTGAATCTCTCCTTGGTCAGTTTCCATCCATTGTTCTCTGTCCGGCCTTCGGGTGCCTTGGAAAATAGGGTTGTTTTGTTAACGTGGCATTTAATATTTTGTAGTAAACTGCCCTAAAAAAAAATTGTTCTTGCAGGTGGAAGGGGGGGGGGGCAAAGAAAGCAATTAGCTTCCTCCCTAATGAGTTCACTGCGCTTTGCATTCCAGGGGTAAATGGACTTTCCAAGCACAGAGCAACCCATTACATTTCTGTCTCCCTCTTGGTACCTTCAATTCGAAAACAACTCAGCCATTTTTTCCAATCCATATAACACCCCTACCTACAAACCACTTAAGTGGAAATGTTTAGTAGAACCAATTTAATCACCTCCATTCCAAATTACAAACCCATTAGCAGAAGCGGCTTGCAGTTTAGCATTATTTCTAAGGCATTATCATTTTGCTGTTGTTTTTGTTATTGTTATTGACTTTCCTTGTTGTACTGCTCTGCTGGACTACCTCTATTTTTTTTTCCTTTTGCCGTGTAATGTGCACTTTCATCCATGTCATAAATTCACAGGCCTACATTTCAAATGCTCATATATAGCTTCCCTTAGTCCCAAGGCAGGAAAAACTGGGATGGGGGGGGCGCAGTGAGCGTAAGTTTAAATAAAACCATGTTTTTGTGCTTTGAAGATCTGCAAAGGAAGGACGCAGCAGTGTTGAGGATGGCCAGGGCGAAACTTGAGGGTCTTTCTAGCAGTTTTGATATGTCATGTTGTGAAAAAATTAATCAGGATTTCAAAATATGTATTTCAATGGTATTTTCACCCGGGTGGTGGGGGCAAGGGAGGAATAATCAGAATACCATTCTGCTTTATTCAGCAATTTAAGCAATCCAATCTTCGCCCCACTGTAAACTTGAAAGTGCCATAAAGACAATGGGACAAGGGTACTAGAAGTGGTATTCTACTGGTTCGACCAGTTTGCCCGAACCGGTAGCGGAAATTGTGGTTGCCCACCCTAACTCCCTCCCTGGTTCTATGGCATCCCATTAGGCCCTTTTTTTCACCAAAAGCACATGCGCAGAAGGCTGAGCCGATGTGAGGAGGTGGGCATGCGCCCTCATATTTGCGAATTGGTAGGGAAGGTAAGAGAATACTGTTGAATACTAGCGCGGGAAATACGAACGCGTGTGTAAAGGACTCCTTTCCTGATTGGTTCCCGGGCGGAGCCGGTTCAATCTTCACCCTGATTGGTCGAGCTACTCGACGCCCCATTGGCTCCTCGTTCAAACCCGGGGGTATAAATGTTTGGCGCGAACCACGCCACGTTGAATCGCAGTTTACTATGAGCTGAATAAAGTCACTTCCTCATACTTTCTTGTCGCGTCCTTCCCTTCGCTCCAAGATACAAAACTGGCGACGAGGGTGGGATCCCGATTCCCGCGACCACGGAGAAGAACAGCCAGCTGCCACCGCGTCTGAACCAGCTCGAACGCTATCTCAGACTGAGAACCCCGGCAGCGAACGCGAAATTTTCTCCGCCTTTCCTCTCTCTCTCTCCGCCTCCATACCATGATGGCATCGTCGCTTCCTCCTTTCGCGCCATTCGGCGTAGCCACCGGAGAATCATGGGACGGGTTCATGGAGCGGTTCGAGTGTTACCTGATCGCCTCGAAGAACCAGGCTCAGACCGACGAGGAGAAATGCAGCTTCTTCCTGTCCTGCTGTGAGCCTTCCATGTTCGCCTCTGCGAGAGCCCTGGCCGCCCCGAGGCCAGCCTACAAACTTGGGTGGGACGAGCTGATGTCCAGGCTGAGGAACCACTACGCTCCCTCACCCTCTCTATTTGCACGCCGTTTCGCTTTCCGCCGCCGAGTGCAAAAGCCCAATGAATCCATCAGCCAGTTCCTGGAGGCCTTGCGCACTGTGGCCGCCCAGTGTGATTTTGCAGACCTGGAGGAGAACCTCGCGGAGCAGTTTGTGTGCGGGGTCCGCGACGTGCAATTGCGCAGCCGCATGCTCCGGAATCACAAAATCACTCTGTTGCAAGCCGTGGAGACAGCACGAGCAGCCGAACTGTCCGAACAATCCACGGCCGACATGGAACGCCTCCAGCTGAACCCCCCCGCGCAAGCCGCCGCGGGGCCGTCCACCCAGACGCACCTCGTCGACGACCTCTCCCCTGCCGAAGACGAGGAGGAGGAGGAGGAAGAAATCGTCGGACAAATGAGGACGCAGCCGAAGCGGAGGCCACCCCAGCAACCACCGACGCCCGCTCAGCCAGCCGTAAACGCACCTTGCCGCGGATGCGGCGGCCGCCACAGCCGCGCAGCCTGCCCGTTCCGTTCTGCCGTCTGCCGCCGCTGCCGAGGAGAAGGGCACCTCGCCAGGGTCTGCCGGGCTCTCCTGCCAGCCCCATCGTTCATGCAGCCCAGCGACCAGCGCCAGGCATCGCAACCGCAACGCCGCCAACAGCCACGTTTTGCGAGGCGAGCTGAGGACTGCCATTCAACCTACCAGCCCTCCAGCGCCGACTGCGTGGTCTACCAGGCATCCCACGTTCCCGCTGGTAGCCGCAAGATAAGCACCGCCGTCCGACTCGAAGGTCAGCTTTGTCAAATGGAGGTGGACTCCGGGTCTTCCCGTTCTCTCCTATCTTGGGCTTTGTTTTCCCGCCTTTGTCCCGGGGTTCCCCAGAGCAGATTGCGCCCCGTCGGGGTCTCCCTCCTAGACTACCAGGGAAATGGGATTCCCACAGCTGGGATATTCCACATCCGGGTGGAATACGGGAATTTTAAGGGGAAGCTCCCAGTCCTAATCGTCAGGAACGACCTGCCCGCTCTCCTGGGGTTGGAATGGTTCCCCGCCTTGGGCCTCACCATAGAAGGGGTGCACAGGGTAGTTCCCCTCTCCGCAGATAGCGTCCTAGACGAGTTCGCGGATGTGTTCGATGGGAGATTGGGTTGTTACAAGGGCACCCCCATTTCCCTCTGCCTTGATCCCCAGGTCGCTCCCGTTAGGCTGAAGGCACGCAGGGTCCCTTTCGCATTGAGAGCAAAGGTAGACGCTGAACTGGATAAACTTATCGAGCAGGGGGTACTCGAGCCCGTAGATCACGCCCGTTGGGAAACCCCCATAGTCCTCCCGGTCAAACCCGACGGATCGGTGAGGATATGTGCCGACTACAAGTCGACCATCAATTTGGCCCTGCAGGCAAACCCGTATCCGGTTCCCATAGTGCAGCACCTACTCCACTCTTTAGGACAGGGCCGCATTTTCGCCAAGCTAGACATGGCACAGGCCTACCAGCAGCTTCCCGTAGACGACGATGCGGCTACAGCCCAGACCATCGTCACCCACCGCGGGGCCTTCCGTTGCCGCCGCCTACAATTCGGCGTCTCGGTCGCCCCTGGGATTTTCCAGAGCCTCATGGAGCGGCTGCTCCATGGGCTCCCAGGCGTCGTTCCCTACTTCGACGACGTCCTGGTCGCAGCCCCCAGTCACTCGGAACTCCTGAAAACACTGCGGGAGGTCCTCACACGTTTTAGGGAGGCAGGACTGAAATTAAAGCGCAGCAAATGCGAAATTGCTGTTCCTAAAGTCGAATTCTTGGGGTTCCTCATTGATGCACAGGGCATCCACCCCACTCCTTCCAAAGTTGCCGCCATCAAAAACGCACCCGCACCCACCTCTAGGGCGGAATTACAGGCCTTCCTGGGGCTTTTAAACTTCTACGCCCCTTTTATCCCCCACAAGGCGTCACTAGCTGAGCCGCTACACCGACTACTGGACCGGTCAGCGGCCTGGAAATGGGGTAGCCGTGAAGCACACGCGTTCGCGGCTATAAAGGATATTTTAACTTCATCGGCAGTCCTAATCCAGTACAGCGATAGGATGCCTCTAATTCTGACTTGCGACGCCTCCCCCTATGGCGTAGGGGCGGTTCTGAGCCACATCCTCCCGAACGGCTCAGAAGCCCCCATAGCTTTCTATTCCCGGACACTCTCCTCCACGGAACGGAACTACAGCCAAATCGATAAAGAGGCCCTGGCTGCAGTCTCCGGCATTAAGCGGTTCCATGACTACCTCTACGGTAGGAATTTCACCCTGGTCACGGATCACAAGCCCCTCCTGGGGCTACTGGCGGGCGACAAGCCAACTCCCCCCATTTTGTCCCCCCGCATGACTCGGTGGACGGAGTTCCTAACAGCGTATTCGTATACGCTGTTATACCGTCCGGGCAAACAGCTAGGGCACGCAGACGCTCTAAGCCGTTGCCCTCTGCCAGAGACGGACACAGCCCACGTGCCCGCGCTCTCTGTTCTGTCCATCGCCGAATCCGACCTCCCCGTCTCGGCCGCGGACGTTGCAGCCTGCACAAAGGCTGACCCCGTCCTATCTCAGGTTGCTTCATGGGTTTTGAGGGGGTGGCCCACGGAAAAGGTAGCGGAAGAATTCCGTCCATTTAAAGTGCGACAAGCCGAACTCGCCCTTCACGGGGGGTGTCTTGTCTGGGGGGATAGGGTAGTGATCCCCACAGCCCTGCGGGCACGAATCCTGCCTGCACTCCATAAAAACCACCCAGGCATAGCGCGAATGAAAGCGTTAGCCCGTAGCTATGTGTGGTGGCCCTTGCTAGATTCCGAAATCGCAGATTATGTAGGCCGATGTAGAATATGCCAAAATTCTAGGCCGAATCCCCCCACAGCCGCTCCTCGCGAGTGGGAAATCCCTAGAGGCCCATGGTCCCGTTTACATATTGATTTCGCCGGTCCCTTTCACGGCCGAAACTTTATGATAGTGGTAGATGCTTACTCTAAGTGGGTGGAGCTGGTAATCATGACCTCCACCACAGCGGAGAGTACAGTGAGGGCCCTGCGTAAGATGTTCGCTACCCATGGGTTACCGGATGTGATAGTTTCAGATAACGGGCCCCAGTTTACCTCCACCACGTTCCAAGAATTCCTGGCCGAGCAAGGAATCAGACACGCGGCCACAGCCCCCTATCACCCAGCTAGTAATGGCCGGGCGGAGCGCGCAGTTCGCTCAGCGAAAGAAGCCTTGGGCCGCATGGGCCAGGGCGACTGGCAAGAAAGAGTGGCGGCTTACCTCTTGAGCCAGCACTCCAT
Source organism: Thamnophis sirtalis (assembly GCF_051295495.1). NCBI lineage: Eukaryota > Metazoa > Chordata > Lepidosauria > Squamata > Natricidae > Thamnophis > Thamnophis sirtalis. Next base: position 10,824,182 of record NW_028261384.1, on the reverse strand, counting down.
ACCCTGCCCAACGACTAATAAAAGTCCCGCGGAGCTCTTGATGGGTAGGAGATTGCGAACACCCCTAGACAGACTCCATCCACTTTACGCAGGGGATCTGCCGAGCAACCTGGGGGCCCTCCCTTCCCACGCGTTTAAGTTAGGGGATCCTGTATGGGCCCGCTCTTTTTCTGGGGATCCACGGTGGGTTCCCGCAACCATCACAGCCCTGACTGGCCCCTGTTCCTTCAGGGTCGGCCTGGCCGACGGAATACAATGGAGGCGCCACGTGGACCAATTAAGGCGTCGTCTTCCCGCGGAAACAGACGGCCCAAGTCCCTCAGACACCCGCTCTCAGCCGGAGCCACCTTCGTTGACTCTTTTCCCTACGGACCGTTTCCAACCGGGGAACGGGAGACAAGCCGATGCGAACTTTCCAAACAGGCGCACCTCACCCGGCTATTCCCTTCCTCGAACCCCTTATCGAGACTCTGAACCTACACCCCTACCGGACTGCACGGAGCCGCTACCGGACTCTCCGGCCGCCACGGAAACACCGCCCCGGACAGATGGACTTCGGGCACGGGGCCCGGGGCCAGCGCTCTCTCACGGGACCGCACCGCAGGTTCACCGCCCCACCACAGACACGCCTCCGCCGGCGGCTTCCCCCCCGTCGACGGCCGCCGGGGAGCCACGAAGATCGGGACGAGAACGCCACCGTCCCGCCTACCTACAAGACTATGTTTGCCCTTCCTAAAGGAACTCTTTGACTGGGGGGGGAGGGGTGTTGAATACTAGCGCGGGAAATACGAACGCGTGTGTAAAGGACTCCTTTCCTGATTGGTTCCCGGGCGGAGCCGGTTCAATCTTCACCCTGATTGGTTGAGCTACTCGACGCCCCATTGGCTCCTCGTTCAAACCCGGGGGTATAAATGTTTGGCGCGAACCACGCCACGTTGAATCGCAGTTTACTATGAGCTGAATAAAGTCACTTCCTCATACTTTCTTGTCGCGTCCTTCCCTTCGCTCCAAGATACAAAAAATACCACCCTTGAAGGAGACCCACTTGGCTTGCAGAAGCAGTACAGGTAAAACCTGTACCGTACAGGTAAACGACTTAAAGCCATTTATTTAGCTACCATTCAAAGTTACAACATTTAAAAAAATAACTTTTTAAACTCACAAGAATGGAATTTTGATCCCTACAATGGACGGATGGCTGTGAAAGTTGACAAAGTTAGCCAAGATAGCTAAATTGACTGCTTTGATGAAAGAAAAAAAAATACAAATACTTTTATTTCCACATGGAAACAGCTTCTGGACTTTTGTGCTTGAGGTTGAAAAAAAAATGAAACTTTAATTTTGGATTTTATCAATTAGATGGATTTGTTGTGATATAAATGGTTGGTTTAAACTATTAGGTAAAAGTAAAAAGCTGAGGCTTGGTGTTAATGCCTTATTCTACTGCACCAAAGGGAGTCTGAAGTCCTTGCCTTTTCTTTCTTTCTTCCCCCCACTTATTTTCCACATTTTTCCTTCCATTTTCCCTTCCATATTTTCCTATTGTTTGCTTTTATTTTTGTATCTTATAACATAAAACTAGGGTGCCAAACTGGATTTCTTTGAGGGCCAGATCAGCATTGTGGTTTTCTTCTGTGGGCCGGCCGCGAGGGGGAGGAAATGGGATGGACCCATCCTGCAGCACTCTGTCGGCCAAAAAGGGGCAAGGGGAAGTGCAGGAGCCCTTCTGCATCCCATTCTGGCCAGCAGAGTAATGCAGGAGGCTGCCCAGGCCAAAAACGGGGCATGGGGAGATCTTTGAGTCATAGCAATAGCAGTTAGACTTATATACCGCTTCATAGGGCTTTCAGCCCTCTCTAAGCGGTTTACAGAGTCAGCATATTGCCCCCAACAACAATCCGGGTCCTCATTTTACCCACCTCGGAAGGATGGAAGGCTGAGTCAACCCTGAGCCGGTGAGATTTGAACAGCCAAACTGCAGAACTGCAGTCAGCTGAAGTAGCCTGCAGTGCTGCCTTTAACCATTGCACCACCTCGGCTCTTAGTGGACTATTATTTAATTATGAGCCAGCAGAATGAGGGAGCAGCCAAAACAGTCAATGCAATCTTAGGTTACATTAACAAATAGAATAGAATAGAATAGAGAATAAAATAGAATAGAATAGAATAGAGAATAAAATAGAATAGAATATAGAATAGAATAGAATTCTTCAGAGTAGAATTCTTTATTGGTCAAGTGTGGTTGGACAAGGAATTTGTCTTTGATGCATAAGCTCTCAGTGTACATAAAATAAAATAGAATACTTTCATCAAGAATCATAGGATACAACACTTGGTGAAAGTCATAGGTTACTAATAAGCAATCAAATTATACTAGGAAACAAACAAAACAATATAAATTTAAGATACAAGCAACATGGTTTTAGTCATAAGTGGAAAGAGATAGGTACTAGGAAGGTAGAGAAGAATAATAGTAATATAGTCAGTAGATAATTTGACAGTGTTGAGGGAATTAATTGTTTAGCTGAGTGATGGCATTCTGGAAAAAACTGTCCTTGTGTCTAGTTGTTCTGGTGTGCAGTGCCCTATATTTTGTTGTTTTGAGGGTAGGAGTTGAAACAATTTAGGTCCAGGATGTGATGGGTCTGAGATATTTTTCACAGCCCTCTTTTTGACTCCTGCAGTGTACAGGTCCTCGATGGAAGGCAGGTTGGTAGCCATTGTTTTTTTCTGCAGTTCTAATTGAAGTCTGTGTCTGTCTTGTTCGGTTGCAGGGCCAAATCAGACAGTTATAGAGGTAAACGGATAGAACCAAGATCATGTAATGTTTTAGAACTGCTTTATATAGCCTTAGTGAAACCACACTTGGAATATTGCATCCAGTTTTGGTCACTATATTATAAAAAAAGATGTTGAGACTCTGGAAAGTGTGCAGAGAAAATCAACAAAAATGATTACGGGCCTGGAGGCTAAAACATATGAAGAACGGTTGCAGGAATTGGGTTTGTCTAGTCTAGTGAAAAGAAGGATTGGGATGACTTGATAGCAGTATTTGAAGAGCTGCCACAAAGAAGAGGGGTCAAACTATTTTCCAAAGCACCAGAATCAGAGGTGGTATTCAGCCGGTTCGGACCGGTTTGCCCGAATTGGTAGTGGAAATTGCAGGTGGGTCCCTCCTCCCTGGTTCTATGCCATCGTATTAAGGCACGTTTTTGAGGCCGGGCGCGTGCGCGGAAGGTGCGTACATAAGCAAAGCGCATGCGCAGAAGACTGGGGAGCGCGAGTGGGGTGAGCTGGTGGTAGCAAAATGTGAAACCCACCACTGACCAGAAGGCAAGACAAGAAGTAAAGGGTGGAAGATTATTAAAGAGAGATCCAATCTAGAACTAAGGAGAAATTTCCTGACAGTGAGGACAATTAACCAGTGGAACAGAAGTTGCCTTCGGAGGTTGTGGCTGCTCCATCGCTGGAGGCTTTTAAGAAGAGACTGAAGAGTCACTTGTCTGAAATGGGATAAGGCAGGAGGTTGGTCCCTTCCAACTCTGTTACAGGTAGTCCTCAATTTACAACTGTTCATTTACAGACCATTCAAAGTTACAGCAACATTGGAAAAAGTGACATGACTGTTTTTCCCACCAGTTGTGATCGAAATTCAGACACTTGGCAACTAGCTCATATTTATGACAGTTGCAGTGTCCTGGAGTCGCGTGATCACTTTTGTGCCCCTTCTGACAAGCCCTCAATGAGGAATCCAGATTCACTTAACAAGAAAGAAAGGTCATAAAACGGGGGCAAAGTTCGCTTAATAACCTTCTCACTTAGCAACAGAAATGCTGGGCTCAATTGTGATCATAATTCAAGGGCTATGTGTGCTCTGTTACTTTACTCTGAGATGGACAAGTTCCCCCTTCCATAGGTTTTCAGACAAGAATGATTTATTGCAGGCAACAAACTTCTTGTCTTCTTGAGCTCCAGGATCTTATTTCCAAGAATACAGTATGTCCAGGCAAAGTTTCATAAGCTGCACAAAATGTAGATAGGATCACAAAACCAAAGACTCTTTTTCTTGCCCAAGATACTAAATGGCAAATGATTAATCTCCTAAAAACTTAGCCGAGCTTCCGCATTGTTGACTCACTACGTGGATGATTGAAAGCAGAAAGATGCACCACATGCTGTGCACAGATATGAAACCACAGGCTTAAATGAAAGTTCTGCTTTGTGTCTGCTAGGAGGATATAACCTCTGCTTAATCACCACTTCTTTCAGTAGCCTAGAATCACGTAAATCAAAGGCTTTACCTCGGGAAGCCGATATCTGCTAAAATCCAGGTAGCTTTCTTAGCTAACATAAGGTCACTTCCTTGGAAGATTCTCAAGTACTCCTGATACTGATGGCAGTTTTGTAAATATCAAACCTCAGGCTCAAAATATCAAGAGGTCAATTCATATTGACACTATTACTGTGGTCATTTTGAGGTTGTCATTCAAGGAGATACATCAAGGAAAGCCTGGTGCTTCCAGTCTTCTCAAATTTATCCTCTGTAGTCCTGGCAGAATTGGGACTGTGGGTCATCCGGTCATCCCAAGATAGTCCTCGACTTAAAACTACTCGTTTAGTTATCATTCAAAGTTATAATGGCACTGAAGAGGTAACTAAGGATCTTTGCATTGAGGACAGTTGGGGCATCACCATGTTTAAGAGACCAACATTCAGATGCTTGGCAACTGGTTCATATTTATGTCCTGGGAGGTCATGTGATTTCCCCCCCCCTTTTTGTGACCTTCTGTAAGCAAACTCAATGGGGAAGCCAGATTCACTTAAAAACTGCAGTGATTCACTTAGTGGATGGGCATGCTGTGGGAAATGCGAGGGGGGTTGGATGGAGACAGGATAAGATGTATAGCTTGCACCTGGAGAGGTGTGACTGGGAAACAACTCCAGTCAGGACAGTGACCTGATTGGACCATGTGATGGACATGTGGGTGCAAGGGAAGGGACTTTGACTATTCTTTGGGTGGGGAAAACCTGGGACCTTTCAGATTTGGGTTTTGCCAGATGTGCCAATATGACATCTGTCTGTCTGTCTGTCTGTCTGTCTGTCTATCATCTGTCTGTCTGTCTGTCTGTCTGTCTGTCTGTCTGTCTGTGGGTGTGTGTTCCAGCATAACTCTAAAACACCTCAAGCAATTTCAACCAAACTTAGTACACAGATTACTTACCCTCTGGAAACAAATACTGTGGGGATAAGACACCTCTAACACCCCTCAGGGCTGTGTGTTCTGTTAAGATACAGCCTGTTGTGCCTTAAAATGGCTTCTACCGTACTGCTTTAAAATGGCTCCTACTGTACAGCACTGTGGAGTTGCCATGGCACTCCACAAGGGGGCTCCCTCTGGTAAGGGGGAAAATACAACAATAGAAATTGTTTGCGATGTTCTTGGGAGGAGGGTTTGGGATACATAAATACCCGAGCAGTGGCGGTTTATCCAGTAAAATGGAACTCTGCGGAAGAGGCCTGCCTTGGAGTTTTATTTCTGTTGCGGTTGGAATCCCGACACCTTCCCTTTCAGCATGATCATCAGGACTGTTAGATGAGCCCTTGCTCACTGCAGGAGAAATGAAGGAGAAACGAACCTTTTTCTATTAAAAAGTCAAACTGATGAAGGGCTTGGCTTATTAGCTTGTGTAACAATCCTTAGCCTGGGAAACTATAGAGTGTTTCTATCTGTATCTGCGTACTATCGGAAGTCTGTCTTAGAATTGTTGCCCCACATAAAACAAGAAGGGCTAATTCTCAGAACAATACAACTAATCCTACACTAATAATCCTTTCCCCTTATTTCTGCACTGAATTCAGATGCTTCTCAGTGTGGGAAGTTAGCACCTACCTCTCTCTTCGAAAAATGAGATATTTTAGGAAATATTAGAAGGACAGAATGTTTCCCCTAAAAGGGAGGCAGAAACCTTTGTCTATGGGCCATTAAGGCCTGAGTCAGTTTATTCTACATAACAAAGATCTACCTCTTTCAGGCAGAGCCATTATAGGAATCCTAAAGCTCTTTCATTACATCATCACCCAGCAAGAGTCAACCAAGCCTAGGACACAGACAACCTACAAGTTACCCCTGCATGGTTCCATGGGAGTCTTGACAACCAATCCAAATACACACTCAAATTCAAAAGCCCAGAGAGGGCATAAAACCCAGGCATTCTCAGCATCTCCTCCCTTTTAACCCAGGACTCAAACCATGTGACCAATAAACCATCTTTCCAAGCAGTCTCCATGTTTCTAGTGTCTTTCTCCCCACTTGGAACTGAACCCAGGTGGACATTTCTTCCAACACCAGAATCAATTCCACAAGGGGCAGATAAATAAAATCAGTCTGCTTTATAAATATTAGGCTACATTCGCATGTTACTCCTGGAATTTTGATGTGGAAGGTCGACATTTGCAGCCCTGTCGAAGGTGGGATTCAGCAGGTTCTGACCGGTTCTGGAGAATCAGTACCTGAAATTTTGAGTAGTTTGGAGAACCGGTAAATACTATCTCTGGCTAGTCCCGCCCCCATCTATTTTTCTGCCTCCCGAGTCCCAGCTGATAGCAGTTAGCAGTTAGGCTTATATACCGCTTCATAGGGCTTTCAGCCCTCTCTAAGCGGTTTACAGAGTCAGCATATTGCCCCCAACAACAGTCCGGGTCCTCATTTTACCCACCTCGGAAGAATGGAAGGCTGAGTCAACCCTGAGCCGGTGAGATTTGAACCGCTGAGCTGCTGATCTAGCAGTCAGCTGAAGTAGCCTGCAGTGCTGCATTTAACCACTGCGCCACCTTGGCTCACCAGCTGATGGGGAGGGAATGTGGATTTTACAGTATCCTTCCCCAGCCACACCCACCAAACCATGCCCACCAAGCCACGCCCACAGAACCAGTAGTAAAAAAAATTAAATTTCACCACTGCCCTGCTTCCATGCTCAATATCCTTAAATTTTGATTGTGAACATAATAATAACAACAACAACAACAATAATAATAATTTGGCAGCTCAAGAACAAGCCTTAGCCACAAACTACATGAAGGCAAATATCAACACGTTACCACCAATAGCAAATGTCACCTCTGTAATGAGAAAGATGAGACAGTTGACCACTTGATCAGTGGGTGCAGCAAAATTTCACAAATTGGCTACCTACAATGCCATGACCGTGTTGCTAAGATCATTCACTGGGAATTGTGCCAAAAGTTTGGATTTGAGTACAGCAAAAACCACTGGGAACATCAGGTTGAGAAGGTTTTAGAGAATGAGAAAGTCAAGATCTTGTGGGACTTCAGAATCCACTTGGCCCACAACACACCTGACATAACAATCGTTGAAAAGAAAAAAGTTTGGTTCATTGACATTGCAATACCTGGAGATGCACGAATTGAAGATAAACAGCAAGAAAAAAAAATCACAAAATACCGGGACTTGCAAATTGAAGTTGAGCAACTATGGAAAAAGAAATTGTGTGTTGTCCCGGTTGTAATTGGAGCCCTTGGAGCAATACCCAAAGAGCTACCTCGCTATTTGGAAATTTTAAATTTATCAGACTTGAACATTCTGATTCTACAAAAAACCACCATACTTGGAACAGCTTATATCCTTCGATGTTACCTTAACAGTTCCTAGGCCCCAAGTTAGAACTCGAGCTGTTGAGCTACCAACCAGCCCCTAAGGCTGTGAATCTCACCAAAGATTAACCACATAATAATAATAAATCTATTCAATGCCTAAAGCTACTTGGTCCTCACTTCCATATCCCTCAGCTGCTGTTCTCTCCCCCCCCCCCCCCGCCCCGGCCAATTCTTGGAAATGACCAGAAGCAGAGATTTGCAAGGATTCCTGCTGTGATAATTGATTACAAGAAGTTTGACTTATCTAGTAAGACTTGTAATTATCTTGCAGATACACAGTATCTGTGGCAGAATCTTATTCCCCCCACTTTTTTTTAATGCATTAGCATTATTTTAGCAGAGGCTTTTAGCAGGTTTGAAATAGCAGTTGATAGTGAAGCCAGAATCCAATAACATGGGCAATAAACCCAGAAAAAAAAGATTTTCTACATGAAAAATAACTTCATTTCAGACTATTGGTAGACACAAAGTTTAGAAATGTTTGGAAAATCAAACTTTCTAAGCACACTTGTAATACTGCATTCAGTTTTGGTCGCCACGATGACGTAGAAAAGATGTGGAGACTCTAGAAAGAGTGCAGAGAAGAGCAACAAAGATGATTAGAGGACTGGAGGCTAAAACATATGAAGAACGGTTGCAGGAACTGGGTATGTCTAGTCCAGTGGTGGGTTCTGGACCCCATCGTAACTGGTACGCTATGCATGGGGCCGGGTGTCTGACTCGGGCATGCATGCATGCCACCGGCCTGTGACATTCAGTTGCTTGGCAGAGATTGCGCAGGTGCCATATGCTGTACCAGGCGGGCAGGTGGGCCAAACGAACCACTGTATCAGTATGGTGGCTGCTGCTCCCAGCTCCTGGTACAGTTGTCCCGTGCCGTACCACCTGGAACCCACCACTGGTCTAGTCTGATGAAAATAAGGACTAGGAGAGGCACGATAGCAGTGTTCCAATCTCTCAGGGGCTGCCACAAAGAAGAGGGAGTCAAGCTATTCTCCAAAGCATCTAAAGGCAGGACAAGAAGCAATGGATGGAAACTAATCAAGGAGAGAAGCAACTTAGAACTGAGGATAAATTTCCTGACAGTTAGAACAATTAATCAGTGGAACAGAAGTTGCCTCCAGAAGTTGTGAATGCCCCAACACTGGAAGTCTTTAAGGAGATGTTGGATAACCGTTTGTCTAAAGTGGTGTAGGGTTTCCTGCCTAAGCAGGGGGTTGGACTAGAAGACCTCCAAGGTCCCTTCCAACTCTGTTATTCTAATATTGTAAACATTACAATAAGCAACACTGGGATAAGGCAGTGAATGCATTGCCTGCTTATTTCTCTAGCATGCTCAATTTCTCTGAACCTAATTATATTTTGTATATTTCTATAGAACTGATCCATCTGAATCTTGCTAAATGCACCTGACTGCCAGCACTGAACTAATTGGATTGTTAGCCTGACCTGGCACTGTTCTTACCTTCAAGGAACATTTGGCCCCAAGAGGTGTCTCGTTCATAGGCTAATGGGGTTTTTTATTTGGTTTTATGTATTATTCTGGCTCTTCTAAAATATGTTTATTGTAGGAACTTTTGCAATTGGGTAGTTTAAAGATCCAAGGAAATGAGTAGATAAAATAATCTCTATTTTTTATGGCTATAGTGCTTTTTTTTAGTAGATCCTTGTATTTTTTTTTAATTAGGTTACATTGCAATGCTTTTTTAAATACAAATATAGAATTCATTCCCAGTGACTCAACATTGAGAAAAGGATACAAATGGACATGCAGTTCTACAAACAATGATGAAGAGTAACTTCAACAACTGGCAACAGAATAGAATACAGAATACCAGAGTTGGAAGAGACCTTGGGGGTGGGTGGGTGGGTGTCTTCTAATCCCCAGCAGGAGAACCAATACCAGTGTTGGCGAACCTTTTCGGCATCAAGCGCCGAAACGGGAGTGTGCATGTGCACATGTGTGCCAGGAACCGGAAGAGTAGACGCCCAGTGCACATGTGCATGCTGGGAAGCTGCTCTTCTGCTTTCTGGAGCATGCATGCATGCACACCAGCCACATGGTCTTCCAGTTTCCGGCACGCAAGCACGCATGAAGACCAAGTGGCTCGCGCACATGTGCGCACAGGAAAGTGGAAGAAAAGCCAACTGGAACGCATGCATGTGCCGGGAAAATGATCTTCTGATTTCTGGCACGCGTGTGTGCACCTAGCCTTCGCGCGCATGTGTGCCAGGAACCAGAAGACCAGGTGGCTGCTGCGCATGTGTGTGCTGGAACCCGGAAGAGCAACCGGCAAGCATGCACATGCACACCAGGTAGTTGCTCTCCCAATTTCCGGCGCTGCTGTGCGTATGAAGACCAGCTGGCCCATGTGCCACAACCCAGAAGAGCAACGGGTGATGGCTCGTGTACCCAGAGAGACTTCCCGCATGCATGCCATAGGTTCACCATCCTGGACCTATAATGTTCTGGACAAATGATTGTCCAATCTCCTCTTAAAAACCTCCAGTGATGGAGCATTCACAGGTTCTGAAGGTAAGCCATTCCACTGGTTAATTGTTCTCACTGTTATGAAGTTTCTCCTTAATTCCAGATTGATTCTCTCCTTGATTAGTATCCATCCATTGTTTTGCCTTCTGGTGCTTTGGAGAATAAGTTGACCCATCTCTTTTTTAGGCAGCCCTTCAAATATTGGAATACTGCTATCATGTCTCCCCCTAGTTCTTCTTTTAATTAAACTAGACATATCCAATTCCTGCAATCGTTCTCCATATGGCTGAGCCTCCAGTTCCCTAATCATCTTTGTTGCTCCTCTCTGCACTTTTTCCAAGTGCGGTTTGGTGTTGTGACCGAAACTGGATGCAGTATTCCAGGTGTGATTATTAGGCATCTCTTTCCTTGATCCTGATAAAGAATTGGCAACAGATGGGTGTGGCACCAATAACCCAGAAAATGTAGGGAAAAAATGCCTATGTTGACATTCTACAAGCAATGTCCTGCACCCTCACCTGAAATTCCTATCACATTGACATTGATAGCAAATGCCCATGTGAAAAAAACAGAACAAAGATGGCAGGTGTTATCCATCCCACTTAGTTGAATTAGCAAAATACAGACTCCTGGTTCATTTCGTTTTCCGAGAGTCTACTTCACTGCGCACAAAGCGGTTACAGACTAGATGTATAGTATATATACATCTACATGCAAGATATGTTGGGTTGGTGAGAAGAATAATGCAATTATTCCCTTCTCCCCTAGCCATCCCACTGTTATCATTCAATATCCAATTAAAAATTCTCAGATTGTTTTGGAATGGGACCCTGAGATCTGCATCTGTACACTGCAGGAGTCAAAGAGACGGCTGTGAAAACATTTAAAGAGCCCTCGCACCACAGACATAAATTGTTTCAACTTCTACCCTCAAAACGAGCTATAGAGCACTGCACACCAAGACAACTAGACACAAGGACAGCTTTTTCCCCGAACGCCATCACTCTGCTAAACAAACAATTCCCTCAGTACTGTCAAACTATTCACTAAGGCTGCATTACTATTACTATTAGTCTTCTCATTGTTATATGACCCATCTCTTCCAACTTATGACTGCAGGACGGTAACTTTGTTGCTTGTATCCTTACGATTTATATTGATATGGATTGCTTCCGATTGCTTATTTGTACCCTATGACTATCATTAAGTGCTGCACCTTATGATCCTTGACGAATGCATCTTGTTTTTTTATTTACACTGAGAGCATCTGCACCAAAGACAAATTCCTTGCGTGTCCAATCACACTTGGCCAACAAAGAATTCTATTCTATTCTATTCTATTCTATTCTATTCTATTCTATTCTATTCTATTCTATTCTTATTCCCATTCCATTCCATTCCATTCCCCATCTCCACATTCCTTTTGCTGACCTGGTGTGTGATGGGTGCTCCTCATAGTCAGGGCTGGCTCTGCTTGAAACCCGACCTCCCCCTTCAACTCACATTCCAATCCCCTCTCCCCCCTCCGTTGCTGATGTCAAGCTGGCAAGATGCAATCATGTGAAGCAAAAAGCAGCAGAATAACAACTGTGACAGCAGGGCGCAACTAAAGCAGACATGAAAACCATCCCATTGGACCCAGCTGCTGTGCTTGATCACGTGAAATGAAGTTTGCTGATCTGAAAAGGGGACCCTCCAGGAAAACGCTAAGATCAAGAGGGAAAAAAAAAGAATTGCAATACATTTGGTTAGCAAGTCTTCAAATCCAAAGAGGCTTGCCCCAAGTGGCAGCTATCTGGATAAAAATGGGAAGATTGCAAAGGTTCTTTAGTTCCTCAAGATCCATCTGATTTCTTCATCTACATTCAAGAGCCAGAGTTTCTTTAGCATGATAGCCAGAGAAGGAAAATAAAAGTACAGTCAAATAATCTGAACTGACAGCTCCTCTTAATCAACTGTCATCACGACTGAGAATCAGTGCTTTTTTTTTGCAAACTTTCCCAAGAGACGCCAAGATAGATGTATTCAGATTGAAGAATAATAGCCTCGTGTTCTTATCCTTCCTTTAGACATTTGAACTTCTTAATACTTTTTCTTTCTATTCCTGTTGCTCCTTTGTGCTGCAGGACCAAACAGCATGTTCAATGATAGATAGAATAACAGAATTGGAAGGGACTTTGGAGGTCTTCTAGTCCAACCCCCTGCTTAGGCAGGAAACATCAGTTCAGACAAACGGTTATCCAAACTTCCAGTGTTGGAGCATTTACAACTTCTGGAGGCAAGCTGTTCCACTGATTAATTGTTCTAACTGTCAAGAAATTTCTCTTCAGTTCTAAGTTGCTTCTCTCCTTCATTAGTTTCCACCCATTGCTTCTTGTCCTCCCTTTAGATGCTTTGAAGAATAGCTTGACTCCCTCTTCTTTTGGCAGCCCCTGAGATATTGGAAGACTGCTATCATGTCACCCCTAGTCCTTCTTTTCATTAAACTAGACATATTCAGTTCCAGCAACCATTCCTTATATGTTTTAGCCTCCAGTCCTCTAATCATCTTTGTTGCTCTTCTCTGCACTCTTTCTAGAGTCTCCACATCTTTTCTACATCGTGGTGACCAAAACTGAATGCAATACTTGCAGTATTCCAAGTGTGGCCTTACCAAGGCGTTATAAAGTGGTATTAACACTTCACGGGATCTTGATTCTATCCCTCTGTTTATGCAGCCTAGAACTGTGTTGGCTTTTTTGGCAACTGCTGCACACTCCTGGCTCATATTTAAATGGTTGTCCACTAGGACTCCAAGATCCCTCTCACAGTGACTACTGTTGAGACAGGTACCATCTATACTGTACCTGTGCATTTTGTTTTTCTTGCCTAAATGTAGAGCCTTACGTCCTACATGTTCAGATTGTGTTGAATACTTTGGCTATCCATTATTCAAATTATTAATTCCCAAAAGGCGGGGGTGGGGGGATGGTAATGGAAAGGATCTTGGCTTCAAGTGCTACTTTTGGTGAGGTTTAGTCTAGGACTTTTTTGTTTGTTATTTTTGCAGTCTGTGGGATGCACAATTGTCACCTTTAGCACCACAGTTCAAAGGTGTCTCCTCCTCCCCCCGCTCCTATCTGCCTTTTTTCAGACTCCACGCCATAAGCAGCAATTGGAAAAAATTATTGTCTTAACTAATCTACTAATACATTAATTATTAATGTATAGAAACTCACTTATTTGGGATCTATTCAGTCTGTATCCTGCAGCCTGTGAATGGCTGTTTTGCCCATTAGCAGTGGAAAAAAAACCTGGCTCCAGAGACATGTAAACCAATTTGATTTTGAGATGTTCTGAGCTCAGAATAGCCTCAGCTCAAAAGCTCAAAGGAAGAATCCCAAGCTGGAAGCGATCCTGTAGAAATGCATTTCTAATTGCGCCCGATGATCAAGGGGTATTTCCAACATTTAATCATTTCACATTCAGGGGAAACATCAACAGATACCATGTCTCACCAAGTTTGATTTATTCATTATTTATTAATTGGGTTACTTGGAAAGGTAGCTTAAGGAGAAGTTTGCCAAGGTACACATTAATTAATAAGTTCTTCTAAGTCCAGTATTTCTCAACCTTGGCACCTTTAAAGATGGGTGGACTTCAACTCCCAGAATTCCACAGCCAGTACAGCTAAATTTGGAAAAGCACAGCTGGCTGGGTAATTCTGGAGTTGGAGTCCACACATCTTAAAGTTGAGAAACACTGATCTAGCCAGTCTCTTCTTGAGTAAAAAAGTCACAATACTATGAGCAATACTGCACCCCACCATTATCATATTTTTCAGAGTATAAGACACACCTTTTTCCCTCAAAAAAGAGGGTGAAAATCTGGGTGCGTCTTATACACTGAATACAGAATTTTTGGCCTCCCGAAACCCCACCCCCTTCACCAAAATGGATGTGCATAGCCTTTAGGAGGCTTCCAGAGTGCTCCTGTGGGATGGGGAGGGCAAAAATGAGCGAAAAAAATGGGTCGCTTTTTGCTCGTTTTTGCCCCCCACCTGCAAGGAGCACTCTATAAGCCTCCTAAAGGCTACACATGCCCTTTTTTTCTGAGAAAAAATGAGCCCGTTTTTGTGAAAAATGGGCCATTTTGGGGAGGCCTGCAGAGTGCAAAAACTTTTTTTAATTGGCCTCTTCAAAATCTTAGTGCATCTTATACTCCGAAAAATTCAGTATTCTTCAAGTTTTGCCTCCAAATATATTGGCTTTCCTGAAATCCCAACCAGCCTCAAACCAAGGGTCATGAACACCTGCTTGGGCAGAGCTGAAAAAGTCCTTCCGCATGCCAGCGGATTTAATGGGATGTGAAATGTGTGGCATCTTAAGTGCATAATCTCAGAAAATGGTTGTTTTTTTGAAAGAGCAGTTAAGAGAGAAAGCACTTTCAAATGTGTAACTACTTAGGAACACAAGTTGCGCCTCTCTCCCTCACCATTTACAACTGACATATTAGCATCTCATAAAACTTGATGGAATTAAGTTGCCAGAATACATATAAAATTGCACTTTATTGCCTTTTTAAAGTGTTCAAAATAAATCACACACAATGATGGTTTTTCAGGAGGCATTATGTAGATCAAAAGGAAGGAAAAATCCAAGCAACTGCAATCAGTGACATATTTCAGCAAGAAACACGCAAAGTAGGAGGCTGAAATTTATGAAAGGGGTCATTAATGTTAATGTTGGGAATTTAATAATGTATTTTGTTTTTTTTAATAAGTTTTTATTTTTATTCTCTTATATATAAGAGCCTTTTCAGTCGGGTTTCAGGCCTGGTTACGGCACCGAAACTGCTTTGGTCGCGCTGATCGATGATCTCTGGCGGGCCAGGGATAGAGGACATTCTCTATCCTAGTGCTTCTTGACCTCTCGGCGGCCTTTGATACCATCGACCATGGTATCGTTCTGCGGCGGTTGCGGGAGGTGGGAGTGGGAGGCACCGTTTTACGGTGGTTCTCCTCCTACCTCTCGGACAGGTCGCAGTCGGTGTTGGTTGGAGGACAGAGGTCGACCCCTAGGCCGCTTAAATATGGGGTGCCACAGGGCTCGGTCCTGTCCCCCTCCTGTTTAACATCTACATGAAGCCGCTGGGTGAGATCATACACCGGCATGGAATCAAATACCATCAGTACGCGGACGATACTCAATTGTATCTGTCCTCCCTGTGCCAACTCAGTGAAGTGGTGGAAGTGATGTGCCAGTGCTTGGAGGCTGTCAGGGTCTGGATGGGAGCGAACAAGCTTGTACTCAATCCAGACAAGACTGAGTGGCTATTGATGTTGCCTCCCAAGGATAGTCCAGATATTCCATCCCTTAGCCTGGGGGGTGAAATTCTACACCCCTCAGAGAGGGTACGCAACTTGGGTGTCCTCCTGGATTCACAGCTGACATTAGAACATCACTTGCCGGCTGTGACCAGGGGGGCTTTTGCCCAGGTTCGCCTGGTGCACCAGTTGCGGCCCTATCTGGACCGGGAGGCACTTCGAATGGTCACTCATGCCCTTGTCACCTCTAAGCTCGATTACTGTAATGCGCTTTACATGGGGCTGCACTTGGAAAGTGTTCGAAGACTACAGTTAGTCCAGAACGCAGCCACGCGAGTGATTATGGGTGTACCTAGATACACCCATATTATACCTATGCTCCGCGAGCTGCACTGGCTTCTGATCGGTCTCCGCACACACTTCAAGGTGCTGGTCATCACCTTTAAAGCGCTACATGGCCTAGGACCTGGATATCTGGGAGACCGCCTCCTGCCACATACCTCCCAATGGCCGATAAGAACTCACAGACTGGGCCTTCTCCGGGTGCCGTCGACTGGACAATGCCGGCTGGCAGCTCCTCGGAGGAGGGCCTTCTCTGTAGCTGCTCCGGCCCTGTGGAACGACCTACCCGTAAAGATCCGGACCCTCCCCACTCTCTCGTTTTAGGTTTTAGTGGCTTCTGAAAAGCCACTAAAACCTGGCTATTCTGGCAGGCCTGGGGCTGTTGACTTCAGGAATGAGGTCCAGCCCCACCCAGATTGAGTGTATGGTGCATTGTTTTTAAATTGTTTCTTTTTAATTGTTCTTTATTTTAACTTCTTATATTAATTTTTTCTGTAAGCCGCCCGGAGTCCTACGGGATTGGGTGGCATATCAATCTATTAAAAGTTAAAGTTAAAGATATAATTACAAATAAACCTTCACATAGTTATTGTTCTTGGTTATCTTTTATCGCTTTTGGATATTTATTTTGCATATTTATTTTTCCATATAAACGGTTAAATATATATATATATATTAGGTTGCTTTGTTTACCATCCCATACATCTATTTTGTATTGTCACTACCCTATTTTTTTCCTTTCCTTTTACTTTCCCTCCCTTCACTACTTTCTTCCTTTCTCGTCTCCTTGCCTTTTCCCTTTAGCTAGGACATGATAATGAAGGAAAGGGAATAGGAAAAGATAAGTATAAAATTATAATAGGGTTTGCGGGAATACCATCCCGAAAATACACCAGTTCAGAGTTGAAAAGAGATAACCACAATAACAGAAAAGGAAAGAAAGAAAGGAGAGAGAAAGAGAGGAAAGGGGAGGGAAGGAAGAAAGAGGAAAGGAGAGGAAGCAGGGAAAGGATGTAAAGAGACGGAGAGAGGGCAGGAGGGGGAAGAGGAAGAGAGGAGATGGGGAGAGGCAAGGGGAATTTAATAATGTATTCCATAGTGGCTGTGAACTCAGAAGGACAGATACATGCTTGATGGGCCTGCTGGCCTCCATTATTAAGTCAAGATGGTTTGAGCATCCATATGAATCCTTCTATTCCTCCCCCACTAGGGACTCACTCACTTTTCCAAATTTAACAATATGAGGATAGCAGTGGGGAAATTATACTGTTTACCCGAAAATAAGACAATGTCTTATTTTCTTTGAAATTGGCACTTGGCCTTATTTTAGTGGAAGTCTTATTATTTTTGAGGTGTAGGAAGCAGCGAGGCATGGTCACCTCATGGCTGCTGCTGTGTTGCAATATTTTTTGGGATATCTTATTTTGGGGGGAGGGCTTATTTTAGCTCATGCACTCAGAAGCCCAAC
This sequence comes from Thamnophis sirtalis, assembly GCF_051295495.1. Lineage (NCBI taxonomy): Eukaryota > Metazoa > Chordata > Lepidosauria > Squamata > Natricidae > Thamnophis > Thamnophis sirtalis. Next base: position 10,806,901 of record NW_028261384.1, on the reverse strand, counting down.
TGGGCTTATTTTTTGGGGAGGTCTTATTTTCAGGGAAACAGGGTATTTCTACTGCTCCCGGGAAGATACTGCTCCTTCTGTGTGTACTGAATCTAAGAAGTCTTCTCCAATCTGGTGATGTCAGCCAGATACATGGACTGCATCTCCCGTCACCCCAATGCCCATGCTATCTGATAATATCAGCTGTAAGTCCAAGGTATCCAGAAGTGCCAAGTTTATGAAGATCTGTCCACAGTAGTAGTGATGGTGACGAGGGAGCCAAATTTAAACAGCCCATTGTAAGGTAGTTGAATCATTAAATCGGATTTTGGTCACACCCTATGATTTCCTACTTGGAGTAGATGGGAAAGAAATAGTCAAAGTATTACAAGAAGAATAGGAAAGCGAAGTCACAAAAAGAGAAAGGAATGGTTTCAGAAAGAGACCGGGCATCCATTTTTGGTTCTGGCTCAACCCATCAGCCAACCCGCAAAATATTAATGAATAAAATGAGAGCTGCTTTGGTCTAGTGGTTAAATTACCACACTAGAAATCTGGAAACTGTGAGTTCTAGTCCCACTTTAGGGATGAAAGTCAGCTGGGTGACTTTGGGCCAGTCACCAAGGAGACTGTGAGTTCTAGTTTCACTTTAAGCATGAAAGCTGGCTGGGTGACTTTAGGGCAAGAGTGAATTCTAGTTCTGCCTTATAGGTATGAAAGCCCTCACAGGGTTATTGTTGTGGGGAAAATAGGAGAGGAAGAAGTATTAGATTGGTTCGCTGCCTTCAATTATTTACAAAAATAATAAAGGTGGGATTTGAATAAATTAAACAGGTCTTCATTAACAAGAATTTTGCTTATTGATGCTCTATAGCAGGGATGGCTAACCTTTCTGTTGTCGCATGCCGAAAGCGCACATGCGTGCGACAGCTCGCCTGCACCCATAATGCAATGTGGGCAAGAACCCCCCCGCATGCCTCACCCCCGCGCATGCATGTGTGACCCACTGCATGTGCGCCCTGTGCATGTGCCTCACCCCTCCCACCCATTTTTTGCTTCCAAGTTGGTACAGGAGGCTTTCCAGGCCCAAAACATGGGGGTGGGGGTGGGGGCTTGCGTGGCATCCCCATGCCCCATTTTGGCCCTGGAAGGCCTCCTGCACCAACCTGGAAGCGTAAAATAGGCAAGGGGGTGCTGCATGAGCCCCAAAATGCAATGTTAGCACACCCTACACACATGTCCCCCACCCCCACCACATGTGTGGCAGAGATCTGAAGACCAGCTGGCCGGCGGGAGGCATGTGCGCATGTGCGGTGGAGCTGAGATTGAGCGATGGCTGGCATGTCTGCAGAGAGGGCTCTTCATGCCACCTGTGGCACGTGTGCTATAGGTTCGCCATCAAAGCTTTATAGGATAATGGAGATCCCATTGATAGCAATGGTTGGGGTGCAATACTACAGGTTACCTCTGCTCACGTCGCCTGTAGTTTGATTCCTTGGATCCTGATGGAGGTTGACTAATCTCGCATCCTTCCGAGGTCATATAAGTCTAAGTGGTATTGCTACTGCTATCTTCTGATGAAGCTACTGAATATTATCACATCGGCCGTGGAACGGAAAAAGTCAGCAAGGAAGAAGCATTATTATGGAATGGGTGTAGGAGTCAATCTATTTCAGTCACAATTTGGGATATAAGACGCTTGGAGGATATCCAGAAAACATAATCTGCATGACATAAATTACTGCCTGTGTGGACTGGACATGCAGGAGAACGGTGGAAATGAATAAAATGTTAATTCCACTGTCTGGGTTGCTTCAGCCTGGCTTTAATCAGCAGTTATAAATAATTAAACAAAATCCTTCATCTTATTACTAGGTGGGGAAATTAAATTTCCATCCATGTTGCAAATGACTATGTCTATCAGCAAGTCATTAATTTTGACATTAAACATATACCCTTCCAAGGGTATGATTTATTGTGGGAATCATGATGAAATCTGTTATACCACTACCGTGTTTCCCTGAAAATAGGACCAGGTCTTATATTGATTTTTGCTCCAAAAGATGCATTAGGGGTATTTTCCGGTTACTTCTTATATTGGGGGAAATACGGTACTAATTGCATCCATCTGGCTGATGAATGTAACTGGGGCTTATTTGGGGGGTAGGGTTTATATTACAAGCATCATGAAAAACCATGCTAGGGTTTATTCTCTAGTTAGGTCTTATTTTCAGGGAAACACGGTATTTATGTATAATGTAACAACTTTTGGGAGAGAAAAAAGGGATCTACATCCTAATGAAGGTATTATCAATTCATTGCAAGAGAACAAAATCATTTTGCTATGCTATTGTTGTTGTGATGCATGCATACATACATATATCGACAAGCTCTCGTGATTATATTGCCATGATTTAAGCTACTTCCTATATTGTCATTTTTAATTTTTTGTTTCGATTCAATATTGGAGAAGCTACTTTCAAAAAAGGGCAGATTTTATACCAGATTTATTTTACTCATTTGGGGCTTCACAATGTTTTAATTCAGAGCAAGAAACCAGGTGATTGTGAGTTCTAGGTTCCATCTTAGCTGGATGATTTGGGGCCAATCGTCTGGAGAGTGGGAGTTCCAGTCCCACTGTAGCCATGAAAGTTGGTTGGGTAACATTGGGCCAATCACCAGGAGATAGTAAATTCTAGTCCTGCTTCATCGGCATGAAATCTGGCTGGGTGACTTTGGGCCACTCTTTAAGTCTCTCTTTAAGCCTAACTCATTTCATAGGGTTGTTATTGTGGAGAAAATAAAAGGAGGAAGCAATATCAAATATGTTTGCTGCATTGTGTCATTTAAAAACATAATAAAGGCAGAAGAGAAATAAATGAAAATAAGTCCACCTTCACATCTCCTGTCAATGTACTTGGAGCTATCTGTTCTGACCTAGGCTTCCCCAAAAAGCACGAGGCAGAATCCTGGTCTTTAATTAAACAAATGTGAATTCCTCTCATCTACCTTCAGCAAAGGCCTGGCAAACAGTCTTTCAAAAGAATATTTATGACTACAGACCTTATCTATCTTGGAAGGCCACCATGTAAATATTTTCCAAATGAGGTGCTCTGCAAGAAAAGACCGGGCACAGAGTCTCTGAGACCAATGGACAGATCTTCATACTCCTGAAACAAATCTAACGAACGAACGAATTGTTTCCTGCAAAAGCCCACTCCCCTTTTGCTCCTCTTATTTCTTATGGGAGGGGCCAATCACCTTCCATCTGTGACTTTACTCCCAAGTCTACCCTGATTTCTGAGTTGTTCTTTTTTTCTGGCAGTTCTGCGCATGGGCACACTAGGAACAGGCCTCACTGCTGTCTAGCTCCGTAGGCACCTGATTACTGCCAGATGGCCACGGCCCCATCTCTGCTTCCGATGCAGAGCCCTTTTCCGAGTCTTCCCAGCCTCCACCACTGGCCCATGCTCCTCCCCAACCTCCTCACTGTCCGACTCTGCTACCAGCTCCACTGGCGGGCCACAACACTATCTCTGGTGTACCATTTTGGATGTGTTGAGATTTCATTATCTGAGCACTTTATAAAAGTTGAGAGCCTCTATTTTTTTTAACAAAGGAAACTGAATTTACTAGTCCTGATCACCCTCTGCCCCTGAGGCTCCTACTTCTCCAAAGAGACTCGCAAAATTACAAGCATGATAATGAAAAACATTATCCAGGGAGGTTTCATCTTAAAGGTTTTTTCTGTTTAAAAAAAAATATCCGTCTCTTCTTTTGCAGCTGTCCTACTTGCTTTGAATCTCCTCCAGCCACCCGTTAGTTCTCTCTTGTAAGTAAGAATGCATTTTGAATGCATCGGGACTTCGCACCCTGAGTGCATTATAAAAAGCACTCCTACATATCCTGATGGTATGCTGATGAATCACGCACATTTTAGTGCATCCTTTATTCCCCTTAATTACATCCTGAGGTTTCAAAATTGCTATTTGGTAGACATCCATGTGAAAGCAGACTTATAGAAAGCAGAAGAGATAGCGAGAAGGCACAGGAGGGAGCCCAGGGACATAGATTCCCCCACCCCTATTTTTGTTCTTGTAGAGAATGGAATGGCTCTTCTCTGCCGGCATGCTCCAAAGCCATTTAGAAAGGTAGTGAATGTCCAGCAGGAGATGACCAAGTTGAGCCAGAAGGAGGGGAGGTGTCAAAGTCCTAAGTCCCTGTGTGCCCTCAAGAGAGCTAAGACCAGCCCACCTTGAATGCCTTTCTTATCTCCCACTCATTTCCTTTAACCACCAACTGGCCAGATTCTTGTGAGCTTGAGACAAATGTTTATACTCATTTGAATTGCTTGAATTTCCTGATTTCCCTGAAGCCTATCGTGTTCTTGGGAAAATGACCCATCTGATTATTAAAGAAGGGATAGTAGTGAGAGCTCATCCACATTTTAGTTTTTTTTTTTAAGGTATCTGGGGATCCTTTTCCAGATCATTCAGCAACCCCATTTTTATTCCCCTCCAAATCCACAGCCACATTCTCTTCTCTATATGTAAAAATGCCGAGAACAAGGAACAAAATTGATTGAGCTGCCACAGTTCTTCCAGTATGATAAACGCCCCCCACCCCAATCAACTTCAATTTTGCTATGCTTATTCCTTTCATCAATGACCTTACTTTTTGTTACGTTGATTGCCTTGGCAGCACTTATTTATTTGGCAAATGCATATAGCCATCCATCTCACATCTGTTATCTGGGTGGGGAACAAAGGTAAATTAGGACAGTCTAATACATAATTTAAAAATATCAACAGAAATCACTGAAAATATTAAAAGCAGCAGAGCCATCAAACGATGAAATGTAATTTGTGGAACAGCAAAGCCAATAATAATATACGTATGTTACAGTTCCATCCTGCCATTACAAGATCTCGAGGCCAGACGGCAAAGCCATATCCTGAGTATCTTACATAGACAGCTGAAAAGAGCCGAGGTGGTGCAGTGGTTAGAGTGCAGTACTGCAGGCCACTTCAGCTGACTGCTGAATGCAGTTTGGCGGTTCAAATCTCACCGGCTCAAGGTTGACTCAGCCTTCCATCCTTCCGAGGTGGATAAAATGAGGACCCAGACTGTGGGGGCAATATGCTGACTCTGTAAACGTGTAGAGAGGGCTGAAAGCCCTATGAAGCGGTATATAAGTCGAACTGCTTTTGCTATTGCTATTATTATTAAATTTCATAATAGCAATAGCACTTAGACTTATATACTGCTTCACAGTGTTTTTACAGCTCTCTCTAAGCGATTTACAGAGTCAGCATATTGCCCCCAACAATCTGGGTCCTCATTTTACCCACCTCGGAAGGATGGAAGACTTCTAACCTTGATCCTGGTGAGATTTGAGCTGCTAAACTGCTGGTAATTGGCAGCCAGCAGAAGTAGCTTGCAGTACTGCATCTAACCACTGTGCCACCGTGGCTCATATAATATACAATACAAATGAAAATAAGGATAGTAGGGAAATGGAGAATGGAAAAGGCAGAAAGAAAGGCAAGTATAGTAGTATAGCCTTTATTGTCATTGTACAAAATAAATACAACTAAATTGGTTAGTGTAGTGAGGTGGAAAAAACTAAAGGCATTAACTTCCAACATTTTGGGCACCTTAGAATAAAATAAGATACAGCCGCAACTGTTTACTTTTGCATAGTTAGTAAAGTCATTTAGTCATTTCTGCAATAACAGACTTATCTAATTAGGAAATCCAAAATCCAACTTTTATTTTTTCTGCCTGGAGCACAATGTCTACAAGTGTTTGCTTAGAAACAAAACTAGATTTACCGTATTTTTTTCCCTTTGATTAAAGCAGTTATTTTGGCTATTTCTGAAAGGTTTTCCACCCATTCGTCTATTGTGGTGATTAACATATCTTTTTTTTTTGTGCATAAATAGTTCTTGCTACAGTCAGCACATATAATAATAAAAGTTCCAGATATTCTTTCAAGTTCCCTGTCACATAGTCTTAAAAGAAAATCTCTAATTTCAGTTTTAGATTCATTTTGAGAATCTTCTCCATTAAAATATGAATCTGATCCCAATATTTCTTTGCATTACCATAAGTAGCAGCTGAAAAGTCTTAAAAGACTGTTGGTTTTATAACCACAAAGGAAGAACCAAGTTAGACAAGAATTTTCCAAATGGAAAAATCATGCGTCTTAAGTACCGCCAGGTTGCAGAACCTCAAAACAAACACAAAATTCATAGTGGTTTCAAGAATACCACAATTGAATTAGAAACGAAGAGGCTTCAGCTATCAGACAGAGAAGAAGGCATAGTGCCATAGGCAGCTGGAGCTTCTCTGGAATTGTTCACACCCTACTTAGAGGTGATTCAAGATTTCAAATCATGTGCTATTGTGACATTTTTGTTGTTGTTAGTTGCGAAGTCGTGTCCAACCCATCGTGACCCCATGGACGATGTTCCTCCAGGCCTCCCTGTCCTCTACCATCCTCCAGAGTCCATTTAAGCTCACGCCTACTGCTTCAGTGACTCCATCCTGCCACCTGGGTACTCTATAAATGAATGCCAAGGCAATCTTAGAATTTCAAGAAGGGTAAGCATTCTGGGTATAGCAATAGCAGTGGACTTATATACCGCTTCATAGGCCTTTCAGGCCTCACTAAGTGGTTTACAGAGAGTCAGCATATTGCCCCCAACAATCTGGGTCCTCATTTTACCCACCTCGGAAGGATGGAAGGCTGAGTCAACCCTGAGTATGGTATGATTCCATAGCCCGCAACTTTTGGCTTACAAACAGTATTTTGAGCAGAATTCATTTAGAAAGAGTCCCAATTCTATTCTACAAGTGGTTCTCGGTAACAACCACATGTTCAACAACTATTTAAAAACTTTTGATGCTGCTGAAGACCTGGTACTTCTGACTAGTCTTCAAAGTCCTGGCCATTGTGGGTCCTATGATCATCATTTGTGACTTGCTGGCTTCCCACAAGCAAAGTCAATGGGGAAGCTGGCGGGAAGCCAGAAATTGTAGTCACATTCTTGTTTAATGACCCACAGTGATTTGCTTAATGATAGTAACAGGGACTGTCAGAACTGCTGTTGCTAAGTGGCATACTCATGTGATATTGCACTTTACAATCGTGTCATTTAACGGCAGAAATTCTGGTCCCAATTACTACAGTTAATCGAGGACTTCATGTATTAGAAATTCTTTATATAGAGAATATTAGCAGCCATGCCCTTTTCTTCTCATTCTATGTGCAAGTTCTATTTTTACCTTCCTACCAGTATTCATCACTAGCTATCTTAGATATTGGGATCTGCTTTCAGCCTTAGCTGGAGAACAAGATTTCTCACCCATCTCTTAAATTTTCTTCTACTCAAATGGAAATTTTCTGCTATTCTTATTCCCATCTTTCCTATCAAAATAGTCTCCTTTGGCAGGGACTGTTTAATCCATAGGATCCACAAATATAATATTTGAGGGTCATTATACTACTTTTCAAAATAATCCTTTTAGCGCATATACCATTATTATCAGATTTATGCAGTTACACACAGCATAATAATAATGGCAGTTTAAATATGCGAAGAGCATCCCCGATTCTAAGAAATTGGGATTTAAAATTAGAGAAAAAGAGTAAAGATCAAGGAACGGGTGCTAACAATTCTTGTCATACGTAAGTATTCTTCATTTCATTTCAATTGGGGATAAAAAAAAGTAGATAGGGTTACTGAGAAAGCACATTTAGGGATGAACCAGAATTTCAAGTATGAAGAAGGATGGAGTAGAATTATTGAACAGAAAATGTTAGAATGACAATCCAAGCCTTTCTTGGGTTTATAAGCTGAACAAGACAGACACCAGCTTTCTGATTTGTAAATGTTACAACCTACGAAGCACATGTTTGCAACACGAACACTGGATTTTCAAGCAGAAGATATTCTCGTGTTGCTTTTCACATGGGTCAAAAGAAAAAATTCTCCAGATGTCAAGCAAATGTTCCAGGTGATGGTAGAACTTGTGAGTCTTGCACAAACACAACGGTCTAAAACGTATCACCTCCTTCAGACCATCAAGAAATGTCTTTTGCACACAGTGGTGATTCATAAATCGACACTTCGTGAAGATATGAACGCTTGGGAATTAGTACAGGAAACACTATTGAAAAAAATGTAACTATTAGCTACCGGTGGTGGGATGTAGTTTGGAGTCCCAGGAGGGAGGGCAGTGCTTCCCAGAAGGCAGAGAGGCAGTGCAGGTGGGAAAATTTGGTAAGCAGGAAGAGGGCTAATATGACCTCTTCCTAGCAGTCAACAGAGAATATCTGTAAAACAAGTAGAGCCGCAATGGCGAAACTATGCCAGAGGTGGCATGCAGAGGCCTCTTTGCGGGCACACCAGCTGTTGCCCCAGCCCAGCTCCCCCATCCATGTGCATGTGCCTCCAGCCGGCCAGCTGATCTTTGGGTCTCTGCCGTGTATGCACGGGGGACTGGGGGCATGTGGGAGATGTGTGCTTGCATGCACAGGGGGAGGGATGTATGCATGGGGGGGTGCTCGCATTGCATTTTGGGGCCTTGTGCGACACCCCGCAACCCATTTTGGTTTCCAGTTTGGTGCAGTAGGCTTTCTAGGTCCAAAATGGGGCACAGGGGGGACGCGCGCATGCACGGAGTTCACACATGGGGGGTTGCGCATGCATGCATGGAGGGAAGGGGTATACGGGTGTGTGTGTCACATGCACATTGTATTATTGGTGCTGTCACGCACCTGCATGCTTTCGGCACACGACGACAAAAAGGTTAGCCAACACTGAACTAAAGAGTTACTTTAGTCTAGCAAGATTCTGTCTGTAGGTGAATAACAATAAAGAAACCACGGCCACAGTCACATGTCATTACTAGAGAACCATTCTTGATAGAAAATCAGGGACTTCTTTGGTTATTCATTATGGATCCTGGATTAAAATGACCTTTTTCTGATCTAGTATAGCTTCTCCAAGGTTATTCAAATACTACCATTTGTTATTTCCATTAACTGTTGCTTTCATTAGCAAAGGTGCCAATACAGTAGAAAAGATTAAGTGTCTTCTTTCATTCCTGTACATTTAACAGCAAGTACCTCTTAAGAGCTGCTGAAAACCTGCCAAGATTCCCAATGATTCTCAAAGTCAGTCCAGAACTGCTAAGACCAGCAAGAATGCCATTTTAAATAATTTATTGGCATTTCTTCATAAATGAGACATCCGGGTGAGAATGTCATGAATCTTTGAAGTGCTGAATGTTCACTACATTATAAGTCAGCCCAAGAGATGTATCTTCAAAAGGCTTAAAGGCTGACTATATTTCTGGGGAAAAGTTCAAGGGTTTCACAAAGTGGAAGTGTTTGGCCACAGGGCCACTAGAAGAAAATGGGAATTAAAACGGCAAACGTTGATTATCTTAGATTTAAAGTGACAAATACAATATAAACATGTACACAGCTGATGAGCCCTGTGAAGCTAATGTAGTTTATTTATAATAAAGTAAAATTAGCTCATCTAGTTGTGTTTCTTGTCTGGTCTACCTGGAAGGCTGATACTAATTTTAAAAGTTTAGATAAATATATGTTGAAAAGAGTAGTTAAAATGATTTATTGTATTTTATTTTAAAATAGTGTTATAAATGTTTTATGACGTTTTAAAATAGTGAAAGCAGGAACTCAAATCCAATGTGGGTAGTTTCTGGATATGCAAAACTTTATCCGAGATAATATGAAGCAGCATAATTTGGTGTCCTCTGGATTAGTTGGATTTTAATATTCAGAATGCTGAGACATCTGGGATCTAAAATTCAGTATCTTTAAAGGTCAATATGTTGCAGAAGGCTAATCTCATGACTATCGAAAAACAAACATGTAGGACAAAAATGCAGTAATCCAATTCTTTATCAACACTGATAATGTTACCCAGCTGGGTAATGAAACTTCAGAGAGCATCAAGAAGTCCATAGTTCAATCTTGAACTTCATATTTTTTCTTTTATAGTAGCTCTTCACTTACACATCAATTTATTAGTCAACATGCCAACGGGTGCGTGCATGTTGGGAGATGCAAAGCCATAAGTAAAAGCCTGGGATTACTCTAAAAAGCAATGTCAATATTTTTTCTTTCAAAAATTAAAACTCAGCCAGGGTGACTACCCAGGATGGATTCTTATGTTTCATCTGCTTTCTCAAGGTCATTTTCTTACACACAAACATAATTGCGATCAGTTGCACAAACTGCCATCACAATTCTCTTTCAGTTGGATTGTTTCAGCATGAGTTTCGTAACAAGAGTTTTGTGGATGATTCATAACTCAATTTCCTTAAAAAGAATTGAAAGGTAAAGTAAAGAGAGGATAATGTTTGAAGATCACAAACATTCTGCTTCTTATCTTCAACATCTTCTCTGTTACTTGCATCCTGAATTCACTAATCCTTTGAAGAGATCACTTCTGTAAGAATTTGGGGTAGGTAGATGTAGGAGATGATTAAGTTGAGCATGAGGGAGGGGGGTCAAATGCATCATCAGTCATGAGTTCCTTCGCGTCCACAAAATATCTAAATCCAGCTCACCTTGAATTTCTTCTATTCTTAATTCCTGCTAATTTCCCTTAACTGTTAGTAGTTCAGATTCTTGTAGACAGCTTAAGCTTGCAATAAATCTTTACACATTTATACTGCTCTGATCTCTTGATTTCCCTGGTACTTGACAGAACCTGACACTAAACTTACCACTCTGATGAAAAGTTTCAAAAAGCTTAAGTCTACTATGGACTCCCTGGTTACTCTCTGAAGTCCAGGATGTCCAGCTCAGAGTTAAGCTTGTGCTTAGAGAACTGTACTTCACTTGTTTTAATTTTTTTCTAAAGGACTCCAATGTACTTGATAATAAGAGTACTATTGATGTTGTTTTGCCTCAATCAATGACAAATTAACAGCTATATCTACTGTCTGCATTCAGTTCTTCTTAAACACATAAGCAAAACCAAAGATGACTTATAGGTAGTTTTTGGGTTATAAGCGTAATAGAACCTACCCATCATGGTTGTAACTCATGAGAGTTATAAAATGGGTTGATCACATGGCTGACCTGATTTTACAACAATTTATTTTATTTTATTTTATTTTGTAATTTTTTGGTTTTTCTTGGTTTTTTTTTTAATTTGAAAGGTTTTTATTTTCCATTTTTTCATTTTCATACACTCACATATATACTGTGCATAGCCAGAGCCATACAACATTAAACAATAATCGCAGCAATTCCTCTTGTCAACAATACCCCAAATACCCCAAAAAATAGAAACCCAATATACCTCTTCCACTCTTCATATACCTCTTTCTTCCACCCCCTCCAACTTTCTATCTTCCCTCCATCTTCCCCCTCTACCCTACTTCCCCTCCCCCTCTGCCACTCCTCTCTCCCGATCCACTCCCTCCCTTCCTTCTCACCCTCCCTCCCATCCTCTCTCCCGCCCTCTCAGCCCATCTTTCTTCTTTTACAACAATTTTTGTGGCAGCTTTGATTTTGCTTCAATTGGTTGATTTATGCATTGCAGCATTCAGCTTTCCCTCCTATTGCTATTGTTCATTGCTTTACAATTTCCAAAGTTTCTTCCATTTTTCTGGAGCTAAGTCAATAATATTATTCTAAAATATTTATTTCCTTCCTTGCCTCTGAAAACTGCATATCTCACTCACAGTGTGAGCAATAAAATATCATATACACAAACAAAAGTGGCAGGAAATATGGATATATGGACAATAGCTTCAAAAATTATTGTATATAGATCAATTCTATTCCCTTATCTGAAAGCAAATATGTGACTAAAATATATGGAAGTTTCTTCTACATACACTATTTTTTTTCCACATTTGTGTGTCAGTTTTTCTTTCTACTTTTTTTCTCGGTTGACTTTAAGAATCCTTTTACTCTTGAAATAGGTGAGCTCAAAGAATTTCATTATGTGCATATTTCAAGACCTATTTATCAAAACTTTGCATAAGCGTCCATTCACTCTGAAAGTTGATGCCTTACTTTTGACAGCTGAATGACAAAGAAGGAGGAAAGAAAGCTATTTTGGGTAATAGGGAACAAAGCTATTTCTATGCTAATATGTTGGGAAATATTATGTTTCTCTGACAATAGCATAATATTAGAATTTGCAGAATGTCATTTGTTTCCTTGTTTGTAATATGCAGCAAATATTCATTAATCTAATTCTTGTCCTTCAGCTTCACTTTTAATAAAAGAAGTGAAATGTTCATAAGGTATCTCTTTCTCTCTCTTAAACATATATACACAACACTGTGCCAAGAACAAAAATAATTAACAGGTAGCCCTCAACTTACAACTGTTCGTTGAGTGACTGTTTGAAGTTACAACGGCACAGAAAAAAAAAGAATTATGACTGTTTTTCAAACTTACAAGCATGGTAGCATCCCAATGGTCACAGGAGCAAAATTAAGAAGCTTGGCAACTGACTGTATTTATGTCAGGGCAGACATCCCGGGTCTTGTGATCTTTTTTGACCTTCTGACAAGCAAAATCAATGGGGAAGCCAGATTCACTTAACAACCATGTTACTAATTTAACGACTGCAGTGATCCACTTACCAAGCATGGCAACCGAGGTTGTAAAACAGGGAAAAATGCACTTAACAAATGTTTCGCTTGGCAAGAAAAATTTTGGGCTCAATTGTGATCATAAGTCAAGCTCATCTAAGATATTATCTAAGGTTAGCTGGGGTAGCTTGTCAAGCAATATTAATTCTGTTATTCTTCGTGCTTCGTGGGGCAATAAGACTGGATCACTTTTTAATGTTTGTTTTCTTAAATACCCAAAGAAAGCAGCATTGCCATCGCTGCAATGAAAACTAGCTCGCGTTTGTTCTTGCAAACCGTTAAGAGAGAACCCCTAGAAGGAGATGACTTTGCATGAGACAAACTAGTATTCAAGTGACAAGATTTATGACTTTCAGATGGCAAATTCAGAGGTCCACTTTTTCATACGAAAAAAACAGGGAAAACAAAAGAAGCATGTTATGAGAACAGTACTGCACATGTTAACTGTATGTACTCCTGATGATGGATTACTTCACAATCTATTGCAGGGAATCCCTGACTTATGGCCATTGGGTTGATGATGCTGAAAGTATGACAATGCTGGAAAAAGTGACTTACTACTGTATTTTTCCAAGTATAAGACTCACCGGATATAAGACGCACCAAGATTTTGAAGAGGTAAATTAAAAAAAAAGGTTTTCCACTCTGCAGATCTCCCAAACCTTCTACATGCCTCATTTTTTGCCTCATTTTTTGTGAAAAAACGAGGCACGCAGAGAGGCCTGAAAAGCTGGTGCTGGGGGGGGGGGCAGGGGAAGGCCAAAAACGAGCAAAAAACAGCCACAATTTTGGCCAAAAAAGGGGCATGCATAGCCTTTAAGAGGCTTGTAGAGTGCTCCTGGGGGCTGGGAAGGGGCAAAAACAGCCCATTTTGTTGCTTCTTTTTTGCCCTCCCAACCCCTCAGGAGCACTTTGCAAGCTTCCCAAAGCCTATCACATCCATTTTTGTGGAGGGGGCAGGGTTTCAGGAGGCTAAAAATGCTGTATTCAGTGTATAAGACGCATCCAGATTTTCACCCTCTTTTTTGGGGGGGGGGAAGGTGTGTCTTATACTCCGAAAAATACGGTACTTTCCAGTGAAGTTTGACTTAAGGTTTAACACATTATCTAACTATAGGCGCATGTATATATAGGCCAGAGGTCCTCAACCCTCAGGCCGGAGCCCAACCATAGGCTTTGAGCTGTTCAGAACTGGACCGAGGAAGCGGTGAGCAAGAACGCATGCACGCACATCGTCTCTTGCATGAACAGCAGGTGAGTGCGTGCACGCTCTATTTGGAAATGGAGCTGTGCATGCTTGGGTGATGCTGGAACCATGTCCTTTCCTCCCCTTACCCCGCCTGTCCCTGAAGCCGAAAAGGTTGGCGCACTCTGATTTAGGCTACACCCAAGAGAACTAGAGATAGCATTTCAAAAAATGATCTATTTTTGAGAGTATACCATCTGTGTTATTCCAAACAATATTAATATTTATTTCAGCAACTCAGCAAAGGAGCTGAAAATAGCTCCCTTCCTTATAACTTTATTTATAGTGAGTCAAATTTTAAAACAGAAACTTGGGGATTTCCATTAGCTTGAGCATGAAATGGCCTCAGGCACAAATTTGTTTTCCATATGGGAACTTAATTAGTAGGCTGGGTTCATAAGTAGGCCAGGAGGTTCAAATGGATCAGTTTTGATTCTCATTTAAGTATCTTTTTATACCTTAATCTTGACTCCCATTTAAGTATCTTCATATATTTTAAACTAATTTGTTTCAAAGGAATTTTCAAAACATTCATTGTCCACAAGGGGATTCATGAAGTAAATAGAACCATGCCGGCTAATTATACTTCTAGCTTCTATAATGTTAGCAGAAATTCCTGGATTATATATTGCTTTAACTATGGTTTATTGAAAACAGAACTTCCTTATTCCACACACATTACGTCAGGAGATATACCAGAGTTTGGAAAACCACATTGGTTGAATTCACATAGAATGCTGGGCCCAAAATGAACAGACCAAGTAATGGTATTTATTACTATGTTTTCCCAAAAATAAGACTGGGTCTTATATTAATTTTTGCTCCAAAAGTTGCATTAGGGTTTATTTCCTGGTTAGGTCTTATTTTCAGAGAAATGTGGTATTAAATACTTCCATTTGGCTGGCAATCTAAATTGGGGCTAATTTTGGGGTAGGGTTTATATTACGAGAAACCTGAAAAAATCATGCTAGGACTTATTTTCTAGTTAGGTTTTATTTTTGGGGAAACAGGGTAGCGATGTGACTCTTCTGATACACTGAGCTATGATTAGGTCAATATAACAGTATACATTAAGGTAATGTGTGCAGAAGGCAAAACGTTTTAAAAATAAGCTAGTATTTCTCAGCCGTGGCAACTTTAAGCTGTGTGGACTTCAACTCCCCAAATTCCCCAGCCAGAAATGCTGGCTGGAGAATTCTGGAAATTGAAGTTCACACAGCTTAAAGTTGTCAAGGTTGAGAAACAGTTCCCTATACAAACAGAGATATCATACACAGCAGTGGTGGGATACGACCGGTATGCCCCTGTATGGGTGTACTGGTGCTTGCCGGGAGCACCAGGTACCATTCTGGTATGGTGCTCCGGAGGGCCCACCCTCCTTACCTGTGTTTGAGCCGATCAGGGCTTATGCATATGGAGTGTATGGCGCCTGCACGACGCTCCGCCGAGAAGCTGGAGCATCGCGGGTGGTAAGTATGCATGCGTGTGCTGTGTGCATGCATGTGGTGGACACCCGGCCCCATTGCACCGTACCAGTTGCAACAGGATCCGGAACCCACCACTGATACACAGGTATTGTTTCAGTCTTCTGCTGGACCAGTGGCGGTAAGGATTTGAAAGGAAGATCCTTTTACCTCCTCTTACCTTATCTATGGGCATCAGGTTGCAGGAGTAGGGCAAAAATGAATGAGGTATTAGAACAATTCAGCTTAGTGGAAAATAAGCTGCTGCTCTGCCTGAAAACCATATATTAAAAATGCCATATCCAACTTTCCCCCAAATTGGGCAGTTGGAAGAAAGCTTATCCTTGAGCCAGGAACTCAGTGAGAATATTTTGATTGCAACCTGGATGAAGGAAGTTATGCTTCAGACACAAAACAATTCCCTGAAACATAGGGTGTGCTAGAACCATAATGCCAGACCTTCACAGCCTTCTATTTTAGTCACTGGTCAATTAAAAGACTTCTTTGCTCCTGCAATTGCTTCAAAAATGTTTTAAACCAGTTTTCCTTAGCCAGGACTTCCAATAGGGAGAGATTTCAGCTCCCATAATTTCCAACCAGCATGGTTGCAAAGCAAACACATCTAAAAAGTGATACATGAAGGAAAGCTTATTTAAGCAATAAGTAGAACTTTAACAGCATTGTATGAAACACATGATGTCTATTCTGGGACAAATAAGAGTCTGATCACGTTTTCTCCTTCAGAATTTCGTGTAATGCTACATCAGTGGGAGTAAAAATATTTTAAGAATGCCTTGTGAGCAGAAAGGGGAAGGAAGGAGAGAGAGATGGTTGATGGAGGAGGAGGAGGAGGGGGAAGGAAGGAGGGTGTCAACAGTTGCCATGGTGAAGAAGGGGAAGGGGAGCGTATTCCACGTATACTTTCGCTAAAGTCGGATCTCAGATAACCGCAGCAGGCTTGAGAGGGGTGCACCTCATTGGGGAATGTGATTTATGATACAGACTGAGGGGAGGGAAGGAACAGGGGTAAAGTTCAGCTATAATTCAAATAAGGCTAAGATCTGACTGCGAAAAGGCCTTGCCAAATAAATGCTCCTAATAAATGACTAATTTTCTTTTGAAGTTTGGCCGAGATTCATGAGTCAATTAGGGAATTTTTTGGAAACCTGACAGAGGGAAGGAAGGAAGGAGTGAGTGAGAGATGGAGGAGGAGGAGGAGGAGGAGGAAGGGGAGAAGGAGGGAAGGAGGGAGGTAGGGAGAAATGGATGATAGAGGAGGAGGAGAAGGAAGGAAGGAAGGAAGGGAAGAGGGAGGGTAGAAGGGAGAAGGACAAGAATTGTTTAACCTTTTCATTGGGAAGATATGGACATTCTATTTTTTTCAGGTGCAGGTCAACAGACTTGCTATATTCTTGCTGTTCTTTGTAATGATTATTGCAACAACTTTAGACCTCCTGGGCGGAGGTGAAGGAAGCCTCTTATAATTCAAGGCTGGGGGGAAAGTATGGTCTTACATGCCCTAGAGAAGCAATCAGATAGGAAAACTGAAAGCTATGAAGAGTATTATTTCCAAGCTATAAGGAAAAATTGCTTTCAATTGTGGGTATCAAACAAATCACCCCAAAGTTCTGACTTGAGGAACAAACAATCACACCCATATTATCCTTCCCCACCCACATGGGGAATAAAAGAGAAGAGGAAGACCAGCAGATAGATGGACTCAGTTACAGATGCAATTGAGCATCTGTAACATCTTCAGCTGAAGAGCTGAAAAACCAGGTTACAGACAGATTGTCATAGGGAAAATCTGTCTATGTGATTTACGTTTTGACAGCAATTTGATGGGATATATCAATCAATTTCTGTCAATAATTATTAAGATAGACAAATCATCAAACTCCTGAGTACATCCCACAAATAAATTGAAACTGCAAATATTTTTGTTAGGTATAATTCCAGAAAACATAATTGACAAATGTTACAATTTGCTATATTGACAGCTTCAAGGCCACGTTTGGCATAATATTGGAAAAGAGGAATTATAGGAGTGATACTAGGAGATCAAAATTGGAGAATATGACAAAATTACTAAATTTATTATGCGTCCATAATAAAACTGTAACAAAATTTAAGCAAAAATGGCTCCCTTACATATTCACATTACACAGCAAGGTAAATAATGACATTTGGAATATGGTTTCTAGGAAAATGTTATGAGATCTATCAAAAGGACTAGACTCAAGCAAAAACCAGCAATAATATTCAATTTTCAGTGTGAAATAAAAATATTTAAGTTGCGGTTGGTAGCTGGAAAAACAAAGGAAGGGTTTCTATAATCTTTTTTTTTTAATTTATGCTTTGCAGTTATTCCTCTTCATTTTTATCTTTCCCTCATTATCTAATATAGATTTATTTTATAGCAATAGCAATAGCAATAGCAGTAGACTTATATACCGCTTCATAGGCCTTTCAGGCCTCTCTAAGCGGTTTACAGAGAGTCAGCATATTGCCCCCAACAATCTGGGTCCTCATTTTACCCACCTCGGAAGGATGGAAGGCTGAGTCAACCCTGAGCCGGTGAGATTTGAACCGCTGACCTGCTGATCTAGCAGTAGCCTGCAGTGCTGCATTTAACCACTGCGCCACCTTGGCTCTTCTCCAAACCTCCCACACCTACCATAAAATTGATAGTTAAAACTATGTTTTAGAGCTGGGCTGTCCAATCTTGGCAGTTTTAAGACCTGTAGACTTCAAATCCCAGAATTCCCCAGCCAGCAGAGTAATGGTTCTTAAATTAAGGATCATTGGGACATATCCAGGGATGTGGTGGCTCAGTGGCTGAGCTTGTAGATCAGAAAAAACAGCAGTTCGAATCTCTAGCGCCATGCAATGGAGTGAGCTCCTGTTACTTGTCCCAGCTTCTGCTAACCTAGCAGTTCAAAAGCATGTAAAAATGCAAGTAGAAAAATAGGAACCACATTTGGTGGGAAGGTAATAGTGCTCAGGGGGCCTTCAGCATTTAGTCATGCTGGCCACATGACCACGGAGACGTCAGTGCTGCTCTTCGGCTTTAAAACGGAGATGAGCACCACCCTCTAGAGTCAGGAACAACTAGCATGTATGTGTAAGGGAAACCTTTACCTTTTTAAAGGAGAATAAGAGAACATTTATGAGTCCCCATATTCTCCATACTACATCTATCTTTGGAACTATTTTGGCTACTTATGTACTTTGAGAATTGGAGTTTGGGACTTACGGGAAAATAATTTTGCTCAATGCCAAGCTTTATCAAGTGCAACATATGCTCCTTGTGCATTCCGCTCTTCCCCTTGGGAAGAAAATGCTCCATCCAAGCTGCCCTATTTCAGAAAGGAAGTGGTGTCCTTAACACTTTGCCACCCGTTTTTGCCTTTCAACATCTGTGTATTTTCACCAAATAGAGGAGAACACCAGACTGAGTTGGTTGCAGTTTTCAGGTTCAAAATGGGATATCCTTCAAGAGCAGGCACACAGAATTATTTTTCAATTAGCCATGCTGTCATAAAATGACCCATTAGAAAATTCTTTACATGTCCTTAATCAGATCACCCATGGCTTTATCACTCACACTGATGAGGCGTTTTGCCTCAAAGTGCAGGAGTCTTAATTCCCCTTCTAGAAACCACTTCCCAGTGTTTGCAATTTCCGACATAAAAACTGTCCATTCGGAGAAGCTCAGCAGGCATTTCTGAAATGCCAGAAATGTCTCATTATGCACAAACACTTGTAGTAGGCTTATCACTCTGGAAATCATGAACTTCCCCCAGCTAATCATTAGCAGAGAATCCAAGTGTTTTCAAATGATTTTTTTAAAAATCCACAGTAAAACTTCAAAAGTAGGAGGGCAACCAGAAATTCCCATTACTGCCTTCATCCATTTTTATTTAATTTTAGCAGAGGTATTCTTAATTGCAGAAGATGCCCCTTTGTCACAATATTGAAACAGAGCGCCCTGGAAAAAGCAAAGATGGATGCTAGGGAAAAAAAGAGTTGGTTTGATAAGAGAACTGTGGAAGGGAAGCTACCTAGCTGGTGGGCGACAGCATCTAGAAACCAAGAGATCCCTGCAGAGAGAGAGAGAGAGAGAGAAAGGAAAATTTTCAGTCTAAAACCTGCTGGAAAGAGCTAGGGAAAACTTCAAAGGATATAAAGAAGCAAATCAAGGCTAAGGCTTGCCACTTTCTCACAGCATATTTTCCTTTCCTGAATTAGGCACATCAATAAAGCATCTGCTGTTGGTACTTTCTCCCCTATTCCCTACTTGAAATGGCAACCCAACTCTCTTGAATCCAAACATAGTGAAAAAGAAGGGTCTTACTGGCAGCTTCATCAAAAGAATAGGATGACTTGGTCAATCCCTCAAGGATAGAGGAGAATTAGGCATCAAAATGTTGGGCATCAGATCTGCCCTGGGATACTGTAGAGATGTTTTGATGTCTTTGTTACACCCTGTGCATCAAAATACACAGCCATACTCAACAAATCACATCTAAATACTATTTTGGCAAGCAATTAGAGCTGCGTAAAGTTGCACATGGGATGAGGTGGCTCAGTGGAAAGACGCTGGGGTTGTTGATGGGAAAGGTTGGCAATTCAGCGGTTTCAATCCCTAGTGCTGCATAATGGAGTGAGCTCCCGTTACATGCCCCAGCTTCTGCCAACCTAGCAGTATGAAAGCACGTGAAAAATGAAAGTAGAAAAATAGGAACTGGTGTGTACCAAGACCCGTGGGTAGCCAAAGGACTGAGGCAGAGACAGGAATAAAAGGCTAACAAGTTTATTCCCTTAAGTACAGGCTAACATTTCAGAACCGGCTTAGAACGGAACGTGCGCTGCTCGTTTGGACAGCTCCCTATTTATACCGGAGCTGTCAAACGATCAGCCAATCAGCTGTCGAGCGCTTTCCCGCTCAAACTTCTAGTCAGCGCAAGCTCAGAACACAACAGGAACCATCTTTGACGGGAAGGTAACAGCGTTATGTGCGCCTTTGGCGTTTATTCATGTCGGCCGCATGACCACAGAGATGTCTTCAGGCAGCATCGGCCCCTAGCGCCGGGAACAACTAGCACATATGTGCAAGGGGAACCTTTATCTTTAAAGTTGCAAATACAACTTGCATTGCATTGAAACTGTGGTTATTCCCTACATCCAAATTCAATATACTATTGGCTATGAGTTTCTGTCCTCCTATGCCTTTTTCCAGATTCTACCATTCTGTTTCTTTTTTCTCTTTCTTTTCCCCCACTTTATTATTTTTTCCTCAAGAGTCAGCCAATAACCAAGAAGAAAATTGGACCTAATGGTTAAAATTGGGCCGCTGTATTTCTAAGCTCTTATGACTAACACGAGGCCATTGGACAGTTTCTCCCTCTCTCTCTCTTCTTTTCAAGGTTCTCCTTTAAGGATTTTCTATGGGATTTATAGCTGCCTGCAAAACTTGTGGCTCTCTCAAGCATACTTTCCTCTTATATTTGCATCTTTTAATTTAGCCCAATGGGAAACATCATTCATCGTCTGAATACTGAAAGCAAAAAGATGAATGACCTACATCAATCTAGCATCTGCAAGGTTGGGTACAGATGGCAAATGATGTCATAATCTATTTGTAGCAGGGGGTGACTGAGGTGTGAAAATAGGGGTTCATCAGCTTCTTCTTCTTATCTATGACTTGCTGTAGGACAGTTTTCTGGTTGCGTCTCACATCGAGATGGGAAGAAATTGAGATGTTCCAAAGACCATGCCTATTGCAATTTTTCTTCTGCTGTTCATATAGCACTGCATCAAAAGAAGATGCTGCCAGTAACCCAGCCTACCAATGTAGATAAACACATTAAAGAAATGGATGGGGGCACGTAATACCCACCCTTGACTGCCAGTTGAGAAAGAACAGATATCCTCAATCTGCCTCTGTGATTCCGTGAAAGAAGCCACAAGCTCTTAGTATCTAAGAGGGGTTAAAGAAATCAATGCCACTCATGTGCCTCCATTATCCCTAATAGCGAGATTGAACGCTTTAGTTTCATCTAGCAGTCACATAATCCAGTCACTTGATGAAACTTGACATGTAATTAGTATTTAAAATGGCATCTTCCCTCTTGTGAGATGGTTGAAACCACAGAATTTAAATGGGCCGGTCCCTTTTGTTATCTGCAAAAGACCTTAGGCTACGGGAACAGGAGAACGGGAAAGCAGCTTGCTCCAGTCACGACAACAGCTGTCTGTCTGGTCCCCCAAGCCAAAAAATGGATTCAGCCTCTCCCTGCTCCTTTTCTGAATTCAGAAGCTGATCTGATCAGCTTCATCCATGCAACTTGAAGGATGGTGCACATGCACCCAGTGCTTTCTGGATTATGAGAACTGGCAGGCCTCCTTGCTCATCTCACCATTTTGCTGCTTCATGCATTCATCCATTCCACATCGCAAACGCGAAATCTTTTTTTATTGCAAAGAAAGAATTGTACTACCAAGATGCATTGCAGATCAGTTGCTTAAAAGCTGTTTTTTTTTAAATCTCCCCCCCCCCCCAATATCATTCTAAAGGAAAGTTCAAATTGTGATTCTATCAGTGCAAGCTAAACTAACACTTTCTTCTCTATTCCCAATTTTTGTGGGACGCCTTTAAGAGCAAAAGTTGCCTGAATATAGGTTACACATATCAAAAATTTAAAACATGAACTATCTATTTATCTGTCTGTCTGTCTGTCTATCCGTCCGTCCATCCCATGTGTGTCAAACTCAAGGCCCATATCTGACCGACTAGATGCTTAGATCTGGCCTGTGGGGCTGCCTTGGAAACAGCAAAGGACTGGCAGTAAAAATGGAGCTCGGGAAAGCTGTGATAGCCTCAGGGGTGGGTTTCTCGCCCCGTTCCAACCGGTTTGGTTGGAACGGGGCCGGCGGCGTCCTCGTGCACGCGTGCGGTGCACGCATGCGTACTAGCATCTGTGCGATGCTCCAGATGCTCCTGGAGGATCGCGCAGGCGCTGTATGCGTTCTGCGCATGCGTGGAAGCGCAGAACTTGTCAAAACCGGGTAAGAAGTGCAGGCGAGTGGGTGGGTCCTTCGCCATTCCCGGAAGTTAGTTACTTCCGGGTTCGCCGACCAACCGGTTCTCGGGGACCGCCGCGAACCAGTTGAAACCCACCCCTGGATAGCCTCCTGTAGCCCTGTGCTAGCAAAAATGGAGCTCTGTTTTTGCTGGCAGAATGCTACCAAAACAAACTAAAAGAAACAAAAGGAGAAATGTTTCCCTGTTTGTATCTGGGCATGCAAGAAGGGACAGGAAAGGGAAAGAGGAAAGAAAAAGAAGGGAAGATGGGAAGAGAACAAGGAAGGAAAATAGAGAAAGAGCGGGAGGAAGAAGAGAAGAGAATGAAGAGGGAAGAAAAAAGAAGAAAAGGGAGGGAGGGAGATTATAATGAGAGTGAGAGTCTGAGGGAAGTCCTTCCTTAGCACTTTGATACCACATGCGCCCCCGACACGAGTGATGTCGAGCTGGCCACATCCATTGCAGCCACACACCCCTGCCCCTCCCCCAGAAGTCAAACACAATTCTGATGCGGCCTTCAATGAAATCAAGTTTGACATCCTTGATCTATCCTATTTTAAGCCACCCAGAGTAGCCCCACAGCAAAATGGGCAACAAATAAATTCAATAATAAAATAAATTTTGTATTATGTTCTTAAATAATGAAAACCAGAATCTTTGTGCTAATTATGGATCTATGCTAAATTGTTCTCAGTTCTAGAGAAACAGTTCTAGAAAAGACCATAAGGTTAATATTCATTTGTGAGCATTAAAACAGGGGAAATTCTATCTCTTGGTTCAGCATCTAAAGACAAATTTCAGCATCATGTTTGAGTTGTATCCAAGGCTGATATTTACTTATTTTCCCCACCGGTTCTCAAATGTGAGCACACCCCTGCATGCACTCGGCCTTCCATGCATGCGCGTTGATCGTGCGTGCACAAGACAATCAAATATTAGATTCTAATTGTTAGGAATATAATCTAACGTTTGGGTTGGCAATATACAAATCATGTAACAAGGCTATACTTGTTTTTTTAAATCATGCTGTAAAATGTGATTGGTTGCTGTTTCCTCAATCGACCATAAGATGGAGCCAGAATCACTATTAGATGCTGATCTGATCTGAGTGTTTGGAAGCTGGCTGTTAGAGGTGCTGTAAAGTGATCAGCGTGAGCTATTGTAAGTTTTGCAACTGCTAACAAACTATGTGTACCGGACTGTTTGTATGATTATGGACTATGTTATTTGGATTATCCCTTAACTGAAAGATGTTGATGACTGACTGTCTTAACCGTGTATGACTTGGACTGTTTGATGGACTCTGATACCTCTATTTCCACAAAAGTAAAAGCCTATTTAAACTGCAGTGTCTTTGTATGCTGGTTTGTGTGTTCTCCAACACCACTCTCACAATGCTTCTCTGAAAGCACTCAATCAACGGGGAGCTTACCTAATACTAATGTAGACGTCCCATTCCTTCTACACCTTCAATTGTTTAACATTTTTCTTTCAGTATATTTTAAAATATATCTATGAATTCATGAAGATTAGAAATTTATATAGTTTTGACTGGACAAGGACTTGTGCTTATATTGCTCAGTAAATTGTAAGGAAGCTGCGTGATATATTGGTTTAGGAGTTGAGTCCGAATCAAGACTTGGTTACAAGTCTACATTTAGCTATAAAAGTCTGGTAGATGCCTCTCAGCCTAATCTAGCTCATTCAGTTGTTACAGAAATAAAACAGAAAGAATTCTAAGGTGTAATTATAATGCCTTGCACTCCTAATAGAAAGGCATAATAAAAAACTAATATACCTTACATTGGCTAAAACAGGAAATTGTATTTCAGTGTATTCGATTGAAAAAGGATGGGATTTTCATATGAAACATATTTTATTGTAAGCAGCAACATACATTGGAATTCAAATGTCAAACCAATAAGTCTAAAGTAAATGTTAAAGAAAGCAATGATTAATTAGTGATGCTCCCCATATGAATTTTTCTCGCCTGCCAATAAGTCACCTAATCAAAGTAAAGTTGTTCACCATTGAAAAAGAGGCAGAAGTTCAATTTAACTGCAGTAATTTATTAAGATTCTGCACATAACCTTTCTCGGGTATTACGTTCAACATTTCCCTGACTTTTTTTCCTCCTACTTTGTTTTCTAGTTTTGGAAGTTAATTGATGTCTGGGATCAACCTAGGTGTTTTAAATATACTTTTGACTTTATATATTTTGCTTATATTTATATGTTTGTGTTTGTGTGATACTGCATAATTCAATAGATACACTGACTTAAAGTTTGTACTTTTTTCATACTGGAAAGCAATGTACGCCTATTTATTCCAACTTGGTACAAAATAAACAACAGAATCATTGTTGAAATGCACCAGGACACAGAAGACCCATATAGGAAATGGATGCAATCCACATATAGAGTTGCTAGCAATTTTGAAACAATTCCATCCAAACTTCGCACAAAAAGTATTTTTAATGATTAAAAGGAAAAATAAAAACAGCAAGAAACTAGTAAATGGGTGGTGGTGGTGAAAGAAACAATCCTATCTGTTCCAAACAAGCCAGAATTGTCAAGATTGGAGAGAACTACATTTTACCATTTATAAACTGGAATGTTTTGTTTGTACTGCTTTACTATATGAAATATTTACATTGCAATTTGGCTGCGCTGGAAGTGGAAAAATGATTTTAGTCTTTACACCATATCCAGCTGTTAGTCATAAGATTGCTGCTTGTGTGTTATGTGTATGTGTTATGTGTACCATATACATATATTACTATTGCATTATTAAGTGTTAAGAAATTAAATTTAGTAGCTGGAGCAGTGGGGTTGTGTAGTAAGCCAGAACACACAGACTTGATTGGTTGGGGAGTGCTGGTTCCTGCATGAGGCAAGCTGTGCTGTGATTGGTTGCTGTGGGTGTGGAGGGGGAGGTTTCAATTTTTCCCGCCTTTTCTCCTGCGTGCCTCTGCATGCTTTGTACTTTACCTCATGGTGTTCCTGCTGTGTTGATTTACCTGACGATGCTCCTGACTATCTCGTTTGATACAAATATATTTATTTACATAAAACTACAACTTTGTGTCAGTGTTTATGAATTCATTTGAATACCGGCTGCGCAATTCCCTGACATTAAGGAACCCAAATCTCCAAATTGATGTATTGTGGACCCATATAAGAACATCCTTGGCCGTGGCACGTCAAAACCGCGCTGGTCAAAATCGCAGCGATAAAATCGCGGCGCTAAAGCCGCAACATCATCACCGTGCATCATCACCGCCGCGACAACAACGCGGCAACATAAGGGCGCTTTAAAACGGCGCTGCGGCAGAAAGCCGACTTTATTTAAGGTAAGCGTTAGGATTAGGTTTTGGGGTTTGTTTTAGGGTTTGTTTTAGGGTTAGGTTTAGGGTTAGGTTTAGGGTTAGATTTAGGGTTAGGTTTAGCATTAGGTTTAGCGTTAGGGTTAGGTTTAGGGTTAGGTTTAGGGTTAGGTTTAGGGTAGTGAGTGCTTGGGAATGCGCGATTTTGCCCTCCGTGATTATGTCATCGCGGTAGGGTCGCATTTTTCCTTAGCGCTTAGAACGGCGCGAATTAGTCTTCGCGCTTATGTCTCCGTGCAGAAGGGCTTCGCGGATTTGTGGTGGAACCGGCTTGGCCACTGAAGCATCCAACCACATACTTCTTTCTATACCCGATAGGTGTAGATTAACCAAATTCAAAAATTATGTTTCAACTATGATATGACTGAAAAATTAAACCAAATTAGAGTCAAATATGATACGCTGTTTACGCCATTTATTAATACAAGGGCTGGATTATATAACATCTGAAATCACATGGTACTAATATTAGTCTACTTTAGTTTACTCATACAAAATGCATCAAGA
The DNA here is from genome assembly GCF_051295495.1 of Thamnophis sirtalis. Taxonomy (NCBI): domain Eukaryota; kingdom Metazoa; phylum Chordata; class Lepidosauria; order Squamata; family Natricidae; genus Thamnophis; species Thamnophis sirtalis. Next base: position 10,780,574 of record NW_028261384.1, on the reverse strand, counting down.
TTTCTAGGTATTAAGAATATTTTAACCAGGTATAGCATCCATGCCCAAAGGCACTACAGGAGGTCCTCAACTTACAACCATTTGTTTAGCAAGTGTTTGACGTTAAAGCAGTATTGAAAAAAATGACTTACAACCAGTCCCCGCACTTACAATCATTGTAGTTTTCCCAGTTACATGGTCAAAATTCAGTTGCCTGGCAACTGACATGTATTTATAAGGATTTAGATGTCCTAAAGATAAAGGGTTTTTTTTTTGCACATGTGCTAGTTGTTCTCGACTCTGGGGGGGGGCGGTACTCATCTCCGTTTCAAAGCCGAAGAGCCAGCGCTGTCCAAAGAAGTCTCTGTGGTCATGTGACTGGCATGACTAAACGCATAAACTGCACAGAACGCTGTTACCTTCCCACCAAAGGTTGTTCCTATTTTTCTACTTGCATTTTTATGTCCTTTCGAACTGCTTGGTTGGAAGAAGCTGGAACAAATAATGGGAGCTCCCTCCATTATCTAGGGATTCAAACTACCGACCGGCCAACCTTTCTGATCGACAAGCTCAGCGTCTTAGCCACTGAGCCATACTGTCCCTTCAATGTCCTAGGGTCATGTGATTTGCAATCTTCTTAGATGGCAAAGTTAATGAGGAAAACCTGTTTTGCTTAACAACCCATGATTCACTTAGTGACTTGCTTAAGAGAGTCAGATTGGTGGAGAAGTTAAGGAAGCCAGGAGACTATGAGTTCTAATTCTGCCTTAGGCACAAAACCAGCTGGGTGACCTCTCTCAGCTCTAGGGTGGAAGCAAGGACAAACCAATTCTAAAAACCTTTGACAAGAAAACTGCAGGGTCTTGCCAAGTAGTTGCCAGGAATAAAAAAAACTGACTTGAAAAGAAACTCAACCAAGCCCGGTTATACTTAAGCTATGCTCCAAATTCTTCATTTCTTAGCTAAAGGAAGCCTGTTCTACCTCTGCTTTGTGCTTTCTGCAATGGATATTATAGGCGGATTCCCAAAGGCTGAATTATAAATCATGATGTAAATCTGCACTGTTATTCCCCAGTTGTGTTAGATTACTGGTGCGAGAATTCCCAGGCAGCCAGCAAAAGTCCTCCAGGAATTCTTCCCCAGGGATTTAAGCAGAGCTCCCAATTCTACAAGCAATTGCAGATTATGACTCCATGCGGCTGAGTTGCAATCAGCCTGCTAGAGAAAAACAGTGCATACATTTAATGGTGCTGCCCTAAGAATAACAGAGTAGGGGGGGACCTTGCAGGTCTTCTAGTCCAACCCTCTAATCAAGCAGAAGTCCCTATAACCTTCCAGACAAATGGCTGTGCATTCTCTTCTTAAAACCTCCATTTGGGGGCTGAATATTCTGCCAGCAGCTGGATAAAAACAGTAAAGTTAAATGGGGCACTTGTTTGCAATGACAGGCAGATTGGGGCAGTGAGGCTTTCAGGGAGGCTGAGGTTTTGTGACCCCCTGCAGCAACCTCTCAATTTGTGTGTAGCCTGTGCTGAACCTCCCAGTCCAAAGGTGGTATTCAGCCACTTCTGGCGAACCGGTAGCGGAAATTTTGAGTAGTTTGGAGAACTGGCAAATACCACCACTGGCTGCCCCTGCCCCTATCTATTTGCTGCCTCCCAAGCCCCAGCTGATTGGAGTCCCAACTGATTGGTTGGGTCTTCTTCTGTTGCACTGCACAGGAGAACGGAGCTGAAAAGCAGGTTAATGTGGTCGGGAGGGATTGGGGATTTTGCAGTATCTTTCAAATTGCCACGCCCACCAAGTCACATCACACCCACCAAGCCAAGCCACGCCCACCAAGCCATGCCCACAGAACTGGTAGTAAACCATTTTGAATCCCATCACTTTCCCGTCCTTTCCACCATGACCATGAAGTATCCCACATTCCTTATCACTTAATGACTGGCAAGATCTTTCAATGACCAGGATCGTCAGAATTGCGGTAGTTGAGCAAAGTTACCACTTGACATCTCACTTAATGGGTATATTTTGAGGAGTTTAATCACATATCATGATTTCGCCTTCATAATAAAAACATTCTAAATATTTACACAGAAGTTTTAAATTCCTTCTGAATTAACCAGCATGTTTTTCTGACTTTCTTAATGAATAAAGAAAGGCGGAGAATTTTTACACAGCTGCAAAGCAATGGTTTATTGTAAAGTTTTAAAAGTTATGTATCATCTAGTCAAGAGCAGATCCTGCAGGCTTGTTACCATGGTAGCAGGATTATATAATTTGGTGCAAGGCCTTAACAAAATCCCAATGCCCTTTGAGCTTCTGCATAGGAAGTTCACTGCTGTGCTGCTTGGCCTTTTTGAAGTCTTTCTTCTGTTGCTTCTGAGTTTCCCAACAGTTGACCAGCCAGCACTGATCTGATAGTTAAGGCACCATGCTAGAAAATGGGAGAACATTTAGATATGAAAAAGTATGGCGTTTTAAAAGGGCAAACACCCTTTGATCAAAGACTGTTGAATTCGGATGAAAAATTAATTAAGGAGATTTATAACTTTTTATTAAATTTGAAAATGGAAAATGAACAAGTAAAAGATACAATAGTACAATGGGAATTTCTTTTGGGGATCATAGTATAGAATTAGAGGAATGGCAAAATTTATGGGAAAGGAATTATAAATTAACAATGGGAACTTCGTATAAAGAAAACTTATATAAAATGTTTTATAGATGGCACTTACTGCCGGCCAGGTTAGATAAAATGTTTAAAAAATATGTCTAGCAAATGTTGAAAATGTAAACAAAAAAAGGGCACATATCATATCATATGTGGAGGATTTGTGGCAAAGCAAACCAAAAAAAGGGAATACATACATAAATGGCTAGAAAAGATGATTGGAAAGCATGAAGATTTTAACCTGAACTACTTTTATTAGGTACAATATCAGGTAAACGTGATAAGAAAAGTATATATTTGATATTGCACGTCTTGACAGTATTATATTTGCGCAATGTTGGAAAAATGTAGAAACACTACGAGATGAAGACGTAATTAAGAAGATAGAGTGTGGAGAAATGGACAGGCTGACATTAAAAATGAAACAGAAAAATGATACAGAATATTATCAGACATGGAATCTGTTTTACCAGTGGTTGAAAAAAAAAAGAGGTGGAGGTTAAGAATGTAATATGTATTGTTAAGCAAATTAAATACGCAGACAACACGATGTATATTAAGTACTAAGACATGTAATTAATAAAAATAATAATTAAAAAAAGAAAAGAAAATGGGAGACCATGAGTTTTAGTCTCCCTTTAGGCACGAGATCTGTCTGGGTGACCTTGAGCCAAACACCAGTAGACTATGACTTCTAGTTCTGCCTTAGGCATGAAAGTCAACTGGATGACCCTTGGACAATACTATCTCTTAACCCAACACACCTCACTGTTGTTGTGGGGGAAAATAAGGAGGAAGATGTGCTGGATATATTGGCTGCTTTGATTTATTTGTAAAAATAAAAAAGACGAATATATAAATAAATTCTTGCTTGGTTTGAGGGAACGTGATGGCTCAGTGACTAAGACGCTGAGCTTGTCGATCAGAAAGGTCAGCACTTAGGCAGTTCCAATCCCTAGTGCTACGTAACAGAGTTAACTCACGTTGCTTCTCCCAGCTTTTGTCAACCTAGCAGTTCAAAAGCATATAAAAATGCAAGTAGATAAATAGGGACCACCTTTGATGGGAAGGTAACAGTGTTCCGTGTGCCTTCAGTGTTTAGTCATGCTGGCCACGCCACATGGAGGCGTCTTTGGACAATGGCTCTTTGCCTTTGAAATGGAGATGAGCACCCGCCCTCTAGAATTGGGAACGACTAGCACATATATACCAGGGGGATCTTTACTGTTTACCTGTGTTATGGTTTTATGTTTCAGTTTTTATATGATCGGGAGATAGTATTCTTAAGATTGCAAATCTCATGTAAACTTTCTTGAAAACAAGTCTCTGTAAACACAGATAAATTTATTTCTGAGGAAACATATATAAGACATCACTGTTTGTTTGTTTACAAGACTTGTCTGGCTGCCTATCTCATATAATCACTTTAGACCATTCACACCAGCTCAACAATCACAATTAATATTTTAATACATATTTCTGATCATGACGATAGATCAAAGGTAACAACACTGCCTACTTAAGGGCAATTTGTTTTACCTAAAAGTATCTGTAAATGAATAGCTTTTATTCCTGATATTTACTTCTTGCAAACAACTTTTATTTATTGTTAAAAGGAAGCCCATTGGCATACTGATTACCTAATTTATATACCTTTAGAATGGAAATAGTTAAAAATAAATAAATATTTGGCCTACAAATTTATTACATAAAAATGTAACTTTTAATTACAACTAATGTTTCAGAAAGTTTACTACTACAATAAAGTAAAGTCTGGTTGACTTCCTTTTTTATTATAAAAATAAAAAAGACTCTAATCAATAAAAATTGTACTAATGGAGAAGTCTTAAATGTGAAGCAGTTCCACAGATATTTGAATCCTCTCTGGATTTTGCTGTCTTATAGATTCAAGATGTTTTTCTTCTATCCCTTTTGCTTAGATGTCTCTGCTGTTCATTTATAGCAATAAAATTACAACTATGAGGAAATGTAACCGTAAAGGTTAACATCTTTTGGAATGTTGTAAAAATCTAAAATTCAGCTTAAAAGGAAACGACTATAGAAAAGAACTGAATGTAATTCTCTTGAATCTTGTTCTGATTAAGCTTCATCAAAATTAATCTTTGAGACTTTACATTCAGTGGATCATCATTCTAAGAAATGACAGTGTGTTGAACTTTTTCATTAACTAGACTAGAATGAAAAGAAAGGGAAAAAAACTCTCAATTTTAATGCTTTAATAGTTTCACAGGAAGAATGAGGAACTTAATAACTGAATGAAAAATTGATGAGGGGAAAAAAACTGTCTTGCAACACCCTAGAATTATCTTCCCATGTTATCTATAACACAATTTCTTTTCATATTGAAATGTTATTAAATGCCTTTAGAACATACTTAGAAGTCGATATTTTGTTGGGTACATTTTACTGAGTACTCTACTGACATTTTAATATTGCAATCTGAAAAATATAAATAGGGCTTATCTCACTAGTATATTACAATTTGATTTTGAATGCTATATTATTGATACAGTCTCTTCAGAAAATTTTGTTACAGCCTCCCCTTCTTTTAACATGAGTCCAAAAAAGTCCTTAAAAAAACCACTCTGTAATAATTGAAGGCACATTTCATATCAGTTTTAAAAACTAAGCAGATTTGGACATAAAGGCTACATTTCTTGGAAAGTGAGTAGTTTTTATGTGTATATGTTTTTTTTTAAATGTACTGCATCAAGACTGTGTTACATTGATTTCCTCTTAAGATGAGGAAGTCTAGATCAGTGTTGCTAACATTGGTAACTTTTAGACATGCAGACTTCAACTCCCAGAATCTGCTGGCTAAGGAATTCTGGGAGTTGAAGTCAACATGTCTCTAAGGTTTTTAAGGTGAAAAAGCACTGATCAGTCTCAACTAGATATGGTGGATTTGGTCTAAACCAGTGGTGTCAAACTCATGTCATCATGGTGGCCTCACGTGACGAATCGGGACTTTTTCCTCCTTCGCTAAACTGGGCGTGGCTGTGGCCAGTGAGCGACATCTCCGGTCCATGGGCCGGGAGTTTGACTGCCCTGGTCTAGACCAAATCCACCGTATCTAGATGAGAATGTCACCATACTCTTCAAATAACCAAAAAGAAGTCACCTAGGAAAAGTCCCGGAGTTACATGAAATTGTCTTATAGTGCAGATGACATAACAATAATTTAAGCTATAGGAAGGCAAAGTGGAAGATATTTCTTAATATTATAAATGGCTTGATGATGGAACTGATTACCCAGAGAGGCATCAAACTCCCCCTTTCCTGGATATGCTCAACAGCTGCATTAAACAGTTGAATATTCTATTCAGTTTTACTGCAGGAGAAGTAGTTAGGACATTGGTCAAGAAGAAATCTACCCACATATCTGAGAGGAATAAAAGCTAATTGTCCAATTGGAACTTATGTGAGTTTACTTGCATGCTGTTTGAAAGATACCATAATTACCTAATTGTTTTAGCAAAAAAATCTATCTGTCCCACACATTCACCCACCCATCCGTCCTGCTCCAGTTCTGGCTAAGATAACAAATACCATATTTTTCAGAGTATAAGACGCACCTTTTTCCCTAAAAAAAACCAGGGTAAAATCTGGGTGCATCTTATATACTGAATACAGCATTTTCTGCCTCCTAAAGCCCCCCTCACTTCACCAAAATGGCCATGCAGAGCCTTTAGGAGGCTTTCAGAGTGCTCCTGAGGGTGGGAAGGGCAGAAATGAGCAAAAAATTTGCTCAGTTTTGTCCCCTCCCCCCCAGTCTCCAGGAGCACTCTATAAGCCTCCTAAAGGCTATGCATGTCTTCTTTTTTTGGCCAAAATGGGTGTGGTTTTGCAAAAAACAGACTGTTTTTGGAAGGTCTGCAGAGTGCAAAACCTTTTTTTTTTAATTTGCCTCTTCAAAATCTTGGTGTGTCTTATACTCTGAAAAATATGGTATGTATTTTAGAAGCATAGTTACTGAAAGGGCAAAGATGAAGCTTGAAATGTCACAATATATGAATCAAATGTGCAAATACTATAAGCTAATTAAGTTTTAAAAGAGCACGTAGAGATTAAAATATCCTATCACTGGAAAATATGACTGACTGGTTTATAGCTCCTAAACATGCAGAATTAAGGTTATGTTATGGGCAATGTGTAATAAGCACAGTATGTATTTACAGTCAACTCTATCATCCACAAAACTATATTTTTCACATGTAATGCAATGGAAATAACTATCATCAAATGATTCCAGCAGCAAATATAGTGCAATTGGATATTAGGGTAAATTATTGATATGATGTTTCAGTAGATTAACTAAAATATGTGATTTTTTAAAATGTATTTTTTCTAATGTAGCTTGAAGTTTTTTTTTTTTTAATTGTGTGGCTTTTGATGTTCTGAGCTCAATTGGCCAATGTTTTTCAGTTCCAGACAAATTTATAATCTAAATGAGACATTTCCAACAGTTACATATGATATTATGGACGCTGATGTTCAACCCATAAGGAAGGCATCAAACCAGGGAAAACTGATCTAAACATGTATTCAAAGCAGCAAACATATCTAATACTCCTTCTTCCTCCTATTTTCCCCACTACAATAAACCTGTTAGGTGGGTTGGGTGGAAAGAGAGAGTAATATTGCTCAAGTCATCCAACTGGCTTTCATGCCTAAGGTGGGACTGGAACTCATAGTCTCCAGGTGTTTGGCCCAAAATCACCCAGCCTGCTTTCATGCCTTAGGTGGGATTAGAACTCACCATCTCATTGTTTCTCGCCTGGTGCTAGAGGTTAAGGAGAACAAATACAGATACGTACTCTGTTTCTTTTCAGAGTAGAGCTAACAGTTCATCTACATTTCTAGAAACCCAGAAACCAATCAATTGTGATTTGTGAGCTGTGAAGTTCCATCAAAGATATAAAAAAGAATGACAAATGACACATACATCAGTAGAATATGCAATGATTGAATTCACATAATAAACAAATCTCTAAATATCTCAGGGGTTGCCACAAAGAAGAGGGAGTCAAGCTATTCTCCAAAGCAGCTGAAGGCAGGACAAGAAGCAATGTGTCAGGGTTCCAAATAGCATCCAAAATCAGTGTCCAAGGCAAGTATTGCTCAAAGTCCCAATTTATTTATTAAGAGAGCCATGTTGGCACATCTGGGAAAACCCGAATCTGAAAGCTTCCTGGTTTTCCCCACCTAGTTGAAAGTTCAAGATCCTGCCCCCACACTCACAAGTCCATCACATGATCCAATCTCCCACTGCCATGCTGGCAGTTCCACCCATCCAGTTCCAGTCAGGTGCAGAGACAAAGGATGACCTTGGCTTTCTAGAAAGAATTTTATTATGGCTACATACCATCTAACTCCTTACAATCCCCCCCTCATTTTCTCACAATAGAAAATGCATAGTGGAATAATAGAAAGTGTGGAAGGCCAAAGACCCAAAAGAAAATATGGCTGCAGGCCGGACACAATGGGTGGAAACTAATCAAGGAGAGACGCAAATTAGAACTAAGGAGAAATTTCCTGACAGTGAGAACAATTAATCAATAGAACAACTTGCTTCCAGAAGTTGTGAATGCTCCAACACAGGAAGTTTTTAAGAAGATGTTGGATATTCATTTGTCTAAAGTGGTGTAGAGTTTCCTGCATAAGCAGGACTAGAAGACCTCCAAGGTCCCTTCCAATTCTGTTATTCTATTCTAAATTATAATTCACAAACTGCAATGGCTGGATTCTCAATATAAAGTAGGTCAAACGAAAACATTATGATTTAGTAATACATGAACACAATCTACTTATTGTATTAAGTATTTGGATGAAGGAAAAATATTTGGTGCCAATGGATTAATTTACTGCAAAATATTATGTAAACTAAAACATTAATATTAACATATTACAAAGAGGTAAAATTCTGAAAAATTGTTTGTGCAAAGTGTAACTTGATAAACCGTGGGTGTATTTCATTCTTGCACTATATAGTGAAGATAAAAGTGACTTCAAATATCAACATTACTAAGATATTAAGGTCAACAGTGAGACCAACCCAGAAATGGTACAATATGTTTTTTGAGACAGGATTTACAGGGAGACAGAGAAAAGCAGAAAACATTAGACACCAAATAAGAACCATGGACAGCACCAAATCCACTTTAGGAAAATTCAGTTCTCTGTTTAGACAGATTAGCATGGATCTGGAGGTGCAGAGATTTGGTTGAACTCCATAGAGTTTTTCAGTTTTGGAGAAAGCAGTATTTCTCAATTTTGGCAACTCTAAGATATGTGGAATTTTGGGGGTTGAAATCCCGGAGTCCTTAGAGCCATGGTAGCGAACCTATGGCACGCATGCCACAGGTAGCAGGTGGAGCCATTTGTTAGGGCACGCGAGGCGTTGCCCGTCAGCTCCAGTGCACGCTGACTTCAGCCTTCTATTTCAACCATTCTTTGCCCTGCAGAGGCTTTCCTGAAGCCTCCGGAGGCCGAAAAACAACCCAACGCCCAAACTGGAAGATTGGGAACAGACGGGGGCATGGGGGAGGCTGTTTTCACCTTCCCTGGGCTCCTAGAAAGCCTCTGGAGCCTGGGGAGGGTGAAAAACCGAAAAACCAGTCCATGCCAAAAGCGGGGTGTGTGTGACACGTGCATAGCATTATGGGTGTGGCCCGGCCATGACCCCCCCGTGCTTCCCTTGCTTTTGACACACGATGGGGAAAAAGTTAGCCATCACTGCCTTAGAGTCTCTCTCTTACAGACTCTAAATCTTTAGGCTTATCCAAATCTAAAACCATCTTAAAGCATTTGCTCAGTTCCCAGAACTCCTTAGCCAGTCTTGCTCTGAAAAACTGTAGGAATTCTTGGTGTTGAAATCCACGTATCTTAAAGTTGCCAAGGTTGAGAAGCAATGCATTAAAAAATGCTCTTATAAGGTCCACCCCGTTTAGCTCGCCCCTCGGAAACAACGAAGGGTAAATGAAGGGGCAGCCACTAATCATTTGTTTTGGAACTCCATTGAAGTGTTCAGTGAAAAAGATACAAATTTGAAAAAGGATATTCACATCCTGAGAGAACAGTTTGATCTCAAACTAAAGCCCAACAGAAACTCAGAAACCAGTCTAGTGAGAGAAATGCTGATTTAGCAACTTTCTTGGGTCATTTGCTTCTGCATTGAGCAAGGAGCTGTGATTCAGCAAAACTTCAGAATGAAATACTTAAGGTAATATTTCAGAATGCAGGCAGGAGAGTCACACTTCTGGTTTCCTCGGAAATGAAGCAATTATTCTATTTTGATTATTGAAAAGTGACATGCCATGTCGGCTGGCTTCATGCAGGATGATAAAACCATAGTTTGCCCGAAACAAATATTGGTTTAGCATGAAACAAACATCTAGTCAGAATTCCTACAGTTCTTCAGAGCAATTAAAACTTCTTAGAGTAAGAAATGAGGAAATAGTTATTGTAGTCCACTATAAATTAAATTACAATGGTTTTCACAATTGCATTGTATGGCTGTGAAGGTTGGACCATAAGAAAGGCTGAGTGTGAAAGAACTGAGGCCTTTGAACTATGGTGCTGGAGAAGACTCCTTTGGACTGCAAGGTGATCCAACTGGTCGAGCCGAGGTGGCGCAGTGGTTAAATGCAGCACTGCAGGCTACTGCTAGATCAGCAGTTCAGCGGTTCAAATCTCACCGGCTCAGGGTTGACTCAGCCTTCCATCCTTCCGAGGTGGGTAAAATGAGGACCCAGATTGTTGGGGGCAATATGCTGACTCTCTGTAAACCGCTTAGAGAGGGCTGAAAGGCCTATGAAGCGGTATATAAGTCTACTGCTAAGTCTACTGCTATTGGTCAGTCCCAGAGGAGATCAACCCTGACTGATCTTTAGAAGGCCAGAACCTGAAGATGAAACTCAAATACTAATGAGAAGGAAAGACTCACTGGAGAAGAGCCTCATGCTGGGAAAGATGGAGGGCAGAAGAAGAAGGGAACGGCAGAGAAAGAGGTGGCTGGAAGGAGTCATTGAAGCAGTTGGCATGAGCTTGAATGGACTCCAGAGGATAGTAGAGAACAGGAAGGTCTGGAGAAATGTTTGTCCATGGGGTCGCGATGGGTCAAACATGACTTCGCAACTAACAACAACAAAATAAATTTCTCTCTTGCTGAGTGTACAGCCCTGTCATGCGTTTTCATTTTATTTTATAACCATAAATGCAATCCCCCCCCCCATTATTAAGGAAAGTAATAGTTTTTATTTAGCAATTTGTATCAAACTTAAAAGGAGGGAGAATCAAGGAGATGGTTATTTATTTAACAAGACTTGTAAAAAGGCTGAATTGTGATACAGGAGTAATGTAGGAAAAAGCCTGTAATGCTACCAAGACTTTATACAATCAGGCAATCCAGTTCATGCAAGGAACTACTACAATAGTCCTCATCTTATGACTAAATTCAGACCAAATTTTCTGTTGCTAAGCAAGGGGGTTGTTAAATGAATCATGCTCAATTTTATGAACTTTTTGGCTGTTTAGTAAATCATTGTGTTGATTAAGTGAATTGAGTGATTGGTCCATGAATCCAGCTTCCCATGTTGACATTGCTTGCCAGAAGCCAGCTGGGAAAGTCTCAAATGGCGATCACATGATGCTGCAACCATCACAAATACATGGCCAAATTTTGATCATGTGACTGTAGGGATGCTGCAACTGTGGTCAGTGCAAGGATCAGCTATAAGTCACTTTTATTTTTAGCGCTGTTGTAACTTTGGTCACTAAATATATGGTTGTAAGTTGAGGACTAGCTGTACAGTATCAGTCTTATTTGGAATAGGGCAGAATAAAGAATAACAGAGTTGGAAGGGGCCTTGGAGATCTTCTAGTCCAACCCCCCGGCTTAGGCAGGAAACACCATTTCAAACAAATCATCGTCTAATCTCTTCTTAAAAACTTCCAGTGTTGGGGCATTCACAACTTGTGGAGGGAAGTTGTTACACTGATTAATTAGAACAACTGTCAGGAAATTTTTCCTTAGTTCTAAGTTACTTTTCTTCTTGATTGGTTTCCACCCATTGCTTCTTGTCCTGCCCTCAGATGCTTTGGAGAATAGTTTGACTCCCTCTTTTTTGTCGCAGCCCCTGAGATATTGGAAGACTGCTGTCATGTCACCCCTAGTCAGTGGTGGGTTTCAAATTTTTTTAGAACCTCTTCTGTAGGTATAGCCTGCTTTGTGGGAGTGGCTTGCTGGCCATGTGGGAGTGGCTTGTCAGCCATGTGACTGGGTAGGGTTGGGCAACTTGTAAAATTCACTTAGCAACCAAAATGTTGGCTCAGAAACTCTGGCATTTGAAGCACGCAAGTCTTAAAGCTGCCAAGTTACAAGACCCCTAACCCCTTGCACCCCTAACCCTTTAGAAAAAAAACCCCAGGGGTGTTCAAACTTGACAGCTTTAAGACTTGTGGACTTCAACTCCCAGAATTCATCCTCTCACTCTTCATCTTGATGATGGGCGGATGGGTGGGTGGGGGGAGCTGGAACCGGTTCTAAATCGCTCTGTAGATTTGTGGAACCTTTTCTATAGAAGAGGTTAGAACTGGCAGGAACCCACCCCTGCCCTTAGTCCTTATTTTCATTAGACAAGACATACCCAGCTCCTGCAACCGTTCTTCATATATTTTAATCTCCAGTCCCCTAATCATCTTTGTTGCTCTTCTCTGCACTCTTTCTAGAGTATCCACATCTTTTCTACATTGTAATGACCAAAGTTGGTTCCGTTTTCCAAGTGTGGCCTTATACATTCAAAGTGCCCATAACGTATTCTGGGACTGAGAAGTTACAGTCCAGGTGCACCATAAAGCATTCTTCATCCTGGTACAGCTTTGCTAAAATAACTTGGGGTAAAGCTTTATTTATTGATTGTTTGCAAATAGTGCTAATCCTTTTGGCATGTTGTTAATATTGGCTTAACTTCTAGGAAGAAACAAACTCAGCAGCCCTTGATCGTCCTCCCTCCATAGAATTTTACTGTGTCTCTTTTGGGGGGGGGAGCTTCACAGGCTTATAAATCAGCAAACCCCAGTCCAACGTTTTAGGCAACTATTATTGCAAGTGTTTTTCAGACTTGGCAACTTAAAGATCTGTGGGTTTCAACTCCCAGAATTCCCCAGCCAGCTATTCACTTGTACACAGACAATTTTTTGTTACTAGAGATCTTGATCGTGGAGTCTATTGAAGACTGGACTGATTGAAGAGACGTGGAACAGCCGAGGTAAGTAGAACAGCCTTTATTGCAACTGAACAGCAACTAGAATTGCTGTACAGAGTTCAGCACCTCGCCCTGCTTGACAGCTATTTATACGCGAGCTGTCAAGCAGGGCAACCAATGGGAAGGGTATAAACAGCCTGCGCTCAGCCAGATGCACCTTAGCCAATCAGGCGCGGCTGAGCAGTTGTCGGCTGTCAATTGTAAATCGAGGACTTGTGGCCAGTCACAAGTCGAGGACTCAATACTCCTTCCCCCCCAGCGGCATGCGTGCGCTTCCCATGGAAATACCCATAGTCCACCCAAACTGCATAACTGCCCAGGGTTGGAATCTGAGTTCCCTGGTGGTCCTTTAGGGTGGTATCAGCAGGCATAAGCTGGTTACGGGAGAGAAATGGAAACATCTTAGAGAGGGCACTCCAGGAGAGGAGGGAGTGGTAGGATCCTGAGCCCACTTCCACGACACAAGGAGCCCCTTCGATCGTTAAGGAGACAGTGATTTTCTTTGTGTCAGCCGAAGCCTTGCTGACCAATGCGGCAGGACCCCTCCAGCGGCTTCTTGCTGATGGCATAGCAGTCATCTCTTTGGGTTGGTTGCCAGCATTGCTGGCGTGGAGGCAGCGAGGGGCTGGTGGCAAAACAGCGCGGCAGACGTGAGCTAGGTGGCCCTTTTTATTACAGCAGCGGCAGGTGGTTGCTTTAAAAGGGCAAGCTGTGTGGGTGTGATTGCCATCGCAACCCATGCTGGCGGCTGCCGAGGAAGGGGCCGTAGCAGGAGGTTGTGGTCTTCTCAGTTGAGCCCGGAGGCGGTCAACCTGGTCCTCGTCGAGTTCATCCAATGGAGCCAACTCGTCAATGAGGCAAGTTCTTTGGGGGGGGTGCAATCAGCTGCTGGCACCATTGAATTTCGGCCATAGATCTATCTGACAGCTCAGCAGCTCTGGCTTCGTTCACCACCTGCTGTAAGGTAATATTGGCACGGGCTAGGAACCTCCGCTTGTGGTGGACAATGCGGACACCACAAATGAATTATTTGACCAAATCGATGAACTCACACTGGATGGCCGCTGTTCAGAGAGACTGTAAGAATTGGCTCATAGTCTTGTAGTCTTTTTGGACGCATTGCCAGAATGCATGGCAGTGAGCTCTGCGAGAGGGTGTCAGAGCACAGTGGTTCTTGAGCTTGGCAATGGGAATGTCCCATTTCAATTCATGGACCGGCAGAGGTGAGGCTAGAGCCCTAGCAGTGTTAAACATGCCAGGTCCACACGAACTGAGAAAAAAACTGCATTTTCGATCATCTGGTAGTAGATGATTATTATTCGCAATCAGGAAACACTGGAATCGCTTGACGAACCTGACCCACAATTTGTTTGGTGAGCCGAAAGGCGCAAATTGAGGCAGCGAAGCCATAGCAATCAGCAACGCTGAGGTAATTTTTTTTTTTATTTTCTGTGAAGAAAAGAGGAATTGTTTCCCTTCTCCTTTAACTGTTCTAACAGCATCCCACCCTCATCGCCAGTATTGAAGACTGGACTGATTGAAGAGACGTGGAACAGCTGAGGTAAGTAGAACAGCCTTTATTGCAACGGAACAGCAACTATGTACAGAGTTCAGCACCTCGCCCTGCTTGACAGCTATTTATACACGAGCTGTCAAGCAGGGCGACCAATGGGAAGGGTATAAACAGCCTGCGCTCAGCCAGCTGCGCCTTAGCCAATCAGGCATGGCTGAGCAGTTGCCAGCTGTCAATCGTAAGTCGAGGACTTGTGGCCGGTTGTAAGTCGAGGACTCAACAGATTCTGGATTTCTTTTTTTAAAAAGTTCCATGATCCCAAAAAGTTGAAGACTTAGTTCCTGTAGAATGAGTACTAGGTTTAAGAACTATTAACTAAAGCAGTGTTTTTTAAACTTGGCACGTTTAAAATGTGTGGACTGGGAAATTCTGGGAGTTTAAGTCCATCAATATCTTCATAAACAAACTAGATATAGAGAATAGTAGGGAAACTTTCCAAATTTGCAGATGATACTAAGCTGGCAGGAATAGCTAACACTCTAGAAGATAGGCTCAAGATCCATCTGGATCTTGACAGACTTGAACACTGGGCCCTAACTAACAAACTGAAATTCAATGTAGAGAAAAGTAAAGTCTTACACTTAGGCAAGAAAAACCAAAATTGCACATACAGACTGGGTGAAACCAGGCAGTAACTGTGAAAGGGATCTTGGAGTCTTAGTGGACAACCAGCTAAATATGAACCATTAGTGAGCAGCAGCAGCCAAAAAAGCCAATGCAATCCTAAAATGCATTAACAGAGGTATACAATCAAGATAAAGTGAGAGGTACTAATACCACTCTATAAGACCTTAGTAAGACCACCCCTAGAATACGGCATCCAGTTTTGGTCACCACACTATAAAAAAGATATTGAGAGTCTAGAAAAAGTGCAGTCAAGAACAACCAGGATAATTATTGGACTGGAGGCTAAAAATATGAAGAATAGTTGCAGGAACTGGGGGCGTGGCTAGTCTAGTATAGTCAAGGACTAGGGGAGACATGATAGCTTTGTTCCAATATTAGAGGGGCTGCCACAGAGAGGAAGGGCTCAAGCTATTTCCCAAGGTGCCTGAGGGTCAGACAAGGAACAATGGATGGAAACTGAACTAGGAGAGCTTCAACGTAGAAATAAGGAGAAATTTTCTGACAGCGAGAACAATCAACCCATGGAACAGTAATTTGCCTTCGGAAGTTGTGGGAGCTTCGTCACTGGAGGCTTTCAAGAAGAGATTGAACTGCCATTTGTCTCCTGCTTAACTCTGATTAACTCTGATTAACTCTGTTAATCTGCAAATTGCTAAATCACACACTCTTCTGCGCACTGGAAGGAGAGGTTTAGAGTAGGACCTTGCACGTTCTGGAGTCAAAGAGTGGCCATGTTTGGCAAGGAAAAGATATAGCTGCTTTAAAGTTCTTGTGACAGAGGCAAGACATGCTCGTCCACATATGATCTGAATCATGTTTTGCTCTTTGACCCAGCATTTCGGTTCAGACATGTTTTCAAGGGTTTTTAAAGCTTCATCCATGTTTTTGAGATCTATGTCACCCTGCTGAGCGATTTAGATTGAGCAGTTGAGACAATGAAAGTCATCAACACAGTTACAGTATTTTCCTCCCACCCTGTGCATTGATGATGTTACCTAGTTGGGTAATGAAATGTCTGCAAGAAAACAACCAAGTTCCGAGAGCAATAAGGTCCACACAATTCAACTCTGAACTATAAACATTCTCTTCTACTGTTAATTCTGGTAAGACGGGAGGTTATATAAATGTCATAAATAAATAAATATGGGACAGATAGGCACAACCAAATCTTAATCACTTATAAAACGTTTTCATTTAAGGATGTCAGAGGAAATTCTATCCAAAGCCACCATTTCTGCAATGATTCTTGAGAAGTAACTCATCGGGTTTATTTTCAAAGGAACAATTTTACCACTATAAAAAAATAGAGAGAGAAAGCATTTTTTTTACATAAAAAGAACAGTAACAACCAGGAAAATTTTATTTTGCTGGCTGGAGATCAGCTCAGCTGCAGAACTGGATAATTGGTGACATTTTTTTTTTAACATATGAAAAATTCATAGTGAGGCAGAACTCAGAAGGCACAATAAAATTATTTGCTTAACAAGCCTTTGCAAAATGTATTAATGTCGTAAATGTTTCTTGAGATGTTTTGGTTGACAGCTAATTCACAAAGCTTTTTAGCATAAGATGGAAGACCCATTAACCAGCGGGAAAGATGTTATAAAGATCCAGTAAGACTTCTCATTTATTGTCGGCAGCAAATGATTCCTTTTAAATTCACATCTTATCTTTATTTGTGGAAAGCATGAGTTTCAACTGATAAATGCAATTCCGCCTAAAAAGGAAAAGGTCAAAGGAGGTTTGGGAAGGGACAACTTGGGAAAGGTCCTTAGAAAAGCTGGCCAAACTATTTTTGTTTCAATGTAATGTCACCCTGAGAAGGCGAACTGTTCTTTTGTGGCATTTCAGATGATGCTGGATCTAATAGAGAGTCAACCATCTGCTTTTCCCACCTATCTTTAAACTTAGCCACATGCTTGGAGCGGAGAGGGAGGAAATATAAATTGCAACTCTCAGCATACTGAGCCAGAGGAAAACTATTTTAAGAATTAATTTGCATCTGGGGACATCTGTTTAAAACTAGTCTCCTGTGACATCCTATCCAGTAAGTTAAAACACAGTGTTAAAATCTCTTTTGGTTGCAGTGAATTGCTTTGGGTGTAGCATTAAACTATAGATTATCAGTAAAAGGTAGCAAGAATTATCTGCAGAGCCTGTTATCAGATGCGTGTTTAACACTTTGCAACATTCCTGCAGAAAAGAATTGAGAATATATAAAGGTAAAGGTTTCCCTGTCTGGCCGTGTCCCATTCTGGAGTGTGATGCTCATTTCTTGGCCCGGAGAGACAGGATAGTCCGAAGACATTTCCGTGGTCATGTGGCCAGTATGACTATATGCTTACGTGCACAGAACGCTGATACTTTCACACCAAAGTGATACCTATTTATCTACTCGCATTTGCATGCTATCGGACTGCTAGGTGGGTGGGAGCTGGGGCAAGGAACGGGAACTCACCCCATTGTACAGTGCTCAGGTCTCAAACCTGAACTGTCATCTTTCCAGCTGAGAAACTGAGCCTCTTTAACTACTGAGCCATCATGTTCATTCAGAATATATATTTAAAATTTACTATACATATTTAAGATATATATATATATATATATATATATATATATATATATATATATATATATATATGTGTGTGTGTGTGTGTGTGTGTGTGTGTGTGTGTGTGTGTGTGTGTGTGTGTGTGTGTTTTTATTTGTGCTGATAAATAAATAAATATATATATATATATATATATATATATATATATATATATATATATATATATATATATATATATATATGTGTGTTTTTATTTGTGCTGATAAATAAATAAAGGAAGACTAGTATAGATCTATACTAGTCTTCCTTTATTTATTTATCAGCACAAATAAAAACACAAATATAACAAAGGCAACAGTAAAAATATTGGGTTTCTGTCTGGATGGACTCTTGTGACGAGCCTGATGACAGAGAGTGGAAGTGTGACCTTCCTCCCACACTTGGGCATACCAGGGGTTGTGACTTTAAGTATATATATATATATATATATATATATATATATATATATATATATATATATATATATATATATATATATATATATATATATATATATATATATATATATATATATATATATATATATATATATATATATATAAATAAATAAATAAATAAAATTAACTGTAGCCTGGTCTGGCATCTAAACTTGAGCACATTCTGCTTAATTTTGACTAGAATAAGTTCAAGCAAGCCGAGAAACTATTATTGTAGTAATCTGACTTATTGCAAGAAAGTGTACCTAAATAAACTATAGTTTTAAAGTTTCAAAGCATACTTTTGTAAAATAGTAATGGAAACTTCCACTCTCTTCCTCGTGGCCATGCATATGTAGAAAAAGAGAAGACAATTCAGATTACTAGATGCAGGGTAGGTTTAAATCCTGGTGGAATCTGATATTTGAATCCAAAGAAATCGGCTCTCCCTATTGTTTATTTCTCAGAGGAGGATTTGCAAACAGGATAAAGAGTGAAGGCGTTAAGAAGCACCTGTGAAAGTTTTCTAGGTTTTATCAGGATCTGAGGTATCTTAAGCAGTCTTTCCATCTGTCATGCCTTCCCTACCTGCACTCTTTTAGCTTGATAAAGTGACTCTGTTACTTTACTAGGATGAAAACTGGTTTCTGTTGAAAAGGAAACTCATTTAATGAGTTGGACCAGGAAAAAGACATCCATCTACAGATAAAATTCAGGAAGTAACTGGAGTGTTTTCTTTTTAAAGTGATTTTGCTTCTGTGCACTTATTATCTGGCACAAAAATATTTATATACTTGAAGTTTATCTTGATAAGGGCATAAAGATGAGAGACTAGCTGGATTTTTTTTTTTAAAGTATTCTGCAACTACAGGAAACAAGGCCAGGAGCAAAACGAAGGTAACAATCTCACTAGGGACACAGCACTTGGGATAGACAAGAGATATTCTGCAGCAATTTCTACATAATACTAACTGGATTTGACCTCCATATTTACACAGATTTTCTCATTGAGGATGCTAAGCTGGATAAGATTTGGGACAGAGCTCTGGAGCCCCACATCCCAAGATACACAGGAGCACCTCCAAATACAGCAAAAATTCCCCGGAAGCAACAATCACTATATAAATGTATATAAAGCACAGTTCCCAAAGGATTATAACCCAAAGTCTAAAATCCTCTACTAGCTGTACTGTGAATAAAGGCAATCACATTACGTCTTGTACAAAGGTGAGGAAGCTAAAAAAAAAAAGAAAAAGGAAAAGAAAAGGCAGCTGGATTAAATCTAGTTGCGTTAAAACAAATCTGGTTAAGGGAGATAATTAGCCATTGCAAGCAAGTTAGACACCATAAACTGGGTTAATGCTGTGGGGAAAGTACAGGGCTTTGACCACCACCCCCCCAAAAAAAATTCTCACCTGGTGTCTACTGGAAAATCCCAAATATCCAGCAAGCTCACCAACACACAGACACACGCACACAGACACAGACCCACACACATGGAGTCATAGTATAAATCATTGGAAACTGCAAAATTCATGCACAAGTATTTATATTCAATGACAGCTGATAGTCAACATCCTGCTTGGGATGACTCATTTTAGAATGTTAATTACACATTGTCAGCAATGAAAAGGGAAGGAAGCCAACCAACGAAGAGGCATAAAACGCATTCAAAATTATCTCCCTATTCTCCCCCCCCTCCAAAAAAAGAAGAAGAAAAAAGAGAGAGAGAGAGAGAGGGAGGGAGGGAGGGAGGGAGGGAGGGAGGGAGGGAGAGAGAGAGAGAGAGAGAGAGAAAGTCCATTACCTGTTCCTGTTGATGAACTGATTTTCCAGTTTGCTCCTTAGCTGTAGTCATGTTCAACTACTTGGACCTACTGCAGTGAGAAAGAGGATTTCACAAGTCTTGTGTGTGCGTGTGTATGTAGGTATGGGTCTGCTGATGTGCATGAGAAGCAGGGAAAAGGAGAGTGAGCGTGAAACTGTGGAAGTGTTTCACACCATCCCAGCTAAAGAAATACAGATGAGTAGCTAGCCCATCACTTAATCACCGGTGGACCATCAGCAAGCACACAGCAACTGCTTAATCTCCTGCCTGTATCTGAATGGCCTCTCTCTCACGCTTGCATTCTTTTTTCCCCCTCCCTCTTTCTGCCTCTCCAAATTAAACAAGAAGAGTGTAGGGGAAAACCAAAGATGCTGTGAGGACTCCTTCAATTAACAGCCTCCGCAACCCCGCCACAAAACAGTAACTGCTTGGCAACCAGGAACCGGCAGCTCAGAGCTGGCAGAGCTGGCTACTTCGCTCTCCCTCTCCCTCTCTTTCTCTCTCTTTGCCTCCCCCCACACCCCACCTTGACAGCCAGTTGAGGACTGGAGCAGCGCATGCTCCAAACAGCATTGTAGGAATGTGCAGAACAGATCTCAGCACTGAATGTAAATTCCCAGCCTTTGCAAGAAAGAATTGGTGGCAACTTTTAACGGCTAATTAGTCACCTTGGATGAATTGCTGCCAGTTACTCTTTTAATCCCCGGGCTTCCTAACATAACATCGGCAGCTCTGTTGTGGCATTCTCCATGGGGTTACAGCTAGGCTGCTTTCAGCTGGCCCTCTTTTCCTGGGACCTGTGTGAGGACACGTCTTACAAATGAGAGCATTCACGGAGAGTGTTCAAAGAATGCCAGAGCATGTTAAAAAATCTCTTATCGGAATCTCTCTTATCACAGTGACATTTCCAACAGTTTTCTTGAATTGTGCTATCAGATCTAGGCTGCAAAACTTTGGAGGACAGAGAAATAGCTAGGATTAGCAGAGACAGGTTCTACTGTCAACCACAACCACTTTAAAATGTACGTATTTCAATTCCCGGAATTCCCAGTTCAACATACTGTCTGGGGAATTCTGGGAGTTGAAGACCACACCTCTATAAGCTGCCATGGTTGAGAAACACTGCATATGAATCTCTCTCTGCTATTGTTAGCTATTTTTTTGTGTTGCATTCACTGATTGTCTGGATTTCTGGCACCCCTATCCTGATATTCCAGTCCATGTGACAACCACATTGTGCATCAAGATATAGTTCAGCTTTGCATTGGGGCCTCAGCTGCTAGGAACTGAAATTTAATACATTTGGAGAGCACTAGGATGGAGAAGGATCAATCAGGAAGAGAATCAAAAGAAGAATTATATTTCAAAAGTTTGGTAGCAAAACAGTTCCCAGCCACACTCATAAAATATGTCCAGAATTCAAATGATCTTGTTCTGCACTCACAGTTATTCAGAGTCTTAATGAAATGTTTAAGCAAGCACTGAAAATAAGCATGCATTAAGCAGGGAACATATTTATTCTTCTACAATACCAGTAATAAAGGAAATGGTTGAATGGAAACCTTCAAGAATTTAGCAATAGCAATAGCACTTAGATTTATGTATTGCTCCACAGTTCTTTACAGCACCTCTCTGCGCCTTTATAGAGTCAGCCAGTGGTGGGATATGACCGGTACATCCCGGTACGGGCACACCGGTGCCTGGTGGCAGTACCAGGTTCTGTTCTGATATGGTGCTCTGGAGGGCCCACCTGCCTGCCTTACCTGTATTTGAGCCGATTGGGGCTTTCACGCATGCGCATGGAGTGTACAGAGCCTATGAGACGCTCCACTGAGCAGATGGGGCGTCACGGGCGGTAAGTATGCATGCACGCGCTGGGCGCGAGCACATGGTGGACGCCCGGCCCTGTTGCACTGTACCGGTTGCACCGGGATCTGGAACCCACCACTGGAGTCAGCATATCGCCCCCAACAATCTGGGTCCACATTTTACCAACCTCTGAAGGATGGAAGGTTGAGTCAACCTTGAGCCAGTCAGGACTGAACTCCAGGCTATGGGCAGAGTTAGCCTGCAATACTGCATTCTAAACTTTGTGCCACCACAGCTTTTAAAGTAAGGTCACATCTTAGCATCTGAATCAGTTTTCAGCAGCAAGACTGAGCCTAGAGTTTGCAAAGAGTCAAAGTGAAATATTAATATGGAATTTTCTTGTTCGGAAACTAAACACAGGAAATTATGTCTCCATCTTTAGTATTTCACTCCAGAATGGTTTCTCATTTAGAGTCACTTTGTGATATGGGAAATCTATAGGTTCAATGATAAGTAAATGAATTTTATAAAATGGGAAACACCTTTGGTAGATTCCATAGTTTACTCCAAATCTATTAATCCACAGACACTTCCCAATTAATTTCCCCACTTAAAAAAATATTTTAAGCATCTTTGTGCGTTGATACATCACTACTTGGGAATTGTAGTTCAGGGAGAATGTCATCAAAAGTGGTACCCTCCCATCAGGCAAATGATAACTGGTCTATCCTGGGACTAAACAGCTTACATCTCTATAGGGTACTCTGGATCAATGGTAGTATAGACTCCCAGTATGGATGAGAATCTTTCCAGTATGGTGATCACCTTCTGAAGATTATGCTCTGAATGGTGGTAATGTTTGTGTGCAGTGAGGTCTGAGGATGCCTGAAGGAAATTATCTCAGGGAGGCTGCCACAAAGAAGAGGGGGTCAAACTATTCTCCAAGGCACCTGAGGGCAGAACAAGAAGCAACGGGTGGAAACTAATCAAGGAGAGAAGCAACTTAGAACTGAGGAGAAATTTCCTGACAGTTAGAATAAGTTATCAGTGGAACAGCTTGCCTCCAGAAGTTGTGGATTCTCCAACACTGGAAGTTTTAAAGGAGATGTTGGATAATCATTCTGGTGAGCCAGTAGATGAGAACACGCCATAAATGTATGTTATAATTTATTATGGGTCATGAATCAAGCCACTCTCAGCTATAAACCATGAAATATGGCCTATTATGCTGTGTGTGAAGTCAATCAATTGTTTTTTTTTTAAAGTATGACAAATAAACTAACCACAGCTTAGTTTGATAGATGAAGCGCATGAGCTGGACAGTTTTCAAGTTGGGTGTCTAATGTTTATGAACCAAAATTCATATTCTTCCATCAAATTAATATTTTCATCTCAATAAAAGGCAAATATTATCTGTCTGGTCATCTATATCCATCCATCCATCCATCCATCCATCCATCCATCCATCCATCCATTTATCATCACAGACTCATATCTGTGAGGTATAAACCAGCATAGTCTCAATCCGTAAAAAACAAAACAAAATCACACTTCAAGCCTCATATATTGCACAAGTAATAACGTCTCTTATGTATGATGCATTTGAATATTATAGCTATATGAAGGGCTTTTTCCACATTGGTCTAGATTTCTCTGTATAAAAATTAGTGTAATTCTTGTCTTAATTCTTAATTTATGATTTACCCTGTGCAGACTACCCTGTTGGTATTAATATTAACATTAACATTAATCATAGGAATTTTTAACAATGATTTTGTAGTTTTTCAAAATGATATTTAGTTTTTTTAAAGTAATAAAATGTTGGAAATTCTAACCTAATTTCATGATATTTGTAAATATTTTGTTTCTTCGTTTTTCTCCTTTTGCCTTCCCCTTCTTAAAAAAATGGTTTTCCCTTTTTTTAAAATGGTCAACAAAAATAATTTAAAAATGAGTCTTCCTCTTGAAACACAGTCCTTCCTAGAATTTCCTCATTATCGCTTTCTAAATTTATTTCAATAAAAAATTAATTATCAGGAGGAAATTTAGAACTGGTACTAAGTTAGTCTGTAAGTGTACAAAGTAACACATTTTTTCTAGGAAGACCAGCAACAAGAGCTATATCTGCTCTGTGTTTATGTAATTTGTTCTGTAATTATAGGTGACTTCATTCCTCAAGAATTCAGCCTGTGCTGTAATAGTCCCGTGCAATTAAAAAGTTACTTAGTTAGTGGTGTCAGGCATATCATACAAAAGAAGAGTGAGACTTAGTAGTTTTTATAGAAATGACTTAGTATATATTCCTTGGATTTAGGACAGCAGTGAGGAATCCACAGGCTTTAAATTTTTGCTGAAATAAATGCTGTAGCCAGTATGGATAATGGTGAGAGACTGCTTTGGAATTTTCAGTTTTTGAGATGATACAAATAGCTTCTGTTTTAGGACATTCTTGAATCAGTCAAAAATCTTTATACCATTAGAAGGATATACTTCACTAAAGAAACCTTCCTTCTTTCCTGCTTTTTCTTTCTCTCTTCTCTTTTTCACCTTCTCCCTGTCCCTCTCCCTCCCTCCTCTGTGTGTGTGTGTGCGTGTGCGCGCGTGTGTTCGTTCCAGCATAACTCTGGAACACCTCGAGCAATTTCAACCAAACTTGGTACATGGGTGACTTATTCTCTGGAAACAAATACTGGAAACTAACACCCCTCGGTGTGTGTTTTGTTAAGATACAGCCTGTTGTGCCTTCAAATGATTTCTATTGTACAGCACAGTGGAGTTGCCATGGTAATGGCTTCACAGTACTCCACAAGGGGGCTCCTTCTGGTAAGGGGGAAAATCCAACATTAGAAATTACACTTGGTCTGGACATTTCCCCCCTATAAATAAATACCCAGGCAACATCGGGTTATCAGCACTAGTAAAATATAATTGATAAAACAATGTATAAAAATTAATGTTAAAATTAAATTAGGATTAAAATCTTTAAATTTATAGAATTATATGCCTCTGGGTCAAATTCCCTAAAATCTGTAGAGGGTCTTAGGCTAGCAACTTTGTCTTGTCTACTGTATTTCTTTTAATTAGTCTTATTACAATATAGCTTGTTTCTTAACCAAATATTAAGACATGAGACTTATTTAAATGTGTATACAGTAGTTCTCGATTTGCAACCAGAATAGAACTCAAAATGTTTGTCATAAATTATTAGGGACGTTAAGCAACGTATCCATGTGACCACCTCGTACAACCACTGCAGAGTGCCTTAAAGGATGTACGAAGACCAACTCTAACTGGCAGGTGGAAACTTGCCCTGGACTGGTAGGCATCAGCCAGCAGGTCCACTAGTGCAATGGTCACCAACCAGCGGTCGACAAAACACTTGTGGTCTGCAAGAAAGTTTTGGTGGTCCGCAGAAAAATTACTTGCATTTTTTATATTACACTAAACACTACCATGTTTCCACGAAAATAAGAGAGGGTCGACCATTTGAAGAATTACAATCAAAAGGGGAAAAAGAGAAAATGCTACAATTACCATTTAATGTTAGGTTATTACAGCCAGGGAGGTTCTCAAGGGACTATCCAGCCTCATGTCTGGGTGCTTCTCTTGCATGCTCCCCACTATGCAAGGCCACATAGCCAAGTCAAGAGATTGGGAGCTTTCGTCACCTCTGAAAGTAGGATGTTCCACAAAGAAGGCTCTCTTCCTAGACCCCACCAGAGGTGGGTTGCTGCGGGTATGGCCCGGTATGGTCATACCGGTAGTGGCCCGGAGCAGCTGAGAGCGTACTGGTATGATGGCTCTTTTGGCCCGCCAGCCCACCCGCCCGTGTTCTATATCTGTTTTTATAGCAAATGGCAAAGCGTGGTGCCTGCACGAGCCCCAACGATCAGCTGATTGTTGCAGGGGCGGTGGATTGCGCATGCACGCAGAGCGCAAGTCAGGCACATATGCGAACAGAATGCGCAAGTGCGCGATCAGCATACCGATAGTGACAGTAAAAGCAACCCAC
This sequence comes from Thamnophis sirtalis, assembly GCF_051295495.1. Classification (NCBI taxonomy): domain Eukaryota; kingdom Metazoa; phylum Chordata; class Lepidosauria; order Squamata; family Natricidae; genus Thamnophis; species Thamnophis sirtalis. The sequence goes on along the minus strand of NW_028261384.1, from coordinate 10,754,759 downwards.
CACTGGACCCCACCAATCGAAATTCTTTGACTGGCATGTTCTTCAGCATACCTTCCCTGCCTGATTGAGGCTGATGAGATTGAGCAAAGTTGGTTCTCTAGATAACCTGATGATTCTATGCCATGTAGGGCTTTATAAGTGATAACCGACACCTTGAATTGGAACAAGAAGCAAACTGGTATCCAGTGCAATTTGCAGAGCCAGGGTGTTATATGTCCTCTTCTTTGGGCACTCAGTGTAGCCCACATGGCCTCATTCTACACCATCTTAAGCTTCTGGATACTTTTCAGGGGCAGCCCTGTGTACAACAGCTAAATATTTTAGGGTTTTCTGGCCCTTTAATCTGTTTAAAACTTCCTATAGCCAAAACCTTGTTTTGCTGTTTTATTTTAAATTCTTAAAAATAATAAAGATATAATTTTTTTGTTTTTACATTAAGGGTCAAGGGCACTCACACAGCATTTCCAGTCTTGTCATTTTGAAGATATCTACCTTCTCTAAAACAATTGTTTTAGGCAAAACAATTAGTGGGCAATTTCTGAAAGTGATTAGCAAGGGAAATATCAACTTTGAAAGGTCCCGTTTGTGGTTGTAGAACACCAGTGTGAATATTTCCCTTGTCTCAGGCTTACCAGAGATTGCTGTTTTGCAATTTTTTATGGAGATGCAGCTGTCTGGAACACAATTTGGGTGATCTCATATCCTCTCTTTATCCAGAGGGGCACATAGAAGACAATTGTCATCTCTTTGTTCATGGTTGCGAATGTTGGCTCCCCCTTTTCAAGAGTGATTTTCAGTTGCCTCCCTGGAACTATCTTATCAGCTCTTTTAAGATTGAATATATATATATATATATATATATATATATATATATATATATATATATATATATATATATATATATATATATATATATATATATATATATATATATATATATATATGGGACACGGTGGCTCAGTGGCTAAGATGCTGAACTTGTTGATCAGAAAGGTCAGCAGTTTGGCGGTTCGAATCCCTAGTGCTGCATAATGGAGTGAACTCCCATTAATTGTCCCAGCTTCTGCCAACCTAGTAGTTAGAAAGCATGTAAAAATGCAAGTAGAAAAATAGGAACCATCTTTGGTGGAAAGGTAACAGCGTTCCATGCACCTTCAATATTGAGTCATGCCGACCACATGACCATGGAGATGTCTTCAGACAGCTCTGGCTCTTCAGCCAAGAAACGGAGATGAACACTGCCCCTTAGAGTAGGGAACGACTAGCACATATGTGCGAGGGGAATCTTTACCTTTATATGTATTTATATAAGGAGCGCTGAGGCAAGTAGTAAAGAGAGTCCAGAAAATGCTCCAAAAATATCTAATAATTTTTAAGGCTACTGAACTGTTGAAATAAATTCAATTATAACATTAGAGGTTGGTTCTTAACTGAACATTTTCTAGTCGACTATACGTTAGTCCTATTAAGAAAACTTCAAGTTCCATATACATCCTGCATTTTGAAATTAGCAACGCTCTAATTATTTTTCAAGTCAGATGCCATGTGATTATTAAAATGCTAATGCTTAAGACTGGCAATGTATTACCATGCCAAGAATGTATTCATTTGGTTTCCTCTCTGTCATATATATAGTCACATTCATCTAATAATAAGCTTTTCCCAAGAATTTAATTGGGCTATGAAGATATAGAATCTACTCCTTCTTCTCCCACTATTGTTTATTTATTTTGTGGCAGCCCAAGTGCTACAAACTACCATCAAAAACATGATGAAGAGGTTAGAAACGGTTTTTATGGGCTCATTGCATTCATTAGCTGTTTTCAATTCTGATTGTTTTGAAAACAAAAGGCCATTCTTTAAATGGTACCGAGATTTGGACTTCAAAAGTCTGTGAAGTATATTATTCAGTAACAGTGAAATGCTTACTGTAAGTTATGGTTCTATAGTTATTGCTATTCTGTGCTTCAAAGGTCACTGAGTCATGCTGAGGATAGAGGAACCCATAACTGCTTTCTATTGTGTTCTTCCTCTTTCCATTTATTTCACAGTAAATGTTTCTTGCAAGAAAATAATAATACTGCAATGATACCACTGTAATTAGTGTTTCTCTGAGCTTAACCCCTCCAATTTACTTCTAGTTTCTTCATCTTTACATCCATAATCTGTTTTATAGATAAGTGAACTGAATCCATTCCAATTAGTCTCTCATTCAGCCTGAGTTAATAAACCCCCTCTACCAATGCTAGAATTAGACAAGGAATCTAACTGGATATTGCTGAGCCTTCGTGAAAATATGCCTAGAAAAATATAATTCAATGCAAACAAATACCATGAAAGTACTATTGCAAAAATAAGAGGCAACAAACAAGTCATTTATCTCAGGAATTTTTTTTTTTTTTTTTTGGTATATGAACCAGAATGGGAATCATTTGCTAGATATTTTGTTGATTGATGTATGTGTGTGTGTGAATTCAGTTTGTCTCTATATCTGGATCGTCTGTAAATGTTTCTGTTTTCTAACTCATCCTGAAAGAGTTCGGCTCATATTTTGAAAGCAGCGTCTTTTTTGAGAAAAGTGGTGAATAGTGAAATAGTGAAAAGTGAAAACCTATAACACTTTCTCTTTTAAGTTTACTTTAAGTTTAATGAACACAAATCTTCAGACTTGAAAAGTATAGCAAGTATTTATAGTCATTACTTACTTTCCATTTTCTACTCAACATGAACAAATCATATGCATGCAGTGGAATACATATCTAAATTCACCCACCCCCCCATCACCATCACTACCATCACTACCTTACAAAGACATCTCTGTCCTTACTTAAAGGCCTTTATGGTCAGGAGTTTATTTTGTTCCCAAGAGTAACATGTAGCACTGTTTAATGAACTGTGTTAAATACATTTATTCTGTTATTGTTTGTAAGCCGCCAGAGTTGCCTTATCATCAGAGAGGGAGGTAGCATATAAATTTAATAGATAAATAAACAAATAGCCGTGTAACTACCGTATCTTTTGACCCCCAAAATAAGTGCTTGGCCTTATTTTCAGGGAGGTCTTATTATTTTTGAGATGCAGAAGGCAGTGAATGTGGTCACCTCATAGCTGCTGCTGCATTGCAATATTTTCAGGGAGGGCTTATTTTCAGGGGAGGGCTTATTTTAGTGCATGTGCTCAAAAGCCCGATTGGCTTTATTATCTGGGGAGGTCTTATTTCCAGGGAAACAGGGTATGTTATATATCTTCTGCCCTAGTCTTAACCATCTCCATTTCTTTTGTCTGCAAGCATTTTAGCAGCTACAGGAGAAAGAGATCCTACACAGATTCATGTGTTTATTTATTTCATTTATTAAACTTTATGCCATCAATCTTTCCTACAAGGTGACTCTGGGCATATTATAAAGTAGGTGGCACCAGGTAAAATGCACATTAATACACATCCTCATTGATATGCCGTAATGTTCATTAAAGCAAATGCAGGTAAGTCCTAGACTTACAACTGTGACTGATTATTATGGTCATAAATAATGATGGTTGAGAGAGGGCCACGACATGACTGGACCTTTTGCGACCTTTATTGCAGGGGTCATTAAGCAAACATAGTGGTCATTCAGCAAAACCGTTTTTTTTTTAACCACAGATCAGTTTTGGAAGCCAGAGTGGAAGAAAACGTAAGTTTCTACCAAGATCATAGTTAAATTGTGGACAAATAACCATGGGGCACTGCAAACAGTTATAAATGCAGGTAGGTTACTGAGTGCCCAGGTGATCATGGGAGTTTAAACTAGGTTGTAAGTAGCTTTTCAGGTGTCCATTGTAACTTTGAACATTTGCTAAATGATTGGTCACATATCCAAGGCCAAGCCTGTATTGGTCAAGCCTGTATTGGTCAAGCCTGTATTGTCCCAAAGGTGTTTTTTTCAAGAGGCAACTGGACTTTCTGGTTTTTCTTTGAAGACGTTTCGCTTCTCCAGTCTACAACACAGTCCTTTCAGCCGCCCCAAGAAGGCTCCACACCCGTTGGCACTAGTGGGGGTCCTGATGACACAACCTCCAGGTGATCTTAACAACTCTCTAAAAGGACGCAAATGACCAGCTATCTGCAAGGAGTATAAATCCTTCCATTCCCCACCATGCAGTCAGAGCTGAAGAAGCTTCTTGGATGAGAAATGAAACATCTTCAAAGAAAAACCAGAAACTCCAGTTGCCTCTTGGAAAAAAGGACCTTTGGGACAACCAGGACCTGAATGACGGAGAATCTCCATAGCTATCAAGGCTGTATTGTATTCAAATTTGACTTCAGTGAGTTTGATTACTGGGATTCTACCAGCCCAAGTGTTGATCCATTGATTTAATCAGTCACACTCAGGTGGATCAAATCAACTCTGACTACACCAGAACACAAGGCACTAATATTGCAGCTCTATCCCTGTTTATTAGGAATAAATTCCATCAGGTTCGAGAAGATTTATTGCAGGTAGGCATGAGCAGGTTAACAATTTAATTCTATTTGCTTGAGAAAAAAGGCCTCCTGAAGTCAGAATTCTGAGAGATAAAATGCTTGTTTCCTAAAGCTTCAGCCCTTCAGCACCGGAGTGCTGAAGATTTATATGCAACTTCCACACTCACTTGGCACAATTAATTCTAGTGCTCATACACCAGACACCAATCTGGTCAGTGTCTTCTGGCTTTCTGTGCCTGTTCCAGTTGGCATGACCTTGGCAGTTTCAGCACTACAAAGGCACAATTCTAGCTTGCTAGAACCATCTGTGGTACCTTACATAATTGCAGCTAACTGCCTATTATACAATCTGTGGTAGGCATTACACTCCCTTTAAAAAAAACATCCAGTTACAAAAAATAGGATAAGGCATCAAATGCTATACTCAACTAAAATGTCAGCACTGAGAATCATCTACGTTTCCAAGGTTTCTAATGTAGGCATTATTTTTTGGAGGGGTGGGGGGGGAAAAAGAACAAATTCTGAGTACAGCTAGCCCTTGATTTATAGCCACAATTTCCATTGCTAAGTTGTTGAGTGAATCGTGTGGGTTGTTAAGTGATCCTGGCTCCCCCCCCCCATTGACTTAGCTTGTGGGAAGCTGGACGGGAAGATTAACAAATGGTGATCACATGACCAGAGACACTGCAGCTATCATGAATACATGCTAATTGCTATGTGCCCAAATTTTGATCATATGATGCTGAAACAATCCTAAGTGTGGAAACTGGTCTTTTTTCAGTGCCACTGTAATTTTGAATGGTCACTAAACAAATGATTGTAAGTCAAGGACTGCATGTATGTTATGGTTGTTGACTTCCCAACCCTCAACTCCCTTTAGATGTATACATTCAGGAAGTTCACCATTGAGGATTTGGGGATAATTCCACATAATTGGAGAGCCCCTAATTCATAAGGCAGATGTAGCCTCACCATCTTCAACTGATCACAGAATAAAGATAGTAGTTCAATCTCCTATAAGCTGAGCCTATTTCATTCCTTGCAGGGGCTTCTTAAAACCATCATTCTCGCTTTAGAAAGATAAAAAAGCCAATATTCTTTGTTTATTTAAAGAAATTATAAACTGTTGTTATGGATAGCTTTTAAGATAATGGACAATCGCTTAATTTTGGCCATAAATACCACTAGCTGGGCCAACAATACCATAGTGACATCTCGTGGCATCGTAACAGCACTGTAAGTTTGGATCTTAGCCTTCGGATCAAAATGTCAATAAAGAGGAACACTGTATACTTTGCTTTAACCTGGATTTATCATTCTAAATCCGTTACCGGAGTAAAAAGGACATGTTTCAACCAAATGAAAAGAGAACTTTGGTCATCTTCATGATTATTCCTCGATCCTTTACTAAAGTTGGTAGCCTTGAAAATCCCCAAACATTTTGGATTTGGCTTGGAAATTCTAGAGTGTGTTAGGAATGCAGAAAAAAATGATGTTTATAATAAATCACAAAACATTCTTGTATTAGAAGGCACGCCTAGCATAGATAGAACAATCTATCACCATGTTATTTTTTTAAAGAACATCTTGGGAGGGGTATGTCTTATTTGGGGGTCTCAGGAAATATTCATTCTTTGCCATATTCACAAAGGGACATAATTTTTTTCACATACCCATCGTAGTATAGGTCAGTGATGACTTACCTTTTCCAGACCAAGTGCCCAAAGCGTGGGTGCCTGGACCCCCGAAATGTAATGCGCGTGCAACCCTGTGCATGCAGGTCCCCCATGCATAAATGCACCCCTCCACATGCACACACGGGTTCCTGTGCATGCATGCATGGACCATCTGCACCCCCCTGCCCCTATGCAGCAGAGACCCAAAGACCAGCTGGCCAATGGGAGGCCCGCACACATAGGTTGCAGAGCTGAATTGGGGCGATGGCTTGCGTGCCATAGGTTCACCATCACTGGTGTAGGTGAATGGGCTAACTAAAATTATGCACGTAAACAAATTTGTGATTTACACTATAACTACTGTGAAATAAAATTTCATAGGTTGCTTAGTATCTTCTATATATCCATGAGCAATTATCTGATGTTCACCATGATGAGAAATTCACTGACCCACTTGTTTCTAAAAATGCTGAAAATAAGTTTACTGAAAAGTACAAACTGTTGAATATATCAGGACTGCAGACTCGCTTATTTATTATGTTGTGCCTCCAGATTTAACTTTGTATTCCTGTATGTCTTACAGTAACATCTGGATTCCTCTTAAAAACAGGTTTATCTTCGTTACATGGAATAAGTAAGGTTCTGGTTGCAATAAATGCATTGCAACCTTAAACAGGAAAAGCACAAAAAATCCATCTGGTTAAAAATGAAGAAATATATATATGTTAGCCCACCTTTTAGAGATGGTACGACTCAAAAACACTGATGTGCAAACTACATGTTCAAGGAATACCTGACTTTGAGTCACCAAAGAGGACGCAATTGTTGATAAATATCACTTGACATTGCAAAATCATCTTGTAAAATATGCCAGTATTAATGAAACTGGTCATTTCGAATCTAGCCCAATAGGCGGTTGGTTGAACTTTTATTTTTTATTTAGTGTCAATTCGATTTCATTAACGGACGCATCAGGGTTGTGTTTGACCTCGGGGAGGGGGGGGGCATGGCCAGCTTAATGTCACTGTGGTGACCCGAGCACTCTGCCAGTGAAAACGGAACTCGGGAGAGCAACACACGGCCCTTCCGAGTTTTGATTTCACTGGCAGATGGTTACAGGAAGCCATTGCAGCTGAAAATGGAACTCAGGAGAGGCATACGCGGTCCTCCCAAGCTTCCCGTCCATTTTATGTGAATTCCTCTCATTTACCTTCAGCAAAGGCCTGGTAAACAGTCTTTCAAAGGAATATTTATGACCTCAGACCTTATCTATCTTGGAAAGCTGCCATGTAAATATTTTCCAAATGAGGTGCTGTGCAAGGAAAGACTGGGCACAGAGTTTCTGAGATTCACAGATAGATCTTCATACTCCTGAAACGAATCTAACGACTGAACAAATGAATTGTTTCCTGAAAGAGCCCACTCCCCTTTCGCTCCTCTTTTATTTCCTATGGGAGGGGCCAATCATTTTCCACCTGTGACTTTACTCCCTTATTTCTGAGTTGTTCTTTTTCTGGCACCTCTGTGCATGCACACACTGGGAACAGCCTCTAGCTGTTCCTCTGCCTCACTGCTGTCTAGCTTCATGGGCATCTGATCACTGCCAGACGGTCTTGGCCCTGTCTCTGCCTCTGATGCAAAGCCCTCGTCCGAGCTTTCCCCAGCCTCCAGGACTGGCCCATGCTCCTCCCCAACCTCCTCACTGTCCGACTCTGCTGCCAGCTCTGCTGGCTGCTGATGGGCCACAACAGATGTGTTATGTTCCATCCAATCAATGTTTAAGGACAATTAAAATTCAGGTTTTTTTTTTTTGCAGAACAATTTATCTCCAACCTGGTTCTTCAGATCTTCCAAGGCTGCACCCATTGCTGCTGTAATTTAGTCCATCCATCTTGCTCCTGATCATCATCTTATGATGCTTCGCTGCTGCTTTTCAGGTGCCATTGAAACGGGGAGGGGGGGCATGGTATTTGGGCGGGGAATCATTATATACTGGAGGATTGTTATTAGGAACTGTCCTGACCACCTATCTGCGCATGTGGAAGGAGGGAGTTTCCCGCCAAGGCCAACTGCCCAGCATTCCACCCTGATGATGCTTTTTGAAGACATCTCCCACCTGACGGTTGGGTGAATTATTATTGGACTATGAAATGGGGTGCCAAGGGGAGGGGATTGAATTATACATGATATCTATTGCTTTCGGGCCAATTTACTCAGACTCAGCTTTGCTTTACTACTCATCGTTTGTAATTAGTAAAAGTACACTTAATTCTAAGCATGGAGTTGAGTGGTTTCTTTCCTGATTATTAAACGAAGGAGCACCTGACACTTTCTTTCTATCTTACTCACCATTAGAGTCTTCTAGATTTTTGCCCAATGTGCCCAAAATAACATAATTTGAGCCTGGTCCTTTGTGTCTTGAGTTTGGGTTAATTTGTTGGATCATCCATTTCTTTGTCTTCTGTATACTTTATACTTCCCACTTCCCACTCCCATTTTTTAGATTATAAATCTCTTATTATATACATTAAGTAGAGTTGCAATGCTTTTTGGAGTGCTTCCTTGAAATACTGATACATACAGGGCTGGGCTGCTAAGGATCGCAGGGGTTTCAGAGAACCTCTAGCTAAGATTCTATGTAGTTCGGAGAATCCTGGCTGGCCCTGCCCACCCCACCCAAGAGTCCACACACAGCCCATTTTGGATGCAGGTAAGGGCAGGACATGCATGGAGGGAATAAAATGGGCGTACCGGAAGTTCGGGCCCGTTTACAGCCTCCAGAAGGCCCACGGAGGCAGGGGAGGTCATTTTCGCTCTCCCGGAGGCTCGAAGAAAGCATCCGGAGCCCAGGGACGACAAAAACACCCCCTCCTGTGATGCAGGAGGCTGACTAGGCCACGCCCACTATGCCCATGCCCACACAGCAACCGGGAGAGGACTCCTTGCTAAAATTTTTGAAGCCCACCCCTGGATACATAAGTAGCTGCATCTTGCAATATTTTAATAATCCAAAGCTCAAACAGGTATGATTCTGGGCATTTTTGACTCAATAATAGTAGTGTTGTCAGGTCACCAAGGAAGTATGTATTCTCATCTATATGATGTCAGATACTCCCACGATCTTTCCTACATACCTACATAGACGTTGCTATGATACAATCTGAGCTGGCAATTACTATTAAACAATGAACATAATAGATGCTACAGAAGGTTAAAGGACATTGAGTAGCCAGTCAACTGTTTCTCAACTGCAATATAATCAAAATAGCAAGGGTGAAATTATACGAGGTGTTCGCTCTTTTAAGACTTTGAGGCAGACTAATGAGCATTTCTCTAAACGACCCATCATGTTAGACCTCCTCACCTCCCTCTCATTTTATGGAATGAAAACCTAGAGAAGATGGGAAGAGAAAGACAGCAAAAGTGCATTCTGTATAGTAATGCAAAATAACGGTACCAAAGATGCATAACTATTTCAGCCTGCCAGCCACTGAACCATCAAATATTGTTATTGCCTCTTATGGGAGCTTAAATGGCTATGTTTGCATATTACCCCAGGAACATTTCCCAGAATGAATTTCTCCAGTTGAATAATTTTACATCATTATTTCACCAGAGTCCTTCAAAGCATTGTGGGTGACACGTGAGTCTCAATGAAACTCTTAGTACTAATGTTATAATTGTCACCTTAAGCTGCACATTAACCATCTCTGAAGACCAACCAGAATACAGAAAGATATTTGTAACACAAAGACCAAGCCTGCATTTCACAATCCCAGTTTTGGCAACTAGTTCTCCTGCTGCAAAAGTGAAATGGATATGAAAGGATTAAACTTGGTGATGAACATGCCAGTGGAATAACACATTTTTCCTCCTATGATTTCCTAGCGCACAAGCTGAAAGCATCTTACCTCATCCCACATGATATTAATGGATGCTAAATCACCATATTGTACTGTCAAGTCACTCTTCAATCTCGTATTTTGGGGGATTTTGAATCTCAGGAGAGGTGAAAAGCAGTTGCTAAAGGTCTGCAAAGCATCATCAGCAAAACTGTGAAACATGGCCAAGGGAATTTTCAAGAAAACTTCTGCCCCAACACTTTCCTGAAATTTATTATAAAGTTTGCAGTACGCATTTTATGTTTAGATTAACACAGATAGTTTTGTGGAATTTTTAGTGAACTCTTGAGCTTGATTGTTTTCTTACAGATGTTGTTTCTCACAGCATTGATGATGTGACCTAGTTAGGTAATGAAATGTCTCCAAATAAGCAGCCGAGGACTGCACAGTTCTTAGCGCTAACGCTAACCCTAAGCTACTGATAGTCTCTCCTACTGGAGGAAAATATATTGTGGTGTCTTATTTTAAACTGCATGATTCATATTGTTGATTCTATACAATCAGTTCCCTTTCCAACTATTTGCATATTCTCTCCGCTTTGTGCACAGCCTTCTGTTCCTCCCTCAGCTCTTCAAATAGATTATATCTACGTGTGAAGGACACTGATGTAAGAATCTCTGGATTCTTAAGTGTTGAACAGATTATGATTTCAAATAGGTCTGTGCTTGACATGGGAATTAAGAAATGTTAAGATCCAAGATAATACTACACAAATTATCCTCTAGAACAGGGGTGTCAAACTCAAGGCTTGGGGGCCAGATCTGGCTTACGGGGTCACCCTGGAAACAGCAAAGGACTGGTGCGCAGTGCCTCTGCCAGTGAAAACAGAGTTCAGGAGGGCTGCCTGCTCCATTTTTGCTGGCAGAGGGTTGCAGGAAGCCGTTGCAGTCAAAAATGGAGCTCAGAAGGGCCATGGGTGGCCTTCCTGAGCTCCTTTTTTGCTGACAGAGTTGCAGGAAGCTCGGGCCACCAGAGTTGCCCTTGAGTTGAGTGATGTCGAGTTGGCCATGTCTGCCCCCCCCCTTCAAGGTCAAACACAACCTTGATGTGGTCCTCAATGAAATCGAGTTTCTAGAATACACCTTTCAATTTGGAAGGAAAATATCTGGAATATTAACTAGGCTATAGACCTGTGATGGCGAAAACGAGCCGTCAGCTCCAGTGCATATACACATGCCAGGCAGCTGATTTTAGGCCTTCTGGAGGGCCGGGCGGGGAGCCATTTTCGCCCTCCACAGGCTCTGGAAGCTTTCCTGGAGGCTGGGGAGGGCGAAAACGGCCTGTCTCACCCCCAGAGGAAATACCAAGCTTAGCTTGGAGGCGAGCAGTGGGGCGGGGGCAGTGTAGAAGGTTGTGAACATATGCACATATGGGGCGTGCTTTCCATTATGGGTGCCGGCACGCACACACGCTATTGCTCACAGGCACTCGCATTTTTGGCACCCAACAACAAAAAGGTTAGCCATCACTGCTATGGTCTAATAAACCCACCACTCACAACCGTTCCTGAACCTAAATTCTGAAATTCTTGTGTGTACTGGGCCTACCTCTTCTCCACTCCTCAAACTGACACATTGCAAATTTATTGCAAAATTGATTGTGGGTGCTCATCATTAATTGCATTTCTAAATAACATTCTGGCGTTTTTGAAAAATCATCTTTGACTTGGGGAAAAAAAAGGTGTTAGTTGAACTCTTTAATTTATTCGTGTTGCCTGTCTTCCAGTGAATTGAAATGAATAAGCAGCGTTCATCAAATCAATGCATATAATTTTATGCAACCCCTTTGAACTTGGGACTGTTGTCAACAAGAGACGGGGACATCAGAGGATGAGACGGATAGATACAAACGCAACAAACGTGAATTTGATCAAGATCTGAGAAACAGTGGAGAATGAGGCTATGATCCATGGGGTTGCGAAGGGTCAGACACAACTTAGCAACCACAACAATAAAATGGACAGGAGACAGAGTTACCATCTACCATCTTTTTGGCTTTTTAAAAACCTGTCTATATTCAATCATTGAATGCAAATCAAAAGGGGTGGGTTTTTTCCCCCGTTTATAAACACCGATTTTGATGTGAAGGAAAGGCATTGAATCCAGTCCAATAAGCAAGTAGGGATCACACTACTAATTCAATAAAGCCAGTATATCAGGTATGGAAAATGAGTAGTAGGATTTAATAAGAGAAATCCCATGTGATTGCATAAACAAGACCAGAAATTACAGGGGACGTAATTAAATTTAAGGTAATAAAATAGCAATAGCAATAGCAGTAGACTTATATACCGCTTCATAGGCCTTTCAGGCCTCTCTAAGCGGTTTACAGAGAGTCAGCATATTGCCCCCAACAATCTGGGTCCTCATTTTACCCACCTCGGAAGGATGGAAGGCTGAGTCAACCCTGAGCCGGTGAGATTTGAACCGCTGACCTGCTGATCTAGCAGTAGCCTGCAGTGCTGCATTTAACCACTGCGCCACCTTGGCTCTTAAAATAATTAGGAAGTTTAATGTAAATTATGTCTGTGTGGGTTTTGAAAACAAAAACTCAAAACTGATGCAGAAACGTCTACTTTTTAAAAGAAAAATGAAAGCACTGCATACAGAGAAACGTAAAGATTAGCCATCATTTTTGAAATTAGGCAATTCATAATTCACAATTCTTTATTCATCAGGTTACATCCCAGACTATTATATAGAATGGACAGGATCATCACCAAAGCTGTGTCAGTTAATAGGCAGAGACCAAATTAGACCAATAAATCAAATCAGAAGATCTTCCTCAAGCACTTCAGAATTTATAAACAGCCCAGCTTGTCTGAATGCTCCCCCTCATAGGAAATCATAATTCAAAATATTTCATAATTATGAAAAACTGAATAATTGAGAAAAGACTTGGCTGGAAAATCAGACTAACATTCTGAAGAAAGTTCAATTATGTAAAGAAAGTTCCATATATAGGGGTTGTACCAGTGGTGGGATTCAATTTTTTTTACTACTGGTTTTGTGGGCGTGGCGTGGTGTGGCTTGTTGGGCGTGGCTTGTTGAGCATGGCAGGGAAGGATACTGTAAAATCTCTACTCCCACTGCACTCCAGGGGAAGGATACTATAAAATCTCCATTCTCTCCCCACTCCAGGGGAAGGATACTGCAAAATCCCCATTCCCTCTCCTCTCCAGGGGAAGGATACTGCAAAATCCCCATTCCCTCCTGATCAGCTGGGTCTCAGGAGACAGAGAATAGATGGGGGCGGGGCCAGCCAGAGGTGGTATTTACCAGTTCTCCAAACTACTCAAAATTTCCAGTACCGGTTCTCCAGAACCTGCTGAATGCCACCTCTGGGCTGTCCAATGAAGTTCCTATTGGTCTTCTGATGAAAACTACTTTCTCAGCTTCTGCTCAAGAAGAAAATTTGGGAAGATATTATAGCAGTCCTTCCTGAGGGGCTGATGGTTCACTACAGGGTATCCATAGAGAGAATTAAAAAAAGAGTCAAGGATTGCAGCTCTGATTGCATAGACATGGTTACCTTCTTGACATTTTTGATCTCTCCAACGCAGATGCTTCTGGTCTGGTTGGTTAGAATCTTTAAATCCCCACATGTCAGATGGCCAAGTTACCAGCAGAGCTGTCTTTGCTCAATTACATCAGAACATCTCACTTGGCCAAGCAGGCAGAGTATGTTGTGGATCCCATCAATTACAGAAGTTCAGCTTTCTCTCGTTGCTCCTATCCTGGGCCGTGGTGGCGCAGTGGTTAGGGTGCAGTACTGCAGGCCACTTCAGCTGACTGTTATCTGCAGTTCAGCGGTTCAAATCTCACCGGCTCAAGGTTGACTCAGCCTTCCATCCTTCCGAGGTGGGTAAAATGAGGACCCGGATTGTTGTTGGGGGCAATATGCTGACTCTGTAAACCGCTTAGAGAGGCCTGAAAGCCCTATGAAGCGGTATATAAGTCGAACTGCTATTGCTATTGCTATTGCTATCCTGGGGAATATTCTCCATCTAGAAGTGAGATGGGTCTCTGCTCTCGTGGCCTTTATGAAATGTCCTGGCTCCACCATCTTGTTTGGGGACCACAGAGGAGTAATGGGGTTTGTTAACTCTCCCTCTGTCTTTTTAGCTTTGAATTTTAATTATTTTGTTCCTGTTTTAACAGCCCCTGGCAAAATATTTATATATAACTTTTATGTTTCTACGTCTTACTTGTGCATTGTCCAAAGTCGCTCCAAATCTATTGAATAAATAAATAAAATTTCTGCTCTTTGGGAGAGGCAGTTTTGCTCTTTTCTTCCTTCATGGGGGTCAGACAATTTTGTGCTTTCCTTGGGAAAGAAAACAGTGCAATGCAGGGGTGGGTTCCTGCCGGTTCTAACCGGTTCGCTAGAGGAGGTTCCACAAATCTAGCGTGCTGTTTAGAACTGGTTCCACCGGTGGAACGCTCAGTTGCTCGCTCACCCCAGGTCCCGCCCATCCGGTTGCTGCTGGTCCGCTCACTCCCCCGCCCACCCACACCACGCCTCTAAGAGCCCTAAAGAGAGCCTTTGGCTCTCTATTGCTGCTTTCCGAGGAGGAAAGTAATCTCTTTGCTGGCGCAGCGGCTTTGGGGGCTAATGGGGCTTGGGTTTCTATCCCGACAGCCCCTGCCGCTTCTGGATGTCTATTGCAATTGCAAGGAGCCAAGGATAGCACGGAGAAGAGCGCGAAGGTTCTTGGTGCTCTGGAAAAGCGGCTGGGAGAGGCGCACGGCTTGGTTTAGCCTTACTGGACGTCGCAGCAGCAGCCCCAAGTGCGCCGATCTCGCCGTTTTTCACATCGGGGCGTGCTGCAAGAGGGAATGAGTGAAGACCTTTTCTGGATTGCTGATGGTGGAGGTGCGGGCCTATCGCCCTGTGCTCAGCAAAGCAAGTCCGGGGAAGTCCTTTGTGCTGGCTGGAAAAGGTCTTCACTCCCTCCCTCTTGCAGCATGCCCCGATGCGAAAAATGCCGAGATTGGAGCTGCTGCTGCGACATCCAGGGAGGCTAAACCAAGCCGTGCGCCTCTCCCAGCCGCTTTCGCGGCTTCCTAGAGCGCCAAGAACCTTTACGCTCTTCTCCGTGCTCTCCTCGGCTCCTCGCAACTGCAATAGATATCCAGAAGCATCAGGGGCTGTCGGGTTGCAAACCCAAGCTCCATTAGCCCCAAGAGCCGCTTCTGGACATCTATTGCAGTCACAAGGAGATCGTGGAGAAGAGTGCAAAGGTTAGGGTTACTGGGCAACATGTGTGTTGGGGGAAGCTGGAGCAGTTCTGCTGTGAATGGAGGGAGAGGAGCAACCGAGCTGGTGGAGCACCCGTGTGATCGGAGCAACAGCACAGCTCACCTGCACTGGCTGTCTCCCTGGAAGTGGGTGGGCAGTTGTGGGCACTCCACCAGCTCGGGTACAGCCGCACCGGTTAACTTTCTCTTCTCAGAGATGTCTTCTCAGTGGAGCTGTGGCAGCCTGCCTGTCACTTTCAGGTGCTTCGACCCCCAGGAGAGAGGGGGCCGGGGGGGGCATAAAGGCAGCTGCAGCTCCTCTGTGAATGGAGGGGGGAAAGTTTGGCTTCTCTATGCCATTTAAAGGCTGCAGGAGGGAGAATCCCAATTTTTTTCCTCTCCCTCCATTCGGAGCGGAACTGCTCCAGCCTCCCTCCCCACACACATATGTTGCCCAGCAATGGGGCCAGCCTGCTCTGCCCTGCAGTATTTGGGTGGCGGGGTCCTCTTTTTTTTGGGGGGGGAAGAATTTGGTTGCAAAAATGCCAAGGAGGGGGGGTAGACTTGGAGGGCCTGTTCCTCCTTCCCCTTTTCCTCTCAGCCCTGCAAATCCAGAAATCTCCCTCGCTCCAAGCAGCAACTGAGACTGTGCGGGGGGGGGGGGGGGCAGGAGAAGATGACCGGACAAGAGAAGTTAAAAGTCAGGAAAGATGGAGCAATTGTGCAGCAAGGAGTTTCTGCAAAAGGGAAGGGGAGGGGACAGCCGCAGCTTCGAAACACCTTTTGCTTTTAGCCATAATTGCCATCAAAGCAGATGTTGGGGGGGGGGGGAGCAAGGAGGAAAGGGGTCCAAGAAGCCCAGCACCTTGAAGAGGTACGCGCAGATGAGGTGATGGGGAAGCGGAGGAGAACTGGAGGTGATTCCCTCAATCGTCTTCCTTTGCTCCCCTCCCTGGAGGGGAGACCAACAGGAGGCAGCGGGCTGCATGGTCTCCGGGCTGCACTCTTTTTAAAAAGAAATTGGTTGAAGTTGGGCCCCCATCCCTCTTGGAGCTCTGCTTGTCCATCCACAAGAGATTGCCAGGAAAAAGAAAAGAAAAAGCAGGGAAGGAAGTCTGCAGGACGATCGCAATTCTCTTAAATTGCTTAAGAAAGGAAAACCCATCTAAGGAGCAATTCCAGGGTCCGTTTTCTTTAAGGCACCCACCAGCGGACCTTGGAGATAGGTGTCTGTGTGTGTCTTCCTCAAAAGGCGAGGGTGTTTACCTATCCCCGGCCGCGCGTTTTTCCATATGCTGCAGTGGAACAAGAGAGAGAAGAGGCGGGGGAGGGGAAGGGACAGTTGTCCTCTATCAGGCTTGTGAGGAGAAGCTGCTTCTCTCCCCCAATCCGGCTGGCCTGTTAATTTGAAAATGAGCAATAAAAGAGAAGCATATTTCTGTACACAACACTGAGAAGCGTTGAGGAGCTGAGGGATGTGTGTGTGGGTCAGGGAATTCCAGACCGAAAAGATTGTTTTGTTCCAGTTAAATTAGAACTGGTTCTTTGTGAAGGATCTGTGAGAATTTTGAAATATTGCAATAAGGCCCAAGGAAAAAAAAATAAAGCAGAAAGATTTAATTAAAGGAGAAGAGAAAGAATGGCAAAACATCCACTAAAGGCCTTTCTAATGTGTTTTCAATTGTAGGATTGGAAGTATTTGATTTACTGTATGATTTAATGTTGAAAAAGAATAATCTTTATCAGTATAAGTAGAGGTGTATTCTTCAACCTTTAATGCAGTTTGCAAAAATCATTGTAGTAAACTGAATACCACTGTAGAACATCACTTCTCACCAAAAATGCAATTTAATGGAGAGTAAAGAAAGATTTTACGCAGGCAAGAAAAAATGTATAGAACAGGTGGTGCCTGGCACAACTGGAAGTAACTATGAGACGGATTTGTGAGATGGAAACTTATCAAACAGATCCAACCTAGGAATGAGAAATTTCTTGACAGAACAATTAGAGAAATGGGATGCCTTCAGAAATTGTGGGTACATCATCACTGGAGGTTTTTAAGTAGAAATTTGTCCATAATAGTATAGGGACTCATCTCATACTTCCGCAGAAAACCTCCAAAGTCCCTTCCAACTCTGTTATTCTTTATAAATCTATCCACTCAGTCTTATCAAGAGAATGGTGATCAACAATATTTGGAAATGTACAGCAGGCGGTCTTCTGACAGTAAAATCTCATCTTATTGGCTAGTATCAAGGGGAAGATGACTTTGAAAATGCTTCATCTCCCACCATAACATGCAAGACGAGGCGAGGACTGGCTGGGAGGGGAGGGGCAAGGATAAGCCAGGCCATGTGCTCCTCCATGTGAGTAACATCGAGTTGGCCATGCCTACCCAATCACCTGACTTTACCTACCTAGTCACGCCCATCTGGTCACATGACTGCCAAGCCATTCCCACCTAGTCACATGACTGCCAAGCCACTCCCGCCCGGTCACATGATAACTGAGCCACTCCCACAAAACAGGCCACACCTACAGAATAGGTTCTAAAAAAATTTTAAAACCCACCACTGGTGCAATGAGGCAACAATAAGAACAGTGACATAGTATAATATTTTGTGTTCTTTCCCTCACCACTGAGAAAGAGCACTGGTCTTCTGGACCGTGATGGGGAAGATTATCTCCCAGGGTAATGGTGACTGCATTAAAGTTCCCCCACCCAACAATTCTGGAGGAGCGTTATACTTTGTAATTTTCCTGAAAGACAAGAATCCTTTTTTTTTTTAACCCATTTAATGCTGGAGTTTAGGAACGAAAGAAAAAAAAATCTTAGAAGAAACTATGCAAGATATTAATTGAGTAACGTGGGTGTATGGGTAGCTTTACTGCGCAAGTGAAACAGGCTAGAAATAATGAATCCTGTGAGATATTTTTATCCAGATTTCAATTTTAAAATGAGAAGAGTGGGAACACTTTAAAGCACAGTTCTTCCCGTTAGCAGAAAAGAAGCAACATAAAACACGATTTAGTATAGTTTAATAGAATTAAGCGAGTTTGTCTACAGTTTATGTAAGCCTCTGGTCAAAACCATGTTTCCATTAAATAAAATACACTGCAATTTTTAAAAATGGGTTTTTTGTTTCTTTACTGTTTCTTGTTTGTCCTGGGAAAGATAATCGAGTTGAGGATTTGTGAGCACCTAGAAACAAACAAGGTAATTACTAGAAGCCAGCATGGGTTTGTTAAAAATAAATAATGCCTGACAAAACTTACTGCCTTTAAAAAAAAAAAAACTAACTAAATTAATAGGTCAGCGAACTGCTGTCAACATAATATACTTGAACTTTAATAAGGGATTTGACAGCAAAATCAAGTAACAATTACTTCTTTATAAGCTCGAACAGGGGTGTCAAACTGACGCATCATGTGCAGGCCACGCCCACCCCAGCTTCGCGAAGGGGAAAAAAAACATTGCAATACATCAAGCGATAGCAATGTGACACGGCGAGTTTGACACCGTGAGCTAGAACAATGTGGGATAGACAGTACTATCACCAGATGGATTCACAATTGGTTGATCAACTGCATGTTGTAGATCAGAGGTCTTCAAACGTGGCAACTTTAAAATTTGTGGACTTCAACTACCAGAGTTGGCTGGAGAATTCTGGGAATTGAAGTCCACAAGTCTTAAAGTTGCCAAGTTTGGGGACCCCTGTTGTAGATGGTTCTCAATGGAACTACATCTACATGGAGAAGAACATTAAAGGAAAAACCCAATGCCCAGATATCGAATACTTGCTACATGGCGCAACTCTGAGAAAGATCTAGGCGTCCTAGCAGATCATCACTTAAGTAAAGGCAGTCCTTGACTTACGACCGCAATTGAGCCCAAATTTTCTGTTGTTAAGTGAGACACTGCAGTTGATAAATTAATAACTCAGTAGTTAAAGTGAGTCTGGCTTCCCCCCTGACTTTGTCAGGTCACAAAAGGGAATGACATGACCCTGGGACATGAACTGTTGTAAGTTGAGGACTACCTGTATGAGCCAGCAGGCATGATGGCTCAGTGGTTACAGACACAGAAGCTTGTCAGCTGACAGCCCAGGTTCGAGTCCTAAGTGCCATTTGTCAGGGTGAGCTCACGTTACTTGCCCCAGCTCCTGTCCACCTAGCAGTTCGAAAGCATGCAAATGCAAGTATATAAATAGGTACCACTTTGGTGGGAAGAGAACAGCACTCTGTGTGCTTCTGTGTATAGCCACACTAGCCACATGACCATGGAGGTATCTTTGGACAATGCTGGTTTCCTCGGCTAGGAAATGGAGATGAGCACCCCTGCCCCCCTACAGTCAGACTCAAATGAAAGAGGGAAACCTTTATCTTTTTAAATATGAGCCAGCTGCAATTGTCAAAAAAGTCAATGCAATCATAGGCTGCATCAATAGAATGTCCAGACAAGAAGTGATAGTACCGCTTTATACTGTATTGGTGTGACCACAAACTTAGAATAGTGTGTCCAGTTCTGGTCATCACAATACAAGGGAAAAAAAGATGTACAAGCCCTATGATGCACAGAATGAGCAACAAAAATAATAAAGAATCAGGAGGTTAAATCATATGATGAACCGTTGAGGGAACTAGGAATGCCTAGCCCAGGGGTCGGCAAACTTAAACACTCAAAGAGCCGTTTGGACCTGTTTCCCACAGAAAAGAAAACATCGGGAGCCACAAAGGTCCTAACCGGAAGCCTCCTGTTCAATTCTGGTGCTGACGGGTAGTTCAGTTCCCCCACCATAGAGTCTCCTCCTAGCACAGCATACTTTTTCCTCTACCTGTCCTAACCAAAAGCCATATCAATAGTGGAAAGAACTGGAAAACCCTCCCCTTTCCATAGAGTCTTCTCCTGGCGCACTGTGCTTCTCTCTCCCCCCCCCCCCCACTGGAAGCTCCTCTCAAAATTGTGGCGCCGACTGGTGACAGAGTCACAGCAGAGGGAGGAAAGAGCCACATGTGGCTCCAGAGCCGCAGTTTGCTGACCCCTGGCCTATGGAGGACAAAAATTAGGAATGGACATGGTAACCATCTTCAGTACTTGTCACAAAGAGCAGGCGGTTGGATTATTTTCTAAGGTAGAGTTTCCCAATCATTCTGGTTTTGTGGACCCACCGGGGTGGGGGGGAGGAGAATGAATAATTTGGTATGAGTGGCTGGCAAGCATGCATGTGCTTGCCTGCTGATCATGGTGAGCATGTACCTGCTCACCTGCCACTTCCGTGGCCTGGTTCCAAATGGCTTGTGTCCCAGTAGTGGGGCCCAGCCAGGAGTTGAGGCGTTCTAAGGCGTCAGAGGGCAGGACAAGAAATAATGGGTGGAAGCTTGTTAAAAAGAGGTCCAATCTAAAAAAAAAGGAGGAACTTTTTTTGACAGTGAGAATAATTAGTCGTAGGAATGCTTGCCTCATGGAGTTGTGGGTACTCCATCAATGGATGTTTTCAAAAACATCATTTACCATTGTATTACTAACTAAGGTATACAAAACCTTTGCTAGATCAATTCTCGAATACAGCTCGTCCGCCTGGAACCCACATTGTACATCGGACATTAACACGATCAAGCGGGTTAAGAGGTATTTCACAAGAAGAGTCCTCCACTCCTCTGCTCACAATAGAATCCCTTACGCCACCAGGCTCGAAAATGTGGGCTTGGACAACCTGGAACTGTGCCGGACCTAAGCACAGTACACAGAACTGTCTGCTGCAATATTGTACCTGTCAACAACTACTTCAGCTTCAACTGCAATAATACACGAGCAAACAATGGATACAAATTCAAAATAAACCACTCCAAACTCGATTGCAGAAAATACGACTTCAGCAAAAAAGAATGGCCAATGCCTGGAATGTTCTACCTGACTCTGCTGTTACCTCCCCAAACCCTCATAGCTTTAACCTTAAACTGTCTACTGTGGACCTCACCACGTTCCTAAGAGGTCTGTAAGGGGGCGTGTATAAGCACAACAGTGTGCCTACCGTCCCTGTCCTACTGTCCCCATTTATTTGTATTCATTTCCTTTGTTCATGTCCATGTTCATACTTATATCTGCTATCTTGTACATGTTTGACAAACTAATAAACAAATAAATTTGATCAGGATGATATAAGGCTCCTACTTGGAGTAGGGTGTTGGACCAGAAGACCTCTATAGTCTTTTGAAGCCCATGATTCTATATTTCTGGTTTTTTAGATTAGTTAATAGAGTTCAGCTAAGTAAATGTAGCATTGCTGTCTTCTGTGAGTGTCTAAACTGGCCAGAAGGGCACATCTAAATAAACAAAGAAATAAACAAGAAACATCCAACAGGTCATAAATAGCTAGAGACACCAAAACTGTATCACCCGACTGTTAGATTAAAAAGGTCCATCAGTCACAATAACCCATCTCAACCCAAGCTAGCAAGATACAAACCACAAGCAGGATAATATTTTGACAGCTTGTCTTTTGGTTGTCCTCAACACTCAATTCTCAGAAGCATCTCATTCAAATGTGTATTTTCCTCTGCCTCTATTAATTTTCCTGCATGCTTCCTAGTGAAATAGGTGAGCCCATTACTGACCTTGACAAAAGGTCAAGCATTTGAAGAGATTCTCACTGCATGCGTCCAATGAGCTTTGAAGGAGCTTAGTGCAATTTTGTTCAGAGCCACTGTGAAAATGCCCATGTCTTTCACTGCAAAGCTATACAAAGCGTTTCTGCGCAGGAAGGAGAGATTTGTGCTTTTAAATGTCACTGTAGGCTGTCCAAAGAACCGAAATGGCCAGAGACCAGCAGAGAAAATTGTTTTTGGACCCCCAATTGATTTCAGTGCGTTTGACAATCCTTAGGATTATCTTCAGTCTGGTTTAGATGTGTGTTAGAATGGTTGGCATCTATGATTATGATCAGGGCCGGATTTAGATGAAAAGAGGCCCTAGGCTATTCCACTTATGAGGCCCTTTCACCTCCCATTTTTAAGTTTGTAAATTACATGAGAGACAATAAAATACATCATTACTGTGATATATATCAATATACATCAATATATATATAGCTGGCCTCCCGACGGAGGGCGGCTCTGCTCTGCGGCAAAGGCAGCGAGGCCAGCCGCCTCCCCTGCTGCGCTCAGCTGCCCGGCTCGGCCCCCTCGCCCTCACCTGCTTGGCGGGCTGGTGGGCTCCGCGTCAACGGGGCAGCTACTGGGAGTGGTCACGCCTCTCGCCCAACCGCCGGTGCCAGGAATGTGGGCGGGCTCCCCAACTGCTGCGGCGCTGGAACGATCCTAACCAATACATTTTTATGTTTGTTTATTAGTCATATGCGTAGAATTTCTCCTTATTTTTGGTTCAGTGTTTTAGTGTTCACTGTTTTTAGAATAGTGTAATTTTAATTTTGCTAATAATTTGAATGTAGGCCCCTCTTGATCTTGAGGCCCTAGGCTGAAGCCTAGTTAGCCTATAGGAAAATCCAGCCCTGATTATGATATATGGTAATTTGGTTTGGATTTTTTTTTTGTCCCAGCTGTTTGTTGCCAGTCTCTTTACACATTCTATGTTAGAAATGTCTCTCTGGTTTGATGGCTGATTTGTTAGGGTCAAAGGATAGGGAGGGGTCTTCAACAGTTATTGAAACCAATTTATGTAGCAGGTGTCGAGTCAGAGGGCAGAAAGTGGTTTTCAACAGTTACTGCAACCAATTTATTTCGCATCCTCTTCTTTTCCAACTTGTACATTTGTTAGGATTGCGCACTTAAATGTCAACGCTTGTATACGTAAATGCAAGCAATAAGGGTAAGTTGTTATGGGCACTGCAGCCATAGCAACAGTTGCCACTCCAATTTTATATTATTATGCCACATTTTTTTTAAAAAAAAAACAACCTGATATTCTCTCTGGTCTATCCTGTACGTAGCACTTAACTTCTGCTATTAATACTGGGAAATTCAAAAGTATATCTGTGTGAAACAAATGGAATGCCTTACCAGTATTAAAGATGCTATTTACCGTTTTAATTCAATAATATGGGTCCATTCATGCAAATCACTTCAGTGATACTATGCTTTCTTATCTCTTTCCAGCATTCTCATGTTATTAATTGAAGTGACAAACTGAGTACGATTCAGTGCATGTCGGTCATCCTAATCACGTCTGCCTTTATGATGAATCCCATCCTACAGAATGTATTTTCACTAAAATGCTTTTTTTTTTAAATGCCCACCCCGTTCAGAATTAGCATTCCAAACATAGAACTTTGAACTGGGGAAATAATGAAAATACGCAATTTAAACAGTTTTCAAAATAAAATTAAGTAAGTAAATGAAGCTAGTAAAGATTCTCAAGTCAACATCAAATAGTCAAGACAATCGTTACATCTAGCAGTACAGCAACTATGAGAAGTATCAAAAGACAAACTTTGTTGCCAGTGGCCACTGTATATGCCCGTCATGGCAAACCTGGAAATGTTTCCTGTGCTGGAAATGGCACTCAGAGCCATCTCTCTGGAGACACAAGCCATTACCTGTTGGTCTTCTGGGTTTCAACATGCCAGCCAGATAGTCTTCACATGCAGGAACATCAGAAACTGGAAGAGCAGCCATCCAGCCATACACATGCATGCACCGAGAAGATGATCTTTGAGTTTCCAGAACGTGAACATGCACCGGCCACCTGGTCTTCCCATTTTTGGTGTGCATGCACGCACGAAGACCGTGCACACCGGAAACTGGAATATCATCTTCCCGATGTGTGCATGCGCATTGGGTTGCTGCCCTTCCAGTTTCCAGCAGGCATGTGTGCACACTCCCGTTTCGGCACTCAGTGCTGAAAAGATTCATCAACACTGGTATATGCTATAGCAATAGCAATAGCAATAGCAGTTAGACTTATATACCGCTTCATAGGGCTTTCAGCCCTCTCTAAGCGGTTTACAGAGTCAGCATATCGCCCCCACAGTCTGGGTCCTCATTTTACCCACCTCGGAAGGATGGAGGGCTGAGTCAACCTTGAGCCGGTGAGATTTGAACCGCTGAACTGCAGATAATAATCAGGTGAAGTGGCCTGCAGTACTGCACTCTACCCACTGCACCACCTCGGCTCTCTATGCTATGAAGATGCATAATCTCCAGGTGGGATGTGCTGATTCTTGTATTTTGCTCGTATGAACAACATTGCAACATATACATTGACCTGCTTTCTCTGTTGTTTTTAAACCCATTCCAGCCCTTGAGTCAGAGAAAGCAAAGGGACATCGACTTCTGTTGTTGCTTACATAGTATCGGTGTCTTGAAACATCCAAGCAGCACTGGAGGTAGTAGCTCAAGGACAATCTACCCATCGTGTTTGAAGATTTATGGACTGCAGCATTATCTCACTCTGTAGGCTTCTAATTGACTAAACCACAAAAGCTCAAAGCAAATGGAAGTTGATAAAAAAGGCCCAACTTTCTCACTGTTTATCTGCACAAATGATGCCCCCTCCCACAAAGTATCTTTAGCAGGATCTACAGCTGATGCCTGATATTTATTGATGAATTTACAAGCTGACTCTTATGTGGTTACAAAGGGAACACTATCAATCTAGGGCAGAGGTGTCAACATCGATTTCATTGAGGGTCGCATCAGGGTTGTATTTGACCTTGGGGGTGAGGGATGGGCGTGACTGAGGTGGGCGTGGCCAGCTGGACATCACTCGTGTCGGGGGCGCCTGTGGCAGCCCAAGTACTCTGCCAGCAAAAACAGGCTCCTGAGCTCCCCCTTTGGCTGCATTTTTGGCTCTTGCAACCCTCTGCCAGTGAAAACAGAGCTCTGAGGAGTGGCCCTCCGGAGCTATGTTTTCGCTGGCAGAGGCTGCAGGAGGCCATCACAGCCAAAAACAGAGCTTGGGAGTCTGTTTTCGCTGGCAGAGGCACATGGGTTGGCCGCCGCTGTTTCCAGGGCAGCCCTGTGGACCAGATCTAAACACCTTGTAGGCCGGATCCAGTGGTGGTTTCTGGATTCCGTTGCAACCGTACCGGTTGCAATGGGCCTGGCGCCGTCCACATGAACGTGCGCAGTGTGCGCATGATTTTACCCTCTAGCGACATCTCCGCAACCTCCAGCTGCTCGGTGGAGCATCACAAAGGCACTGTACGTGCCATGCTCGTGCACAGAAGCGCCGAAGAGTTTAAAGACAGGTAAGGACGATGGGCGGGCAGGTGGGCCCTCCAAAGCACCATACCAGAATGGTATTCGGTGCTCTGGGCAGGCACCAGTACACCCATACCAGGGCATACTTCCTGCAACCCACCACTGGCCAGATCCAGCCCCTGGGCCTTGAGTTTGACATCCCTGAATTAGGGCGATTTAGGTAATTACAATAGTGGTTGAAACCTGGGGTATATAATTTGACATCTGGGAAGCTTAGCAACAATGTCCCAAATGTGTTCCCCCCTCAAAAAAAGCAACTTGGCATTCATTTCTTTGAAAATGTTTATCTTCTCATCCAAGAAGTTTCTGCAGTTCATAACTCAAGAAGCTTCTTGGATGAGAAGCTAAACGTTTTCAACAAACTCCAAGTTGTCTTTGGGAAAAAGCGTCTTTGGGATAACTATGACCTGGATGTCTGAGAACCTCCATACCTCCACACATAGCAACAGTGATATCCGGAAAAACAACATTTTGATTTAATGTCATTTGTATTTAAATAATTTGTATTAAAAATAGCTAATGTAATTACTCTGCCTACATGCTTTTTTTTTTAAAAGTCTTCCTCTTATATTAAACACTGTGATTCATTAACAGGTTTCTGACTTTTCAAGACTTCAGTATTAAGATCTTAGTAGCTTTATTAAACTGAGTAGCTCTAGGCTATATACAGCCAGAATTTCCTTCCTTCCTTCCTTCCTTCCTTCCTTCCTTCCTTCCTTCCTTCCTTCCTTCCTTCCTTCCTTCCTTCCTTCCTTTTGTAACTAAACCAAGCTGGTAAGAATACATACATTGTTGATAACGTCAATGCCAAGGAGTATGATGGGACTCAATAAACTGTCTACTACTTATTAGAAGCTATCCTATGTTTATAGACTTCTTAGTATTTACAGAAGTCTTTCTCAGCCTGGGAAATTTATATATCATCTATACATGTGGATTTCAACTCTAAGAATTCTCAGGCCCAAGCTATAGAGAATGGGACAGCTCACCTTGGCCATAGTCCAACTTGCTATGGCCAATTTGCCATGGCCAAACCGCCAAGGGACAATTCAACAGTACAATTTACTTGTTTAAAATAATTTTTAAAATATTTTATTTTTTGCCATTCACATTTTATTCTGTTCCTGCTTTTGCATCCCTTTTTAAAAATTATTCTATTCCACCATTTCTTTGATATTAAGAAATGCAATTCTTGTCCTGCAGTGAGTTGGCAACAGCAAGTTGGTTGTGATGAGTGGTCACAGACTCCAAGTTATGCTGGCTGAAGAATCCTGGAAACTGAAATTTCCACTTCTTAAGACCTTGCTCAGCTTGAGAGAAACATTTTGTGCAGCACAAGAAGATTTTGGAGATTTTTGTGGGAGAAAGAGTAAAAATGCTTCAAGAGAGGAAAGACTTCATTGTTTACTGAATGTTCATTGATTAAAAACATTCAATCCCCATATAAATGATTGAGATGAAATTAGTTAGCTCTTTTTCATAGTTCTTAATGCAGACTTACAGAATTAAATCTTCTGGAAGAAGGAATATGAAGTGATAATACTCTACATTTAGGTAAGAAAAACAAAATGCACGGATACAGTTCGCTCAATAGTAGTAACTGTGAAAGGGATCTTGGAGTCCAAGTGGACAATCATTTATGAGCCAGCCGTGTGCAGCAGCTGCCAAAAAAGCCAACACAGTTCTAGGCTGCATAAACAGAGTGATAGAATCAAGATCACATGAAGGGTTAATACCACTTTATAATGCCTTGGTAAGGCCACACTTGGAATACTGCATCCAGTTTTGGCCTCCACGGTGTAAAAAAGATGTTGAGACTCTGGAAAGAGTGCAGAGAAGATCAACAAAGAGGATTAGGGGACTGGAGACTAAAACATATGAAGAACGGTTGCAGGAAATGGGTTTGTCTAGTTTAATGAAAAGAAGGACCTGGGGAGACATGATAGCAGTGTTCCAATATCTCAAGGGTTGCTATAAAGAAGAGGGAGTCAAACTATTCTCCAAAGCACCTGAGGGTAGAACAAGAAGCAATGAACATAAACTAATCAAGGAGAGAAGCAACTTAGAACTAAAGAGAAATTTCCTGACAGTTAGAACAATTAATCTCTGGAACAAATTGCCTCCAGAAGTTGTAAATGCTTCAACTCTGGAAGTTTAAAAAAAAAAGATTGGATAAGAGATTGGATAACCATTGTTCTAAAATGGTATGGAGTTTCCTGCCTAAGCAGGGGGTTGGACTAGAAGACCTCCAAGGCCACTTCCAACTCTGCTATTCTATTCTATTCTATTTTATTCTATTAATGAGACCATGCAAATTGATGTACATATTTCACGTTATATTCTACTTATGATACTATACACACCAGTGTGTACATTTCTCACACACACACACAACCCAGAAATTGGACAGATTTTTAGAAAGAGGAAATAGCATAAAAAGAATTAAGCCACCCCAAGCTGCTTTTCAGATTAAAATAATGTTTTAAGATGTAAACACATTTATATTTAATGATAGTTTATTCCCCAATAGAAAATTATGAGGAATAATAGAAATCCAAGATTCTCTGTTTAAAAATATTTTTGTCCTCATATTTTTAGGAGAAGGAAACATTTTTGCCCATTAGGAATCATTAAAAAGAAAAAAGAGCAGAGTAGTTATGGTACTATGAATTACATACAGGTATAATCTGAGAGCAACTGAAAATAGTAAACTTCCCCTCTCCCATCCGAAAATTGTCCCTGTATTGTACTATTAAACACAGTGTTTCTTATATCTTTGGAAGAAAGTCAGGAATTATTCTTCGCATATATTTTTGTTTTCTTCTTTTTCTTTTTATCTTTCTGCACCTCTATTTCTCTTTCTTATTACCCTTTCTTTTGGACTGTTAGTTTAGGCTAGATTTTATTTGCACACTTTGTAAAATGCATTAAATTAATATATTCGAGAA
This sequence comes from Thamnophis sirtalis, assembly GCF_051295495.1. Classification (NCBI taxonomy): domain Eukaryota; kingdom Metazoa; phylum Chordata; class Lepidosauria; order Squamata; family Natricidae; genus Thamnophis; species Thamnophis sirtalis. The sequence continues at coordinate 10,726,310 of NW_028261384.1, read as the reverse complement.
TGGCACAAAATGAATCAATGCAATTTGAAGACAGACATCTTTTATATGATAACAGAGCTTGTTCAGTAAAAAGTACAAATAAAAAGATTATCTTAAAATGGATAGTTCCCCATAAAAGGAAAATGAGCAACGGGCCCCCTTATAGTTTTTGAGACTACATGTCTGTAATAAATTCAGTGCGCATCTACCTATCTATCAATTTATAGTACAGGCTTCCTCAATCATAAAATGATTCTAGGTGATTTACAGAATATGATTAAAACATCAATTAAACAATTACAAGCAACGGGGACAAAATTAACACTAAAATGCACAATTCCATATTTGGTATGTTCTTGTCTTTTCAAGAGTTGTTATCCTGAAAGGATGAGAACTTATTGTTGGAGTCAAAAAATACAGCTACACAGCCCCATATAAACCATTAGGAGCCGTGGTGGCACAGTGGTTAGAATGCAGTACTGCAAGCTCTTTCTTTTGCCTGCTGGCTGCCTGAAATTTGGCAGTTCGATCCTGACCAGTTCAAGGTTGACTCAGCTTTCCATCCTTCCAAGATCAGGAAAAAGAGGATCCAGATTGTTGGGGGCAAGATTCTGACTCTAAACCACTTAGAGAGGGCTGTAAAGCACTGTGAGGCAGTATATAAGTCTAAATGTGATTGCTATTCTCTGAAATATGTGTTGAACAATCAGGAAATCATTCTTACAATATAATAGAGCCTGTCCGTTACGGTTGAAAGGTTGTAATCAGGGGTGGATTGCTACTGGCATTACTGCCGGTTCGGCGCATTTACACCTAATTAGGTCTGTGCATGAGCAGAATGTTTAAAAAGGGGCAAAATTACATTTCTCTAATTGAGATTGTTCTGTGCATGCGCAGAACCAAAATTCAAGATGGTGCCACCAACAATAGAACAGGTTCGGATGCGTGGGCAGCTGAGCTACTACAAGTAGTGGGTTCCGGATCCCGTTGCAACCAATACAGTGCAGCGGGGCCCAATATCCACCACATGAATCGCGCAACATGCGTGCAGACACGGGCATGCATCCAAACCTCCTGCGATGCTCTGCGACGCCTCCGGGACGCCTCCATGATGCTCCAGCTGCTTGGCGGAGCATCGCACAAGCGCAATACGCTCTGTGCGCTTGTGTGGAAGCGGCGAAGAGCTCAAATACCGGTAAGGAGCGTGGGTGGGTGGGCCCTCCGGAGCACCATGCCGGAACGATACCCGATGTTCCCGGCAGGCACCGGTACGCCCGTACCGGGGTGTACCGTTCATAACCCACCACTGGTTACTACCTACTCGGCTGAACCAGTACGAACCAGTAGGAACCCACCTCTGGTTGTGATAGTTTAAAGATGGTGATTGCATGACCCTATTTGATTTCACGACCTTTTTAAAATCATTAGCAACAATGGTTGTTAGATAGATCCACTCTTCATTATGGGACATTTTTGCTAGAAATTGGAAATAAACACCAGTTTTCAGCAACAATGACATAAATTGCAATCACATGACGGGAGGATGCTACAAAAAGCTGTAAATGCAGGGCTGGTTGCTGAGACCTTCTGACAACTGTCAGAATTTCAGAACCAGCTTGTAGATACATTTAGCCGAGGGCATTATGATTTTGAAGGGATGTTAAGTGACTGATTATAAGTTGGGGACAACCTGTAAATGCAGATAGAACCCAGCCTCTATTGTGGGCTGGGACGAGTGTAAGTCATATGAAGAGAGTAAAAACATTGGGAAAATAGCACTTAGCAATAGCACTTAGATTTATATATCCCTTCATGGTGCTTTACAGCCCCCTCCAAGCAGTTTACAGAGTCAGCATCTTGCTCCCCCAACAATCTGGGTCCTCATTTTACCAACCTCGGAAGGATGGCAGCCTTGAGTTGGTCAGGGTGGAACTGCTGGCAGTCAGCAGAATTAGCCTGCAATACTGCATTTTAGCCACTGCGCCACCACAACTCCAAAAATATCAAAAGTAAGTTGTTCAGAGTTGCCTCAAACCATGAGATGGCAAATTATATTTAATAATAAATAAATAAATATTCACATTTAGGAGATGTTCAATTTTTTGATTTGAAAAATATAGTTTGATAAATTTATCACAGATTAGGCTACTTAAGGTTACCTGCAGGAGTGGGTTCTGGAAGTCACTACTGCCAGTTCACTTGTGTGCACGCCGCACACATTTGATGTGTGATGTGTGCGCATGCGCAGTACAATAAAAAATGTTCTGCGCATGCGCAGAAGCAAAAAAACAAGATGGCAGCACCACCCGAAGAACCGGTTTGGGGGCATGGCAGGCCTGGGTCGCTGTCGGTTCCAGACCACTACCAGTTCAGCCAAACTGGTCCAAACCGGTAAGAACCCACCACTGGTTACATGCAGTTATCATGTTTCTTATGATTGATTTAGTGATGTTGGGCTAAAGCCACAGTACATGGGCTTTGAGACAGGATGTCAACTTGTGTAAAATGAATTGGAGTAATTCTTCTTTATCCTTTCATTCATATTAATCCAACTAGGGTTAGCAGTGGGTTGGTGTGATTCCCAATTAGATTTATAACTGTCAGGCAAAGTGATTTCTTGGGTCTCACACTTGAGGGGGAAATGGTCAGGAAGCCTTCTAGAAGATAATAGCAGCCACCAGTGATGGATGCCATGAATATCTTCCCTTAAGCCACAGCAGGAAAAAAAAATGAAAGTCACATCTGCAAGTCAAGAACAGACATTTCTCTAGGCAGTTAAAAGCAACAACAACAACAAAACAAACCTCAAAGGTTTTACCATTATGCCAAAGCCGATAGTTAAGCAATTAGGGATGTGAGAAGTTGACAAGATAGGAGGTCCAGCTGCACTGCATTTGGGAAGGAATGGAATGAAACCCGACAGTGGAACCGAAATATGTTGGAAGAGATTTGTAAAATACAAGGTGACTGAGATATACTGGGAAAGGATCAGGGTGGTAGTAGGAGAAATAGATGGACTTTGAAGGGTTATTTTAATGTTTCACAACTTTAGCAATTTCAAGTTGGGTAAGCAGCTGCCCAAAAAGCCAACACAATTCTAGGCTGCATAAACAGGGATAGAATCAAGATCATGTGAGGTGTTAATACCACCTTACAATGCCTTGGTAAGGTCACACTCGGAATATTGCATTCAGTTTTGGTCGCCACGATGTAAAAAAAGATGTGGAGACTCTAGAAAGAGTGCAGAGAAGAGCAACAAGGATGATTAGGGGATTACAGAACGGTTGCAGGAACTGGGTATGTCTGGTTTAATGAAAACAAGGACCAGGAGAGACATGATAGCAGTCTTCCAATATCTCAGGGGTTGCCACAAAGAAGAGGTAGTCAAGCTATTCTCCAAAGCACCTGAGGGCAGAAAAAGAAGCAATGGGTGGAAACTAATCAAGGAGAGAAGAAACTTAGAACTGAAGACAAATTTCCTGACAGTTAGAACAATTAATCAGTGGAACAACTTGCCTCCAGAAGTTGTGAATGTTCCAACACTGGAAGTTTTTAAGATGATGTTAGATAACTATTTGTCTGAAGTGGTGTAGGGTTTTTTTGCCTAAGCAAGAGGTTGGAATGGAAGACCTCCAAGGTCCCCTTCAACTCTATTATTCTAAACATCAACACTCAAAATTCCTTAGTTAGCATGAGCAGGCTGGGAAATTCTGGAGTTGAAGGTCGCACACATCTAGAAGTTACTAAGGTTAAGAAACTGGGTTATTTTGAGATAGATTCAGCACATTCTAAACCCAGCTCATCAACGACAAGAAGTCCTTGACTTACAACCGTTTGTTTAGCAATCAGTAGAAGTTACAACAACCCTGTCAATCAGTCCATGGACTCCCCATGGTCATGTGATCAAAATTTGGGTGCTTGGCAACTGGTATGTGTTTATGATGGTTGCAGTTTCCCAGGGTCATGTGATCCCAATTTGCAACCTTCCCAGATGGCTTATGAGGGGCAAATTCAATAGAGGAAGCTGGGTTTGTTTAATTATTTAACAACTGCAATGATTTGGTTAACAACCGTGGCAAAAAGCAAAATTGGGCTTTACTCACTTAAAAACTACCTTGCCTAGCAACAGAAGTTCTCGTGCTAATTGTTATTGTAAGTAGAGGACTATCTGTATAAGCCAGTGCAAAAGGGAAAAATGGTTTATAAATTAAAGGTGAGTTCATTTGATGGAGAAACTTATTCAGCATTTTTTGTCTTGATGGATTTCTAGAGAATATTCCTCTGTATAACAAATAGCAATAGCACTTATATACCGCTTCACAGTGCTTTACAGCCCTATCTAAGCGGTTTATACAGAGTCAGCCTATTGCCCCCAACAATCTGGGTCCTCATTTTACCCACCTGGGAAGGATGGAAGGCTGAGTCAACCTTGAACCTGGTGAGATTTGAATTGCCAAACTGCAGGCAGGCATCAGAAGTAGCCTGCTGTACTGCACTCTAACCCACTGCGCCACCATGGCTCTTCATGTACTTGCCTATTTTTTTAAAAACATATTTTTATTCATCTTTTTCTTTTAGACTTTCACCCATAAGGCTTGTATCATTCAAACATGCTGTCTTGTTCACAGTTTTACCAGGAGTCTAAAGAATGACATATTCCATTTATAACTATTCAAATGGGGGGAAATTCTGCTAGAGGAAAAATCTACAACATCTTCTGATTTGCAGTTCTAGGAATATAGATGGATTTTGCTAGGAAATATATCTTAATAGATTTAGCAGGGGCGGGATTCAGCCAGTTCGCACCACATCGGGAGAACCAGTTGTTAACTTCCTGAACAGTTTGGTGAACCGGTTGTTGGAAGAAATCATTAGGGCAGAGAACCGGTTGTTAAATTATTTGAATCCTGCCACTGGATTTAGGCCCTTATGAAAAAGTTCTATGCTTCTTAGCTGCAAAAGAAATAGGCCCACCTCTGAATTTCCCCAAATGTTCTTAATCCAGGAATTGAATTTTAGTATCTCCTGCAATGATTTCTTAAGCCTGGAGTGAGCTTCCTTGCTGCTAAATTACAACAACTGGCTTTTCAGGAGGTGGCACAGTGGTTAAAATGCAGCACTGCAGGCTACTGCTAGATCAGCAGTTCAGCGGTTCAAATCTCACCGGCTCAGGGTTGACTCAGCCTTCCATCCTTCCGAGGTGGGTAAAATGAGGACCCAGATTGTTGGGGGCAATATGCTGACTCTCTGTAAACCGCTTAGAGAGGGCTGAAAGCCCTATGAAGCGGTATATAAGTCTACTGCTATTGCTATTGCTATGTTACTTCTATTACTGTTTTTAACCTATCTCAGTCTCAAATGCTCTTAGTCTTTCAGCCATCTAGTTTAGGCAGAGTGTCCTGTTGTTAGTTGAAGTGACTATTTGTTGAAGTTTCGCAACAAATAAATTTGAAGGGAAGTTGTTACTTTCAGAGGATATGAATGGATGGAAGGTTGAACCAAAGGGAAAAAATGGATAATATTTTAGCTGGATTAGTGTAAATGATTTTCAAATATTCTGTTCAAGCAAATACAGTTATTTGAAATCCATTTTATAGGCTTCAAATTTAAGTATATCAATAGTTCGCTTATTGATTATGGACACAATTTGCTAACAACCAAAAGTTCCAGTTTTCAGAAAAACTGTCATAAAGCACAGTCACCTCAATGGGAGATGTTGAATATGGCTATAAATGTAGCTGTGTTATTGGACACCCGAAGTTTGATTATGTGATTGTGGAGGGATTCAACCAGTGGTAGTTTCACATTTTGTTACCACCGCTTCGCTCTGAGTGCTTCATGCACCTCTTCCATGCATGCACCTGCCCTCAAAAGCATGCCTAAATAGGATGGCATAGAACCGGGATGGGTGGGGCTACCCACGATTTTTGCTACTGGTTCAGGCAAACCAGTCTGAACCGGCTGAATACCATTCTCTGGTTCAGCCATCGGAACTTTGATTTTGGGTACAGTAATAGTTCCCTTTCAGATTGGCTGTAACTTTGGGCAGTTGTAACTTGAGAGCTACCTGCACACAGGACGAAGTGTTTCTCTCAATCAAAGCCACACTTCATTTGCACATGCGTATAATTTCAAGTTTATATACAAATGCCATGATCGCTTCGTCCAATTCCTCCCCTCCTCCAATACTGAATGCTGAAAAAGACTTTGGGCAACCAAATCTATCCCAAGATATGATTTAAGAAAAAAACAGGCACTAAATATTTTTCAGATGGCATTCTGCTGTTCCATAACTGCAAAAATAGATAAGTCACATAACAATAAATGTTGATTCTGTTGGGATGAAGAATAAACTTTTAATTTTATGTGGTAAATCATGTGATTAAAAAAAATCAAAAGTACTGGAAGGTAATACATAGAATTATTGAAAAAAATAACTGAGCAAAACTAAAACTAAAATAATTTACCGCAAAATACTGGTGGGCTTTTATATGTGTATTCTTGGTGTCAATCTATAGCAATAGCAATAGCAATAGCAATAGCAATAGCAATAGCAATAGCAGTTAGACTTATATACCGCTTCATAGGGTTTTCAGCCCTCTCTAAGCGGTTTACAGAGTCAGCATATTGCCCCCAACAACAATCCGGGTCCTCATTTTACCCACCTCGGAAGGATGGAAGGCTGAGTCAACCCTGAGCCGGTGAAATTTGAACAGCCGAACTGCAGTCAGCTGAAGTAGCCTGCAGTGCTGCATTTAACCACTGCGCCACCTCGGCTCTACACATTTAATATTTAGTTCTCAAATAGAGAACATATCAGATATTAAACTGATAAGAACAGATACTACACTTGATCTTAGCCAAAAGGCCAAGAAGCGATTGAGGGGTGTCAAACTCAAGGCCCGGGGGCCAGATTTGGCCCGCAAGATGCTGGGATCTGGCCCACAGGGCCGCCCTGGACTGGCCCAGAGTGGCTCTGCCAGTGAAAACAGAGATTAGGAGGGCCACAACAGGCACCCCTGACAGGAGTTACATCGAGCTGGTTATGCCCACCTCTGCCCCCCCCCAGGTCAAACACAACCCTGATGCGGCCCTCAATGAAATCGAGTTTGATACCCCTGATCTAAATCAAGCTCAATATTTCTTTTAATATCAAACAGAAGTTTAACTTCTGGATTGAGAAATAAATTTGCAAACCACTTTTTGTTAATAATTAATTCATAATCTTCTATCCCTTTGATCCGGTTCCCCACTGGATTCCATGAGACTTATGCAAGAGGAAATAAACTCCCAAAGAAACCAACTTAAATCATTTGTGAACAAAATCTGCTTTCCCCTTCCCTTATATGCATCATTACCATTTTAGCACAAAGTCTTTTTTTTCCTTTAACACTCCTCTCTTCTTTCTTCTTCAGTTTTATAAGCTTCTTGTTTGAAACTTCAAATGTTTTGAAAAAGATTAGACAGAGGTTAGAACATTTGGGAACATGAAAGCAGTTTCCCACCTATATTTTCTCAAGTTGCTTCTGTTTCCACTGCTTCTTTGCTTGAGATGATCATTCCATCTCTCTTTAGATAAGGAAATATCTCTGAAATGACAAGTAGTCATGGGTTGTCTGGTATGATTGATTGACTGATTGGATTCGATTTCTGTAGCTGCCCATCTCAGCAAAAAACTATGGGCAGCTCACAATTCTAAAATTGACTCTTGCATTTTGACAAGGGTTTTTCTCCCCGATATTGTAACAACGGGATACGAATTATTAAAAAAGCATAAATACATTAATAAGCAAGCAACAATAATTCAGATTGTCAAGCAACAGTGATGTTATTATGCCGCATGACGGTGTTGTATTTCCAGAAGCAACAATACAAAAGAGCACAATGAAGCTTGGAATTAGAAAGAAAGAAAGAACTTTATTACTTCATAAAGCGGGTAAAATGAAACTAATAATTCTATTTCCGTGCTAAACTGCAGAGCCAACAAACTTTGTAATGCAGCCCATTACTCAACAATACCTCATAGTTAATTACAGAAATTTATATATTAAGCATATGCAGAGAGAGAGAATGCATGTAGAAGATAGGGCAAAGGGCTTAGTCGGAAGAAGACACAAGGCCTATGGGGATACAGCTGGGTGTTTGTGGGGGGAGACAGGCAGGAAGGTTATCGTTGGTGATAAGGGCAAATGACAGTGGGGGTGCTGCAGTGGCCATAACTTTGAAACCAGGTCATACGTAACTTTTGAGCAGGGAGTCCATTGCAGTGGTGGGTTCTGGATCCCGTTCCATCCGGTATGGTTGGAACGGGCCCGGCGTCGTCCACATGGACACGTGCAGTGTTGGTGCACACGTGTGCCGCAGGCGCATGCATCTTAGCGCTTCCGCGACACTCCAGCTGCTTAGAGAAAAGCGTCAAATAGGCGCTGTACGCGCTATGCACATGCATGGAAGCACCAAAGACTTAAAAGACCAGTAAGGAGCTCAGGCGGGTGGGTGGGCCCACCGAAGCGGTATCCGGTGTACCAGGCAGGCTCCGGTACGGGGAGTACCACCTGCAATCCACCACTGGTCCATTGTAACTTCACAAAGTGATTGGTTGTAAGTCATAGACTACACATCTACCTTCCACAGTTATCTGATGGGAGCATTTTAAAAAAATGTGCTCAATCCTCTCTTCAGACCTCAAATTTGTCTAGCATCTAAGAAGTGATGGCTAACCTTTTCCGGAGTGAGTGCCCAAAGTGCATGCGAACCCCCAAAATGGAATGCATGTGCATCCCCTGCGCATGCGCCCTACCCCTGCACATGTGGGGGGCCTGCATGTCCCCCGCATACATGTGCAGCCCCCCTCCCAGAAGACACCAGAAGACCAACGGGTCAGTGGGAGGCGCCTGCACGGCAAAGCTGAACTGGGGCAACAACTCGTGTGCCATCAGATAGGATGCTGCGTGTTACCTCCTGCATGCGTGACATAGGTTCACCATCATGGATTTAAGATCTTGTCTTTGGGCTAATCAGTGATACCCAAATCAGGAAGGGCTACTGCTCTACTGATCTATCAGTCACTGAATCCAAAACTAGGATCATTGAAGCTCCTAAGTAGACCAGACCAGATTGTGTTTTATTGGTACTATATAAACTCATTTCAAATCATCCCACTTCAGCTTCATATTTCAGGCCAGGGGTCTCCAATCCCTGGTCCACAGCCCGATATTGATCCAGAGTCCGTTGGGAACGGGGCTGCACAAGCAGTGTATGAGTAAACGAAGCTCCATTTGCGCATGTGGGGATTATTGTGTGAAACCATCTCCTTCCCCTGCCACTGAATCCACGGAGTTGGAAATATTGGGGACCCCTTTAGTTTCAGACTAAACGGGACAGAACCTGTTATAAATACATTAATTTACTGAATTTATATAACAAACTAGCTGATAACCTAGCTTAGCCCAAGTATGTATTTCTCCCAATCCTGTTACCATGTATTTCTCCCAATCCTGTTACCATGTACAGTAGAAGCCATTTTAAGGCACAACAGGCTGCATCTTAACAGAACCTAATCCCAAATGCACTATCACTGTCAAAAGTACTGTGACTTGACACTATAAATATAATTCAGTCCTTTTCATTTCAACAGCCCAGTTATGCTGGAACACACACACATGGACGGATGGACACATGGACACACACAAGAAAACCCTCCCGAGGGATGTTACGGTTGTCTTACCCCCACAATATTTGTTTCCAGAGAGTAAGTCATCTGTGTACCAAGTTTGGTTGAAATTGCTTGAGGCATTCCAGGGTTATGCTGGAACGAACACACACACACACACACAAACACACACAAACAAACAGATAAGTTACCCTAGGCAGTGTACTAAAAAACTAAAAAGTAGAAATTAATAAGTAGAAACACACTTCTCATCACCATCATTATTAGAAAAAAGATTCAAAAGCTATAAAAACATAAAGCTAAAGAAGAAATGTTAGGCAAAGAGATGTTAATAGGGACGCCACCTCAATAATTTCCAAGTCTCCTTGGCTTCCAAGCAGGGGTGGGATTCTACTGGTTCAGACTAGTTCGGGGGAACCAGTAGCAGCAACAATCAGCTGGGAGTGAACCAGTTTGCCCCAATGACCAGATGGGCCCACCCACCCTCCCTAGTTTCCTACTTTCATCTTCTCAGCTGATCCGCACTACAGAGCAGATTGCCATGTGAATCAGCTGTGTTACTCCTCCAAAGGAAACCGGAAGTGAAGATTTCTTCAAACTGCACATGCGTGCAGATTGCGCAATTACTGAACCGGTTGTTAAACCGGGAGGATCCCACCACTGGTCCCAAGGCATAATATGCATGTATTGTTCTTAATTATCTGTAGACGTATTCTTAAACTACAAGAGTAGCTCCTGGAATTTAATTCCAAAGTATAAAAACTGAAGACAAGAACAGAGCCGTGAAAAAAAATGTGATTCTTACCATCATAAATATCATGCTTCTCCCCATTCAATACTGCATCTGGTATGTGCTCTAGTGACAAATGGTGTTATTAAAATAACAAGCAACATATATTTTTGCATGTTGTTGGGGAGCTGTATTTTTATCCTCATTAAATCTGCATTTCGGTCTCCTACGGAGAAAGGAAAGATTCTAACTAAACCATGGGATAGATATTTGAAAGTATTGAAGATCGGATATTCTTTGAAACAAGGGCTTCTAAAGCAGGGGTGTCCAACTTTGGCAAGTTTAAGAATTTCAAGTCCCAGAATTCCCCAGACAGCATGACTGGCTTAAGGTTGAACAATGGGGTGGGCTGCTGGAGGTTTGCAGGGGTTTGGGAGAACTTCTAGCTAAGATTCTGTGCAATTCAGAGAATTCCCAAATCCCACTCCTGGCTGGCCCCACCCACCCCTCCCCTCCCAGGAGTCCCCACACGGACTGTTTTGGATGCATGTAAGTGCAGGGTGCATGCAGAGGCTCGGGGAGGGTAAAAAACGGACCTACCTGTTGTGGCCCAACAGCGGCCGGCTGAGCTGTTGGTGGAATCTGACAGTGATGAACACTATGGGACTGTCCTGGAGGCTGAGGAAGACTTGGGTGTGTGTGTGTGTGTGTGCACAGGGACTAGAGAGGCCTGTTGGCCACCAGGTGGTGTCAGGGAGCAGTGAGGAAGAACAGAGGGCGGCTGTCCCTGACGTACGTATGCGTAGGGCTGTGAGGAGGAGGGAGCAGCTTTGGAAAAAGGGTCACAGAAAGAAATAGGAACAGGTGGCTACTGATTGGCCCCTCCTGACAACGGGAGGGGAATTTTGCAGGAAACAACAATTTACTGATATAGAGAAAGATTTGGAAAATTTCATGAGTTCAAGCCTTGTTTCATAGAGATAGCTTTCTGGGCTCCCAGCCAAGGGGTTGCTTATCTCCCTCCTTAGTTGTGGCAGACAGCCAAGTCTGCGTCTGTATATATTGTAGAGGCTTGGGACAGAACACTACCGGAAATTTCAGAAGGCCTCCAGAGCCTGGGAAGGCCATTTTCGTCCTCCCGGAAGCTCAAAGAAAGCCTTTGGAGCCTGGGAGGGCAACCCCACCCCCTGTGGTGCAGGTGGCTGGCTAGGCCATACCCACACCCACCCAGCATCTGATCAGAGAACCTCTTGCTAAAATTTTTGAAGCCCACCTCTGAACATCCCTGCTTTAAGGCATTTTTAAAAAGATTTTTTTTAAAATTGAAATTCAGTCCAGATGTAGTTTGAAGCGGCCCTAATCTTACCAGTGATTCCCAATCTTGGCCATCTGAGACTGTATGAACTTCAATTCCCAGAATTCTCTAGCCAGCATATGCTCTCTGAAGAATTCTGGGAGTTGTAGTTCACACATCTTCAAGTCGTCAAGTCTGAGAAACACTAATGTTAAGACTGGAATTTAACTATCCTTTGGATTTCTTCTAGCAAAAGAAAAGTTCTTCTTCACTTAAATGTAAGTGTTTCCTCTCCACCACATAGCACTCATCTTGGGCACTTGTATTAAAGAGAAATGTTAAGAAAAGTATAAGCAGTATATATTAGAGGGACTATATGAAGTACTCTTCAAAGCGCGAGTTTAGCCCTCTTCTGTTCCCACGAATTATCTAAATATTTGAAACCAACAATACCACCACTACTAGCACACTGCGTATATCATATCATTTTATTTCTTTATTTTCTTTATATTCTACCCAAATCTTTTGTATTCTTTATGACCTTCCCAGCCACAGTTGTCAAGTAAACTTCTGCAGTTGATAAGTTAGTTAACTCGGTTGTTGGGCGAATCTGGCTTCCCTATTGGCTTTGCTTTCAGAAGGTCGCAAAAGGGGGTCGCATGCAGCGGTGGGATGTTGCTGGTTTAACAACCGTTTCAGTGAGCGTGCCTAAAAAGCTTGCGGGAAGCACTGAAAATGGAGCATTTAGAAGCTCAGCTGCTTACCTTCCAAGTACTCAGCAATGGTAAGTAGAACAGCGAAGGGGTGGGGGGAGGAGATATCAGCCGTGAGCTACAAAGCAGGAAATAAAGGACAGAATAGGGCGGGTGTGGGTGGGCAGGGCCAACTGATCGTCAGCGCTACCGGTTTGCCTGAACTGGTCCGAACTTTCTGAATACCACCTCTGATCACATGACCTCAGGACACAGCAACTGTCATAAATATGAGCCAGCTGTCAGTCATCTGAATGTTGAACACATGATTATGGGGTTCACAAAGTTGCAAGTGTGAAAAATGGACATAAGTCACTTTTTTTTTCAGTGCCATTGTAACTTTCGAACGGTCACTAAATTAACTGTTGTAAGTCGAGGACTGCCTGTATTTTCTGAACTGCGTTCGGTCCCCCTTTCTTGCAGTTTTTCCTGGGTTTTCTACCTTTATGTCTCACTAAGCCAGTGGTTCCCAAACTTGGCAACTTTAAGATTTGTGGACTTCAACTCCCAGAATTCTCCAGCCAGCAGAGCTGGCTGGAGAATTCTGGGAGTTGAAGTCCACAAGTCTTAAAGTTGCCAAGTTTGGGAACCACTGCACTAAGCCAAAAGATTGTATCCTGTCACTCCTTCTGAGTAAGGTAATTGCCAATTACTTACTCTTTGCGATAGGCAGGGAAAATAATTCAGATTCTTCTCCTTGTGCTGAATTGCTGTTGCGAATTGGTATAAATCAGGCCCATCTCAAATTCTAATAAGCCTAGTCTTTTTCCTCTTGCGGTGTCTTGTTAAGAATAAAAAGACTATCCATTGTTCTCTTTATTCTTTCTCTGTCTTTAGCAAAGGAATCTACAAACTGCATTTCGTGGGTACTGGTCCCCGCTGGAAGTGTTAGAAACCCCACCCACCCCGACTGTCGTATTTATGTTTCAAAAACCCTAATCAACTGACATTACCTTTCCTTTAACACTGAAGCTTAAAAGTAGAGGGTTAATCCAGTAACCAATACAGCTAGCAAACTTTTTCCTACCCTGTGGCAACAGATGTATTAGGGAACAGTGACATAATTAAATTAGCGCTGCTAGATCTTTTTTTCTTTTAACATTCACCAGTTCCCGCTAAAGGGTCCAATGGCGAAGCATTTTCAAAGCTGTTACCTCAGAGAGAAAGCATCATATTGGTATATCTTCAGAAGATTGTCTTTTTAATGCCCTACAATTATTAGTTACAGGCAGGGGTGAGCTTCAAAACTTTCAGCAACGGCTTCTCTGCCCGGTTGCTGGGTGGGTGTGGCCATGGTGGGCATGGCCTAGTAGGCCTCCTGCACCATGGCTGGGGTGGGGAGGGCGTTTTCACCTTCCCAGGGCTCCGGAGGCTTCCCTCGAGTCTCTGGGAGGGTGAAAACTTCCTCCCTCGGGCTCTGGAGGCCAGAAACGGAATTTCCAGGTGGCCCTTTTTTCCATCTTACCCGAGCTTCCGCACCGGCCTTGCACTTACCTTGGATCCAAAACGGGCTGAATGGAGACTCCTGGGAGGGGTGGGTTGGGAGGGGCGGGGGAAAGCCAGAGGTGGGATTTGGAGGTTCTCCAAACCGGCTATAATGTTAGCTACGGGTTCTCCACCCCTGGTTACAGGTAATTCTTGTTTAATGACTGGTTGCTTAATGACAATTTGAAGATAGAATAGCCTTGAAAGGGTGATTTATAACCTTTGCAATAGCCGGAAGTGCTCTACAGCTGGTCTAAAATGTCGCAATCCTTCCCCCAGTGGTCACGTGACCGCATTTTGGTTGCTTCACAATAGATGGCATTTACAAGGGTTGCAGTGTCCCACCGATTCCTACGACCACAACTGAGCCCAAAATTTATGTTGCTAAGTGAGAAACGTGTTGAGTGAGTTTTGCCCCATTTTACAACTTTTCTTGCCACATTTGTTACGAGGATCACTGCCATTGTTAAATTAGTAACATGGCTGTTAAGTGAATCTGGCTTCCCCAATGACTTTGCTTGTCAGTAGGTCGCAAAAGGGGATCACGTGACACCCAACCGTCATAAATGCGAATCAATTGCCAAGAGCCTGAATTGTGATCACCACAGGGATGCTACAGCAGTTGTAAGTGTGAAAACAGGTCATAGGTCACTTTTTTTCAGTGCCCTGTAACTTTGAATGGTCATTAAATGAACTTTTGTAAGTCGAGGACCATCTATTTTTTGCTATTTTTTTTTTTTTGGTAGAAGATGATAAAAAAGCTCCCATTAGATATGTTGGACTTCCTTAACAACCATATTGTTTGCTTAGAAACTATGATGATTCACTTAATGGCCCCTGTAAAATGGTCATTAAATGCGTCGGTTTGACCCCATTAATGACTGCCCAAGCTTACAACCAAAATTGCAGGCCCACTTGTGGTTCGTAAGCCAGGATTATCTACATAGTCCTTAACCATGAAAGCCATCTGGGTTACCTGGAGCCAATCAGTGTCTCAGTCCAACCCACCTCACAGGGTTGTTGTGGGGGAAATAGGAAAAGGAAGGTGTGCTGTATAAGTTCGCCGCCTGGAGTTATTTGTAAAAATAATAATAATTTATTAATTATTTTATTAATTAGACTTATATACCACTTCATAGGGCTTTCAGCCCTCTCTTAAGCGGTTTACAGATCGCCCCCACAGTCTGGGTCCTTATTTCACTCACCTCGGAAGGATGGAAGGCTGAGTCAACCTTGAGCCGGTGAGATTTGAACCACTGAACTGCAGATCACAGTCAGCTGAAGTGGCCTGCAGTACTGCACCCTAACCACTGCACCATCTCGGCACCCTAACCACTGCACCACCTCGGCTCCTTATAATAATAATGGTGGGATAAAGGTTCCCCTCGCACATGGTCCTGTGGCCGGCATGACTAAACACCGAAAGCACGTAAAAATGCAAGTAGAAAAATAGGAAACATCTTTGGTGGGAAGGTAACAGCGTTCTGTTACCTCCCCACCAAAGATGTTTCCTATTTTTCTACTTGCATTTTTACGTGCTTTCGAACTGCTAGGTTGGCAGAAGCTGGGTTAAGTAACGGGAGCTCACTCCGTGACGTGGCGCTAAGGATTCGAACCGCCAAACTGCCGACCTTTCTCCTTGACAAGCTCAGCGTCTTAGCCACTGAGCCACCACGTCCAAAAATGGTGGGATGCAGAACAATAAATCTGAACCACACCAACTGTTTAATATTTATATCTACGTGCACTAGAGAGAAACGATAACAAGTGAGCAAGCAGACACTCCGTGGGGAATACACATTGAAAGGAATATACAAGCAACAGATGTTGGTTTAGTTTGCTTGTGGCTGCTAACTACCAGCCCTCTAAAAAGCAAAAAGCCTTAGCATGTAACAGATTAAGGTCTTGTCAGTTTCAAGCAGCGGGAGGACACTAATATAATTAAGGTCACAGAGCAGAGCTTGTTAACTTGCAGTGAGCACTTATTACAGAAGCAGAGGGGAAAAAAGCTGTTCAGGAAGAGACAGCTTGTTAAATAGTCAAAAAGCCGGACGATATTTAATTTTAAGGATACACCTGTTAAGGAAGAGAGGAGGACCAACATTTTCTCCTTATGCTGGATGCCTGGTAACTATACACAGAGGCAAGGATCATATATTGTGTAGGTTTTTCTCCTCAGTACAGCTGGTAGAAGAGATAAGGTTAAGTCCCAGTGGGGCAGGCTCATGTATCACACAATGTTAAAAATAAGAAGACCACACTAAGGCTTAGTGCAATATTGTGTAACCTTCCAGAGGCTGTGAAAGTTCTCAGCTTATCACTGCCTTTATCTCTGCATTTTGGATAAGTGGAAGATTCCAAGGCATCTTCCATGTAGAACACACTGAAGTACTGAAATGTAGAACGTTATATTTCTGTAGAGTTCTTAGTGCTCTCTGAGCTTGATTGTTTTCTTCGAGATGTTTCATTGCAAACTACATAACATCATCAGTGATGACTGATAAATACTGGTACTGATATTTCCTAGTAGGGTAATGAATTATCTTTAAGAAAGCAACCAAACTCAGAGAGAACCAAGGACCACACAGTTCAACTCTGAAGTGCAAATATTCTCTACTAGCTGGATACCCATGCTCCGCTATGAAACTATGTGATTGGGCTTGCTAAACCGACACTTCCCCTTCTCGCCCTCAGTCTAACTCCTTTGTGCCAGAGTGTTTTTCAGGTGGGGACGGGGAGTAGAATGTCTAAACTCTCAGCCCGCAGGCCAGATGAATCACACACTGGCCATGCCCAAGTGGCAGTTGAAACAGAGTTCTTCTCAGGTGGGGAGGTGGAGTAGAACTTCTAACTCCTTAGCATCAGAGCATGCTAATAATAATACAAGAAATACTAATGATCCGATGATCCTTTCGAAAAATCTTTTCTTAGCGAGCACCTAGAAGCCAAGAGGAACACACATGTCAAATTTTAAGTTTATAGACTTTATGGTTCTTGAGATTTTGTGATGATGCATGAGTGGTATTTCACTTATATATTTAGATGTAGATTGGCACATTATATTTTGTAACAAAGCTGAGGTTTTGTATGTCTACCGGTTTCTTCATGACTACATGGTTACAATGATCATTCTTCACACCTTCTTTTTTCATTCAGCTGGATGTCAAAACCTGCCATTATCTATGATTTTGATAGACCAGAGCAAAGGTCCATAACCCCTGGACCACAGTCCACTACCAGACTGTGGTCTATTCATAAATGGGTCACGCAAGTAGCTGGCACATGGGCTGGCTGGCACTGGCGAGCAACAGCCTACCATTTGCCCAGTCAAGCTGTGTGCACGTGCACCAGCCTATGACTCGTGCAAGCACTGCGTGCACGCATACTGGTGGGCCACTCATAAAGCCCAGTTACCCTCTCCCCCGCAGCTGGGTCGTCAAGTCATGAAATTTGGGGACTGCTGGGCTAGAGCCGTAATTATGATGACGTATTTAAAATAGGAAACCACCAACATCATAAAGTGTAATGGACATTGATTAAGATGTTACCGTTTGAATGAATTTGTTTTTCAGAAAATATTTTATCTTCTCAATAAATAATGTAATTTGCTAATCTGATGGCAAGCAATTATCCCACATGGTAGGAGGACTCAAGTGAGGAATTAGCCTGGACTCCTTAAGTAAACACAAAAGGACTAACAGTATGGGGAGATTCCTGTACTATAGGCAGAAAACAATGAAATAGTTAGCTTGAACTCTACATGTGCACTTCTGGTTATCCGTGCATAGTTCTACTAAAAACATTGGAAGTTTTTAAGAAGACGATGGATAACTATTTGACTGAAGTAGTGTAGGGTTTTCTGCCTAAGCAGGAGGTTGGACTAGAAGACTTCCAAGGTCCCTTCCAACTCTGCAATTTTATTTCTATTTCTACTTTCAGTTCTTTCCTAGACATTTAAAAAAATGTAAAATAATATAAATATATCTAGCTGCTGGTGGGTTAGGAGAGCGTTACCCTTGAGGTATGTTTGAAATCACAGATTCTGACTTAATGTTTGAAGTAAGGTATGATATAGTTTTTTTAAGAATATGATTAAAACAGATCAGAACAGAACAGCTCTGTCATGAATATGGAATATGGAACGATGAAATCTCTTGGCTTTCTATTTTTGTAATAACGTATTCTTGGTATCATCTTAGGGAAATAAAATCTTATTTGTTTCTTCATTTAAATGATAATCAAGCTGAAATATATGTATATATTTTCATTTGGGAGAGGAGCCTGCTTTAGTATTAATCAATTCAGGAGACAGAAATATATTAGTAAAATAATGGCAAACATGGATGTTTTCCCTCCGAAATCTACAGTTTAATATTCTTTAAACTAAATTTCTGGAAGCCATAAGAGAAAATATGGAAACCATGTCTTTAAAAGGTAAATTCAATATTTATGGGAGGGTATTCCTTATTTATCGATTAATTAATTATGTTTATGAGGCCGTCTGACTCCAACATACTCTGAGCAGTGAGCAACACTAGAAACCAAGTACAGGAATAACCCACAATGGATGGAAGAAACCACAGCCAACTTCTGAATTCTGCCCAGAAACTTACTGGCAAAGCAATGCAGCTCACAGAGCAGAGGTATTACAATGGTTAAACCAAGGTGTATCCAATACTGCTGATGCCGTATATTTTGGCTCAGCTGTAGCATCTGAATGCAATTCAAGAGCAATTCTACATGGATTACATTGCAATAGTCTCGTGATTGCAGGGGACACACAGAGCCCGCTCTGCGGGCACATGAGCTACTGCCCCAGCTCAGCTCCACTGCACAAGTTTTGTGTGACTCCGGCTGACCAGCTGACTTTCGGGTCCTGCTGTGAATGTATGTGGGAGATCCGTGCCTATGTGCCTATGCTCACGAGGGGTGCTGCGCGCACCCTCATGGCCCGGTTTGCTCCCAGGAGCCTGCAGGGAGGTCTACTAGTGCCAAAACAGGGCATGTGGTGGGTGTCACACACACATGCATGGGGGGATGGCAGGAAGAGCACGTATGGTTGTGTACATATGCATGGGGGGGTCGCAGGTGGGTTGCGTGCACATATGCAGTGGCGAGGCATGCAGGGGATGGGGCGCACACATTACATTTCAGCAAGCAACGACGAAAAGGTTAGCCGTCCCTGCAATAGTCCATATGGCAGGTGACCAAGGCATGGATCGCTGGGAGGAGGGCCTCAGAGGAACAAGTACCTGGTGTATAAATCAGTTTGTGTAAAAAGCCTCTCTGGGCGCAGTGGCTATCTGTTCATTGAGCAGGAGTTGAGAGTTCAAGAAGCTGCCCAAGACGCCTAGCAGTTATATCTGGGGAAGTGTTACCCCGTCCAGAATGAACAGTGGAAGCTCCCTAGGATCAAGGTGGCCCCATATCCACTTGGTTTTTCTTAGGTCTGAGGCAGAGTCTATTTTTTTTTTTTACAATCAAGCTACAGATGCTTTATCACTTGGTTGCCCTGAAGCCAGGTATAAGGATGCCCCAAGGGTGCTTTTTCAAAAGGCAACTGGACTCTTGTTCTGTTTTGCTTCTCATCCAAGAAGCCTCTTCAGTTCTGTTCTATTCAGTTCTATTGTCCCTCTCATTATAATCTATCTTCCTTCCTTCCTTCCTTCCTTCCTTCCTTCCTTCCTTCCTTCCTTCCTTCCTTCCTTCCATCCTTCCATCCATCCATCCATCCAACCATCCATCCATCCATCCATCCATCCATCCATCCATCCATCCATCCATCCATCCTTTTTCATTTCCATTTTTCTTTCTTCCCCTCTTTCCTTCTTTTTCCTTCCTTGTTCTCTTCCCATTTTCCCTTCTTTTTCTTCTTCTTCCCTCTTCCCCTTTCTCCTTTCTTGTCCCTTCTTGGATGCTGAAATGCAAAAGGGGAAATATTTCTCCTTTTGTTTTGTTTTTAGTATGTTTTCCTAGCCCTCTGTCAGCGAAAACAGAGCTCCTGGAGGCTGATTGCGGCCCTCTGGGCCCCATTTTTAACCGTTACGGCCTCCTGCAGTCCCCTGACAGCAAATACGGAGCCCAAAGGGCCTTGTATGGCCCCCTGAGCTCCATTTTCACTGGAGGACTGCAGGAGGCCATCACAGCCAAAAACAGAGTCTGGGAGGGTCTCCATTTTCTCTGGCAGAGGCACCACAGGCTGGTCCTTTGCTGTTTCTAGCGTGGCTCTGCGGGCTGCAGCCTTGAGTTTGACACCCCTGACTTAAGCTATGTCAGACCATAGATAAGATTTATTCCTTCCAGAATGTTAAATACTACATTTGTTTGACAGGAACAGGATGGCAGCAAAAGATATGTATCATATATAGTTGATCCTCATTTAACAACGAATCGTTCAGGGACTGTAGCATTGAATAAAAGGTCTTTACAATGGGTTATTATATTTGTGGCTTTCACAGTGTCCTCGTAATCACATGAGTGCCATTCAGGCAATTAGCAACTAGCTTGCAGTAATGGCATCCCAAGGTCACATCATTGCCATTTTGACCTTCATTGCTGACTTCCGACAAGCAATGGGGAAGCCAGCAGGAAATTACAAAAGGCAATCACCTTTTGTATGCTTTGATCATGATGGATTTTCCTTTGAATAGCAACTGGGACTTCTGGAACGTCCCCCAAAAGTTGACGTGGTCACCTTATAACCATATTGCTTAGCAACCGAGTATTTCTTCCCAATTACCGTCCACAAGAATTATCTGTACCACTTCAAAAAGCATTTTCTGGAATACCTGGAGGCTTCCTGCAATAAACATGATATGCTTATGCCTGGCTTATGGAGGGAACTCAGATTAACTTACTTTAAGTGGTGATTCACGAATGCAAATATATCAATCTCATTGCCCTTATAAATTATTCAAAAAACTATTCAAAAAGTATATTGTGTTGGATTGACACAAGAGTTCTTAGATTGAAGGCAGTCATATATTTTCTACAAGAATTAATGGGCTTTTAATTGCTTCATAATGGGTGAAAAGTTTGAAGGTGAAATATTTCCCTGAGGCTGGGAAATTAGTTAACAGATCACAGAACTGTTGTTAAAAGCAGAGATTTCTAGGGACAGTGTAACAGGCAACCTTATGCCAGGCATGGGAAAATAGTGTATAAGTGGTGTCAACTCGCAAAGCATCCCTAGCCTGCTCTCGAGTTGTCATAGGCAAGGGGAGGGGAGTGACAGAAGCACATTCAACATACATCTTTCTCAAGGCTGTCTCCCTCCCCTTACCTGCAACAACTGGAGGGGGCGTGATCTCTACAGCCCGTAAAAGTGCTCTGTTGGAGAATGTGATTTATGACACACCCTGGGGGGAGGGCGGGAAACAGGGTCATACTTGGGCCATAAATTACAT
Source organism: Thamnophis sirtalis (assembly GCF_051295495.1). Classification (NCBI taxonomy): domain Eukaryota; kingdom Metazoa; phylum Chordata; class Lepidosauria; order Squamata; family Natricidae; genus Thamnophis; species Thamnophis sirtalis. Next base: position 10,704,991 of record NW_028261384.1, on the reverse strand, counting down.
GGGGTTAGAGCTGGTTTTACTTGGGTACATGCTGACATGTTGCTCCTAATAAATAACTGGATTTCTTTTGAAGCTTGGCTAGAGGCTCATGATTTAATTAGGGCTTCTGTCGGATCCCTGACAAGTGGTCTTTTTGCATGTTGCCAAACTACAATTTGCAGAAACTCTTAACTATAGTGGCGAGCAGTGAAGGATTTTGGGTTTTGTAGTTCAGCTGCTTATGGAGCTCCTCAAGATAGAGGACAGTTTTTAACTTGTGATTCTCAGTCATCCAGGTCATGGTTTTCCCAAAGGTGATTTTTTCCCCCAAGAGGCCACTGGACTTGCCTCTTGAAAAAAGCACCTTTGGGACAACTATCTTGCTTAGCAATGGAAATTTGGATCCCAATTGTCATAAATCGGGGACTACCTGTATACAGCAAAGCCCCATCTGATCAATTAATTAAAAGCATTTGGTGGGGGTAATATAATTATGTATACAGGCAGTCCTTACAACATGAGCTGCGGTGGCGCAGTGGTTAGAGTGCAGTACTGCAGGCTACTTCTACTGACTGCTGGCTGCCTGCAATTTGGCAGAGTCTCGCCAGGCTCAAGGTTGACTCAGCCTTCCATCCTTCCGAGGTGGGTAAAATGAGGACCCAGATTGCTGACACTATAAACCGCTTAGAGAAGGCTGTAAAGTCCTGTAAAGCGGTAGATAAGTCTAAAGTTATTGCTATTGCTATTTAGTTTAGTGAACATTCTAAGTTATAACGGCAAAGGAAAAAAGGGGCTTATGGTCAGTCCTTGCACTTATGACCATACTGGAATCCCCACCATCATGTGATCAAACTTCAGATGCCCGGCAAGCATTTTGTAATTTGAAACAGTTGCAGCATCTCAGGTTCATGTGATCACCATTTGTGACTTTCCTAGCCAACTACTGACAAGCTGGATTCGCTCAAAGACCACCCGATTCACTTAACAACTGCATCAATTTGCTTAACAACTATGGCAAAAACGATCGCAAAATTGGGCACGATTCATTTAACCAACTAGCAATAGCAATAGCAGTTAAAAAAAAATAAGTTAGACTTATATACCGCTTCATAGGGCTTTCAGCCCTCTCTAAGCGGTTTACAGAGTCAGCATATCGCCCCCAACAATCCAGGTCCTCATTTTACCCACCTTGGAAGGATGGAAGGCTGAGTCAACCTTGAGCCGGTGAGATTTGAACAGCCGAACTGCAGAACTGCAGTCAGCTGAAGTAGCCTGCAGTGCTGCACTCTAACCACTGCGCCACCTTGGCTCTTTGCTCAGCAACATGCACTTTTCTCCCTATTGTGGCTGTAAATTGAGGACTACCTGTAAGAATTATGAGTACCTTATTTCGATCCAAACTCTGGAACTTAAGAGCAGCAGCCTCCAACTAAATTCATATGCAAGAAAATCTTTGTTTTACATTATATGGATTCATGCAGCCATTGATTTTAATCCTGGCCATCTAAGTAGTTTTTAACTCTGGAGGCTCTGCAAAGAATCTCTCTTTTAGAGGTTGGTGCTCCAAATTGCCTTTTGTAGCCATACTGTAAAGGTTCCCCTCGCACATATGTGCTAGTCATTCCCACCTCTAGGGGGCAGTGCTCATCTCCATTTCAAAAGTCTGATTAAATGCCGAAGGAGCATGGAACACTGTTACCTTCTCACCAAAGATGATTTCTATATTTCTACTTGCATTTTTACATGCTTTCGAACTGCAAGGTTGGCAGAAGCTGGGACAAGTAAGCTCACTCCGTTACGCATTGCTGGGGATTTGAACCGCCAAACTTCCGACATTTCTGATCGACAAGCTCAGCGTCTTAGCCACTGAGAGTCCCCCTCAGCCATATTGAGATTATTACTAATATGGCCAGTCTGACGAGCCACACACTTCTTGAACTGCAATGTGCAAAAATAACTGATAGATGAAACTGTTTGCGACTTTATAAACTGAAACATAAAGTGGTGAATAATGTCCTCCATCTTAACGCAGAATTCTGGAATGTATAATTTAGCATTTATAGTCCTGCTAGCATTACCTACATAAATGCTTTACTGCACAAAACAGTCAATCAGGTGCATTAGCAAACAAAATCTATATACAAAGAAAACCGAAAAGCAAGTTATGAATAATTCAGAAATCCATGCATTAAGAATAATCTTTCTAGAAAGGCATAAAGTGCACTTAACCTGTCCCAGAGAAACGTTGATAAATTACCAGAATAATTGGTCATATCAACATAATATTTTAGTTACCCTGAAGAATAACAGTTGGTTTCCTTGGGTGACTTTGAACACAATTAACTGAACTGACAGCAACAGAAATTGATTGCCGAATTGATTTGAATTGGATCAGTGTCACGTCTAGCAAAATGGAATATTAGAGCATGTCACTTAAAGTTTGAACCGAAAGAAGAAATATTAGCGTCTTATTTAGAGATAGTTTTCAACCTATGGCAATTTGTTTAATATCTGTTCAAAGTTACGATGAAACTGGAAAAAAGTAACTCATGACTGATCTTCAAATTTATGACTGTCACAGCATTGCTGCAGTCATTTGATCAAAATTAAGATACTTAACAACTGGCATGTATTTGTGACAGTTGCAGTGTTCTGGGGTTACGCGATTGCCATCTGCAACAGAGATGGTATTCAGCCGGTTTGGACTGGTTCACCTGAACCAGTGGTGGAAATCGTGAGTGGGACCGCCCAGTTGCCCAGGCTCATTTTTCGGCATGTTTTCAAGCCGTGTGCATGCATGCAAGCCATATTTGTGATCAAAGTACATGCGCGGATGGCTGAGTGCATGTGGGAACAGGGCATACTCACATTTGTGAACCGGTAGGGAAAGTAAGTGAGTATCAACCCTGATCTGCAACCTTTGTTGGAAGGTTCAATAGTGGAAGTCAGACTCGGAGCAAAAAGTGTCATAAAATCAGACACAACTCAATTAACGACCACACTGCTTAGTGATGGAAGGTCCACTACTAATTGGGGTCTAAAGGGACTATTTGCATATCCTGTGTATTGTATGCCTCTCCCATCAATAATCTGACAGAAATGAAGGGAAACAGCTTGCAATCCGATTTTAATTTACAATAAAATTAATTGGCTAAACATCTTTACAGTCATCTACATTATGGACTAACTAATTCCTCCTGCTGGGAATGTATGTATGTATGTATGTATGTATGTATGTATGTATGTATGTATGTATGTATGTATGTATATATATATCCCACCTATCAAATGTTGCCATTCAATTAATAGAGGATATAGTTGAGGGAGGGACTTTTTGTAGTCTCTGAATTATGCTAAAAAATAATTGTCAAGATCCAAATGACAAAAACTGATTCAGTCAGTGAACAACTTGTAATTGGAATGAATCCAAGAATTCCTTATTTTAATTTAGTCTCTCTTTTTATTATAAACTAGTCGATAACCTGGCGTTGCCAGGGTATTTATTTATAGGGGGGAAATGCCTGGACCAAAAGTAATTTCTAATGTTAGAAATTACATTAGAGGGAGCCACCTTGTGAAGTACTATGTAGCCATTACCATGGCAACTCCATTGCGCTGCACAGTAGAAGCCATTTTAGGCAGTACAATAGAAGACAATTTAAGGCACAACAAGCTATACTTTAACAGAATACACACCCTGAGGGGTTTTAGGGGTGTCTTACCCCCAAAATATTTTAATCCAGAGGGTAAGTTTGGTTGAAATTACTTGAGGTGTTCCAGAGTTATGCCCGAACACACACACACACACACACACACACACACACACACACACACACACACACACAGTCTGTCTGTCTGTCTGTCTGTCTATCTATCTATCTATCTATCTATCTATCTATCTATCTATCTATCAATCATCCATCTATCTATCTATCTATCTATCTATCTATCTATCTATCTATCTATCTATCTATCTATCTATCTATACATACATACATACATACACACACATATATACATATACATACACATATATACATACGCATATATAGTGTCCCATTCAAGACCATCTATAATATATTAAAAACATACAAGGAAGTTCTATATTGTGTCAGTATATCTCTGAAGATCAATTCATTTTTGCTTCTTCTCCTAGCAAGATCTTGTCTACCAGAATCAGCTGTCTACCAAAAGTCGTATTTATTTGTTACAGAGAAATAAAATTTGCTTGCTTGGAATGCAAAAGCTGATCTATGGAGCCTTATGGCTGTAAAAACTTTATTTCATTTTAAGAACAGCTGCTCACACCTGATGTTCATATTAGCTTTCTGAGAATTATAATTGACATTCTTTTGGGGACTCATGTCGAAGAAGTAGTGATTCTATATTAGAAGAAGCAAATTAAGCTTATCTGGTGCATTTCAAAGTTCATTTTTTTTATTTCCACCAATACCACTTCATTTATTCAGTGCAAGCCTTCTTTGATTATGCCTTATGATTATGATTCTTTACCATGCTGTATTTTGTTTCTTTCTTTTCTTTTCTCCCCAATCGATTTGATAGCCGTAAGCTCTATAATTAAAATAAACTCAATCCTCAAATAGGTTTTTCAACCTTAAAACTGAAGCTGGCTAAAGGTTGCAAAATAATAATCAGAAGTTGGATCAGCTAAACCATTCCAGACTGTTATTGATCACTCAGGAAGAACACTTGACATAATAATGAAAAAAGGGTAGAAGCTCCTATACACATTAATTGGAAGAATGCTTAATAAAATAATTCCGTCAGACTTGCAAACAAAAGTGATGTTCTATTCAGTGGTGGGATTCAAAAATTTTTACTACCAATTCTGTGGGTGTGGGTTTTGTGGGTGTGGCAGGGGAAGGATGCTGCAAAATCCCCATTCCCTCACTACCCCACTAACTTGCTTCCCAGCTCTGTTCTCCTGTTCAGGGCAACAAAAGAAGATCAGCTAGGCAACTGGGAGGCAGCAGGGGCGGGGCCAGCCTATTTGCCGGTTCTCTTAACTACTCAAAATTTCCGCTACCAGTTCTCCAGAACCTGTCAGAACCGGCTGAATACCACCCCTGGTTCTATTGAAACAGTGGAGATAGACACCACAGTGAAGAGCAGTTTCTGGTTTTTAGGGTCAACCATTAACAATACAGCTGTCCTTGAACTCACAGCCATTAATTTAGTGACCAAAGTTACAACAGCATTAAAAAGGGTGACTTATGACTGTTTTTCACATTTATGACTGTTGCAGTATCCCAATAGTCAAATAATCAACGTTTGGATGCTTGGCAAATGGCTCATTTTTCTAATGAACTGGGGTCATGGTGACCTTCTAAAAAGCGAAGTCAATGGGGAAGCCAGAGTCACGTTTTGACAACTGCAGTGATTCACTTAACAACTGCCTTGCTTTGCAATGAAAATTTTGAGCTCAGTTGTGGTTGTAAGTCGAGGATTACCATGTAATGGAACCAGGAGCGAAATGCTCTGAAGTCTGCTACCGCTTTGCTTCATGCGCGCACGTATACCACAGACCAGGGCTGGGTTTCAGCTGGCAGCTGGGTTTCAGCTGGCATTACTGCTGGTTCGCTCATGTGCGCACTTTGCTCATGCACGTGCTGGAGGCGTGCTGTGTGCACAGTTTAATGGAAATTGTTCTGCGCATGCGCAGAACTAAAAAAGAAAAAAAAAAAAGAGAGAGAGAGACGGCTGTGACCAGGGAACTGGTTCAGAGGCGTGGCCAGCCTGGGTTGCTGCTGGTTCTGCAACCCAAGCCGGCATACCACTACCGGTTTGGCGAAACCGGTAGGAACCCACCTCTACCGCAGGCACTAAGAAGCCTTTTCTGAGTCTGCAAAGGTAAGTAGAACAGTGAGGGGAGGGGGAGAAACAGCTGTAACACGTGATTTAGATTTGCTAGAAAGCAGAACTTCCTGCTTTCTATCGAATATAAATCATGCAGCACAGCTGTTTGTTGTATAGCTGATCATCGGAACTGTTTTTACTTTTTTAAAGCATTTTTTTACTATTGGTTCAGGCGAACTAGCCCAAACCGGTAGCATTTCATCCCTGAATGGAACCAATACTCAAGAAATAGAGTATGTTAAAAAGCCATGAAGATCACAAAAATGATATTCAGATATGGTGCCACTTTACCTACAAAGATTAAAATTGCGCAATGAACAGTTCTGTGAAGAAATCTACCCAGATTTCTTACAAATGACCAGACTCAAATTCTGACACGTTATGTGAAGTCTTAGCTGTAGGAACGGTTTGGTGACCTAGAGGTGAAGATTCTTGCCCACCATTTGGAAGGTTGAGAGTTCAATCCTAGGCAGCGGCAGATTTTTCTCTATAGGGGCACAAAGGGAAAATATCTGCTGCGAACTCCACATAGGCATCAGGAAGGGCATCTGGCCAGTAAATGCTCAACTCCATTCAGTCACCCCCCCGATAAAAGGGATTACAGGGTCATAAAACAAAAATATGAAGGCCTATTTATAAATAAAAAAAAGCTATTGAGAACCTGAATTTACTTTATACAGATATCATATACTTTATACTCTTTTAAGTTAAAATTATTTATCCTCACCGTCTTTCTGCTCAGTACATGCACCAATTCAAATCAGATGTTGGGAGATAAACAACAGTGAGCAAAAATACAAATACATCTTCAGCAGGCAAATATGCCTTTCAGCTTCTGAGTAAAACATTATGACAATTATCTCACTTCAAACTTGCCGTTTCTAGCTACTGTGTGATGTTCATCTTGCAGGCTAAACAATAAATCTCTTGTCCCCCCTCTGCCTCGAATCATTATTAGCAGAGCTTTGCTACCATCACATCCATCAAAAAAGTAGTTGTCTGCAGAAATAGACTTCTCAGGGTGCCTTCAAGTTAATTCCGGGAAACTGACTAGACAAGTCCCCACTGTTTTCTTGGCAAGATGTCAGAAATAGATTGCCACTGCATCAGGGGTGGGTTTCTCGCCCCGTTCCAACCGGTTCGGTTGGAACGGGGCCGGCGGTGTCCTGGTGCACGCGCGCAGTGCACGCATGCGTATTAGCGCCTGTGCGATGCTCCAGCTACTCCTGGAGGATCGCGCAGGCGCTGTATGCGTTCTGCACATGCGTGGAAGCGCAGAACTCGTCAAAACCGGGTAAGAAACGCGGGCAGGCGGGTGGATCCTTCGGCGTTCCCGGAAGTTACTTACTTCCGGGTTCGCCAACCAACCGGTTCGTGGGGAGCGCCACGAACCGCCTGAAACCCACCCCTGCACTGCATCCTTCTTAGAGAAAGTGACTGGCTGAAGGTCCTTACATTGAGAAGAACAATAAAACAGTGGAACAGAAGTTGCCTACAGAAGTTGTGAATGCTCCAACACTGGAGGCTTTTTAGAAGAGACTGGATGGTTTAGAAGAGTCTGGAATGGTTTATGGTCTTGTGCGTGACCTTTTTTTCATTTGCCTCTTCAAAACCTTGGTGCGTTGGACTAAAAGACCTCCAAGGTCCCTTCCTACTCTGTACTTCTGTTTCTCATGGGTTATTTATTCAAGCATTTATGCTTGTGCCCACCGGAGTTTGCCTGCTTTCTGGGCATGTCGTTCTGGGCATGTCGTTCTGCTTTCAAGTATTACATTTTAATTAACAAACTGCATAATTTAACATAATTTCCAGGTGCAGCCATTTCTAATGCCTTTGCAGAATATTCTGCCAATAGAGACTTTTCCTGTTCTTTCACACAGATTTTCCTTTCACAGGACCAGTTTTCATTCCTATCTCCGTTGTCCAAATTATTTGCATTCTCTCTGCCAAGAAAATCCTTATCAGTTCAATCTCTCTTTTCGTTATCTCTTTCACTGAGTATCTAAGTAGAGGTTGGCTTATTCAAAGCTCCATTTGGTCTTAAGAGAGACTCTTTATAACTGAAAAATTAAGTTTCAAGGCTGCACTGGCAGTAGAAGAAGCGAAAGAGAAGCTCTGGAAACGTTAATCAGATTTCTGAGCTAATCCCTATTGACGCTTGTCCAACATTCTGGCTAAAGGCTCTTAAAATCTAGGAACTAAGGAGATTAATAGAGGAGAACATCTGAGGCTCAAGATTGAACTATGGGGGTCCTTGGTGCTCTCTGGGCTTGGCTGTTTTCTTGCAGATATTTCATTACCCAACTAGGTAACATTACAAGTGCTAAAAGAACAAACCACATTACCTTCTAGCACTGACAATGTTACCTTAGACTTAGAATGACTTTATTATCACTTTGAATGTACACTAATCGGCATATATTAAAATTATTTTTCTGAGTATAAGATGCACCCTTTTCCTCAAAAAAGAGGCTGAAAATCTGGGTGCGTTTTATACACTAAATACAGCATTTTTTGCCCCCTGAAACCTGTCCCTTCACCAAAATGACCGTGCATAGTCTTTAGGAGGCTTTCAGAGTGCTCCTAGGGGCTGGGGAGGACAGAAATGAGCAAACAATGGGCCGTTTTTGCTCAATTTTGCCCCCCCCCAGGCCCCAGGAGCACTCTATAAACTTCCTAATGCCCTTTTTATGACAGAAATGGGCCCATTTTTGTGAAAAATGGGCCATTTTTGTGAAAAATGGGCCATTTTTTGATCATTTTTGTCCCCAGCCTCTTAGGAACACTCTACAAGCCTCCTAAGGGCTATTCATGCCCTTTTTTGAAGAAAAAAAAAACGGGCCCATTTTCGTGAAAAACAGGCCATTTGGGGGAGGTTTGCAGAGTGCAAAACCTTTTTTTCATTTGCCTCTTCAAAACCTTGGTGCGTCTTATACTCTGGTGCATCTTATACTCCAAGAATATGGTAAATTGCATTGCATACAGCTCTCAAAGAGTCTCCACTTCCAATATACACTACATAAACATGACAAAATAAATAAATTCAAAATTATGCATATACCACATATATTACATGACACAGAGAAACAATACAGTCTAGTTTGGATGTATACATGTACATGGTGAGAGAAATGAATCCTGCGAGTATACCACATGATTGGAGTAGGGAACAAAGCTGAATCAGGTAGTCCTGCTAGAAATACTTTGAAACCTCCTCCCAGAGGGGAGCAATAGAAACATACCGTGAAGTGGGTGTGGGGTCTCTAACAATGCTTTGAGCTCTAACCACATACCGCTCATAAGCAGTATCCTGAATAATGGGAAGCAAGCTTCCTATAATCTTCTCAGTTGTCCTCACCACTCTCTGTATGGACTTTCTATCTGAGGCATTGCTGCTACCAAACCAAACAGTGATGCAGTTTGTTAAAACGCTCTCAGTTGTGCCTCTCTAAAAAGTGGCCAGAATACAAGGAGAAAGACGTGCTCTTCTCATCTGACGCAGATGCTGGTTTGCATGCTTCCCTAAGGATGATGTGTGGAGAGACCAGTTCAAATTGTTAGTTATCTGCACCAGTGGTGGGATGCCAATTTCAGTTCAGTGAATCATGTGGCCATTAAGGGTATCTGATTTCCTGCATTGGCTCTGCAAGTAGTAGTCACGTGACACGGGATACTACAACCATCATAAATTCATGACATTTTCCAAGCGCCTGAATTTTCCTCGTACGTCTGTGGGGATGCTGCAATCGTCATAAGAGTGAGCACTGGACTTAACTCACTTTTTTCGGTATAGGTAGTCCTCAATTTCGACCACAATTGAGCCCAAAATTTCTGTTGTTAAATGAGACAGTTGTGAACTGAATTTTGCCCCCTTTTACAACTTTTTTTGCTACAGTTGTTAAGTGAATCGCTACAGTTGTTAAGTGAATCACTGCAGTTGTTAAGTTAGTATCACGGTTGTTAAGTGAATTTGGCTTCCCAATTGACTTTGCTTGTCATAAGGTCGCAAAAGATGATCATGTGACTTCATGAGACTCCACCCATCGTAAGTATGATTCCGGTGCCAAGTGTCTGAATTTTGATCATGTGACCCTGGGAATGCTGCAATGGTTGTGAAAAATGCTGCAATGGTAAGTGTGAAAAATGGTCATAAGTCACTTTTTTCCAGTGTTGTAACTTCGAACAGTCCCTAAATGTAAGTTGAGGACTATCTTTACTGTTGTTTCAAATGGTCATTAATCTAAAGGTTATAATGCAAAGATTATCTGTAATGTTCCAAAATGCATATTTGCTTAAATCAGGCATGACTCGAACTTCTAAATTTTTGAAGCAATACATGACAGTGAATTGAGGGAAGAACCATGTTCAGAAAAATTGTGGTTTATTCCAATGACAGGTAGATTCCCAGGAGATTCCATATTGCAAAGCTATGTTTGAAGCACTTTGTAATTCCAACCAGATAATTCATACGCAACTGCTTTCAATCTAGCAGCTCAATTTTTCCCTGTGCTAATGCAATGCTAATAGCATTGAATCAGTTACATCAATAAAACAGTCAAATGTAAGATTAACTTAAGAACAACAGGTTATAAAATAAGATGTTAGTGTTGTATAATCATTAGATCAATATGTTCCGAGGTTTTTTTCGGAATGGAAAACTTGTTTAGAAATGATGTTTCACGACTATTGTGTGCACAACGATAGAATGCTAATGAAATTCTCACAGTGCTGGAATGGATCTTGGAAATGTCAGAATTCACAGAAATGGCCAAGACTGTTTCATCAGAGAGAGAGAGAAAAAATATCCGATGGACTTTTTAATAAAAGCACAAAGTAACACAATGAAGATTTATCGATTTGAAGATTAAGAAAGATGTGGATTGAATCAGAGTCTGAATGAATTTGTATAATAATATCTAAGAGGAAGAAGGGGGGAATAAGATTGTAATTATCTGTTGAAAAGAAGAGACAGAAATGTTTCTAATGATAAGTGAAAGAGTAAATCTATCAGCAATCTCAATTTTTGGAATTTGCTGAAATTGCTGTAAAAGAATCAGATTGCAAATGTAGATAGTCCTGAAATTAGGAATATAGTGGAGCTCAGAATTTCCACTTCATATCATGACAATCGTAAGGCAAAGGTATTCATGTGACTAATCCAATTTACACTCTTTTTTGCTGGTTATAAATGCTATAATCGTTAAGCAAATCCTACAGTCATTAAGCAAACCCACCATTTGCGAGGCTGAAAACTGGTTCCCGGCAAAAAAGGTGTTGTAAAACTCTCGTTACCCACAATGTTACTTTCACCCCAGTATGAATTGTTGTTGTCAAATAGACAAAATTTGATCACATATTTATTTGCTGTTACATTTATGAACGGTTGCTGAATGAGATAGATGCTAAACAAGGACTATCTCAATCGTGTAAACAACTCAGAGTGTTAAGCATTTTGAACAATCCCAGACAATCATTGGGTCAAGTGGTCATTGGGTCCAATTTGATCAACCAAAGTGGCCATCCAGATTGCATACATGGCTACCTCCACCTTTAGAAGGAAAATTTCATCCCATCCAATCCAAGTGTGGAAAACTTATAGAAAGCTGGATAAAACACTGTTTAGATTTGTCTTAAAGGTTAATATCTGTCAGCCTCTGCTTTGCTGCTGCTTCGGCTGTCATTGAAACAGGGTTGGGAGGGCATGGTATCTGGAAGGGGAATCATTATGTGCTGGAGGAAGTTTCTAGTCGCTGATTTGACCACCTTACTGTGCATGTGGAAGAAGGGAGTTTCCCGCCAAGGCTAACTGTCCGGCATTCCATCCTGATGACACCTTTTGAAGTTATCTCCCACCTGACAGTTGGGTGCATTATAATTGGACTATGTACAGGGGTGCCAAGGGGAGGGGATTGAATTGTACTTGATATTATCCGCTTTTGCGCCTAATTAACCAGACTCAGCTTTGCTTTGCAACTGTTCATTTATAATTATTTCTCATTTCATTTCATTTTAATTTATTTGTATGCCGCCCTTTTCCCAGAAGGGACTCAGGGCAGCTCACAACTCAAAGGGAGGGGAAAAACAAACAAAGTTACAAAAAACATAAAAACCATGCATAATTAAAAAAGCACAACAGTCATACCATTCGAAGTGGGGCAGCAAGTCTTTAGCCCCAGGCCTGTCGGAACAGCCAGGTTTTAAGGGCTATGCGGAAGGCCTGGAGGGTGGTGAGGGTACGAATCTCCACGGGGAGTTCGTTCCAGAGGGTCGGAGCAGCCACAGAGAAGGCCCTCCTCCGGGTAGTCGCCAGTCGACACTGGCCGGCTGATGGAATTCGGAGGAGGCCTAGTCTGTGGGATCTAATTGGTCTAGTAGAGGTAATTGGCAGTACACTTGATTTCAATCCAAATGGAGTCCAGTGGTTTCTTTCCTGATTACTAAATGAAGTCAACGCTGACAATATCTGCTGCTGTATTGTAATACAGCTTTCCTTTACTTACAATCATTTATTTATTGACCATTCAAAGTTACAATGGCTCTAAGGAAAACAACTTATGTGACAACTGTTGCAGCATCCCCATGGCCCTGCGATCAAAATTTGGATGCTTGCAACCGGCATGTATATGACAAGGTCATGAGACCAAATTGTGAGACCTTCTGACAAACAAAGTCAATGGGGAAGCCATATTCATTTAACAACTGTGTTACTAACTTCACAACCACAGTAGAAAAAGTGCAAAGAAGAGCAACTAAGGTGATCAAAGGCCTGGAGACCAAAACATAAATAATGGTTGCAGGATTTGGCTAGTGTAGAGAAAAGAAGGACTAGGGGGGACATGATAGCAATATTCCAGTATTTGAGAGCCTGCCACAAAGAGGAGGGGGCTAACTTATTTTGCACCAGAGGGGAAGACCCAGGAGAGAAGCAACTTGGAATTAAGAAGAAACTTCCTAACTGTGAGAACAATTAACCAGTGGAACAGCTTGTCTTCAGAAGTTATAGGTGGTTCATCACTGGAGGTTTTTAAGAAAAGACTGGACAGTCACTTGTCTGGAATGACATAGGATCTCCTGTTTGAGCAGGGGGCTGGATTAGAAGACCTTCAAGATCCCTTCCAGCTCTATTCCGACTGATTGGTTGATTGACTTAACAACTGTGGCAAGAAAGGTTGTAAAGCTGACTTAACAATTGTGTCACTTAGCAAGATAAATTTTGGGCTCAATTGGACTCATAAGTCAAGCATTACCTGTAGAATGTGTGAAGGAACTTGGGGGATGAGGAAGGAAACAATCAAGAGAAGAGAGGCAGGAATCCTCCAGTGACTTAATGATCAGAGAAAGAAACTCATCCGAATGGATCAAGCAGTTAAAATGGTGACAGGAAGTTTGTACCTTCAGTTTTTTTCCTTAACCTACAATAGTTTGGTCTATTTAACTTGAATGCTCGATATGACAAGGCAAGGAACAGGTGTAAAAGAAAACTGGACTGGGGAAAACCATAAAATAAAGCACCCTTAAAAGTTTTAAAGAAAGCACTCCTAACAGTTCAACACGCCCTGGAAATATTGGTAGTCTGCAATGAAAAGCGAAGCATTCAATGGTTGAATATTATAAAGGAGGAGGAAAGCATTTTTACTTATAGGTCAGAAAAATGTTCCAACAAAATTGAAATGCTCTCAATGCCTATTGAAAAAATATTCTTGGGCAGCATAAATTACCCTCTATCTCTGAATACTTTATAATATCCACTTACAGAAAATGAATACACCTTAATTCCGGTGTAAATTACATGTTATCTTAGGTAATTATCCCACGATAAATTTGTGAATTTAAAGTTTGCATGCAACATACTTCAAAAACAACAGTATAATCATAGTATATTTTAATTAACAGATTCAGGCAATGGCAAATATACTGCTGCAATCAATCAAACAAAATTAAGCCAAGCCCTGAGCATTAGCCAATCGCAGTCCTGCTTTACAGAATCTCAGTCCAAAACTTTATTAGCTCTGTTAAGATACTGCATTTTCACCCATTATATGCTCAACCGAAAGCTTAAATACTATAAATAATTCCATTTTGGAAATGCAATTTAAATAAGAAGAAGTGGACTAAGGCATAAGCAGCGGCTAAAATGTTTTCAGCATCACCAGAAGGCTGCTTCAGTTCCAACTTTCATTATTCAGGTTGGGGATTTTTCAACCAATCCTCATATTTTGAAATCCAAAGTCTTGCAATACATTGGACATGCATATTAATTTGCTTTTTGAATTCTGTGGCACATTTTGATGCTAACTAGGAAGCTGAATAGGGAATCATTTGAACTCTTAATTTAAGACAGAATGACTTAAATTTTATTTTTTTGTTTTCCTGTGACTTGTATCAGTCAAGCAATGAATTAAATCTGATACATTTTGCCTAATAAATTGTAGAGGATATATAGTTTTATTTTTTATTTTGCATCTCTTAATGTTTTAGATTTATTATCCAGTTAACTGTATTAACATAGGAACGGAAGAATGAATATTATTCTCTGTGATTTATTTTGCTAGTTATTAGAATATTATTTTATTTATTTATTTCACTCTGCTTTATTTTTTACAGGTCATTGACTGAATAAATATTATTGATTGATTAATTCTATATCTTCTATATCTCTTTTGCTTATATTCATTTATATTATTTCAAATTATCAAATATATGTAACTGAAGTCTAACTGATTCATTGGAACATGCACAAATATATTTTTATTCCAGTTTTTAAAGTAATGATTACTACAGATGGATGTTACACAAGTGTAACTGAAAAATTTCCTATGACTTTTTAGAAAGGAAATTCTTGTAATCTTAGCCATTCCGCTTGATGCGTAGAAATGAATCTCAGATTTATTTCTGCTAAAAGTAGGACTAGTATAATTTATTTAAATGGAAAATCCATCCAAGTGGCTTTTACAATTATTATGCTCATTATATCTAAACAACCTGTAGCTGCCCTAGGTAAAATGAAATGACTATGAGAATAATCCAAGTCTATTATTCATACTCCACAATGTTTTGTCTCCAAAACTAGTTATATTCCAAACAGTGAGAATAGAAAACAGAAGAAATTATTCAATATAATATATTTTGTTTGTTTGCTCTTTAGCAATCTTGCGAGTACAGTTGTGTACATTTTAAAATGTTGTTAATTGAGTTCAATCTTTTAAAGCAAACTATTTTGCTTATCTTGTACTATGTGCTAAACTGATGTTTAGAAGGCTAATTTACAAAATTATTTAGTCCAGTAAAATAATTTACTTTAATTCCAACATGCTTTAGAAAGCTTTCTGTCCAATAAATGAATTGCAAAAATAAATTTGGCACTAAAAATCCTTTTTTTTTAACAAATAGTTTCCCTAAAATGAAAACAACTTTATGCAGCTGTAAGCAGGTGTACAGACGTACAACACACACACACACACACACACACAGAGAGAGAGAGAGAGAGAGAGAGAGAGAGAGAGAGAGAGAGAGAGAGAGAGAGAGAGAGAGAGAGAGAGAGAGGTATGAGATACACAGTGGGAAAGAAACTTACATTTACATTAACATAAATTTATGTTAATTTCTTTTACCAATAGTCCTGCCTTAAAGACTATTTCCAACATGCAGAACATTCTTTTCAACATTTACTTCCAATTATGACGTCATTATTTTTCTAAAGGAAAGCAATATTACTATTTAACTCACCCTCCAAAATATTTTAACTTTGCTAGCTCTGGATAACTGTACTTTGTTCATCTCCAACAGCTGTTTAAATGTATATCCTGTGCAGATTTAAGTACGCTCTACGGTCCAGGCAGAAGGGGGAAAAAACACACACACACTCCAAATAGTTGTGTTGTAAAAATCTTGTGCAAAATAAAAAGCACTCTTAGCTTTTAGTGCTCCTCCCAATAGCAGTGCAGTTGTAAGCTCAGCATAAAATAGCCAATAACACGTGGCTGTAGAAAAAATAATGCAAAGAACATTGGCCGTAAGATTCTGTCCAACCCGTGCAGGGCCGGATTTTCCTATAGACTAACTAGGCTTCAGCCTAGGGCCTCAAGATCAAGAGGGGCCTACATTCAAATTGTTAGCAAAATTAAAATTACACTATTCTAAAAACAGTGAACACTAAAACACTGAACCGAAAATAAGGAGAAATTCTACACATATGACTAATAAACAAACATAAAAATGTATTGGTTAAGATCGTTCCAGTGCCGCGGCAGTTGGGGAGCCCTCCCACATTCCCGGCACCGGTGGTCGGGCGAGAGGCGCAGCCGCTCCCAGTAGCCACCCCGTCGACACGGAGCCCACCAGTGGCCAGGCAGGTGAGGGCGAGGGGGCCAAGCCGGGCAGCTGAGTGCAGCAGGGGAGGTGGCTGGCCTCGCTGCCTTTGCCGCAGAGCAGAGCCGCCCTCCGTCGGGAGGCCAGCTATATATATATTGATGTATATTGATATATATCACAGTAATGATGTATTTTATTGTCTCTCATGTAATTTACAAACTTAAAAATGGGAGGTGAAAGGGCCTCATATGTGGAATAGCCTAGGGCCTCTTTTTCATCTAAATCTGGCACTTGTTCAGATATGATAGTACTGAACAAGTGGTGGATATGACTGGTCCTCAAAGTTATGGTTTTCCCGGCACCCCAATAGTGATGTGATCACAATCTGGGCAGTTGGCAATTGACTCGCACTTCCTAAGTTCACATGATCGCAATTTACAAACTTTTCTGCTGTCCTCCTCCACTGGCGGCAGCCATGCCAAAAAAAAACCCATTTTCTACCCATGTCTCCCCCACCATTCATGTCCCTTTCCTGGCAATTCACTCACCCTCATGCACCATCTCCAACCCAGCAGTAGCTACTTACTTGTCTGCCAACTTACATGTGAGCCATCTGTTCTTTTGACTTCCTGCTGGCTTCCCCACTTACTTTGGTTGTTGGAAGCTGGCAGGAAATTGTAAACAAGGGCTCAATTAATTACCCATGATCCCCACTTAACTATGGTAACAGGAATCCCACTATTCCTTGTACTGTTAACATTATCTGGCCTGGTAACAAAATGTCTACAAATGCTTTCAAAGGAGACAAAGAACACAAAGGTTCAATCTTGATCTATGTATATTCTCTTCTGAATGTCTACAAAATTCCAGGTGTATGAAACTCAAAACTATTTAAAAACACTCACAGATGTCCTTACTTGCATCAGCCAAAAAATGTTTCATTAAATGGTTCCCTCATGTTAATAATAAGTCTCAAAAACATTTATGTTGTTCATGAAGACAATGTTCAGCTCATTGAACACAATATCCAAATTTAAATTACCTCTTAAGTCTTGAAAAGGCAATTTTATTTCATCGGAAAAATTGAGGGATGAGGTCTTTCTCTAGACAGAGAATAAGCATTGTTCAAATTATGTTTATAACCAAATGTAAAACTATAATAGTTCTAGATCACGGGCGTCAAACTCACGGCATCACGTTGCCATCATGTGTCGTATCACAACATTTTCCCCACCCTTTGCAGAGCTGGGGTGGGCGTGGCCTGCGTGTGACGTATCCGGTCCGCAGGCTGCCAGTTTGACACCCCTGTTCAAGATGGACTACCATCTTGGTACCATTGCACCAAGTGCGCAACATTCCCCCAATATTGCTGATAAGGCCTCAGGTCTTCTCAAAGAGCAAAGACTGAGATATTCAGAAATCAGGTGGAACCATCTATTACTCATGTCTTGCTTAGTGTCCATTCAACTCTTTACAGTATCTAAATCTTGGATTTGCTTTCTCTTCCTTTTTATTTTACTTTGGAGAATCAAAACAGCAGAACTCTTCTGAAGTAACATGTGATCTACAGATAAATTTTAAAGTGAGTTGTTTGTTTTGGGATTAACATAATTGTAAATTTGGTGACGTCCTTGGTGCTCTCTCCTTGGTAGTTTTCTTGCAGATGTTTAATTACCAAATTAAGAAACATCAGGGCACTGATGATGTTACCTAGTTTGGTAATGAAACGTCTGTAAGAAAATTACCAAACTCACAGTGTACTATGGATCAAACAGTTCAACCAAGAGCTACAAATATTGTCTTCTATGTGCAAATTTTGCCAACGAGGTTGGTCAGCTACGACGTATGACTGAAAGGGCAGATTTGATGGACTGTTAGTCCTTTTCTGCTTTCAGTTTTCTATGTTTCTAATGCCATACACCATGAATTAATAGTGATGTGTATCTATGCCTTGCCAAAGTTAGTTAAAAGTAAAGGTTCCCCTCACATAGATGTGCTGGGCGTTCCTGATTCTAGGGGGTGGTGCTCAGCTCCATTTCAAAGCCAAAGAGCCAGCGCTTTCCAAAGACGCCTCCGTGGTCATGTGGCTGGCATGAATCAACACCGAAGGTGCACGGAATGCTGTTACCTTCCCACCAAAGGTGGTTCCTATTTTTCTACTTGCATTTTTACATGCTTTCGAACTGCTAGGTTGGCAGAAGTTGGGACTAGTAATGGGAGCTCACTCCGTTACATGGCACTAGGGATTCGAACTGCCGACAAGCTCAGCGTTTTAGCCACTGAGCCAATTCTTGACATACTGTGTGGAAATGTAAACAGGGCAAACGAAACTCTCATATAGCAGCCACACAAAATAAAATAGGAAGAATCCTGACACAGGCATCCCACTGTGGATGCGGTTAATAGTCCATGTTAGCAGACTAAGAAAAGTCCACATCCACCCTCTTTATGTATTCCTTTCTTAGCTAGCTTGACGTTCACTGTAAATATTTTAATTGTTTAATAGTTATTGCTGTTTAATGATGTTGCAAGCCCAGAGTTGCTCAACAGAGAGATGGGAGGCATATAGATTTAAATAAATAAATAAGAACAAAGAGGAAATTCACACAAAATACCCTCCCTTTTATTGGTTTAATGTGACTTGGATAGACCATAAGACTGAAATATGCAGTCGTAACTGCAAATTGGTCCTTCTTCATTCAAATTAACCACAGATTACAGCTCCCTGCTGATTTACACATGATGAGCTATCATTGTGTGCTGCTATGCCTCAACAAACCCTACCTCAATTTTACTTTCCAGGGGCTTTTATTTTTCCAAGCTATAACATTTCAAAACTTCACACTGCCAGAAAGTCTGAAAATCTTTTCTTTGCCTCCTTTCCATTCCTCCCCACCCACTCCACTTTCCAACAACTATTTCCTAATTTCTTTATGTTTCAGTGATTGCACTTTCTAATCAGAGTCAAGTAAAACATTTCTTATCAATGTCCTTCGGTTTTCTACCTTTATTTATTTCACTTTGCAGGGAAGTTTTGTTATGAATGTTAATAGGCTTCACGCTGAGGCATTATTATTTCAGGGCTGTTTAAGCTTTGATCAAGTTTAAGAGTCGTAGGAGTAAATTAGACTCCAAGCGCAAGCAAGGAAGGCATTAAATACCTATCAACACAAGTGCATAGAACAAGCAAGTGGAGCTCATTACATCTTCAGGAAAATAGCAAGTACTTCAGTTAGAAGTGTAGATGTTTTTAATTTGTATGGAGAACATCAAGTGCTTTCCAATTTTTATCCCGCACATCCTTCAGGCCAAGTTAAATATTACATTTCTTCACAGCCCTGGCACAATACGCCTCCATAAGACCCTGCTTTTGTTAAGCTTTGCAAGTAACTTACAAAACACCAGAATCTGTGATTACAGCTTGACACAGTATAGGTCACAGAATAAATAAACCATGTTTCTCTTAATCAGGGAATAAGCATCGGGACAGAATGTTTCCATGTTTTCTCTTTCCTCGCTTTAAGCCAAAATTCAAGCTTATTGCCATGAGTGCAATGGGTAAATAGCTTGTTAGGAGTGAGGAGGTTGGAGACAAGGACGAAAGAGAGAAGAATCTGGCCAAAATATCGTTAATAGCTTTGCAACAGTGGTGGGTTCTGGGCGCTACGCCCCGGGACGGGTGTACTGGTGGCAGCTGGGAGCAGCAGTCACCGTACCGGAATGGTATTTTGGAGGGTCCACCCGCCAGTGCCTGCACGACCTCCGCCAAGCAACTAGAACGTCGCAGGGTGGTGGATGCACATGTGTGCGCAGCGCGCATGCCTGAGGTGAAAACCCGGCCCAGTTGCAGCGTACCAGTTGCAACGGGAATCCTGAACCCACCACTGCTTTGCAGGTATCTTAGCCAATATGCCCAGAAATTAGACTTATAGCAGAAAAAAATCCACAGGGCATGGGTATCCAATAAAGATTTCACCAAGGAGGGGACAACAACTCTAAAACATAACCAATGCCTTATTTACTCCGTGCATAATTCTTACATTTATGATGTTTCCTTGTCTTGGAAGAGCAGAAAGTCCCAAATAGGGTAATTCTTCAAAACCTTGCATCTAAAAAGCCAGTTTGATCTTATAGCGAGAGAACCAGTGTGATCTAGTGATTAAGGCCCCAGGCTAGAACATTGAGTTTGGATCCCGCCTTAGTCATGAAAGCTAGCTGGGTGATTTTGGGTCAATCACTGTAGAGACTGAGAATTCTAGTGCTGCCTTAGGCATGAAAGCCATCTGGGTGATTTTGGACCAGCACCAGGAGACAGTGAGTTCTAGTCCCACCTCAGCCATGAAACTCAGCTGGGTGACTTCAGTCAATCATCAGGAGACTATGAGTTCTAATCCTGTCTTAGGCATGAAAGCCAATTGGATGGTTTTGGACCAATCACCAGGAGACAGTGTGTTCTGATCCCGCCTTCTGTATAAAAGCCAACTGGGTGACTTTGGGTCAGTCACTCTCTGGGAAACCAACCACCTCACAGGATTGTTGTAGGGGAGGAGGAAAATGTGCTGGATATATTTGTCACTTTACGTCATGCATTAAAATAATAAAGATGGGATAAAAAATATAAAATAAATTTTAAAAAGATATAAAGTCAAAAGTACTTAATTCTCTCTTGTAAGAAATAAGAATTTTGTCAGAATGTGACACTCACAGCTAGATGAATGAATCTTCTATGAAGAAAACCCCATTCTATTTTTAATTAATAGGAAAAAAAATATTGTTACCTGGAATTAGAAAAGGATTAGCCTTGAGATGGAAAAAGGCTCAGCGATTTAGAAATTAAGAGTGCTGCATCACCATTATTTTGATTGTATAGAATATGGAAATATATCAATCTAATATTAGATATCTAGAGAAATTATTATCACCAAAGATAATAAATTGGGTTGGAGTTGATAACCAACATCCATTGTCAGAAAGCTGCTAAGTTATTCCTGGTAATGAATATCAAATTTAACATGCAGGAACCTTGCAAAATGTACATAAAAACCTACACTACAATAAATCTAGAAAAAACAAATAAAAACAGAATGAGGAAGAACAGACAGCTGTTTTCCTTTGCCAGGAAGATTAACATGCTGCAGTTTTATAACTTTTGCAGAAACAGTTCCATAATCATATCATCAAGGACAACTGAACATCTTCCTTTCTTCTCCACTAATTTTGTGCAGAATGGAAGTTGAGCAAACAGATTCCACATGGATTTTGTACCACTGTAAATATCTTTTTCTGGGGTGATGAGACAGACATGACCACCTTTGAGTGGGTCTATATATTTAGTAGGCTTAGTCCTACCAAAGACAGGCAGTTTGGTCTAGTGGTTAAGGCTTCAGGCTAGAAACCAGGTGACAGTAAATTCTAGTCCTGCCTTAGGCAAAAAGTCAGAAGGTTGAACTTAGGCCAGTTCCTTTCCCTCAGGGAAAGAAGCAATGGCAAACCACTTCCAAAAACCTTGCCAAGAAAACTACAGGGATTGGTCTAGGCCCAGGAATCGCCAGGAGTTAACACTGACTTAAAGACACAACACACACAAACACACACACACCAAAAATGTCTTGGTTGCTTGCCATCTCTTCTATGCAAGTGTAGCCCACACACCTGAGGGCAGTAGAGGAAAGCAGTCAAAAGTCATTATTTAGCTTTCTTTATTTTTCTTTGTTACTTATAACTTGCCATTCTTTAGATAGATAGATAGATAGATAGATAGATAGATAGATAGATAGATAGATAGATAGATAGATAGATAGATAGATAGGTGGGTATCTATATATTTATGTATGTATGTATGTATGCATGGATGGATGGATGGATAGACAAACAGACTAGATAGATAGATAGATAGATAGATAGATAGATAGATAGATAGATAGATAGAGAAAGAGGGAGGGAGATGGGTGGGTATGTATGTATGTATGTATGTATGTATGTATGTATGTATGTATGTATGTATGTATAGATGGATGGATAGATAGATAGATAGATAGATAGATAGATAGATAGATAGATAGATAGATAGATAGATAGATAGATAGATAGATAGATAGATGAAATAGGCGGGTGGGTGGATGGATAGACAGACAGAAGGATGGAAAGAAAGAAAGTTGCATGATTTATTGAAGCCTGGCACTGGCACCGAGAGGCACATAGAGATAGACAACATCTGGAATGAAAGGGAATAGAACAGAACAGAACATTTTACTGGCCAGGTGTGATTGGACATACAAGAAATTATATATTGACAATATAGATATTGTCAATATCTATATACCATTCAACAGAGATAATCAAAAAGCCAAAACAGGAATAAAACCTCTGCACCAGCAATCCACATCCAGATAAGCAGAGGTTAACACCAAGATGAACACTAGACCAACAATCAGACAGTAAACAGCCTAATAGAGAACTACCAGGAGTGATCCTACCACATTGACCGGACAATCCACTTCTCTGTAACCAGAGAGCAAACTTCACTCCTTCTTAGTGCTGCAGATGTTCCCCTAGTTGACTAATGAAATATCTACAAGAAAACAACCAAGTTCAGAGAGCACCAAGGACCCCAAAGAAGAATCGACTGGCTTCAGTCTTCCTCATCTCACAAAACTGGAGCTGTGAGTATCTCCAACTGGTTGAAATAGGTGGCCTTGAACTGCCAAACTGTATGTTTCAGTTTCTATACAAATGAATACTTATCTGGCAATACAACAACATTTAAAGACATTAATAAGGAGTGGAGGGGGGGAGGTTTCAGCCTTCTAGATCTCCAAATGCTCATCTTCAAGTGAAAGAACTATAATATTAAAACACACAGATATCAAGAGCTGAAGTGTATCCTCCACCACACATAGACTCTTCTCATTTCATGTAACAACTCAGATTGTGATGCATTATTTGCAACTGTTTGCAAATAATGGTCCATGGATGTTATAATGGTTACTGTCTGCATTGATGGCGTTTTTATTATTTCCCATTCATTATTTGCACAATGCTTTTAATAACTCAAAATGTACTGTATATTGCACTCAGGGGTTTTCCATGCATTTAATAGGCAAAATACAAAACAGATATCTCCAGATAAGATTTTAAAAAAAGACTTTCTGAGGAAAAAGGAAGAATGGTGAGATTAATTTGTGTTAATTAGAGGCATCTCCAATATTAAGATCATTAATGGAGACCATTAAAATACTGAAACAAAAAAAGGCAAAAGAAAATCCTCTTCAGAGTAGCTGACATGAGTTCATTATAGTACAAGTCCTTTGTTAAAAAGCATAAAATAGCAATGCTATTATAAAGCAACTCAAAAAATAAAAAGATTAATGAAGTGTGGTCTAGAAATAAATTGTAAGAACATGGATAGATAACTTTATGGTGCAATAAAATAAAAAGGACTACCAAGGAGAAAAAAATCACACCCTTACAAACTCTGGTAGGATAAACTTACTGCGAATAAAGAGCTAGCAAATCTCATACTCACTTACACTGATGATGTGACCCAGTTGGGTAATAAAATGCCTGTAAGCAAACAGCTAAGTTCAGACAGTACCAAGTACTCCACAATTTCCCCTTCTGTCTCTCTTACACCCCAGAGAATTAAGGGGAGTCCAGCTGGTTTTTCTCCACTATTTTCCTGCTCCCTTAAACTTAACACATCTTTTGTTTGTTCCTGTGATTATTCTAATAGCTTCTGGATGTCATCTGCAAAATAATTTCCATACCATACAAAATGCCATTTCTTCCCAATATAATTTTGAAACCAAAGAAACCAAAGATTCTACCACTTGGTTGAATTCACAGGGGCATTTTTCTCTACAGTTTATCAAAGGCTAGCCGATAACCTGCCGTTGCCCAGGTATTTATTTATGGGGGGAAAATGTCCAGACCAAACGTAATTTCTAACGTTGGAATTTCCCCCTTACCAGAGGGAGCCCCCTTGTGGAGTACTGTGAAGACGTTACCACGGCAACTCCACTGCACTGTATAATAGAAGCCATTTTACAGCAGTACAGTAGAAGCCATTTAAAAGCACAACAGGCTACATCTTAACAGAACACAGACACGGGGGAGTTTTAGGAGTGCCTTACCCCCACAATATTTTTCTCCAGAGGGTAAGCCATCTGTGTACCAAATTTGGTTGAAATTGCTCAAGGTGTTCCAGAGTTATGCTGGAACATAGACACACATACACAGACAGCCATTTTAGATAGATAGATAGATAGATAGATAGATAGATAGATAGATAGATAGATAGATAGATAGATAGATAGATAGATAGATAGATAGATGATAGATAGATAGATAGATATCGATAGATAGAGATATAGATAGATAGAGATAGATAGAGATGGATATATATATATATATAGATAGATAGATATATAGATATATAGATAGATAGATAGATAGATAGATAGATAGATAGATAGATAGATAGATAGATAGATAGATATAGATACAGATATATAGATATATAGATATAGATATAGATAGATAGAGATGGATAAATAGATGATAGATAGATAGATATAAATAAAAAAATGAATTGAGTCCCAGTTCAATCAGAAGCCCAGTGAAACCATTTGCCAGTTAGATTTTACCCTAATAATTGTACATTCCATAAAATACTGCACATCTCACCAGCTTGCTAATGAAAATGCATGATTCCCTTTCAGATTAATTAAATGTCTCTCAAAACACTAAATAGAAGGGTTCCTGCTGGAGTTATGTATTTACTGGCACTATGCGCAACTTGGGGTTATATCTCACAGAGAGTTATGTTTAATCTTCTTGAACTCCTCCCAAATATGTGAAATATTAGAATTTGCTTTCCATGTACATGCAAAGGCAATTTAAAATGAAGAATTTCAATCAAAGTCAATGGCTTTGGATTTAACACTTTTCAGCGAGCCATCTCTAGGGTGGAAAAAATATCACAGGAACCTGACAGTTTTGTGCTTGTATGTAACAACTTTATTTTTTTCTGCCCTTGAACAGAGTTGGCTTGGATAAATTTAAAGTGTGATGCATTCTTTTGCACAGAATTTTGTTTATGAAGGACAGAAAACTTAACCATCACAACATATTCATTTCTTCTTCTCTCCCTTCCCTGGGATGTATGCACCTGTACAGGCAGTCCTCAACTTACAGCCATTTGTTTAGCCACTGTTCAGAGTTACAACAGCACTGAAAAAAAGGACTTACAACCAATGCTTGCGCTTACGACCGTCACAGCATTCCCACAGTCACGTGATGAACAATTAGGCGCTTAGCAACCAGCATATATTTACGACAATTGCAATATCCTGGAGTCATCTGACTAACATTTGCAAAGTTTCCCAGATGGTTTCCAACAAGCCGTCATTGGGTTAAATATGAGTTGCTTAATAACCATATGGTTTATTTAGCAATGGCAACAGTAGTGAAATTCAATTCTTTTTTTATTACCAGTTCTGTGGGTGTGGATTGGTGGGTGTGATGGAGGAAGGATATTGCAAAATCTCCATTCCCTCCCCACTCTGGGGTCAGCCAGGGGTAGTATTTGCCTACTCAAAGCTACTCCAAATTTCCGCTACTGGTTCTCCAGAACCTGTCAGAACCTGCTGGATTTCACCCCTGAATGGCAGTGATTTGTTTAACAATTGCGGCCAAAAGGATTATAAAATTGAGCACAACTCGCTTCACTGCCTTGCTTAGAAAGGGAAATTCTGGGCCCAATTTGGATGAAAGTCAAGGAGCATCTATATTCTAAGCCTTTGCCTATTAAATTATATATGGTTAAGGGAGCGAATTAAGACTGGAGAGGTTCAGAATCAAAGCAACCTTTATCCTTAGAAGAGCATGAAATGACTCTTGGCACGTCATCCTCTATTAGTCTTATCCAAGGGTGGTATTCACTTACTTTCCCTACTGATTTGCAAATGTGAGCCCCCCCTGTCCACGCATGCACTTGGCCTTCCCTGCATGCGGTTTGATCGTGCGCGCAGCTTGCACCCGTGCACGCCGCTTGAAAATGTGCCTAAATAGGACGGGATAGAGCTGGGGTGGATGAGCAGGCCCACCTGCGATTTCCACTACCTGTTGGGGTGAACCAGTCTGAACCGGCTGAATACCACATCTGGTCTTATCTACTTGATACATTTGTACTTGTGGGGAAAAAATTAAGGGACAAGCCCATATAAATTTCCTTGGGCTTCAGGAGAAAAGCTAGAACACATAATTAAATCATAACCCAATGTGATGTAATGGTTAAGGTTTTAAATTAGGAGCAGGAAGAGCAGCAGCTGAAATTATGTCTTCTAACCTCGGTTGCAGAAGCTCCTAGATGACTTTCAGCCAAAGTTCCTCTCTCAACTCCTATCTTACAAGGTTGTTGGGCTGGACAGGAAGAGGGGACATTGCGTACACTGCTTTGACTTTCTCTACAAAAGATGGAATATAAATCTAATAAGCAATCATAGCTATGACCGCAACTAACCTTGGTAAGGCCACAAAGGGAATATTGCATCTCGTTTTGGTCACCATGATATAAATATATATATATGGAGAGGCAATGCAGAGAAGAACAACAAAGATGATTAAGGGTAAAACATATGAAAAACAGTTGCCGTAATTGGGTATGTCTAGTTTAATGAAAAGAAGTACAGGAGTGACATGATAGCAGTCTTCCAATATTTGAGGGGCTGCCATAGAGAAAGGGTGGGGGTGTCAACCTATACTCCAAAGCACCTGAAGGCACGTCAAGAAGCAATGGATGGAAACTAATCAAGAAGAGAACCAACCTAGAACTAAGGAGATCATTCCCTGACAGTGAAAACAATTGATCAGTAGAACAGTTTGCCTTCAGAAGTTATGAGTGCTCCATCACTGGAGGTTTTTAATGGGCAGCCATTTGTCAGGAATGGTATAACATCTCCTGCTTGAGGTAGGGTTGGACTAGGAGACTCCAAGGTCCCTTCCAACTCTTATTATTCCTCTTTGTTTGGGCAAAGGAATGCCTGAATTTTAGGAGTAAGCATATTCTTGTATGCAGAGGATGCTACTTGAATCCCTAGTATCTTTAGGTAGTAGTAGAAGCAAAGCTTCCTGCCTGAATAGCTTCCATCAATCAATGTCATTAAGAGCCAAGGTGGCGCCTTAAGAGCCAAGGTGGCGCAGTGGTTAAATGCAGCACTGCAGGCTACTGCTAGATCAGCAGGTCAGCGGTTCAAATCTCACCGGCTCAGGGTTGACTCAGCCTTCCATCCTTCCGAGGTGGGTAAAATGAGGACCCAGATTGTTGGGGGCAATATGCTGACTCTCTGTAAACCGCTTAGAGAGGCCTGAAAGGCCTATGAAGCGGTATATAAGTCTACTGCTATTGCTATTGCTATAATGTCAATCGGTGCATACACGATGATTATGACGACGAAGAAGAAGAAACCTCATAGGAACCCACAGCTCATCCCCATATTATAAAAACAGTGAAACTGTGTCATGGCCACCCCAATAACTTCTGCTTATGGCTTCGACCTCAGGAGGGTTTGTAACATGATGTTGCTGCACTTATTTTATTACTTGTTGCCCCCTGCAGAGGTTCAGAAGCTTCATGTGTTGTCCCATGTGCACAATTGACTATGTATCTGGACCTTACTGTGATGCTATCAATTTATTGTGATGCCTAATCCGACTCATCCAACTCAGTTAGGTCTGATTAGAAAATAGATGAATGACTAAATTATAAATTGGATAGAAAAATGAAAAATAAAGACAATCTGTTTAGTATAGATGGATCTGAAAGTCTTTATTTTGTTTATATTTTAATTTGTTTAACAACTAGGAGAAATAGTGGGCAGGGAAATATATTTCTTGCACTCAAAACATTTTCCCATAATAGTTACATGCTCTATAATTACATATTCTGCAGTCATAAATACATTCCTATTTATACCCGGCAAACATAAATACATTATTAACAATGATATTCAGAAACCAGTAGGAAGGCAATCTTTTTTGGAGTAAAATTGAGATAAGAAGATTAGCGTAATGTTAGCTTGCCACTGTTTGTTTTAATATAATCTTGGAGAGATCATGTAACATGCTGAAATATACCCATTTTCCATTGAAATGGATCAAAAGCAGAGTCCCCCCCATGGTGCTTTAAGGTGAAAATAAATGCTTTCCTCAGATCAATCAAGTGATACCTGCTCTAATTTTGTGAAGAAAGAAACAGCTTTGCACTTGGAGGTGGCTTTATTGATTAGGGTCTACTACCTATAACACATTTGAAGTTATTTGTTGTAGAAAATTATAACTTACATTTGCCAAGCCCTTTGTAAAGTCAGAATAGTGGTGAGTCAAAGTCACAAATAAAGCACTACATTGGCAATTGTTCCATGTATGTATAAGATTTTATTTCAGATAATAGACCAGCAATCTAATTGTATACAATTATATATGTAATATTTACTGGTAATTTAAAACTGAAAGACTCAACGTATGTGTTAAAGATTTTACCTTGACTACCATCAATTAGCAGCATTTAAGCCCCAGCTACAAAGCCTTTGCTTTAAACACTATATTTTATTTTTTTTCTGTTTACACATGTTTTGCTAAGCTGGAAAGTGGCACTTGATGGTCCTTGAGTGTTGTAGTTAAGGTTGAATCTGGTAAAAAATATTTCCATCCATGGTGAAGGTGATAATAAACTGCACTCTGAAAGATAATGTGGCATGGAAAAGTAGGTTACTATTTTTACTAGAAAGTAAGGTAAAGATTTCTCTGATCCAGTTGTGTCCGAGGGTTGACCTGTTTAACTGTTTAAATGTTTATTAAATTTATAGGCCACCCAATCCCGGAGGACTCTGGGCTCATCCCTTTTTCTTAGATGTGGGAGCCAGTGTTATCCGAAGACACATCTGTCATCATTATGGCCATATGACTATAAGGTGAGGCGTATGGAATGCTGTTATCTCATTGAAGTGGCACCTATTTATCTACTTGCATTTGCAGGTTTTTGAACTGCAAGGTGGGCAGGAGAAGACGCAAGTAAGGGGAGCTCACCCCGCCGCACTCCGTGGTATCCTCAATTCTGCATTGCAGGGAGTCCTTGACGTACGACCATAATTGAGCCCCAAATTTGTGTTGTTCAGTGAGGCACTTGTTAAGTGAATTTTGCCCCCTTTTACGATTTTCTTTCCAAAGTTGTTAAGTGAAGCTGGCTTCCCCATTGACTTTGCTGGCTAGAAGGCTGCTTGCTAGAAGGTGATCACATGACCACGACCGTCATATAAACCATTTGCTAAGCATGTGAATTTTGATCACGTGACCACGGGGATGCTGCAAAGATCGTAACTTGGAAAAACCGTCATGTCACATTTTTCAATGCTGTTGCAACTTTGAATGGTCACTAAGTAAGTCAAAGGCTACCTCTATAATGAATAAATCAGAAATGTGGGGATCAAATCTAAGAGGAGTTGGGCCCAATTATCATTTTGGTTGGAGATCTCCAAGACATACCAAGATTGTCATCGGTAGAGGGAAGTTGAAAGAAGAATCTCTGGAAGAAATAATGGCATCCACACTACATCAAATGCCAAGAAAACAACAGAAATGCCTCAAGCTTGGCTTAATAAAGTCTTTACAGGTAGTCCTTGTTTAGTGTCCCCAACTGTGACCAGCAGTGCAATCATTAAGTGAAGTAATTGTTAAGTGAAACCATGATTGTGCATATGATCTTACTCCATCTTTCCTTTGCTTTACAGATCTAGGAAAGGTCATAAATGTAAAAATTGGTCACCAAGTTATGTTTTCCATTACTTTCATAACTGTGAACGGCCGCTGTCCAAGGCAGTCAAAAAGCGAAGATTACCTGTATCTTAGGTCAGGAATGACATGGAATAAGAACTTGGTTTCAGGAAGTGTTATTCAATCCATACAATTATTTGATGCAGAACCACTATAACAGAGCTTTAAGAGAAATATTAAAAGCAATTCAGCTTGGAGAGGTTCACTTCCAATCTACTACTCAATTTCCCTCTATGTTTTCCTTCAGCTACATTATTCTTAACCAGGGGTAGGCTTAGAAAATTTCAGCAATGGGTTCTCTGCCTGGCTGCTGGGTGGGCGTGGTCATGGTGGGTGTGTCCTAGTCAGCCTCCTGCACAATAGTGGAGGAGGCAGTTTTTGCCTTCCCCAGGTTTCGGAGGCTTTCCTTGAGCCTCTGGGAGGGCGAAAACTGCCTCCCCTGGACTCTGGAGGCCTTCCGGGAGGTCCTTTCCCCCTCTCCCTGAGCCTCCATGCGGGACCTGCATTTACCTCACATCCAAAACGGGCCGCGTGGAGACTCCTGGGAGGGGAAGAGTGGGCGGAGCCAGCCAGGAGTAGGATTTGGGTTAGCTATGGGTTCTCCTAAACCCGGGTGAAACCCGTAGCAGCCCACCCCTGTTCATAACTCAAGACTCAACAAAGGTGGCTCAAGAGAATTTGGGTATTTGAGTATTTAACAGGAGAAAGCAAAATGACACCTCTTCTACTTTTGATTCTGCCCACACTGACAACTTAACGCATAATAGCCAAAATGGTTTTCTTAAAAAAGATACTCAAATAACAAAATTCTCTCCGGTGCAGCTGGGAAGAGATGAAATGGCATGCAAGAATATGATTTATCATTCAAATTAAGTAAAGATGTTATTTCAGACCTACTAGTATTCAGAGATTGATCAGGTGTTATAGAAGCAGTGGTGGGTTGCAGGCGGTACGCCCGGAGCACCGGGTACCGTTTCGGTATGGTGCTCTGGAGGACCCACCCGCCCACCTGAGCTCCTTACTTGTATTTCAGTTCTTTGATGCTTCCGCGCACGCGCTGCAAGGCGCCTGCACAACGCTCCGCCGAGCAGCTGGAGCATCACAGAGATGCCGTAAGAATTAAGGATATATGCACATATGCACGCATGTGCGCGTGTGCAGCACGCATTCATGTGGTGGACTCCGGGCCCCTACTGGTTGCAACTGGATCAGGAACCCACTACTGTATAGAAGATAAGTTTAAATGAAGAATAGCAGAAGAAAGAAAGAAAGAAAGAATAAGGAAGAACAAATAAGAAAGAAAGAATAAATATGAAAAAAAGAAAGAAAGAAAGAAAGAGAGAGAGGGAGAGAGGAGGGGAGGGAGGGAGACACTTTATATAATTAGATTCTCACTGAGGTTGGAATTATCAAATATTTACAAAGCTGGACTTCCTTCAACTTTATTTCAATAATATTCAATACCCAGGAGTTTGTGGCTATTTTTGTAACCAACAATTATGTTTTCTATATGCTTTTAATTCTTGGCTTCCTTTAAATCAGTGGTAACTCTCAGTTACGTCAATGGAAGAGTAAAGAAGATGGCTCTTGTCCAAAAACTTGCAACAGAATATTGCAGGTTTAACTGAATCATGTGGTCATTAACCAAATCTGGCTTTACTTGTCAGAAACTGCCTGAGAAAGTCACAAACGATCCCAAGGCATTGCATCCGTAGCAAACACCTACCAGTTGCCAAACACCTGAATTTTGATCCTGTATCTGTGGGAATTCTGTGACAATTTTAAATGTGAGGATTGGTCATAAGTCACTTTTTTCAATGCCGTTATAATTTTGAAAGGTAGGTAAACCAATGGCAGTAGGTCCTGGACTATCTCAGAGTTTCAAGTAACACCCCCAATGAAATAAGACCCCGAGGCTTGAAGTTCCTCAAAGTTCCATTTTATTAGAGACTATCTGAATACCCATGCTCCACTACGAAACTATTTGATCGGGCTTGATAAATAGACACTTACAGCTTGAAAATTAAGGAGTAGTTACGATCAACTCTTCTCTTCTCTCCTCAGGCTCCTCTCCGATCCCACAGGCTGGATGAGTCATGCACTGACCACGCCCAGTTCCAAGTGGCAGTTGGAACAGAGTTATTTTCAGTTTGGGAGGGGGAGTAGAGCATCTAACTCCTTAGCACCAGAGCATGTTAATAATAATGTAAGAAATACTAATGATCTGAGGGTCATTTTGAAAAATCCTTTCTTAACGAGTACCTAGAAGCCAAGAGGAACATAGGTGCCAAATTTCAAGTCTGTAGGCTTTACGGTTCTGGAGATTTTGTGATGAGTGAGTGGCATTTCACTTATATATATATATAGATGTCACATTGGCACATCTGGGAAAACCTGAATCTGAAAGCTTCCAGGTTTTCCCCACCCAAAAGAAAGTCCAAGCACCTACCTAGCACCCACATGTCCATCACATGGTCCAATCAAAGCACCGTCCCAACTGGAGATGCCTCCCAGTCACGCCACTCCAGGCGCAGGGCAGAATGTCCTTGACTCTCAGAAAAAGGAATGTTATTATGACTATATATCTCCCCAGCTCCATACAATCCACCCCTCCCACAAACTAAATGGGGCAGGCCTGGAGTTCCAATGCCCAAGATGGCTTCCAGGCCTGACAGACTACATGTATTAGAAGACTGTGAATCATCTAAGAGACAAAAATCAACAGATTTTTTAAAAAGACGAATGTACTGTGAGAAAAGGTTTTGCCTACGCACATATAATATGTGTCTTGCTATAACGAGACAATCACTGTAAACACGTCTTTAACAAGTAAGACATTTCTAACCTTTAGAAAATCTACTTGTCTTCATTTAATGAAACTTTTGCACTCTATTTGAACAAAGCAGGAGAAAATATTGAAAGAAACGAAGTGTCAAACATTTTATATGTTTGATTTTTAAGCTAAATAATACTTTTATTAAAACGTCACCTAAAAGCAGTTTTTTTCTCCATCCTATGATTCAATAGCAATAGCAATAGCAGTTAGACTTATATACCACTTCATAGGGCTTTCAGGCCTCTCTAAGCGGTTTACAGAGAGTCAGCATATTGCCCCCAACAATCCGGGTCCTCATTTCACCCACCTCGGAAGGATGGAAGGCTGAGTCAACCCTGAGCCGGTGAGATTTGAACCGCCGAACTGCAGCTAACAGTCAGCTGAAGTGGCTGCAGTACTGCACTCTAACCACTGCACCACCTCGGCTCTTTTATATATATAGTGTGCCAAGTGTATTGGTTGGATCACCAGATCTCCATTACAGCTTCTTTGGTAGAAGTGTTATTTGTTCGAGTCTGGCTCCGTGAGATGAAGTGAGCTCCTGTCACTTGAGCCCTAGCTCCTGCCCACCCGGCAGTGTGAAAAAAGGGAATATTGAAAGTAGAGAAATGGGCATCACTTTGGTGGGGGAAATCTGGCTGCATTCATGTGTGCAAAGACTGGAAGCTAGTGCTGGACATGACTGGCATGAGCCATAGTCACCTGAGCCATAGTGAGACTGGTGAAGGAGCCCGGAAGAGCTAGCAACCCAAGTGGCACTAGTTATTTGGTGTATTTGCAGTCCCTTGGACTGCAAGGCGATCCAACCGGTCAGTCCTAGAGGAGATCAACCCTGACTGATCCTGAAGAGGAAACTCAAATACTTTGGCCACCTATTGAGAAGGAAGGACTCACTGGAGAAGAGCCTCATGCTGGGAAAGATTGAGAGCAAAAGGAGAAGGGGACAACAGAGAATGAGATGGCTGGATGGAGTCACTGAAGGGGCAGGCGTGAGCTTAAATAGACTACACAGATGGTAGACGATAGGAAGGCCTGGAGGAATGTTGTCCATGGGGTTGCGATGGGTTGGACACGACTTCGCAACTAACAACAACAAATTGGATGCAAGGCAATTTGTCCACAGCGATGCACCAAGGATAGGTGTATAAGCATTGAATAGAATGAACTAGCATTCTATGCTATCAGGACCGCATTGTGTGTGCAGCAATGTGTAGATACCCCTGACATTGTCTGCTATATGCTAAATAAGGTCCTGTATATTCCAAAAGATATTGTGATATACATCTGTAGTGCAGTGGTGAGTTTCAATTTTGTTTACTATCGGTTCACTCGTGCAGAAGCGTCTGGGCCAGAGGTGAGTTGCTCCCAGTTCGGCCAAACTGGTAGTGGTATTTTGGCCTGGGTCACAGAACTGGCAGCGACCCAGGCTGGCCACACCCCTAAACCGGTTCCCCAGTCACTGCTGCCAGCATGTGGTTTAGTAGTGTGTGCGTGCAGTTCACTGTAAATTGTTCTGCGCATGCATGAAGAACAATTTACATTTAAGTTTACATGTCCAAGCGAAGCGAACCAGTAGTAAAACCAGGAGGAACCCACCTCTGAGGTCTGAGCAGGTGGGCGGAACCTCCCGCCACTACCACTAACCGGTTCACCTGATCCGGGCCGAACCGGGAGCAACCCACCATTGTATAGTGATGAAAATCAGGCAATGTTTCTCCTGGAATAGTCTATAAGCATAAAAAATTGGATTTGGGGATTGAAGAAGTAGGACAGAAAGAGTATTGATACTTTTGAACTTTTGATGTTGAGAAGACTCCCGAGGACAGTCAAAAAACCAAACAGGGAATCATTCAACAATTCAATCCAGAATTTTCACCCATGACACAAACAATAAGACTCAATTTATTCTACTTTTGGCACTGAACTGTGAAAAACCTACTCTCTGGAGAAGACTCCAATGTTGGGAGAAGTGGAAAGGAAGACAATAGGATGAGCAGGACAAGATGGATGGCTTGATCTACAGTGGCAATGAAGGAACTGAAATACCATATGAAGATTAGGATTATATAGAATAGAATATGGGATACAGAATAATAGAGTTGGAAAGGCTCTTGGAGGTCTTCTTACCTAACCCACTACTCAATAGGAGACCCCATATCATTCTGGACAAATGGTTGTCCAATCTCTTCTTAAAAAACCTCCAGTGATGAAGCATCTACAACTTCTTGAGGCAAGCTGTTCCACTGATTAATTGAATTATCTCCAGGATAGGTTGCCATGGGCAAAAGTATCTATATGATACATCAATAAATCAAGAAAAGAAATATGAAGTAAGCTACTAGGCTTCCGAAAACTATATATAAATGTTAGGCTGAGCTACATTAAATATAGCAAAAACATACACTAAGAATTGTTTCCTTTTCAAATGTATTTTGGATATGTTTCTTTGTGAGTTTGTGCGCCAGAGGTGGGTTGCTGCAGGTACAGCCTGGTACGGTCATACCAGCAGTGGCCAGGAGCAGCTGAGAGCGTACTGGTACGTTGGCTCATTTTGCCCGCCCACCCGTGCTCTATAGCTGTTTTTATGGCAAACGGCCCCAACAAGCAGCTGGTTGTTGCAGGGGTGGTGGCTTGCACATGTGCTCACAGTGCAACACAGGCGTGTGCACGAACAGAACGTGCAAGTGCGTGATCAGCGTACCAGTAGTGACAGTAAGAGTAACGTATATGTGTTTTTTCCTACTTCAAACTTGGAAGTCAGATGTTCAAAATAGACAAAGTTTTTAACCCGCTATGTCTTTAATCCCTTTCCTCTACTTTATCCATTCTCCTCCTCTTCTACTTTCCTCAACAGAGTCATTTTTTTGGTCCAGCATATGCTCATAACCTATCTCCAAAATCTGTCCCTTTCGGATTGTGATAATCTCCTCCAGAGAGCGATCAACCTTTATTAGGTCCATGACTGATTAATTGGTTCTTCATACAGTCCATGGTCTATTTAGTAAAAAATCTCAAAATATCTCTCTGGCTTCATATTCAGCTTTTACAGAATATGTTAACCCTAAAAGGACCGTTGCTGTAATATTCTGATCTTTGCTCCCTCAGAAACATCCTTATCTTTCATAATTCTGTATAAATTTACTGCTTCCCACCTTCCTAGGATTAATTTTCTCTTTACTTCAACTGATACGCATTTCATTTTATTTATTCATGAGCCAGAAACGCCAAATTACCTCCCACCTTCATTTCTTTCCTGTCACTTGCAAATTCAATAGAAAAATGAAAACTGACCTCATTTTTATCTTAATTTAACATTAATCTTTTTTTTTTACATTTTAATGCCATAAACAAGATCTTTTACTTTCAGCTAAGAAAATGGGCTCATCTGTATACCTCAGAATTGTTTCCGCTCCGACTGCGATGCTAGTTGGCATAAACTATCATTCTTAAAATTCATTTGTTGTGGATATTAAATAGATTTGAGAGTATAATGTGCATTCATGTTTCATTTCAGATTAAGTTTTTATAGTAGCTTCTTACTTATTGAAAGCCACGCACATTATCAATAAAAAACAAACATAAACTGTTTTAAAAAATGTTGGTTTGCCTTATGTATCTTAACTTAGCCATTGTACTGGCAATGGCCATTGTTATTGCTATTGGAGTTAAATGATTATTTCTTTCATATTAAGTAGAAGTCTGGAGGTTTAGAACTCATTCTGAAGTAACCTTGGTGTTTTTGTTTTACTCTTGTTTGCTAAATAAGGGAGAAATTCATAGGTCAGTGATGGTTAATTGTCTTGCCAATGCGTGCCAAAAGGGGGGAGTGCCTGGGGGTCGTGTGCGCATGTGCCCGCACCCAAAATTCTATGTGCCCACCCCCATGCATGCACATGACCCCCCCCATGCACACATGACCACCACCCCCACACTCTCCCCGCATTCGCCCACCCCAGGCTCCAGAGGCTTTCTGGGAGCCTGGGTAGGCCTCAAATGGCCCATTTTCTGACTTCCAGTTTGCGTATTGGGCCATTTTTCGCCCTCTGGAGGATTCAGGAGCGGACTTCCAGGTATCAGTTGGGCCGCTTTTCTCCCTCCAGAGGATTCAGGAGGCAAACCAAAAGTCTGTTCCCGAATTTCCGGTTTGCGGATTGGGCAGTTTTTTGCCCTCGGGAGGCTTTAGGAGGCTTCTCTGAAGCCTCTGGAGGGTGAAAAATGGCCGAAAATCAAGGCTGAAATCAGCTGGCCAGCGTGCACATGTGCGCTGGAGCTGACGGGGCAATGCCTTGTGTGCCCTCAGAAATGACTCCATGTGCCACCTGTGGCGCACATGCCGTAGATTCACCATCAAGGTCATAGGGGAATCTTCATGTAGCCTTGAAGTTTTTCTCATTGTGAAAATCTCAACTTTCAATTTCCTTCCCAGAATCATGTGCCGCCTACTGGAGATCAGGTCCCCATATTTTGGATGTATTAAAAGCTTTCTTGAGAAGTCCATAATGCTGGAAAAGATGAAAGAAAGAGACAATGAGGACCAGCAGAAAGACAGATGGACTCAGTTGCAATGGTGATGAACATATCATTGGAATATCTGAAGAACCAGGCAGATCATTCTGGAAAAAAATCTGTTTAGATCAGTGGTTCTCATCTTGTGGGTCGGGATCCCTTTGGGGGTCGAGCGACCCTTTCACAGGGGTCGCCTAAGATAATCGGAAAACACATATTTTCGATGGTCTTAGGAACCGAGACACCAATTTTATGGTTGGGGGTCACCACAACATGAGGAGCTGTATTAAAGGGTCGCGGCATTGGGAAGGTTGAGAACTACTGGTTTAGATGGTCACTAAGAGTTTACTTAATTGGCATATAATCAATCAGTCAGTCAATCAATCTGGAGTACTGAAACGCTAGTCTTATTCAAGTTGCAATGCAATTTATTTTCCTGTCCATACGCAATCAAGATATCCATACTACATTGCATGTTGGAATAATACTGATTTAAACGTTGCTGTGCGGAGGGGGACGACGACAAAAAACTGCTTGCTCACCTTGACAATGAGAGAAGGCAGAGCAATGAGAAGTTAAAAACAAAGACATATTGAAGGATAAATCAAAGATATATTGAAGGATAAATGCAGAGAGTTCTGCATAAACTTAACAAATAAGGGAAATGTATCCAATTCTGATTGACATTTCTTACCTACATTAGCCATAAAAAATATTTATCTAGACAAATGTCATTCTGGAAAGAAATATTCAATATAGATCTTTAAAATATAATTCTCCTTAAGATTCTATATGTACGTACCAGTGGTGGGTTCCAGATCCCGTTGCAACTGGTACGGTGCAACGGGGCCGGGCGTCTACCACCTGCATTGTGCGCAGCATGCATGCAGCGCATGCATGCATACTTACCGCCCACGACGCTCCATTGTTTGTTTGCTTGTTTGTTTATTAGTATTTATAGGCCGCCCTTTTCCCTAAGGGGACTCAGGGCGGCTTACATAAAATAAGGAAGGGAGGGTACAGACAATAGACACAAACAATACATAGAAGTAAAATAGTAAGCAACATTCATTCATCATTCGGGTGGGGACAAATTATCTTTATCCCCAGGCCTGATGGGCTAGCCAGGTCTTAAGGGCTGTGCGGAAGGTCTGGACGGTGGTGAGGGTACGAATCTCCACGGGGAGATCGTTCCAAAGGGTCGGAGCTACTACTGAAAAGGCTCTCCTCCGTGTAGTTGCCAGTCGGCACTGACTGGCAGATGGAACTCGGAGGAGGCCTAATCTATGCGATCTAAATGGTCGCAGGGAGGTAATTGGCAGGAGGCGGTCTCTCAAGTACGCAGATCCACTGCTCGGCAGAGTGTTGCGCAGGCACCATATGCTTGTGCGCATAAGCCGCGCTCTGCTCAAATACAGGTAAGGAGGACGGGCGGGTGGGTGGTCCCTCCAGAGCACCATACCGGAACAGTACCTGATGATCCCAGCAGGCATCAGTATGCCCGTACCAGGGCATACTGGTCATATCCCACCACTGGTATGTACACACAAACACACACACACACACACACACAGACTATCTTCTCATCATTCATTTAAGTTATCTCTCTTTTTTATTATTTGCTTTTCGATTATATCCCTTTATAAAATTCTGTATGTTTAAAGCTTGTTTGGCGGTTTTGTTGCTTTAATAGAAAAAGCAGCCAAGGAAAAGGTGGGGCAGTAACAACACTGGAGAATATAATAATAATAATAATTGTCATTTGGAACTCAAGATGCCAGATATCACGGTTGTCAAGAGGCCGAAGTTAATTGACATTGTTGTACCAGGAGATGCCGGATTTGAAGAAAAAGAACTGGGGGAAAAAAAATCACGAATTATTGCAACCTGGCCATCGAAACTACGTGATTATGGATGAAACATGTAACAGTGGTACTACCCATTGTCATCGGGGCATTTGGTACCATGTCCAAGAATTTTACAAAACGCAGTAAGAAATTGCAGCTTCCTGCGATAACACCAGTGGAACTGCAAAAAGACTGTGCTACTCGGAACAATATACATTTTAAGAAGATACGTGGTTGATTTCTTAAAAAAATAAATAGTAAAGATGGATTCAAAACCTTTTCAATCCGACTTCTAGATAAACACTAGCTAACTGATTTGTTTATCTGTGACTATACAGGATCTTTTTCTAATATAACTTTTTCCTATAAATAATTTTTCACCCTGAAGTTTAATAAAGGTAAGTCCTTGATTTACGACCACAATTGGGCCCAGATTTGTTAAGTGAGTCTGTCTCATTTTACAACCTTTCTTGCCACAGCCGT
This sequence comes from Thamnophis sirtalis, assembly GCF_051295495.1. Taxonomy (NCBI): domain Eukaryota; kingdom Metazoa; phylum Chordata; class Lepidosauria; order Squamata; family Natricidae; genus Thamnophis; species Thamnophis sirtalis. The sequence continues at coordinate 10,665,322 of NW_028261384.1, read as the reverse complement.
TAAGTGACTCACTGTCATTGCTAAATTAATCGCAAAAGGGAACATTTGACCCCAGGACACTGCAACCATCATAAATATGAGTCAGTTGCCAAGTGTCCAAATTTTGATTGTGTGATCATGGGGCAATGGCCGTAGGTGTGAAAAATTGTTGTAAGTCACTTTTTTGAACGGTGTCGTAATTTTGAATGGTCGCTAAATGAATTGTTTTAAGTTGAGGACTACCTGCAAGGGAGCAGAGAAAAATATTACCCTGTTCCAATTCGGTTAGTCATTTGCTTAGCAGGGGTAGGCTGCTACCAGCATTACTGCCAATTCAGCACGCACTTTGCACCTGAAATGGTCTGCGCATGCGCACAATGTTAAAAAAGAATAAATAAGTTTTTGCAATGAGGATTGTTCTGCGCATGCGCAGAACTGAAAATCAAGGTGGCGGCCCCACCAATAGGACCAGTTTGGAGGCGTGGCAGACCGAGTTACTATGTACTCGGCCGAACCAGGCCGAATCAATAGGAACCCACCTCTGTTGCTTGGATATTTTAGGATTTGCCTGTTCATCAAATATTGACTTCTGCTCTAGGACTGTGACTTAATGCTAGTTCTCTAAGCCAGCATTCATGGCAGTGATAATCAAGGAAGGAAGAAGATGATTATTTGTCTGAACTAATGGTCATGATGCTTTCAAGGGCCATTCAAGCATAACCAAGATTCTGCAAGTATTATCCAGGATAAGATCTCTAAAGTGCTTTATAAAAATACATCCATTATTTAAAATGGAGGCTATGCATTATTAATATTTTCCCCATTACTTTCCTAACATACTCTTAGGAAATATCAATACTGTTTTTTTTTTTTAGATTTATATCAAACTACCAGGCTACAACATTTTTCTCAGTACTGTGTACTCTAAATCTGCAGGAAGAAAGGGACAAAATGATTCAATTCCAAAAGCAAATTGGCTCCTAAAAGTAAAGGTTCCCCTCGCACATATGTGCTAGTCGTTCCCGGCTCTACTGGGCGGTGCTCATCTCTGTTTCAAAGCCGAAGAGCCAGTGCTGTCCGAAGACGTCTCCAAGGTCACGTGGCTGGCATGACTAAACGTCGAAGATGCACGGAACGCTGTTTAACACTGTTAAATAGGTGGTTGCTATTTTTTTCTACTTGCACTTTTACATGCTTTTGAATTGCTAGGTTGGCAGAAGCTGGGACAAGTGATGGGAGCTCGCTCTGTTATGCGGCGCCAGGGATTCGAACCACCGAACTGCCGACTTTTCTGATCGACAAGCGCAGCGTCTTAGCCACTGAGCCACCATATCCTCTAAACTGGCTCCTACAGAGTACTTTTAAGAGTACTTTTAAAATCCCAATCAGCGATGCAACAGGCGGGAAATGTGGAACCATCTCTGGTACTGCTCTTTCAGTCAGCTGGGGGCCACAGGAGGGTGAGGAGTGGAAGGACATTTCTATGTCTGTGACTCACTTTTCACCTGGAGCAGCCTGAGGGGTTGAGTTGAGTTGACAGAGTCTGAGGACCTTGAATCTGGTTGCATTCGTTCAGCTCCCCCCGCCCAACAATCTGAGTTTATTATGTGGCCCTTTGGGAAAATTAATGGCCCTCCCTAGCCTCGATTGTGCTGCACAACTGACCTCTCATTGGGAACTGCCCCACCAACAAAGTCTTCCTTGGCCAGAGGAAAAGAGGACATGAAATCTGGACAAAAGCCGTGAATCTTGAAGCCGAGGCTACCGCGATGAAATAGCTGCCATCTACAAATAAACAGCACATCTATCAAAACAGTGCAATATCTACTTAGGTTAATTACACAGCAGCCAACAATACCCCGAAAATAACCAGCAGGGTTTCTTTTCTTAATAGTTATTACTGTGCTTTTGGGAAGGGATTTCAAATATTTCTTTTTTTATCCCTTGTGCAGCACTAAGCGAAGTCCATGGTAGCCATGGCACAGCGGGGTGGACCTTTCTTAACTGGGGTTCAGATTCAAAAATATAATTCTGCATACCTCCAAAGCAAGAAGCTTGTCAGCCATTGGAAGAAGATCAGATTGGGAAATAGCTACTAAGAGAACTACTGGAACACTATTGTTGTAGGGCAGGAATCTCCAAAAGTGGGAACTTTTAAGACTTGTCGATTTCAACTGCCAGAATTGCCCCAACCAGCCAAGAAAAAGAGAGAGAAACAAAACAGAGGGAGAGAGAGAGAGAGAGAGAGAGAGAGACTGAGAAAAAAAGGCAGGAGTGAGAGAGATAGGCAGATAGTGAAAGAAAGAAAGAAAAGAAAGAGAGAGAGAGAGAGAGAGAGAGAGAGGGAGGGGGGAGGGAGAAAAACAGAAGAGAGAGACCAAGAGAAAAAGGGCAGGAGTGAGATAGGCAGATAGAGAAAGAAAGAAAGAGAGAGAGACAGAGACAGAGAAAGATTGAGAGAGAGAGAGAGAGAGAGAGAGAGGGAGAGAGAGATGGGAAAGAGAGAGAATAACTGAACAACAAATGCAAACGATAAATGTGATCAATGTAAGCAAATGTTTACAGGCAAGATTTTGAGAGAAAGATTTAGGTCCCATCCGAAATGTACTTGGGCAGCTTCCAAATGCAACAAGGCTGTTTATCTTGTTTTGCAAGAGATATTGAACTGATGTAGTTCTAATCACAGTTAAAGCAGGGCCATTCGAGGCAACGGAATTGAAATTTGTTATGACTAATTTAAGCCTTATTGATTAGGTCATTGTAAGGTCCATTGTAAGTCTATCTACATCTGGAACTAATTCATTGCCAAATAAAGAGGCAATAGGATTGTTAATTCCTACATCTAAAATTACCACTGTTTTGGAGGAAGAAAATATTTCACCACCAATTAGACTAAATTTATGCAAAAATTAGAATTTCTTTGACAGAATACATAACTCAGGCAAGGATGAGATATGAACTTGGGCCAAGATGAATCCAGCTGTTGATGTTATGGATACGTTACTATACTTATTACTAGCTGATAACCCGGGGTTGCCCGGGTATTTATAGATGTCAAAGTGTTTATCTGACAGGCCCCATTGAGAGGGGCCTCTCTTCTTCCTACTCCCATGCCCATCATCCCTAACCTCTTCCTTCCATCCCTAACCCCCTCCCATGCACTCCTCTTTCCCGCCCTGTCTACGATCCTGGCACTTTCCCCCAAATCCATCAAGCACTTCCCCATTGGTCCACTGGAGGGCGAACGTCATGGTTGGCTCTCCAGAGAAAGCTATGAAGGAACTGACATCACAAACAATTGTCGCTCTAGGATGCTGCACTCACTCTCCTTAACGGCCCAGGCGTTCCAGAGTTATGCTGGAACATACACACACGCATATATACACAGCAATTTTTAATATATATAAGAAGAAGAATAGATAGATTACCGTGTTGAATTTATGTTAAAAACATTGATTTGCTATAATATATTCTATGCATTTTATGTTGTAAGCTATTTAAGAGTCATATTTAGGGGATGCCCTGTGGCAGTATTTCTCAATCTCACTGCCAGGCTCAATCACCAGGGCAGGTCCAAAGATGGGTCAAGCAAGTTTCGTTATGGTTGATCGCCAGTTTACAAGAATCTTGCCAGATTCTGTCCTCCCTTGGGAAACCTTGGATACAGGTAGTCCTCCACTTATCACAGTTCGTTTAGCGACTGTTCGAAGTTACGAAGTTAAATTTTCGGTCAGGCACTGAAAAAAGTGACTTATGTCCATTTTGCACACTTATGACTGCTGTAGCATCCCCGTGGTCACGTGATTTACATCTGGATGCTTGATAACTGACTCACATGTTGATGGTTGCAGTGGTCCCAAAGTCGTGTGATCCCTTTTTGCAACCTTCTGACCAGCAAAGTCAATGGGTTAAACCACATTCACTTAACAACTGTATTACTAATTTAACAACTGCAGTGATTCACTTAACAAATGTGGCAAGGAAAGTTGTTAAATGGGGCAGATCTCACAGCAAATTTCTCACTTAGCAACATTTGGAGTCAATTGTGGTTGTAAATTGTGGACTACCTGTACAGAGGTTTAAAATCAGATGTTTCCTGCCCCAATCGGGCTCCAAGCTTAACATAGTTGTTAAGAGAATCTGATTTCCCTTCTGACTTTCCTTGTGAGAAGGTTGCAAAAGAGGATCATATGACCCAAGACACTGCAACCGCCATAAATACATGCCAGTTTCCAAGTATCTGAATTTTGATCATGTGACCTTGTGGATACTGCAATGACCTTAAGTGTGAAAAATGGTCATAACTCCCTTTTTTAAGGGCCACTGTAACTTAAATGTTCCCTAAATGAAAAGAGTACTAACGGTACTAGAGATCCTTGGATTTTCATTTACCTGCTCTGCACATTTGGGTATGACTATGCAGTAGTAATATTGAAGAAGTAGACTAAAGATACTGATGTTCAGTTAGATCTGGCATCTCTTCCCCATCATACTGACATGCTCACCAGTATGTTGATTCTCTGTAGACAGACTAAATGCTAAAATCAAATTACAGTTTTTAGCAACAGAAAGCAGTGAAAAGTCCATTGGATAGAGATAAGCAGCTATAATAATTGAATAAATTAATAAAAAATAAATAAAATTCTTCTTGGCTCAATTACTCAGTTAAGATATATTGGCACGCCTTTATAATTACCTCGTTCCTTTCTAAATACTTGCAAGTCAAGTGAGATCTACTCTTGAAAATATTAAGTCAAACTGGCTGGATATAATACTTTCTGTCAATCAATCAATCAATCAATCAGCTTGCTATCTATTAAATAAAAGCTTGCTTTGCAGCATTATGTATTTATTTAGGGCTAGCAAACTAGCAATGCTGATTGACCTGTTCCGTTTTCATTCATATTTTTTGCTATTTTGCTCTTAGGATTTTATAACTGACCCCATTTTAAAAAATGCATGCACAATCATAATTATTGTTTATGCAGCAAGCATTGTTTTGATTTTTTTCCTGGCCAAAAATTATTTCGGGGTATTCAAACAATATCTACATAATAAGCTGAGTTTTCATTCCTTCTTTAATTCTCTCTTTCTTCGTGTGTGTGTGTGTGTGTGTGTGTGTGTGTGTGTGTGTGTGTGTGAGAGAGAGAGAGAGAGAGAGAGAGAGAGAGAGAGAGAGAGAGAGAGAGAGGGAGGGAGAGAGACATGAGCATGGTAGGAAATAGAGGTTGCCATGGCAATTATTCATTATTTTTCCATAGTAGGTTAAAAAAAAATCTAACATATCTCTTTGGTCTGCAGAGAGAGCTAATTTACTGCACATTGGACTTCGTTTTCTGACATTTATTTGATTGAGTGCCGTAATCTATGTGCAAAAGTGTTTTGTTTTTGAAAGCAGATTTAAGGACAATACTTGAGGGATCAGGATGAGGAAGAATGTTTAATCTGTATCTATTCTTTTAAAAAGGGCTCAGCTAGTGGAAATATCTGAATGCTTAATCCAAATTAAACATATGGTGCAAGGCATATCTATGAAATTCAAAAATATCTATGAAATTCAAAATGAAAATATCTATGAAATTCAAAAATATCTATGAAATTCAATTCGATTTAGTGGGGGCAAAATGTACCACCCAATTTATACAAAATAGTTGTTGGTTTTTTAATATATTTTTTTATTTTTGAATAAACACAAACAGACAAAACACACACACAAAAAACCCACAAAACCATCTTCCATTACAAATTGTAGAAAGTGTGTCGATTGGTTACAAAAACTTCCGTGTATCCCTTCCACAGTCATCAACTACAATTCATATCAAATCATATATTTTAAATCAAATATGTATGTATGTATGTATGTATGTATGTATGTATGTATGTATGTATGTATCTATCTATCTATCTATCTATCTATCTATCTATCTATCTATCTATCTATCTATCTATGTATATATGTATATATGTATATATGTATATATGTATATTACTATAATCATACCTCAACCTTCATTTGACTATAATTGTTTTTACATCCTTTTATATAAAATATTCCAGATTTAAAGCAAAACCACATAATGGCATTCCATTAGCTCTTCCCAATATCATCCAGTAACATTACATCTTTATAACATGTTCTAAATAAAAAATTGTTATATTTAATAACAGAGTTTCTAAACCTCCTTTCGTAACCACCATTTGAAATTTATATCAAATTTCCTCTTATCAAACCAATACATATTTTTGCATTATTATCATTATCAATCATTTATTTAACTATATCCATTATCACTTCATTTTATATATAATGCTCTAAATTTAACTAAATTTGATTTAATTTTTTTATTATAAGCTTTCATTACATCTACCTGTGTCTTTCCAGTAATAGTGCAGTCTTATGTCTCTTGCCATTTGTGGCATTAGTAGTCTGGTTATTTCCTTCGTAAGTTTTGTACGGACTTCCCTTCACAACTTATTGCTTGTTTGCATATCTTGTATAAGCTTGAAACCCTCCTGCTGCTTCATCGATCAACTTATCTTTGGTTATCACTAGTACTTCTGAGAAGATTTCTCTCTTTAGTTCCATAAATTCTTCTCTCTTTTCTTCTTCTATACTTTGAAATCTGGGGTAGAGCTCCAGTCTCCCCTTTCCATATTCCACTCTTTCCATTTCCAACCACGCTCAGTTCATTGTCAGTATCAACAATTTTCTTGTCTCTTTATTTTTTCCTTCAGTTTTTAGAACTCTGATCTTCACTTTCTTCATTTGATGAACATCCTCAATTTTTACATCACATTTTACTATTCTACGATCTATGTTCTCCAATCTCTTCTCAATTTTCTCTGTTACTTCTAATAATTTTTGAATTTCAAACATAATCTTTTGCAATGTTAAGATTTCTTTTTCATGTTGCTCCATTCTTCCAACACTGCTACTATAGCATTCAAAACATTTTATTAAATTTAAAGCAAGTTCATTTATAATCTTTCAAGACAAGGCTTTGCTTTCACTCCACTCCATCTGCCAATAAAGCTCCTGAAGAGCACCTGTATAAACAACCCATGCTTTTCTCACTATCACTCTCTGTAAACAAGCTGAGGAACCTTGAAATGCAAAGTCAAATTATCAAAGAGAAAAAAAGAAAAGACAATATTTCCAAGCCTCCAAGTGGCAATGTTACTTCCTTTCCTTCTCTTATTACAGCCCTCTTTGTATTCCTTTTATATCTTTTTATATTCCAGGCTTAAAGAAAACAAAATTCTTAAATGGAGCAAAAACACCCCATCCAATCCAGCATTATAAAAATAAGGAAAAAGATATTAATCCACAAGTATAAAAAAGGAATATAAAAAGTAGAAGAAGAAAAACTAATCTGTTGAATTTAAAGAATAGGAAACATTTGCAAAAGTTCCATCCGTAAAAAATTAAAAAAAAAAGGATCACACTGTCTAATGTAGCATAATTTCGCCACTTACTTTCTTCTGTTTTCAAATTTAAGGTAGCTTTAATTTTTTTGGGGGGGTAATCTCTTTTATAATAATATTTCCTCACCATATGGACACACTTTCTCTTTCCGTTTTCCTCCCGTTCTGGAGCTGTCCCAACTTCAGCAGCTTCAATGGCCACGCTTCTGTCGCTGGCAAAAAGAGATTCTCCTGGATCAATCAAGGATTTTGCAGTATCCCTGAGATCAGCAGGACATACTCTTCCCTGTCACCGTCTCTTCAGGATTGTTTAGGTCCAAAAGGACCGTCCAGCGGCAAAAGTATTGATTGCAATCTTGGAGCTCCAAGAACACACGTAGTGTCATCGTGATGTCAACTCCTCCCCCAATAATAGTTTTTTTAACCATGCAGATTATGATTTGGATTGAATCGCAAATCCTTTGCGTGTTTATAAAATATATACAGCCTTCATCTGACTCTGGGCCACTCACTTTAAAGCATAAATACACGCTTATTTGATTTGATTTAATTATTTAAAAAAATTACATTGCCATTCAAGTCATGATGATTCTGGGCATCTTAGGGAAATAAAACTGCAAATACAAAGCCCAATAAACCTACCCCTCTCCCCGGCGACAACAAGAAGACCAACCACTTGATGTGCTCCATATCACTGTGGGGCCATCAGGCCCAATTGACACAACCGTGTTGTTCAGGGCCTTTCAAAAGAATGTCAAGGTGAAGGCCATTTTTTATTTCCACAGGGAGTGAGCCACCACAGAGAAGGACCTCTTTTTAGGTCCTATTAGATCAGGGGTGTCAAACTCAAGGCCCAGGGGCCGGATACAGCCCACGAGGTACTTAGATCTGGCCCGTGGGCCATCCTAGAAACAGCAAAGGACCAGCCTGTGGTGCTTCTGCCAGCGAAAACAGGCTCCTGAGCTCCGTTTTCAGCTGTGAGAGCCTCCTACAACACTCTGCCAGTAAAAACGGAGCTTAGTACGGCCCTCTCAAGCTCTGGTTTTACTGGCTGAGGGTTGCAGGAGGTCATGGCAGCCGAAAACAGAGCTCAGGAGCCTGTTTTTGCTGGCAGACCACTGGGGCCACCACAGGCACCTTCCCACAGGAGTGACATTGAGCTGTCCCCCCCCTTGAGGTCAAACACAACCCTGATGTGGCCCTCAATGAAATCGAGTTTGACACCCCCTCCCTAGATGGACCTCCTTAAAAGAGAGAACTTGTAATTTACCTTTCCTCCCTCCTCTGGTGGGTCAGATAGATATGGTTGGGAAAAGGCAGCCCCTCATATAACCTGGCCCCTGGCCATATACTCATAAAACAATGCTGCTGTGTAACCAAGGCCCTTAAAACTATCTTACAATCATTACCCTACACCTGTTGGGAACTTTGAAACGATTCAATCTAGATGTACATGTTTAAATACCAATTTGACTGCCACATACCGGGAAAGTCAAGTCTTAACATGCCACTTAAACACTTGCTCAGATTACATTGACATTCAAATCCTGATTGTATTTTGCATTAGCTGGCTGCCATCATAAACCAAGAATGGTGGCACCGGGTTTTTCTCTTTGGGTAGAAAAAATAGCCACCAGTCTGATGCAACATCAGTTCTAGTCTTATTCAAAACAAGCTGATAACCCAGTGTTGCCCGGATTATTTATTTATGGAGGGAAAATGTCAGACCAAATGTAATTTCTAATATTGGATTTTCCCCCTTATCAGAGGGAGCCCCCTTGTGGAGTACTGTGAAGCTGTTATCATGGCAACTCCACTGTGCTGTACAGTAGAAGCCATTTTATGGCATTACAGTAGAAGTCATGTTAAGGCACAACAGACTGTATCTTAACAGAACACACCCCCCCGAAGGTTGTTAGGGGTGTCCTACCCCCACAGCGTTTGTTTCCAGAGAGTAAGTCATCTGTGTACCAAGTTCAGTTGAAATTGTTCCAGGCATTCTAGAGTTATGCTGGAACGAACGAACGAACGAACGAACGAACGAACACACACACACACACACACACACACACAAATATAGAATTTAATTCTGACTCTTTTCCAGGTAACATCAAACTTATAATTAACATAGGAGAAAAGTATTTAACTTTTTTTTAAAAAAAATGTACAGATTTTAAGCTAAAGAATCTTCTCAATCAAATAGTATTCCATAAAAACATGAATAGCACCCTCTGGCCTTCATCTGTTGTGTTTTTCAGCTATTCACAGTGCCATTTCATTACGATTCATAGAAATGAATATTTTTTCCACACATTTAAATTTATGGAGAGGTGGGGAAAAAGGAGGAAGAGAGAAAGAAGATACGACACCTTGGAAATCTATTATATAAAACGAAATGGAGTATAGAATGTATAGTATAGAATGGAGTTTCCATTGAGATCCACACTAACTGTATTGATCAGATTATAACAATAATTTTAGTGCTAGCATATTTAATAAAATAAATGAAAAATATGATTTTTAGATTTAGGATACGGTTAATCCTTGACTTTTGACCATAGAGTTTCCATTTCTAAGCAAGACTGTTAAGACAATCATGCCTGATTTTATTATCTGTTTTGCCGCAGTCCTTAAACGAATCATATTAAGTGAATCTGGTTTTCCCCCTATTAACTTTGCTTTCTGGAAATGAAACAAACAAAATGTTAAAAAGTTATAATATTTATGTAGTTACTTACCAAGCACATCTAATTTATATTAAAGTAAACAAATATCTTCACAAGCCTCAAGGCATGTCACAACTTCCCAGCAACCCTAATGATTGGAAATTGAAAGCTGAAAAATTTGACACGCCCTAGAATTATTGGAAGTCAAATGGGAAACTTGCAAATGGTGATCACAAGACCCCCAGGATGCTGCAACCTTTGTAAATCTATTGTCCATATTTTGATCAGGTGACCATAGGAATACTGCAATGGTCATAAGTGCGAGGACCTGTTGTAAGTGGCTTTTTTCAGTGCCATTTGTAACCGCAATGGCTGCTAAAGGGTTAGTTGTAAGGCAAAGACTACCTATACTGATTCTCTACATAAACAAATGCTCCATAATAGTTTATTACTGCATGTCTGCAGAGATATTCCTGCAATTTCATTCTTTAATGGGAATACTAGAATAGAATAGAATAGAAGAGTGGAGTGGAGTGGAGTAGAATAAGTAGAGTAGAGTAGAGTAGAATAGAATAGAATAGAATAGAATAGAATAGTGGAGTGGAGTAGAATAAGTAGAATAGAGTAGAGTAGAGTAGAGTAGAGTAGAGTAGAGTAGAGTAGAGTAGAGTAGAGTAGAGTAGAGTAGAATAGAATAGAAGAATGGAGTGGAGTAGAATAAGTAGATTAGATTAGAGTAGAGTAGAGTAGAGTAGAGTAGAGTAGAGTAGAGTAGAGTAGAGTAGAGTAGAATAGAATAGAATAGAATAGAATAGAATAGAATAGAATAGCTGATTGCTAAGTCTCTTCCTTTCTGGACATTCTGTGTTTCCTAAAAAACTGATCATTTTGAATAAGAGAAGAACCGAAGGCATCAAAGAACTGCTGAATAAAGCAGATGAGGCACCAATGACAGATGCCAATCATTTATTCCTTTCTCTGTCCTATTTCTCCCCAGTGAATAGGAAAATTCAGTTGTGACTAGATTTGATGTTTATTCATCTGTGGAGGAATTAATGGAGGCAAAAACTTTGAAGAACAGTTGCAGGAACTGGGTATGCCTAAGCTGATGAAAAGAAGGACTAGGGGAGACATGATAGCAGTCTTCCAATATCTCAGGGGTTGCCACAAAGAAGAGGGAGTCAAAGTATTCTCCAAGGCACCTGAGGGTAGAACAAGAAGCAATGGGTGGAAACTAATCAAGGAGAGAAGCAACTTAGAACTGAGGAGAAATTTCCTGACAATTAGAATAATTGATCAGTGGAACAACTTGCCTCCAGAAGTTGTGAATGCCCCAAATACTGGAAGTATCAAGAAGAGATTGGATAACCATTTGTTTGAAGTGATGTAGTGTTTCCTGCCTAGCAATATAGCAATAGCAGATTTTTATATACCGCTTCATAGGGCTTTCAGCCCTCTCTAAGCAGTTTACAGAGTCAGCATATTGCCCCCAACAACAATCCGGGTCCTCGGAAGGATGGAAGGCTGAGTCAACCTTGAGCCGGTGAGATTTGAACCGCTGAACTGCTGATCTAGCAGTCAGCTGAAGTGGCCTGCAGTACTGCACTCTACCCACTGCGCCACCTAGGCAGTGGGTTGGACTAGAAGACTTCCAACGTCCCTTCCAACTCTGTTTATTCTATTCTAAAATTTTGGTACAGGTAAAACATTCAATTCCTTCATAAATTCTTGTTCAGTTAGAAGTCACAAACGTTTCTAAAGCTTCCCAGAATGGAGAAGGCCATTTTCAAAATCTTCTCAGGATGGCTTTTATTCTGAGAAAGCAAAACCAGATTGAAATAATGATTTAAGAAGTTACATAATCTTTTATTGAACTCTGTTTTTTCAAATTAAAATCATTAAGTCAAAAAAAGAAATAGCTACTTTATTAAAGGGATTATGAGATTTTTCCAAAAATGAACAACAGTTCAGCAGTCCACAGAACCCAGGTCTAAGAATCATATTTAAGAAGATGTTTCGCCTAAAATGCAGCATTTTATGATACGGTCATTGTGCTTGACAATTTTTTTTACTTTCATATAACTTATTCATCACATCACAACCAATTTCAGCAGAGATTCTTCTGCCCTCTGCTGGCTGAATGAAATGTTTGCAGGTGGGTTTATTTTTGTGGTTTTGTGCCTGGTATTTGCATTTAGATTGCAACGGAAGCATTGCAAATTTTGAAGAGTCTTTATATATTCCAATCCGAAGGCCTTCATCAAACATAATAAATAAGATTATATTCTATCAATCAGAGCTATATAGAGCTTTACAAAAGCTATGAATAGGACCCTCTGATTTTCATTTGAAAATTATGCATTTCGAATTCATCCATCTCTCATGTCTTTGCTCTCACAATGACCGCTGAAACAGAATGAGAATCTTTCGATATTTTGAAAGATTGATTCTAAAGATACCAAGTAGTTCAAAGAAACAAAAGAAACAAATTTAGCCCCTTAGTCGGCCTCCTTTCTGAACTTCCAGTAGCCTGTTTTAAACCCTCCCTGAGCTTCTGCGTCTCCGTGCACTTATTTCAGTGGTGGGTTCTGGATCCGTTTCCAACCGGTACGGTTGGAACGGGCCTGGTGGCATCCACATGGACATGTGCATTGCGTGCATGCATTTTACCGCCTCAGCAAGCCTTTGCGACGCTCCAGCTGCTCAGCGGAGCGCTGCGCAGGCACTGTATGCGTCATGTGCATACGCGGAAGCCTTATAAGACAGGTAAGGTGCTCGGGTGGGCGGGCCCTCCGGAATACTGTACCGGAACGGTATCCGGTTCTCTGGGCAGGCTTCGGTACGCCCATACTGGGGCGTACCGCCTGCAACCCACCACTAACTTACTTGCATCCAAAGCGGGCCGTGTGGGGATTCCTGGGAGGGGCAGAGTGGGATGGAGTGGAATTTGGGGGTTCTCCGAACAGCACAGAATTTTAGCTAGAGGTTCTCCTGAACCCCTGCGAACCCCCATCAGCCCACTCCTGTGTCAGACTCTCCTTTCCTTTGAGAACCATCCCCCCCCACATATTTTTGTTTTGTTTTAAAAAAGTGGCATTTATTTATTTAAAAATTATACTATTACTTGCATGGATCTGGTAGAACATTACATTGGCAGCCCTCGGTTTACGACCATAAGTGCGTCCAAAATTTATGTTGCTGAGCGAGACAATTGTTAAGTGAGTTTTACCTCATTTTGTGACTTTTCTTGCCGCAGTTGTTAAGTCAGCAACAAGGTTGTTAAGTGAATCAGGCTTCCCTATTGACTTTGCTAGTCAGAAGTTGGCAAAAGGGATCACAAGACCCCGGGACACTGCAACCGTCATAAATATGAGTCAATGAACTTTGATCATGTGACCATGGGAATGCTGCAATAGTCGTAAGAGTGAAAAACAACCATAAGTCACTTTTTTCAGTTCCGTTGTAATGTCAAACGGTCACTAAATGAACTGATGTAAGTTCACTTGGGAAAGGAACTTCCATTGGTGACCAATATGATCATTTAGTGAGTCATGTCTGATTTTATGACCTTTTTACTGCAATCATTAAGTAAACCAACATGGTTAAATGAATCACATGGTCACTAAGTGAATTTGGGTTCCCTTATTGACTTTGCTGGCTGGGGTCCCTAGGGAAAGGTCAAAAATGGTGATCACATGATCCCAGAATGTTGAGATTGTTGTAAATAATGTTAATTGTCAAGCACCTCAATTTAATTCATATAACTGCATGGATTTTGCGACAGTCACAAGTGCAAAAGACCAGCAGTGAGTTCCTTTATTCCAGCACTGTCAAAACTTTGCATAGTTGTGAAACAAACGGTTGTATATTGAGGATTACCTGTACTCCAGCCAAAATTTCCTATAGACATTTCTGCTTCTCAGGTTGAACATAACATGGGCAGCTAATGGATATGAGAGCACAGAATATGCATAATCTATTCAGCTTGCAAAACTCCATATCTTCAACTAAGCACACAGACATTTTTGCAAGCAAGACCTGAATCTTCAGTCACATTTTACATTGTATGTAAATAGGAAGAATGCTCAAAAATATAGAAAGCCGAGAATGGTTCTGTGTAATGCCCGAATTACATTTTTATCCTCATACAATGAACATACATGTACCTGTGGAACAGTGGTGAGTTCTGGATCCCGTTCCAATCGGTACAGTTGGAACGGGCCCGACCTCGTCCACACCGCGTGAATGCGTCTTACAGTCCAGCGACGCCTCCGCGATGCTCCAGCTGCTCCACAGAGCATGCACATGTGTGGAAACGCCGAACACTTTAAAGGAGTGCAGGCGGGCCCTCCGGAGCACCATACCGGAATGATACCTGGTATTCCATGCAGGCTCTGGTACTCCTGTACTGGGGCGTACCGCCTGCAATCCACTACTGCTGTGGAATTGAAGTGTAGAAGATCTGATTCATATATTATCATATATTATTCAATTGCTGTTTATATAAGGAGGTTAGAGATAAGTACCTTGTTTCTCACATTAAACGTATGGTCCATATTAAATGGGAGGCCAATACTAAAACAACATATCGTATTTTTGGAATATTAGACACACCTTTTTCCCCTCAAAAAAGAGGGTGAAAATCTGGGTGCGTTTTATACACTGAATACAGCATTTTTTGCCTTCTGAAACCCCGCCTCCTTTGCAAAAATGGCTGTGCATAGCCTTTAGGAGGATTCCAGGGTGCTCCTGGGGGGCTTGGGAGGGCAAAATGAGTAGAAACAGGCTGGTTTTTTTGCTCATTCTCCCCCCCCCCTCTGGCCCCCAGGAACACTATAAGTCTCCTAAAGGCTATGCATGCCCCTTTTTTGACAAAAAACAGGCCTGTTTTCGCGAAAAACAGGTTATTTCTTTCTCACTTTCCCCCCCCCCCAGTCATGAGCAGTCTACAAGCCTCCTAAAGGCTATTCATGCCCTTTTTTGATAGAAAATGGGCCCGTTTTTGTAAAAATGGGCCGTTTTGGGGAGGTCTGCAGAGTGCAAAAACCTTTTTGTAAAAAAATTGCCTCTTCAAAATCTTGGTGTGTCTTATACTCCACAAAATTTGGTACCTCATGTGTGGCCAGAATCTGAAAACTACGTTTAAAACAGCACATTTTCTGACTAAAATGGTCTGACCGAGATGGGCCTGATTGGAGTAGATTGCAGGGACGATAAAGAAATATAATTTTATGTCATTTTATCCTATTTTACATGTTTATATATTAAATTATTGTATTTTATCCTATCGCTATTGTTATTTTACCCTACTCTCATTTTAAGTTGTTCGTTTTGAATTTTATTGGTAATATGTGTTTGATCCTGTACACTGATATGGCCTATAGGCTAATCAATCAATAAATATATATTGCCCTACTGCACTGTGCAGTAGGGCAATATATATTTTGTCACTGGGCACTGTGACAAGTTGCATGGAAGTTTGAAAAATGATACAGCAAGAGAGATTGAGGAAATCCGATGTACAATTGGAGAAGAAAAAAGTCAAAACGTTAGCATCAAAAGACAGCATAGCTGAAGAGCATCAAGGAAAATCAATAGTAAACACACAGAAAGCATAAAAGAGAACGTCTGCATTATTGGCTAGCTAATCTGTGTTTTTGTGGAACTCATGGAAGAAAAGAGAAGGGGAAAGGGAGAAAATACAGCAAACTGAAATTCTACTGCTTTATTTATATAAAATTTATATAAAAGCAGTATGGTGTGTAACATAGGTGGTATTCAATCAGTTCTGACAGGTTCTGGAGAACCGGTAGCAGAAAGTTTGAGTAGTTCGGAGAACCGGCAAATAGGCTGGCCCCACCCTCGCTGCCTCCCAGCTGATCTTCTTTTGTTGCCCTGAACAGGAGAACGGAGCCGGAAAGCAAGTTGGTGGGGTGGGGAAGGAATGGGGGTTTTGCAGTATCCTTCCCCTGCAATGCCACAAAGCCACACCCACAAAGCCACGCCCACTGAACTGGTAATAAAAATATTTGAATCCTACCACTGCTGTGTAAATTGTGACACTGGATAAAGAACAGCATTTACCCCATAAAGCTCGTCTGCGGAAGGAAGCATGAAGTGCTCCAAAATCTCCTGGTAGACTGCTGGGTTGACCCTGGTCTCAATGAAGCCCAGTGGTCCAAAGTCCTCTTTTCTGATGAGAGCAACTTTTGCCAGAAGCACTAAAACCTGGTTCAATGACCGTGGGATTACTGTGCTTGATTGGCCTCTCCATTCTTCCTCCATACTCTGGGTCCTTGGTTTCCAAATGAGATGCAAAAGTTACTCTCATCAGAAAAGAGGACTTTGGACCACTCAGCAACAAGACTTTGGACCACTGTGCTTCATTAAGACCAGGGTCAACGCAGTCGTCTACCAGGAGATTTTGGAGCACTTCATGCTTCCTTCTGCAGATGAGATTTATGGGGATGCTGACTTCATTTTCCAGCTGCCCACACTGCCAAAAGCACCAAAACCTGGTTCAATGACTGTGAGATTACTGTGCTTGATTGGCCAGCAAACTCATCTGACCTGAACCCCATAGAGAATCTATAAGGCATTGCCAAGAGAAAGATGAGAGACATGAGACTGAACAATGCAGGAGAGCTGAAGGCCGCTATTGAAGCATCCTGGTCTTCCATAACACTTAAGCAGTGCCACAAGCTGATAGTGTCAGCACTCCTTCATTGGATAATCAGGAAAGAAAACCACAAGACTCCATTGATAGAAATCAAGTGTACTTTTACTAATTATAAATGAACAGAAGCGTAGCAAAGCGAAGACTGATTATTTAGGCGCGAAAGCAATTGATATATAGAATAACCCATTCCCCACCCCTTGGCATCCCAGTCACAGTCCAATCATAAGTCTCCCAAGTGTCAGGTGCGAGATAACTTCGAAAGGCATCACCAAGATGGAATGTCGGTGCTGTTGGCCTTGGCGGGAAACCTACTCCGCATGAGCAGTAAGACAGGCAGCAGAACTCCAGAGTCTTCCTCCAGCACAATTAGTAGTCCCCTCCCAAATACCATGCCCCCCTCCCCGTTTCAATAGCAGCTGAAGCAGCAGCAAAGCAGAGGCTGACAGATAGCTTCCATGCCACGTCGCATTGAGGCAGTAATTGCTGCAAAAGGGGCTCAACCCAAGTACTAAGTACATATGCATGCTTAGACTTTTCAGAAGTCCGATATTGCTCTATGTACAATCGTTGTTTTATTGATTGCATGTAATATTCTAATTTTCTGAGGTGGTGGATTTGGGGTTTTCATGAGCTGTACACCATAATCATCACAATTATGACAAATCACGGCTTGAACTATCTTGCTTTGCACGTAATGAGTCTTATCTCATATATTAGTTTCACCTTTTAAGTTACATTACTGAAATAAATGAACTTTTGCACAATATTCTAATTTTTCGAGTTTCACCTGTAGATCTGGCTTTTCTGAACTCCTCTTTCAAGGAGGAGCCAAAAGAACGGGTGCATACTATTTTTAATTTCCATCTTCCTCTATGGATGAAGTTCATTAGATCCAACTTAGTAGATATTCTAACCTTGGAAAAGTTCATAATAACCACTTTTCCTATTAGACTGGACTTTTTGGCATGTGGGTCTTTAAAATGCAGACAGGATAGAATAGAATAGAATAGGATTCTTTATTGGCCAAGACATGATTGGACAGACATAGAATTTGTCTTTGATGCATATGCTCTCTGTGTACATAAAAAGACAAGATATATTCATCAAGAATCATAAGGTACAAAACTTAATGATAGTCATAGGGTACAAATAAGCAATCAGGAAACAATCCATATCAATATAAATCATATGCATGGAGTATGTATTATGGAGGATGTATGGAGTAGCCAAACAAAGGGAAAAGGACATCATTTTTTTTTATTAGTCTATGTTGCTCTTTGAAAGTTCCCAAGCTCAACTCACAAACATTTCAGAATCATTATTAGATTTTTTTAAAAAACAACAACACAAAGCTTAGTATATTTGAATATTCATTTCTGTCCTCACACTCTCCTTCCAGAGCAGTCTTGTAAAGAGGTCAAGTATTATAAAAAAAATACTTTTTATCTTTTTATTGTTTAAACCATTTGCAGAGGTAGCTCATAATGGGTTTCCTACATAACGCTCAGGGATTAGAGATTATATAACATTTAGGATGACCAGATTTGGCTGCAAAAGGGAAGATGATCACACAGAAGCAGGAGAAAAAAATGTAGGAAGGTTCTTTGTAATAACAGGGAGTTCTAGTTCCTTCTTAGGCAGAAGCCATTCAACTCACTTTCTCTTCCCAAGGAAGCAAGCAGCGGAGAAACACTTATGCAATCTTGCCAAGAAAACTGTAGGGATTTGTACAGGCGGTTATCTGGAGTCAACATTAACATCAACATCCAACTAACACAGGTCCTTGAGAAAGACCCAACAGATGGCTAAAATGCCATATCCAGCCTCAACATCCAGCTCATTATACTGTTCACCATAATACAGTGGTGGGGTTCAATTTTTTTTACTACTGGTTCTGTGGCGCAGCTTGGTGGGTGTGGCTTGGTTTGGTGGGCATGGCTTGGTGGGCATGGCAGGGGAAGGATACTGTAAAATCTCCATTGCCACCATAGTCCAGGAGAAGGATACTGTAAAATCCCCCTTCCCTCCCGATCAGCTGGGACTCGGGAGGCAGAGAATAGATGGGGGCGGGGCCCGTCAGAGGTGGCGTTTACCGGTTCTCTGAACTACTCAAAATTTCCGCTACCGGTTCTCCAGAACTGGTCAGAACCTGCTGAATACCACCTTTGCCATAATAATATACATATAATAGGCGCCTAGGGTACAATCTCATAACCACAACAACACTGGCTTTGACAAAATCACCATCAGTCAATTGCAAAAGGCTTTACTTGGAACTACTTACATTCTATAACTGATATCTTTAACACTATCAAACAACAACCTCTGCCTATCGCAGCCCATGGGAAGGACTCGATAGGAGGACAAAAATGACAAATCCAGCCCAAAACATCTGGATGACTATGCAACAACCATAATACAGGTAGTCTTCAACATACAAAGCTTATTTAGTGACCGTTCAAAATTACAACAGCGCTGAAAAAAATGACATGACAATTTTTCCGTTATGACCTTTCCAGCATTCCCGTGATCATGTGATCAAAGTTCAGACTCTTGGCAAGTGGTTCATACTTATGACGGTTGTAGTGTCTTGGGGGTCACGTGATCACCTTTTGCGGCCTTCCGACAAGCAAACTCAATGGGAAGTCAGATTCATTTAACAACCAAGTTACTAACTAATCAACTGAAGTGATTCACTTAACAACTGTGAAAAAGTAAGGTTGTAGATTGGGGTAAAACTCATTTAACAAATCCTCACTTAACAACAGAAATTTTGGGTTGAGAGAATTACCTGTAATAATAAAAGAAAGAAATTGAAATATTCTGGCCCCATACATTAAATGCCCAGGTCCCGCATATAGTATCATCCTTGTAGTACTATCTCCTAACCATCATTAAGTATAATCCTTGGCTATTAAATGTTGACCAATTGACTTTTTTGGACAACTTCTGATTGAAATGCAACAACCTTGATTTTGTAGAATTCCTTTATAGAAAGCAAGCAAGGCAGTAATATTTAATTCTGGAACATATTTACTCACAATCTAAAATATAATATTATTACAAATCAGTTACGGGTATTGTAGTTATTAAAATAATTTACAGAGTGGTTTAGGCTATAATATAATGTTTACAAATTACAGGTTTTCTCAGCTTAATTATTTTTAAATTGCATCATGGTCATTTGAAGCAGGGAAGAGGAAAATGAATTAAGGAAGTAGAAAAAAACACAATTTGGATTTGAAAACAATTTGGATTTTTTTAATGTTTTTTCTGAGATTGCAGGACATCTTCTGTGAGCGGTTTCTAAAAGCTTGTCAGAGCCACAATTTTAAAACAGAGAAAGACTCTCATAAATCCCCCAACAATTTTACCATCTGTTTCTGGGTATGGAGTCGTTCTGCTCCAGTTAGAATTAAATAAGGAGGTAAGTAACCAAATAGGTCTTGAAACCCATCTTGTATCACAGTCCCTAAATCATAAGAAAAAGGAATGATAAACCAACTACAGTAACTATAAAAAAAAATCTGAACACATTGGAAGAATAAATGAAGGTTGTTTAGATAGCAAAATAGCAAAAATATAAAAATTGAGCCTCGGTGGCGCAGTGGTTAGAGTGCAGCACTGCAGGCTACTTCTGCTGTCTGCCGGCTGCCTGCAATTTGGCAGTTCAAATCTCACCAGGCTCAAGGTTGACTCAGCTTTCCATCCTTCTGAGGTGGGTAAAATGAGGAGCCAGATTGTGTGTGTGTGTGTGTGTGCTGACTCTGTAAACTGCTTAGAGAGGGCTATAAAGCACTGTAAAGCGGTATATGAGTCTAAGTGCTATTGTGCATTTATAACAAATGCACAATATTTAGTTTTCATTAACTTATATTTATTTTGGTAGAATATTTGTACTTTTAATTCTGTGAGCCATACAGAATAACGTATATGAGGTGGACAGCTGCATAAGCTGAATGGATGAATCAGTTAGTAGCTATGGTATGAGCAAGCCAATATGTTTTCATAACATGGTATATTAGCCAATTCAATAAATAAGAGCAACGCCTATCCCTCTTCTTCTTTATCCTTATCTGATTTTTATGCATTTGGCTCCATCTCACATCTCCCAAACATCTATCTTTATTACTTCTTGTAAGATAAACTAAAGCAAATATTTAAGATGATTGTCACTTCCCAATTCTATTGACACGCTGCAGGAAATGGGAACATACAGGTAGTCCCTAACTCACGATCACAATTGTGCCCAAAATTTATGTTGTTAAGTGATAAATTTGTTAAGTGAGTTCCCCCCCCCATTTTGCAACTTTTCTTGCCAGTTGTTAAGTGAATCACTGCAGATGTTAAATTGGTAATATGGTTGTTAAGTTGATCATGGCTTCTTTGCTTGTCAGGAGGTCACAAAAGGGGATCACTGCAACCATCATAAATTGGAACCAGCTGTCAAGTACGTAAATCTCGTGACCCTGGGGATGCTGCGACAGTCATAGGTGTGGAAAAGGATCTCTTTTTTCACTGCCGTCATAATTTTGAACGTTCATTAAATCAACTGTGGTAAGTCAAGCACTACCTGTAGTTCACTGTCTGGAGTATGAAAAATCTGGCAATCTTAAATACTTAGTATATGGTTTAACATTCTCTACTAGAATGAAGCATATACCGTATTTTTGGAGTATAAGATGCACCTTCCCCCCCCTAAAATAAGGTGAAAAATTGGATGCGTCTTATATACCAAATGTAGCACCACCCATCCACTGGCCCCCACCCTTTGGCCTCTGCCTCCCAGCAATTTACCTCCTTGCAGCAAACAGAGAAAGTGTAGGCTATGGCAATCCCTGCAGCCTGAAACAGCTGATTATCAGAAATGGTGTGCTTAAACTGAAATTGAAAGTGAAACTTGCTGTTTGCTGCAGACAAATTGCTGGGAGGGAGAAGCAGATTTTTTCCCCCCCTTCTAATCAGGTGAACCTGAAAAGGCTGTTCAAGGAATGTTCAAATTATTAGACTTATTTTTTAACCACTGCTTTATTATTGTTTTAGACAACTTAACAAAATGAAGAAGCTTTTAAAAATAAATGCTTGATCTGAAGTGGCCCAGTGCTATTGTATCTTCTTTTAAATAGCAGAGAATATACTTCCAGAAAGCCACATCAATTTTAACAGCATCTGTACAAGTATAGTCTGAAATGTAACACCACAAATAGTGTATATCTTCTGTACTGTTTGCTATTTGGTGCAAGGAGGCAAATTGCTGGGAGGCAGATTTTTTTTTCCCCTCTTGTTTTCCTCCCCAAAGCTAGGTGTGTCTTATACTTGGAGCATCTTATACTCCGAAAAATACGATAAGTCTAAGTGCTATTGTTTTCTGAGAGCAGAAAGAGCCAAGGTGGCGCAGTGGTTAGATGCAGCACTGCAGGCTACTGCTAGATCAGCAGGTCAGCGGTTCAAATCTCACCGGCTCAGGGTTGACTCAGCCTTCCATCCTTCCGAGGTGGGTAAAATGAGGACCCAGATTGTTGGGGGCAATATGCTGACTCTCTGTAAACCGCTTAGAGAGGCCTGAAAGGCCTATGAAGCGGTATATAAGTCCACTG
This sequence comes from Thamnophis sirtalis, assembly GCF_051295495.1. NCBI lineage: Eukaryota > Metazoa > Chordata > Lepidosauria > Squamata > Natricidae > Thamnophis > Thamnophis sirtalis. The sequence continues at coordinate 10,642,976 of NW_028261384.1, read as the reverse complement.
CTATATTCTGTGACTGAAGAATGAGTGAGGAACACTTTAATTCAGCAGTGGGAAAAGGCTCAACGTGGCTCATTGATGAAGTTCTTGCTAAACAGTAAGTAACTTTTTTGGTGATCTGATCATGTGATCTGATGGTCCTTCAGATAAACTAGGACAGTGTTTCTCAACCTTGGCAACTTGAAGATGCCCGGACTTCAACTCCCAGAATTCCCCAGCCAGCATTCGCTGGCTGGGGAATTCTGGAAATTGAAGTCCGGACATCTTCAAGTTGCCAAGGTTGAGAAACACTGAACTAGGATAGTGGTTGAACAGTTAAATTTGGAGAACCAAAGAAATAAGCAGAAGCGACAGCTCAGGAACTTCTGTTTCTTCAATGCAAGTTAATGAACAGACTATGTGATTCTTGATACCTTTGTAAGCATGTATGCATTTATCTTAGTTATGTGCTGTTTGCAGCTGTGCATTGAATGGAAATCAAATATACTTGCAACATAATGTCCTTTGAGTTTCTTTCAAAGCACCATCCCTGGCAGGATTACAAATGGAGACAATGATGAATATTATAGCATGTGATACAAGCTAGAAGGTTAAAATGAAATATTCTGTCACAAAGTGATTTAAATTTCAGAATGCCTCAAAAACTTGTGCAGCTGGATCGAACGAGGCTCGGCTGGCTTATCCTTGTTAGGAGAAGAAGGGAAAAAAAAAGAACTCAGAAGCATTTTTCACAATTTAGCCGACGTTTAATCTTGCAAATGTTCTTTTCTGTCTCCAGCAAACGAAGAGAAATGATAGGAAGAGAAAATAAAGACAAATTTCTAGCCGCACTTAAGCAAATATTAAGGGGACATTAAACCTGTTCCTTACTATTAAGAATTGGCCAGGCTAATCTGAAATGGGTTTCAAACCAGAAAGAAGTTGAACAACTCTGGAAGGAGGGATTCAGCAGAATTGGAGGGGATCATACTAGAGAAAGTTAAGATACAACCCCGTTAAGAAGTAAAGTAAAGTTATAGCAGTACAGCAAAGTGACATGACCATTTTTCATACTTACAACGGTTGCAGCTTCCTTATGGTCATGTGATCATAATTTGGATGCAATAGCAGTAGACTTATATACCGCTTCATAGGCCTTCAGGCCTCTCTAAGCGGTTTACAGAGAGTCAGCATATTGCCCCCAACAATATGCTTGGATGCTTGGTAACTGGCTCATATTTATGATGGTTGCAATGTCACAGGGTCATGTGATCCCCTTCTGACAAGCAAAGTCAATGAGGAAGCCAGATTCCCTTAATAACTATACCACTAATTTAACAACCATAGTGATTCGCTTAGCAACTGTGGCAGGGGAGGTCGTAAAATGGGGCAAAATTCACTTAACAAATAGCTCACTTAGCGATAGAAATTTTGGGCTCATTTGTATGCTATGACTACCTGTAGTCAGGGGTGGTATCCTACCAGTGCTTTGCTCAGTGTGCAGTGCACTGACATGCCTGATGGGGGCATGCGCAGTTTACCAAAATCTCACCTTCAGCATTACTGCAGGTGAGGAAAACAGCTGAGGTGCGGTAATCCACTCTGCCATGCCGATCAGCTGGGCTTCAGAAAAGGAAATATAAGTGAGTATAGCGCAGGGGCGGGCGGACAGGCCCACTTCAAAGTCGGAGCGAACTGGTTCGCTCCCAACCGATAGTCAGAGCTACCGGTTCACGTGAACCTGGTCTGAACTGGTAGAATCCTACCCCTGCCTGTAGTAGAAATATAGTTTCTCCTCTTCTCCACTAACATGTACACAGTTGCAAAAGAATTAAAAAGTAAAGTGTTTTTCACAATCCATCTTTTCCAAGGCATTTCCTTGTTCTGTTTAGGACTTGACCTGGATATCTGCAGGACCGCCTCCTGCCATATACCTCCCAACAACCCATAAGATATCACAGGCTGGGCCTCCTTCGGGTACCGTCGACCGGGCAATGCCAGTTGGCGACTACTCAGGGGAGGTCTTTCTCTGTAGCTGCCCCGGCCCTGTGGAATGATCTACCTGAAGAGATCCGGACCCTTCCCACTCTCTCGACCTTCCGTAAAGCCACTAAAATCTGGCTGTTCCGGCAGGCCTGGGGCTGTTGACCCCAAAATATGGTCCAGCCCCATTTAGAACGGAGTGCATGGTGTATTTTTTAAATCTATCTTTTCTTTCCTTCTATTTTATTTTTTTCTTGATTTATTCTGTACTGTAAGCCGCCCAGAATCCTACGGGATTGGGAGGCATATAAATGTTATTAAACTTAAACTTAAATCTGCTGTTTTCCCCTCCCTCCCTTTCACATAAGTAATGCAGATGGCACTTCCTCATAATTTCAGTAACTGAGGTTCAGGTTAGTCCTGGGTGAAAGGTATATATTTAAAGTCACAACCCCTGGTATGCCCAAATATGGGAGGAAGGTCACACTTCCATTCCCTGTCCTGGCTGATAAGGAGTCGAGCCCTGTAGCTCAATGGTTAACACATCTGCCTAAGAGGCAATAGAGCACAGGTTCGATTCCCAGCAAGGGTATGGCTAGCTGATGAGAGCTAAATAACTTGAAATAGATCTATACTAGTCTCCCTTTATTTATTTATCAGCATAAATATAACAAATGTAACAAAAAGGCAACAGTAAAAAATATTGGGCTTCTGTCTGGATGGTCTCTTGTGACGAGCCAAAGGACAGAGAATGGAAGTGTGACCTTCCTCCCATATTTGGGCATACCAGGGTTTGTGACTTTATATATATATATATATATATATATATATATATATATATATATATATATGTGTGTGTGTGTGTGTGTGTGTGTGTGTGTGTGTGTGTGTGTGTGTGTGTGTGTGTGTGTGTGTATATGTGTGTATATGTGTATATGTGTATATGTATATATGTATATATGTGTGTGTGTGTGTGTGTGTGTATATGTGTATATATGTGTATATATGTGTATATGTGTATATGTGTATATGTATATATGTATATATGTATATATATGTGTGTGTGTGTGTGTGTGTGTGTGTGTTTTATTTGTGCTGATAAATAAATAAAGGGCACAAATAAAAAATAAAAAAAACCACAAATATAACAAAGGCAACAGTAAAAATATTGGGTTTCTGTCATGATGGACTCTTGTGACGAGCCGATTGACAGATGATGGAAGCAGTTGGCTTCCTCCCATAATTGGGGCTTACCAGGGGTTGTAAAAATCTAATATATATATATATTTTATATATATAAAATCTAATATATAATATATATATATATATATATATATATATGTGTGTGTGTGTGTGTGTGTGTGTGTGTGTGTGTGTGTGTGTGTGTGTGTGTGTGTATAAAATTAAATATTATATTATAACAAATTGTACCATTTCAGCTAGCAGGAGGCAGAGAAAGATTCTAGTCTTGCAGACTTCATTTACTTTGAATGCTTTCTGAAAGCAGCACAGAAGAGCAAGGACTCCTCTAGAAATAAAACAGAAACGTTTGATCTTTCAACTGCAGGGAGTTTATCAATGGAGGAACACTAAGATATGACTTTCCGTACTGGCACTTTTATGTGATTTAATGCACGCTGTCATTCTCTGCACCAAACTCTCATATTCTCTGCATATGCAGACTAGGTCTAGTTGTAAGAGAAAGACTTAGCTGCTTTCAAAGGAAAGAGACTCTGTTACAACAGAACAAGCGTGAAGGTCAATTCCCAGCTTCTGTCTCTCCAAGGAATGAAGGATCTTAACTATGAATTGAGGTTATTAGCTGAAGAGTCTACAGAATCAAAGGAAAAGAGGATTGGCATTTTGATAAAGGCAAATTGTCTGCTTGCATCTGAGTTATACGGAATGACTGTGCTTAATTTATTTATTGTCTTTGGACTCTCTAAGAATCTCGACCCTTGCAAACCAACTCTGCTTCTATGCAGGTAGTTCTCAATGTACGGCCATGATTGAGCCCAGAATTTATGTTGCTAAGTGTTTTGACCCAGGCCTCCCAAGAGCATGCAGCAAACTCCTTGTCCCAACAAAAAAACCCTTTTATTAATTTACTGTGAATTCTCCTCATTCACAGCCAGCAGTCTTTCAAGGGAGGATTTACAGTCACAGACATCATCTGGCTTGGAGAGCTGCCAGTTCGATATCTACAAAACTTGGCAAGAAGTCTTGGAGAGTCTCGAACTAATTAAGCAAACTAATTGCCTCCTGCAATCTCCATTCCCCTTTCGCTCCTTTTTTATTTCCTCTGGGAGGGGTCATTCATCGTCCACCTGTGGCCTTACTCCCAAGTCGACCCGTTTTTTAGCTATTCCCTTTGTCTGGCAACTCTGCGCATGCACACACTGGGAACAGGCTCCAGCTGTTCGTCTGCCTCACTAACGTCTGACTCTGAAGGCAGCTGACAACTGTTGGATGGCTCTGGCCCCCTCTCTGCCTCCGACACAGAGCCCTCGTCAGAGCCTTCCCCAGATTCCAGGCCTGGCCCATGTTCCTCCCCAACCTCCTCACTGTCTGAATCTGCTGCCAGCTCTGCTGATCACTGGCGGACCACAACACTAAGTGAGAAAATTGTTAAGTGAGTTTTGCCCCATTTCCTCACCACATTTGTTAAGTGAATCCCTTCGGTTCTTGAATTAGTAACACGATTACTAAGTGAATCCTGGTTTCCCCTTTGACTTTGCTCGTCAGAAAGTCGCAAAATGGGATCACATGACCCCGGGACACTGCAACCAAGCTAAATGCGAGTCAGTTGTCAACCATCCAAATGTAAATCCATGTACCATGAGGATGCCGCGATGGTCGTAAGTGTGAAAAATGGCCGAGTCACTTTTTTCCCCAGTGCCGTTGTTAACTCCAAATGGACACTAAATGAACTGTTTAAGTCGATGGTTACCTATATTAGTGACCATGTCAATAAATAAAAGCAATACTGTTTCATTATTTCTTCATTAGTCTTTGCTGATTGCACGCATTTTGACTCCACCTGACATGTTTAAAGGCATTAAGGGTTATTACTTATCATAAGATAAAAATAAAATGAATATTTAGGATGATTATCATTTAATTCCCCAGTTCTATTGACGTGTTGCAGCAAACTGAGAAGATAACGCACTTGACTGGAATCGAGAAAGTTAGAGATCTTAAAATGTTTGCATGTGGATTAACATTCTACAAGTAATTCTCAACTTACAATCATTTGTTTAAGGATCTTTCAAAGCAGCAATGGCGCTGAAAAAAAACGTGGTTTATGACCAGTTGTCATACTTATGACAGCTTCAGCATACCCAAAGTCACATGATCAAGCTTTGGGTGCTTGGCAAACAGCATATATATACTTTTTTTTTAATTAAAAAGTTTTTTTTATTAAACACACATTAAAACATTCGACACAGTGTAACTGTCTTGGCAATGTCTTTGCTATACATACTAGAATGTAAAGTTAAACATTATAACCACCATGTGTATTTACAATTGGTCTATTCAGTATTTACAAATATAAGAATATGGTATTTCCATCCATGTTGCTTTGTTCTTGTCTTATACATTTTCACTGTTATGATTTCATACATACCGTATTTTTCGGACTATAAGATGCACCGGAGTATAAGATGCACCAAGATTTTGAAGAGGCAAATTAAAAAAAAGTTTTTGCACTCTATACCTCTCCAAAACAGCCTTTTTTTTGCGAAAACAAGCCTATTTTTTTTCAAAACAAGGGAATGCATAGCCTTTAGGAGGCTCGTAGAGTGATCCTGTGGGGTGGGAGCAAAAATGAGCAAAAAAACAGCCAGTTTTTCGCTCATTTCTGCCCTCCCCAGCCCCTAGGAGCACTCTGGAAGCCTCCTAAAGACAATACACGGCCATATTGGTGAAGGGGGTGGGGTTTCCGGAGGCAAAAAATGCTGTATTCAGTGTATAAGACGCACCCAGATTTTCAGCCTCTTTTTTGAGGGAAAAGGTGTGTCTTATACTCCGAAAAATACGGTAATTCTAATCTCCATTCTATAAATCTTAGTCATTGCTTATTTTGGGTCTTTCCTTTTTTCTCTCTGTTCTTCAATTCCCATGTCAATTTATCCATTTCAGCACAAATCAGAATTTTCCTGATTTTCCAGCATGTTTTTACAATGGCTACCGCATCCCAGGGCCCTGTGGTTGCCATCTGAAACCTTCCCAGGGAGTTTCTGCCTAGTGAAGTCAATAGCGGAAGCCATATTTTCTTAATGACTGCATGATTCATTTAACATTTGTAGTGATTCACTTAACAACCACAGCTAAGGTTGGCCTAGATCAGGAGTGTCATCTGGCTTGCGGGAATGGACTCGAAATAGCAAAGGACCAGCCTGTGGTCCCTCCGGCAGCCAAAATGGTGTGTGGAGGGCACGTGTGACACACCATGTGCCCCATTTTCAGCCTGGATGGCCTCCTGCTACACTCTGCCAGCCAAAATGAGGCAAGGGGGTGCCACATGTGTCCTCCTATGCCCCGTTTTGGCCGGCAAGGTGCTGCAGGAGGTGTTTGCCCCCCCCCTCCAACCCGCAGAGGAGAAGTTCAATTCTGATTAGACCCTTGAAGAAATCCAGTTTGATATCCCTGGCCTAGAACTTATAGTTTCCTATTGATTGGTGAAAGTTAACTAGCTAATTAATTATTAATTAGTTAATTATTACTAGCTTGCTTTCATACCTAAGCCAGGACTAGAACTCACTGTTTCCTGCTTTCTAATTTGGCGCTCTAACCACTAGACTAGATGTGAAAATATACAAGTAATGAGATTATGATGCCAAATTTTTTCTTCAATCATACCGAAAAGAGGGCAATGAAAATGTTTATACAATTCTCTATATATTTCTTACTGCTGATTCTTTTTTTCTTTTTCTTTTTCCAAACAGCAATTCCTCTGTTTGTTATTGTACGGGAGAGATTTTGCTTGTTCTTCCTAAAACTGTTGCCTTATTGCATTTCACCCCATGACAATTCTTTTCAGAGGCTGAAATGATAGGCTTGATAATGTATTCAGCATCTGTAATCAATGTTAACCTTTCGGGTTACTGGAAACTGCATTTTGAAGAATATTTCTGGTTTGTCTCTGCCTGAGAGAAAACCATTCTCCTTTCCCCAACACCTCAAGGTAAAAACTGTATATAACATTGAAAATAATATTGAATAGCATCATACAAACGCTGTAAAAACAATACTGTTTTGCAAAGAGATTGTGGGTGAGTGCATATTTGCTGAGAATATTTTTTAGGGTATGTACCATTTTGATGTATATTTTGCTAAAGTACAATTTTATCTAAATGATTAATTTTAAAATTGAACTTGTGGCCATTAAAGACGTGGTGGAAGCCTGCATTATTTATTGCACGTGAAATGAAAACTATAATACTATAATTTGCAGTAATGGAAACTGATTCACTCAGCTAATAATGGAAAAAAACAGATCTGCAAGATTCTGCAGGTATAAGTTACTCAACTTATAACCTGTTCTGACCTTGGCTTCTCCAAAAAGCATAAGGCAGAGTCCTGGTCCCAACAAAAACCCTTTAATTAAAAAAATGTGAATTCCTCTCATTCACATTCAGCAAAGGCCTGGTAAACAATCTTTCAAAAGAATATTTATGACTACAAACCTTATCTAGCTTGGAAAGCTGCCATGTAAATATTTTCCAAATGACGTGTTGTGCAAGGAAAGACCGGGCACAGAGTCTCTGAGATTCATGGACAGATCTCCACACTCCCGCACCGAATCTAATGAACGAATGAATGGTTTCCTGCAAAAGCCCACTCCCCTTTTGCTCCTCTTTTATTTCCTATGGGAGGGGCCATTCACCATCCACCTGTGGCTTTACTCCCAAGTCGACCCTGATTTCTTAGATGTTCTTTTCTTCTGGCAGTTCTGCACATGCGCACACTGAGAACAGGCTCCAGATGTTCCTCTGCCTCACTGCTGTCTAGCTCCGTAGGCCCCTGATCACTGCCAGACAGCCTTGGCCTGTCTCTGCCTCTGCCGCAGAGCCCTCGTCTGAACCTTCCCCGGACTCCAGGACCGGCCCATGCTCCTCCCCAACCTCCTCACTGTCCGACTCTGCTGCCAGCTCTGCTGGCGGCCACAATGCAACCATTCATTTAGTGACCATTCAAAATTACAACAACACAGAAAGAAATGACTTCACACTTACAACCACTGCAGCATTCCCATGGTCATGTGATCAAAATTTGGGCTCCTGGCATGTATTTAGTTGCACTGTCCCAGGGTCATGTGATCACCTTTTGTAACCTTCCCAGCTATCTTCTCATGAGCAAAGTCAATGGATGGAGCCATATTCACTTAGTGACCACTTAATAGCTGCCGTGATTTGCTTAACAGCTGTGGCAAAAAAAGGTCTTAAAATGGGGCCAACCCCATTTAATAACTGCCTCGCATAGCAACAGAAATTTTGGGTTCAACTGTGATTCTTAAGTCAAGGACCACCTGTGTATAATGTCTCGTTTCAGACCATCCAATCTTAGGCCATTGGTGGCATTAAAAATGAAACGCAACATTTTGAACTGAGATTGGGAATGAATGAAGACAATGTATTATTGTTCCATAGAAGCCAGGAAGCTTGGTTACTTCCTTTGGTTCTTGCTGGCACTCTTTAAAGCAAGGAGATATAGGGCAACTTTATACGGTACGATGGCTCCATGGTTAAAGATGCTGAGCTCGTCAGCTGGAAAGATAGGTACCACTTTGGTGAGTTAACAGTGTTCCAGGCACCTTGATGTATAGCCATGCGGGATTTATGAATACGGAAGTGTCTTTGAAAAACCTCTGGATCCCTCAGGTAATAAATGGAGATGAGTATCACCCTAAACTCAAGCATGACTGGACAGGGAAAACCTTTATCATTTTTCAAATGCAAGACTTAAAAGTCTTCATCCTGACTTTGAATGATACCATTGTTATTCTGAAGAGATATCTAAGACACCCAGGGGTGGGCTTCAAACATTTCAGCAACAGGTTCTTTGCCCGCTTGCTGGGTGGGCGTGGCCATGGTGGGAGTGTGGCCTAGTTGGCCTCCTGCACCACGGCGGAGTGGGTGGGATTTGGAGGTTCTCTGAACTGGCCATAATGTTAGCTACGGGTTCTCCCAAATCCTGGCGAATCTGTAGCAGCCCACCCCCGAAGACACCGACTTCCAGCAGGCAAACTGGTAAGGTTGAGTCCCATCATGTCTTCTAGCTTTCTAATATACTTTGGGATGTCCTTTTTCTGAATTCCCTCATCCCCAACTGGGCACACTATCCCATATAACCGGTGTTGTACGCTTTTTCTAAAAGTGTATTGGGTGCCCGAGGAATTCTGGTGCATAAAAATTAACAGGATGGCTTCCTATTTAATGAATAAACTAAATTGAAGTAAAATAATAAATTTTAAATGATAAAATGAAATAAAATGTCAGATGGGGCAGGAGGTATAGAGAATGCAATTCTCCCATGGCACCTAACTATTAGATTGCATTGCTTCTTGTATGCTATAATAAACAGCTCCAACTATTGCTACAAAAAATATGCATAGCCCAAGAATCAGATTTTAAATAAACAAAGAAAGAGATAAGTGAAATTCCATGTGTAATTTACACATCGGAACACATTAGCAAAAATTACATAGAAGGAAGAAAGATAAATGAAGTCACCTTTTACTATGAGCTTCACTTGACGAAGTTTGATCATACAAAAGCCTGTGAGAATTTTGAAGCCAGGTATCATCTGCTGACAACTAGCAGGGAAACTACAGACCGATAACGTTTCAAAACCGCATTTGATTGAGAAGGAAGAAGTGATGTCTATTTAGTTATCTATTTAGTCAAATTAACCCAAGGTTAATAAAAAGAAGATTTTCAGCAACTACAGTCACAGTGGCGCAGTGGTTAGAGTGCGGTACTGCAGGCGACTTCAGCTGACTGCCGACTGACTGCAATTTGGCAGTTCAAATCTCACCAGGCTCAAAGTTGACTCAGCCTTCCATCCTTCCGAGGTGGGTAAACAAGGATCCAGATTACTGGGGGGGGGGGGGGCATAGGCTGACTCTGTAAACTGCTCAGAGAGGGCTGTAAAGCACTGTGAGGCGGTATATAAGTCTAAGTGCTATTGCTATTGCTATTGGTAGTTCCTGACTTACAACTATTTGTTTAACATCCTTTCAAAATTCACCATGGTGCTGAAAAAAAGTGACTTATGACTAGTTCTTGGTCTTAGAAGCACTGCAGTACCTTCACAGCCATGCGATCAACTGGCATGTGCTTACTTGGCAGCTGGCATGTATTTATGATGCTTGCACTATCTCAGGCTCACATGATCACCATTTATGACTTTCTCAGAGGGCTTCTGGCAAGCAAAGTCAACAGGGGAGCCAGATTTGCTTAATGACCTTGTGATTTCCTTAATGACTACAGCAAAAAAGGTTGCAAAATTAGACACGACTCACTTTATGACTGTTTCACTTAGCAACATAAGTTCCAGTCCCAATTGTGGTAGTAAATTGAAGACCCCTGTATGAGCTGTTTACAATTCTTAAAAATATTTAAAACAAGGAAATAACAACAACAACAAAAAAAAACTAAGGTGGCAGAGATAACAATGCCAACAAAGAGAAAATAAACAACTTGCCGAAAAGGTTGAATTTATATGTATGTTCAGTTGGAATTATTTGCAGTACTGTCTTACAGGATAATTCATTTTGCATAACAATCCAATTCCATTTTATTTCACAGGCTCGTTTTTCAGAAATCTCTCTCCCACCTCAAATGAAACAGGCCTTGCTTTGGCACATTTCACTACAAAGCAATAGCAATTATCATTTTCTTTGCACTTTTCAAAAATAAATTATTCTACAGATCTTGCACTATATATTCCCAAAGTCTTGTAAAGGCTAATTTAAACAGCCTAACCCACAGCCTGAATTATTAATACCGAAAATATTGGCAATTACTTCTGTGATTCATAACTTGTCTATCTCGGGAGGCTGAAAAAGGCAACTATAAAACATCTTTTGAAGTCCAAGTTAATTTAGTTAAATAGAGGGTACAAGGGAACATGACCATGTACAAAACTTCCTCATTTGATTTTGGCAGAAATTACTTGAAAAAAAAGGAAAATAGCCATTTAGAGATCACTGCTTTGGTTATTACGCAACAAGTAGAAGGAGCATGAAGTGACATCCAAATATATATAATTCCATAACTTATTGTAGAAGAGTATAGAGATGGCCTTGAACAAAATATTAAGTAGTCCCCAACTTACAAGCACAGAATTTCCGTTGCTAAGTAAAGCAATCATTAAGTGAGTTTCACCCATTTTATAGCCTTTTTAACCATATATTTTGGAGTGTAAGATGCACCCGAGTATAAAACGCACCAAGATTTTGAAGAGGCAAATTAAAAAAAAAAAACATTTCAGAAGGCAAAAAAATGCTGTTTTCAGTGTATAAGATGTGTGTAAGATTTCCCCCCTCTTTTTTGAGGGAAAAAGGTATGTCTTATACGCCAAAAAAGACAGTATTTTTTCATGGTGGTTCAGTGAATACTATAGGTGTTGAGTGAATTGTGCTGTTGTTTAAGTGAATCTGGCTTCCCACATTGACTTTGCTTCTGGCTGGGAAGCTGTCTAGGAACATCACAAATGGTGATCATGTGATTTTGAAACATTGCAACCATTGTCAATAATGCTGGTTGCCAAGCACTGGATCACATGACCCTGGAGATGCAGCAACAACCATAAGTTCAAGAATCGGTCCAAAAGTTGTTTTTCTCAGTGCTGTCGTAACTTTAAACATTCGCTAAATGAATGGTTGTAAGTTGAGAACTACTTGTATCTGGCAGCTATTGGAAGAACTTGAGAAAGCTTGGAAAAGAAATTTTCTTTGGCATAAAATAGAGGGGGGGGGGAAGAAAGCCCTTTCAAGATTATGTTGTTGCAATCCAGACAAAACTATCATGTTTCCCCAAAAATAAGACTGGGTCTTATATTAATTTTTGCTCCAAAAGTTGCATTAGGGCTTATTTCTGGTTAGGTCTTATTTTGGGGGAAATACGGTACTAAATTCATCCATCTGGCTGGCAGTCTTAATAGGCTTATTTTGGGGGTAAGGTCTTTATTCTGAGCATCCTGAAAAATCATGCTAGGACTTATTTTTGGTTGGGTCTTATTTTCAGGAAAATAGGGTAGTTCTATCAGTTATTATGGTATATCTTTCCTGACCTGGTATACCCTGAAGGATATTTTACATGTTACTAGTATTGTAAGTACCCTCACAAGTCATTATCATTTCATTATCCATTTAATCCACAGTTCTGTGAAGAGGTAAGGTTGATCCACAAAAAGGAAAGTTAAATGTCCCTCTTGTGCAAAACAGAATCCCAATAATTATCAATGCTTTCCATCCAAATGGCAGGTTCTTTTTCGAAAAATGCTGTTCCGAAAACATGGTACAGGTAGTCCTCAACCTATGACCACAACTGAGCCTAAAATTTCCGTTGTTAAGTGAGTTTTGCCCAGGTTTATGACTTTTCTTGCCACAGTTGTTAAGTGAATCAATGCAGTTGACAAGTTAGTTGCTAAGTGAATCTGGCTTTCCCATTGACTTTGCTTGTCAGATGGTCGCAAAAGGGGGTGTATCACATGATTCCAAGACAATGAAACTGTCGTAAGTATGAGCCAGTTGCCAATCATTTGAATTTTGATCACATGATCATGGGGATGCTGCAAAGTTTGTAACTGTAAAAAATGGTCATGTCACATTTTAGTGCTGTTGTAACTTTGAATGGTCACTAAATGAACTGTTGTTATCCAAGGACTACCTATATGCTTAAATTATCCTGATGAATCATCCTGATGATGAATAAGGGAGGACTTGGATATTTAAGTAACACTATAAAACCGATTTCTCATGTGCAACCTTCTTAAGAAAAAATAACTCATCAACGTTAAAGGGATGATTGTTATTATTACCCAGTTTTCCCGAAAATAAGACTCAATTGAAAATAAACCCTGCATGATTTTTCAAGATGCTCGTAATATAAACCCTACCCCCAAATAAGCACCAGTTAAGACTGCCATTCAGATAGATGCATTTAGTACAGCATTTCTCCCAAAATAAGACTTAAGCAGAAAATAAGCCCTAATGCATCTTTTGGAACAAAAATTAATATAAGACCCGGTCTTATTTTTGGGGAAACCCAATAGCTTTATTGTCTTATGAATTGGTATTTTACATTAGAGGGAAGATCTGATTTTCTTATGAACTTGATTAATGCATTGTTGTTTCATGGTAATTAAAAGGAACAAAGTTATAGACAATCTGCATGTATATCAAACTCAGCTCCTTTGGCAGTTGCTTACAGAAATTACGCTCATCAATCACCTCATCTGTAAAGAAAAATAAGCAAGAGAGAGAGATGAACCAGGAAAATGTTCAAAGCCAATGGTAAGTAAAGTAAATGTCAGTATTCTAGTCTGAAAAGTATTAATCTCAAAAGGAAAAGTACACGTGATCCGAAAATTATAAACAAACATCCCCCAGTTATATTCTCTGCATTTATTTTCTTATTTATTTTATCTATCAGATTTATTTTTACCTGTATTACTTTTTAAGTAACTCAAAATTTAAAACTCCTTCCTCTTCCTGTTTTCCCTAGAATGATAACCCTACCCTTTCCCCGAAAATAACTCCTCCCCAGATATTAAGCCCAATCTGGCTTTTGAACGCATGCACTAAAATAAGCCCTCCCCTGAAAATAAGCCCTCCTCAAAAATATTGCAACACAGCAGCAGCCATGAAGTGACCACGCTCACCGCCTCCTGCACCTCAAAAATAATAAGACCTCCCCTAAAATAAGGCCAAGCGCTTATTTCGGAGGTCAAAAGAAAATAAGACTCTGTCTTATTTTGGGGGAAATACGGTATGAGGTGAGTTGGGTTGAGAGAGAATTGCCAGGCCTAAAGTCAGATTTCTCCCACTAAGGCGGGATTAAAACTCACAATCTCTTGTTTATTTGGCCCAAATCATCCAGCTGGTTTCATTCCTAAAGCGGGACTAGAACTCAGAGTCCTCTGATTTCTAGGCCAGCTCCTTATCCACTACACCAAACTGGCTCCTTACCAAATTATATCCATAACCATTCATCTGGAGACACAATTCTATAACTACAGGAGAGGATTAATGCAATATGTGAAATTTAGATGACCAGCAATTTTTGAAAGTGATATGCTTTAGAAGCCATGGATAGTATTGAATTATAGCATTTAGGCACTAAAAAGAAATAAAAGAAATCTTCATAAAGAAGTGAAACTACTGTAAGGCCAAAGCTGGCAGACAGGGTAATTTTTCTTGATTGGTGTTCTGTGTATTTCACTGTCTCTCTAGATTCATCACAGGCTTTTTTTTATGCTCTCATTTCTAATATCCCATAAACTAAGGAGCCGTCACCTTCATATCAATTGTCCCAATGCTGCAAAATATATCTCCCTTTCTCCTTGAACAGAGATAATTAATTCTCCACATCTACAGCCTTCTGCTAAATCAAAACACAGAAACGTTTAGGACTTAGCTAGCTATGGAGATTTTATTTTATTTTATAGTATTTGCAAGTTTGGTTTCTTCTTAGGGATCTTTAGTTCACTATCATGAGTTCAGGGTACACTTTAAAATGTAATAAACATAAGATTTGAATTTATTTTTTCCATTCAGGACTTGAGTTAATTACTGCCCCAGTCAATTTTTATAGAATGACTAGCCGATAATCTGGCATTGCCTGGGTATTTCTTTATAGGGGGGAAATGTCCGGACCAAACATAATTTTTAATGTCGGATTTTCCCCCTTACCCGAGGAAGCACCCTTGTGGAATAATGTGAAGCTGTTACCATGGCAACTCCACTGCACTATACAGTAGAAGCCATTTTACGGCAATACAGTAGAAGCCATTTGAAGGCACAACAGACTGTATCATAACAGAAAACACACTCCAAATGATATTAGGGGTTTCTTACCCACACAGTATTTTTTTCCAGAGAGTAAGTCATCTGTGTATCAAGTTTCCTTGAAATTGCTCAAGGCATTGCAGAATTATATTGGAACACACACACACACACACACACACACACACACACACACACACACACACACACCAAGAAGAAATGGGGAAAACAATGAAGACAGATTCTTCTGAAAACAAAAGCGGAGCTGAGTAATATACATTTATCTGAACTTTCTGGAGATGAAGCAAAAAAATAAAAATGGCAAAAGTCAAGAATTTTAAATGCATACCTTTGATTCATTTGATATGTTAGTCTAAATCCTAAATGGGGTTGGGGAGGAAGCTGGGAAATATTCTGTATAAATATATTTGTTTTAGAAATAATAGTTTATAACTTAATGCCTTTTATATAAATTTAGCCAATTATGCTGTATTGAAATTATGGTTAAACCAATTTTGTACAAACTAAGTCAATAGTCTCTCTGTATATGTGTTAATAAAGAATAGCTCAGCAAATAATTGCAAAACAATCAGATATTAGCTTTTAGAAAACATAATCAAAAGATTATTTATATAGCTTCCTAACATTGTTTACATGCTGGAATTATTTTAAAATACACTTGAAATGAATGGACAAAATGTTGTAAAGATGAGTTGGGTATTTCATATGATAAGATATATTCTGACTGCAGCTATCTCCAACAGCTGGGAATGATGAATCTGGGTTTGTACAACATAGTACTAATCCACAAATTAGACAACTGAATTTTAGCCTAAGCATAACTGCACAAACTTAGTGGTACTATTAATTGTTTAATTTGTTGCACATGTCCAGAAAAAGAATGTAATTCAATTAATCATGGTGATATTAACCATGAATATGCACATCATGTAAATATAGGATCCATTCCTTAAAAGAAGAGTCCTTAGTTTTGTGTTTTGATATGACATTCATATTAAAAGTCTAATCGTTCCAAAATCTAGTCTATTACGTTTTCTTCTGTTGTGCAGAAGACATCAAACACAATCATAAATCAAAGTAGAAGGATTTGCAGCGACTACGTATTCAACTCTGTAGAAATATATTAAAAAGCATGCTTTTCCACATTCCATGTGGCCACAGTTATCCTCGCATTGCGTCCCCTGTCCTCCAATGCATTAAAAGGTAAAGGTTCCCCTCGCACATATGTGTTAGTTGTTCCCAACTCTAGGGGGCGGTGCTCACCTCCGGTCCAAAGGCAAAGAGCCAGCGCTGTCTGAAGATGTCTCCGTGGTCATGTGGTCAGCAGGACTAAATGCCAAAAGCACATGGAACGCTGTTACCTTCCAACCAAAGGTGGTCCCTATTTTTCTACTTGCATTTTTACATGCTTTCGAACTGCTAGGTTGGCAGAAGCTGGGACAAGTAACGGGAGCTCACTCCATTATGCAGCACTAGGGATTTGAACTGCTGAACTGCTGAACTTTCTGATCGACAAGCTCAATGTCTTAGCCATTGAGCCCTTCCAATGTCTTAAAAACCTGTAAAACTATTTGTGCTATGAAAGGCACATTTATTCACAATACTCTTACATCTTTGCTAGTGACCTTGTTCCCAGCAGGGCTTGCAATAAGGAAGAATAATTCTGACTTGTCCTTTGCATTAAAAAAAAATACTAAGGTAAAAAAGATGTTCTCTTTGTTTGGTTGCTTGTTTGCAGATGTTTTATTACCTGACTAGGTGACATCATCAGTTTTGGTGAGTGTGGGGTTTGTTCCCTCTGGCTAGTCCCATTCATCTACACGCTTCAACCTTGAGCCATATAGATTTCTTTTGAATGTCAAAAATCCTGCCTTGACATATCAACTGAGTGTTCTTTATCAATTAAGAACAAGCAGCCAAAGTCATTAAAAACTTCCATTCTCTCATTCCAGAGTTCAGGACAGAGAATAATGGTTTATTCTGGGTCACCAGAAAATAGTTAGCAGAATATTTTAAAAAAATAGCTTTCCAATATAAAAGCAGTTTGGTAGAGAAACCATCGTGAAAGTCATGTGATCAATATTCAAGCACTGGGCAAACTATATTTATAATGGCTGTAATTTCCTGAGGAGCATGTATTTACCATCTGCAACCTTTCCAGAAATTCATTTTATAATTTACTTGGTTAACAATGAAAATTCTGGTTGAGGACTCCCTATATCATGACAGGTGGAGGCTTCTCATTTATTGGATGGATTCAAACAGAGGCCAGGCAAAGATGGTTTATTTTGGATGCTTGCACTTAGAGGGGGGGGGTGTCTTATGACTAATTGGTTCCTCCACCTTAATATACTGCTTTCTAAAGCAAATACATTTTCTCCAGTGGCCTTAAAAAGGCAGACTTGAGCTAAAACATATGAAGAACAGTTTCAGGAACTGAGTATGTCTAGTTTAATGAAAAGAAGGACTAGGGGATGGCATGATAGCAGTGTTCCAATATTTGAAGGGCTGCCACACAGAAGAGTGGGGTCAACCTATTCTCCAAAGCAACTGAAGGCAGGACAAGAAGCGACGGATAAAAACTAATCAAGGAGAGAAGTAACCTAGAACTAAGGGAAAATTTCTGGTCAATTAGAACAATTAATCAGTGGAACGACTTTCCTCCAGAAGTTGTAAATGCTTCAACACTGGAAGTTTTTATGAAGAGATTGGACAACCATTTGTCTGAAATTGTATAGGGTCTTCCTGCTTGAACAGGGGGCTGGACAAAAAGACTTCCAAGGTCCATTCCAACTCTGTAATTCCCTGACCACATCTGGACCTTTGGCTGTCCCTATCTGGCCATGCATGAGGTCAATTAGAAATTAGAAATCGAATGTAAATGAGTGTACAGGCCTATTGCTTCAGCTCCCTACAACAATCCCAGTTTCTCATGTGACCCTTTGGAAGAATCAATTGCCCAACCTTGCTTAAAGGAGACCAATTTGCAAGGGACTATTCAGCACCTGAGACAGCTCCTAGATTAACACAGTAAAGAATCATCACAGAAGGAATAAAGGCATAACAGGCAGAGTCTAGTTCTCCTTAATGTCAGAAACGGAACTAGCATTTTAATGTCTGAACCTCATTTTTAAAGTTCTCCTTAAACCTACCACACATACATACACTACAGATTGTATTACCTCTAAATTTTGGATTATATTACTGTTTCACAAACGGCAGTTTCATTGTAAGTGTGTGCGGGTCTCAATCGTGATTGCCCAGCTCTCAAATTTGATTCCTAGACAATAATAATTTTTGCACTGGGAAAATACCGTTCTATCAGGTCTCTTACCTAAAGAAAGCAAGTGAGAATCAGGAGTAATTAATTGGTGGGAATTTTCGTTTATATTGTTTTTTCGTTACAGATTTAGGGTGAAACCAGAAACTGTCTAGTGGCAGAGAATTCTACATCTTCTTACAAGAAGCTTACTGACGTATGAGCAGAAAGGAATGTTATTTCATGTAAATACGTAGATGATGATATCGTACTAATAAATATTGTTCTGGAAAAAAGTGTGGCTTTCACTTTTGAGTCAATTTAAAACAATCCACATTTATCTATTAAACATTTCAAGTTCAAAATGTCCAGTTGCTAGGCGGGTTTTTTTTTGCTATCTACAAAATTGGGTGCAGGTAAAATATAAATTGTTAGCTAAATGTTTTTTAAAAAAATTAGGGAGGAAAAAGTAAAGTTTGCTTTCTTATACTGTCACCTAGAGGGCAATGCCTGGAATACACTCGAAAAATAGCAAAAACAAATTCCAGGGAAAAGTGAATTAACTTTAAAGATTCTGTGTCAGTTGGATTTAGACCTTATTTATTTCTACTAAATATTATAATGAAGCATAAAGCACAATTCACCTGGAGGTGCTGAATGTCACAGAACTGCTGGGCAGGTTGCAAGATGTTTATATATTTATTTAAGGATAAATGTTCTCGCAAAGAAAAAAAAGGAACGAAAAGCAAAAAAACCCACTCTTGCTTCCTTATATAAGTTTCTCAACAGTGATTTCTAGTAAAAGGAATTGCTTCTCCTGCTATTAATTTTATACTAATTACTCTTGTTTTTTTTATAACCAAGGTCTGAGCAATGCTGTTATTGTAATGCAACTTTAGAGGAAGGAATATTTAAAAACAAATCTGCTTTGGAGATACTGTACACAATGAACTTGGAAAATCCTCCTCTTTAATTTTGATTATATATGTACAAATAGATGTGAGCACATATGCATGCACATAAACACACACACATATATACACAATCACTACAGTAACAAAAACCCAATTATGAAATGATACAGTACCACAAGCTAAAGAATTAACACTGAATTACTAGTGACCATTCTCGTATAGGTACCTTTGCCTGATCTAGAAAACCAGTCAGAATTGCCCTTAGTATTTGGATATGGAAACCATTGTAAGCTAAACACACAAATTACGCCTTTACTTGCGTAGAAAACATTCCAAGAATTCACAAAGAGTTAAACAAAGCTTAAAGGAGGCTTTGTTTCTATTTGCACAAACATAAGTGCACATAAACATGAAAACAACAACAACAACACAAGAACCAACTTCAAGGAGAAGGCGCCCTTCCAGGCTAAACTAGTAATATATCAGCTAAAATGACCTTCTTCCTTTAACAAAGAGTTATGAATTCCAGATTATTCCAACTTCTTTTTCTGCGAACCATCCTTCTCAGAACCAGTAAGTGTCCTGGATGAGTCACACGTTACTAAGGAGATATGCAAATACAAACTCTTTGAAATTTCTCCAAGGAAGTAGAGAGGTATGGAAGAAAGTGGGGACTGGGGAAGAGGGTAGAGAGGGGAGAGAGATGGAAGAATCGGAACCAACAAAAGCACATGTTGCTCAAATGTATGCTCCAACACATTCTTGGACCTTAATATACCTCTTGAAAATATACTTTTGATAACTTCCTATCAGTTTTGAGAAGAGAAAGGAAGGGAAGGGATGGGAAGAGAAATTTGTGTGTGACCTATCCAACTCTCTCCAATCCTATGCAAACTGCTCCAACGTGACTCATTCCCAGAGGATCTGCTTCCTCCCTTCAACTTCTCCTGAAATCAGAGGTTTCCAAGGACCACTAGCCGCATCCATCGCTTAAATCCAAGGGAGACCCCGAATTTTCTCATGAGCTTCCACAAGATCCCCATAACAAAACCGGCGGGAGGTGGGGAGAATAAGAACAAGGAGAGAAAGTCTCATAGAGCCTCTCTCTCCCCCTGGCTCAGGCGCTTCAGGCCGTCGCACGGCCAGGACTTCTCCGTCCGTCCGTCCGAGCGGAGGGGCGGAAAGCGCGGAACACCCGAGCCCATCTTTCTCCCAACCACGTCCTGCCCCCCGAGTCAGGCAGGGGTTGGCTTACATCCTCCTCCTCGCCGTCGCTCCTCCTCGCCTGGTACTGGAAGCGAAGTCTGGGGCTGTGCGGCTGCGACGGGCGCGAAGCCTTCGCTGCTCCAGCGACCGCGTGGGCCGAGGCGGCGGCGGCGGCGGCAGCAGCAGCAGCGGCGGCCCCGTCTTCCTCGGAGCACTGGGGGCCTAGGAGATGGCTGGCTTCGGGCGTGACGGGGAAGGAGCGGGAGGTGTTGATCTTCCCGCCGAAGCGCTGGTACAAGGAAGCCATTCGGTCGATCCAGGGCGGCAGGCTGGCCAGGGGACTACGGAGTTCACCGGCCGTCTGGAGCCGCCCACCGTCTTCTGCCTGGCGCTGGACAGCTCCGGACGCGCCACCCGGTCTGCCTCAAGGGAGCCGGCGAGAACGGCGCGCTCGCCGCCCGGGCATCGGAACTGAGGAAGGCTAGGAGGAGGAGAACGTGGAGGAACCCCGCCGTCGGCGCGTCAAACTCGCCGCCCTCTTCCCTCTCCAAGAGGAAGATCGATGCGGTCCTGACCTCCCACCAACCCCCGGTTAGAGGAGGGGCGCGGAGCAGGGAGGCGACTTGGCTCCCTCGCCCGGCTCCTTCCTGGGGCCACACAGCAGCCGCCTTCCAGGTCGCATGCCAGCAGTGTGTGTGTATGTGTGTGTGTGTGTGTGTGTGTGTGTGTGTGTGTGTGTTGGCTAGGAGTGGGGGGGGGCTAGGAGGAGGAGAGTGCGAGCGAGGGTGCGCGCGCGTGCCAGGGAAGTAAGGAAGGGCGAGTGCCCTCTGCGCGCCAGGCGGCTGCAAAAGCGGGGTACGCAGACCGCTCAGCCCCGAAGGCTCCAGGCAGCTGGGTTAGCTCCTTCAACAGGGAAACTTGGAAAGCAGCGGCGGGTGGGTGGTTGGTGGGAGGGAAATACAGCCCGTCTGCCTGCACTGCCTGTGCTGGGAAGGGGAGAGGCGAGAGCGGCTGTGGCAGGGTCTTTCCTGCGGGAGTCCGCGTAGACAAGGGGCCGGGGACGCTTCCCGCCGGCGCCCCTCCTGCTCGCTCTTTCCTCCGCGCACCTGCCCA
This sequence comes from Thamnophis sirtalis, assembly GCF_051295495.1. Taxonomy (NCBI): domain Eukaryota; kingdom Metazoa; phylum Chordata; class Lepidosauria; order Squamata; family Natricidae; genus Thamnophis; species Thamnophis sirtalis. The sequence goes on along the minus strand of NW_028261384.1, from coordinate 10,621,489 downwards.
GACCTTTCCCTCCCGCCGTGGGGCTTCTTTTTTAACCCCCGCCGGCGCTGCGCCCGCTTTCTTCATTCATTTTGCTGCATTAAAACGTGCTCCAGCGCCCCTCCGTGGAGACACGCGCGCATTACTTGGCGGGCGTCAACAAAGCGCCAGACGAGCCAAGACCCCCGCGAGTCGCCCGGAGGAGCGGAGTAGAGTAGATCAAAGCCATTTCCACTCCACCCGCCCCGCCTCCGCTCACGTCCTCTGGCGCCCCTTCCCTGCTCTTCCGAGGTGACGGGCTTGCCACTTCGGACGGCTCGGAGGCAGCCAACGGCGATCACGCCGCTCGGGCCTGCCAGAGGTTAGCCCTGGGCAGCGGCATTTCACTAAAGGGGAGTGGGTGGGGGCTGTCCGGCCTTCGCGATGGGGAGACTACGAGCACCCCCCCCCTCGCAGATCTCTGGGTTCCCATAGCAACAGGTGTGTGTGTGTGTGTGTGTGTGTAAGAGAGATGGAGGTGTGTGTGCCTCTGTGTCTGTGTATAAGAGAGGTGTGTGTGTGTGAGAGGTACATGTGTATATGTGTGTGAGAGAGGTGTGTGTAAGGGAAAGGTGCGAGAGGTGTGAGGTGTGTGTAAGAGGGAGGTGTGAGAGGGTGTGTGAGAGAGGTAGGTGTGTTTTTGTGTGTGTGTGTGAGAGAGAGAAGGGGGGGGTTGTCTCTATATTCAGGCATAGCAAAGTGGGGTGTAGAAAGATTTCAGGCAGGGCCTTGGAGGAATAATTATGCTTTGGACTTTATCTCTCCACCTTCCCTTAGCTTTTACCAAAAGGCTTCTGAGGGGAGAGATTTCTTTTCTCCCACATTTCCTTCCTTCCACTGTTGCCATTATTATTATTTCTTAAATACCAATAGAAGATAATACTTGTAGCAGATGCCTGGACTGTGGGGTCCTTGGTGCCCTCTGAGGTTGGCTGGGGTTTGTTTTTGGCAGAGATTTCATTACCCAACTAGGTCATTTCCCAACTAGTGCTAGAGTTGGGCTGTTCTTTTGCTAGCATTAAAGATATTATCTATATTATCTATATTATGAAACATCTTCAAGAAAACAACCAGCTCAGAGAGGAGCAAGGACCCCACATTTTTTTCCAGTAACAATATCCTCCCTCCCTCCCTTTCTTTATACTTCCTTCCCTCCCTTTATCCTTCCTTCCTTCCTTCCCTCTCTTTATCCTTCCTTTTCTCCCTTTTATTTATTCTTCCTTCCCTCCCTTTATCCTTCCTTTTCTTTATTCTTCCTATCCTTCCTTCCCTCTTTCTTTATCCTTCCTTTTCTCCCTCCTTTTATTTATCCTTCCTTCCCTCCCTTTATCCTTCCTTCCCTCCCTTTCTTTATCCTTCCTTTTCTCCCTCCTTTTATTTATCCTTCCCTCCCTTTATCCTTCCTTCCTTCCCTTTCTTTATTCTTCCTATCCTTCCTTCTGATTCATCAACTGACATTTATTAACAGGAAGTTCAAATAGGAGGCTGTGAGTCCCACATTTAACCAATTTTTGCAGACCAGTGCCCCAGAGCCTGGATTCATGATTCTGCATACAGATAGTCCTCGACTTACAACCATTCATTTAGTAACCATTTGAAGTTACAATGCGACTGAAAAAAGTGATGTTGGTTCCCACACCCTTTATGACCTTTGGAAGCATCTCCATAGTCAGGTGATCAAAATTAGAATCATAGGTGATACTCAGCAGGTTCTGACCAAGTACCAGAAATTTTGATTAATTCGGAGAACCAGGAAATATCACCTCTGACTGGCCCTGCCCCCATCTATTCTCTGCCTCCCGAGTCCCAGCTGATCGGGAGGAAGTAGGGATTTTTCAGTATACTTGCCCTGGACTGGGAAGGAATGGGGATTTTGCACTATCCTTGTTCTGGAGTAGGAGGGAATAGAGATTTTGCAGTATCCTTGCCCTGGAGTGGGAGGGAATGGGGATTTTGCCTTATCCTTTCCCTGGAGTGGGAGGGAATGGAGATTTTGCAGTATCCTTCCCCTGGAGTGGGAGGGAATGGGGATTTTGCAGTATACTTGCCCTGGAGTGAATGGAGATTTTGCAGTATCCTTCCCCTCGAGTGGGAGGGAATGGAGATTTTGCAGTATCCTTCCTCTTGAGTGGGAGGGAATGGAGATTTTGTAGTATCCTTATCCTTGAGTGGGGTGGGAATGGAGATTTTGCAGTATCCTTCCCCTCGAGTGGGAGGGAATAGAAATTTTGCAGTATCCTCCCCCTGGAATGGGGAAGGAATGGAGATTTTGCAGTATCCTTGCCCTGGAATGGGGAGGAAATGGGGATTTTGCATTATCTTTCCTCTGCCACACCCACCAAGCCATGCCCACAGAACCGGTAGTAAATATTTTTTGAATCCCACCATTGATTCGAACATTTGGCAACTGGCATGTATTTATGACGGTTTAGGTGCCGCTGAGTCACACAATCCCTTTTTACCACCTATCTGACAGGGAAAGCCAGATTCACTTAACAACCGTGTTACTAACGTAATGACTGCATTGATTCGGTTAACAAACATGGGAAGAAAGTTGTAAAATGAGGTCCACTTAACCACTGTCTTGTTTAGCAATGGAAATCCTGGGTTTAATTGTGGTCATAATTTTGAGGACTGCGTGTATGGATCCAGAAGCTTTTTAGTGTTCATTTTTTAAAATGAACAGAAACGTAATGGGACAAATATCGTAACTAATTCCAGGAAACTGTAGAAAAAGATGATGGTGCCATCATCTGTTTGAGAGAAAACAGATACAAGATTAGCAGGAGGAATAGATAGGAAATTAGGGAAGAGAATAAACAACAGAATTAAATATGATGTTTTTCCTCCCTCTAGAAATAGGCAGGAAGGGAGAACTCTGAAAGAAAACATTCAAGATGAGCATAAAATGATAACAGGGAAAATACCCTCAAAGCCACATGTGTTAATAAGAATGCTTTTCTTTATCAGCATGTGAACAAAATAGTGTATTTTCTACACTGCTGTTTTTCTTAGTCACAGCGTAGGCCCTTAAGCAAAGATTAAACATTTGTAAGCCCAAATTTACTGAAAATGTATTACATGTAGTCCTCGACTTACGATCACAATTTTTGTTGCTCACCAAGGGAGTTATTAAGTGAGTATTGCTGCATTTTGCAACTGTTTTTTGCCAGAGTAGTTAAGCGAATCAGACCAGTTGTTAGAGTAAACTATGCAGTAGTTAAATTAATTTGGCTTCTCCCACACACTGACTTTGCTTGTGGGAAGCCAACTGGGAAGGTTTCAAATAGGAGGGATCACATGATCCCAGAACACCGTCATAAGTACATGCCAGTTGCCAAGCATCTGAATTTTGATCACGTGACCACGGAGATGTTGCGATGGTCTTAAGTGTGAAAACTGGTCATAAGTCATTTATTTCGGTGCCGTTGTAACTTCGCAGCCATTAAACAAATGTTGTAAGTCAAGGACTAACTATACACTAGAAAATATAGAAATGGGGCAGGGGTGAAATCCAGCAAGTTCTGACAGGTTCTGGAGAACCGGTAGCAAAAATTTTCAGTAGTTTGGAGAACTGATAAATACTACCTCTGGCTGGCCCCAGAGTGGGGAGGGAATGGGGATTTTGCAGCATCCTTCCCCTGGAGTGGGGAGGGAATGGGAATTTTGCAGTATCCTTTCCCTGGAATGGGTTGGGAATGGGGATTTTGCAGCATCCTTCCCCTGAATTGGGGAGGGAATGGGGATTTTGCAGTATCCTTCCCCTGGAATGGGTTGGGAATGGGGATTTTGCAGCATCCTTCCCCTGAATTGGGGAGGGAATGGGGATTTTGCAGTAACCTTCCCCTGTTACATCCACCAACCACGCCCACAGAACCAGTAGTAAAAAAAATGGAATTTCACCACTGAAATTGGGAATTTGATGGAGAAATCAACTTACTTCTCATCATAGATTATACCTTATTTTTTTCCAAGCTGGAGAGATACACACACAAACACCTCAAATACATCTGAAATAAAACCTTTTCTCTCTCCCTTTAACAGCAAATTTTTGCAGGGAGGACCAAAAAAACCCAGATGACAGGAGACCTTTTAGGAAGGTGGAATCAAGCATCAACAAGAGTGGGGAATAAGCTTACCGAAAATGCAAAGGCTGCCTTTTGTTTTTGTTTTTAAAAAATGGATTTAGGAACCGATAAGGGAGAAAGTGTCTCAGCAGCCACAAATAACAGAGAGGAATTAAATGACTGCCTGGCCGGAATGCTGAATTGTAATGTTTGCACAGTATTAAGAGATCAACGTAAAGAAAACCTTGGGTTGAACTTGATCCCCAATGACATGGACAAGCTGCTTACGGATGCACTTCTTTACATGTGCCAGATCTGAAAACCAAATCACAGCTCCTAAATAGAGGAAGGCATCCTGGCTCAATGCCCTTCCTGCAGAAGTCTTAGAAGCATCCTGATTTGGTCCAAGGTTTTGTTCATCTGCAAAGGGGTTATTGAAAACAGCGAAATGCGTTTTGTTATATGGTTTATGCTGGTAGACATTCAGCCTGGATAACCCCGTAATTTTCTCAAATGACTCTGAGCGATTTTTTTATTCACAGTTTTACCTTCAGCACCTTATTACTCTTAAAGGTAAAGGTTCCCCTTGCACATATGTCCTAGTTGTTCCTGACTCTAGGGGGCGGTGCTCATCTCCATTTCAAAGCCAAAGAGCCAGCGCTGTCCAAAGACGTCTCTGTGGTCATGTGGCCGGCAAAACTAAATGCCAAAGGCGCACGGAACACTGTTACCTTCCCACCAAAAGTGGTTCCTATTTTTCTACTTGCATTTTTACATGCTTTTGAACTGCTAGGTTGGCGGAAGCTGGGACAAGTAACGGGAGCTCATTCCGTTATGCGGCGCTAGGGATTCGAACCACCGAACTGCCGACCTTTCTGATCAACAAGCTCAGTATCTTAGCCACTGAGCCACAGCGTCCCTCTACCACTCATGCAAAATGTGCGTTGAACTGCTACTCTTATGTGTGCATTACACTACAATAAGGCAAAGAATAAAATAATTGGTACCATAACTGGGAACAATCCTTTATCGGATTGTCAAAATAAGTTGGAGAAATAATCATTGGATCACCCCGAAAGCTGGATTCATACATTGTGCTAATATAATTTTCTGATTTGGGTGGAGCATGCCAGCTTTGGTGGACCCAGCCATTACAGGTAGTCTTGGACATTTCTGTTGCTAAGCAGAACAGTTGTTAAGTAAATTGCGCCTCTTTTTATGACCTTTCCCCCCATAGTTGTTAAGTGAATCACTGCAAGTCTTAAGTGAATCATATGTTGTTTTCATTGGCAGAGGGCTGCAGGAGGCTGTCCCGGTCGAAAACAGAGCCCTCAATGAGTGACAGTGGGTCACACGCAACCTGGCCCCTCCGAGGTCAAACACAACCCTGATGTGGCCCTCACTGAAATTGAGTCTTGACACCCCTGCTGTAGATTTTTTAGTGCCTACTTACTTGGGGATTTATTGGAACATCTATTCTAACCAGTAGAACTTAATTTTTTTCTTACTTTTATGGATTTACAAATCAGCCCGATTATTCATCTTTCAGCTGGAACCCCAGGGAACTAAAAAAGAAAGTCAGAAATATGCTGCAGTCATCTTTATTTCTCCCTCCACCCCCAGTTCCCGAGATCTTACATACTGTACTTTCCACTTTATGTCTTATTTAATGTCCACCTGTGTACTGAAAATGGATAGTTCATCTGGAACTGGACGGATGTTAATCATTTAATTAGGTATTGGGAACTGGCACCATAATTCAGGGCAATGATCCATTTATCTCCCATTTCTTTTCTCCGATCCTGCCAAGCACTGGAGAAGTTTCAGGAAAAAACTAGGAGCCAAATGCAATTCAAGAATTGCAGCTCTCAGCTGTTGCTCGCCATCGGCTGCCAACCCACAGAACTTCAGGCAAAGCTTTGGAAAAGTGGGGAGAAAGAATAACCGAAAGGAGAACCCTCCATGGGGCAGGCCAAAGAGGCCACCGTCTCCTCTTACGATGCGCTTGGCAACAGGAATTGCACGGTTCTTCTGTGTCGTACAGGAACCAGTATTTCTGTTAATAACAGAACAACAGAGTTGGAAGGGACCTTGGATGTCTTCTAGTCCAACCCCCCCCCCCACTCTGCTCAGTCAGGAAACCCTACATGAGTGATGGCAAACCTTTTTCTAGAGGTGCGCCAAAAATTTGTGCGTGCACGCTATCACAGGCACATGCATGCCCACACCCACAATTCAATGTGCCCCACTCACTTGCACATGTGCAAGCACCCATCCACTCTGGTTCATGTGTGCATGACCACCCAGCAGGGGGTGGGTGTTTCGCCCTCCCCAGGCTCTGGAGGTTTTCCTGAAGCCTGGAGAGGGTGAAAACGGCCTCCCCCAGCTCCCCAGAGGCCCTCCGGAAGCCGGAAACGTACTGTTTCCCAACTTCCGGTTGGCCCATTGGATCCGTTTTCGCCCTCCCCAGGCTCTGGAGGTTTTCCTGAAGACAAGGGAGGGCAAAAATGGCTCCACCTGCTCCTCTGGAAGGCTGAAAATCAGCTGGCCAGCACACATACGTTCACCAGAGCTGACGGGTGGCGTGCAGGCAAATATGGCTCCACCTGCCACAGGTTCACCATCATGGCCCTATATCATTTCAGACACATGGTTGTCCAATCTCTTCTTTAAAACTTCCAATGTTGGAGCATTAATTGTTTCTGGAGGCAAGTTGTTCCACTGATTAATTGTTCTCTCTAATTGCTTCCCTCCTTGATTCTTGTCCTTCCTTCTGGTGCTTTGGAGAATAGCTTGACTCCCTCGTCTTTGTGGCAGCCCCTCAAGTATTGGAACACTACTATCATGTTACCCCTAGTTCTTCTTTTTATTAAACTAGACCAGGGGTCGCCAACCTTAAACACTCAGAGCCTCAAAGAAGCCCACCGTTCAATTCTGGAGCCGACTGGAAGTCCAGTTCCCCCCACCATAGAGTCTCCTCCTAGCACAGCATCCTTTTTCCTCTACCCGTCCTAACTGAAAGCCCTATCAATTGTGGAACCGACCGGCAACAGGGAGCCACAGCAGAGGGATGAAAGAGCCACATGCAGCTCTAGAGCTGCGGGTTGCTGACCTCTGAAGGCAGACAGACCCAATTCCTGCAGCTGTTCTTTATATGTTTTAGCCTCCAGTCCCCTAATTATCTTTGTTGCTCTTCTCTGCACTCTTTCTAGAGTCTCCACATCTTTTCTACATCGTGGTGATTTAAAACTGGATGCCATCATTTTCTCCAATAGGACACTCATATTTCTTTAGCAGATTGGTTTTTTTTTTATAAGCGGATGTACTAAGATTATATTCTACAATTGCACTGTCTATTTCTGGACAGCATAATGGGAAATATACAAGATAACCTGTGGAATAGTAAAGTATGAATGGCCCTTGCCTACTGCATCCAATAGAAATGGGCCTACCTTCTGGTACTTTCCAATTCGGTAAATTATTATTTGCTACAGTTTTTTCCTTTGTTTTCTTTATGCTGTTTCTCTGGGCAGTTACAATCAGGCAAGGAAATTAGACACAAAATAAGATTACTTAGAAGAATAGCTTGTTTGTCTCTTGCGAAGAAAACAATAAAGCCTTACAAGATGCTAAAAACTAACTAATGTATTCATCATATTTGAAACAAAACTCCTAGCATTTCCAAAATTAAAAACAGATACGTTTAAGGCTTTGTCATGTTTTAAAACCAAATGAAATGCGGATTAGCTATTTGTTTGTTGTTGTTCTTTATCTGAGATAAGTTGTTTTCTTTTTTACCCAAATTTACACATCTATTTTTTAATTTTTATTCAGAGGTTTTTACATTTTTAAAATAATCTCTTTGCTGATGTAGATTTTAATTACTAGATTATATTTCTTTACGTTACTAGTGTGGTTTTAATCAATTTGTTTTCATATTTAATTATCATTTAGGATTCAATGTGCAATTATTATAAATAGGACATCTTAAAAGCATTTCTTTTGGGGATATTTGTAACTTGACCCATTCCTTTGTTTTTTTAGAGCAGTCTCTCTCTAATTAGGCAATTTTTATATGTGTGGATTTCAAGAAGTTTGCAGTCTAATAAACTGCAAGTTTATTAGAGTTGAAGTCTACAATATCATAAAGTCGGCAATGTTGAGAAAATTTGTTTTAAAAGGTCCATGTAATAATATTTAAAGATGTTTTATATAGAACTAGTTGATAACCTGGCATTGTCCAGGTATTTATTTATAGTGGGAAAATGTCCGGACCAAATGTAATTTCTATTGTGGGATTTTCCTCCTTACCAGAGGTGGAATCCTTGTGGAATACTGTGAAGTCATTACCATGGCAACTCCACTGCACTGTACAGTAGAAGCCAGTTTATGGAAGAACAGTAAAAGCCATTTAAAGGCACAACAGACTGCATCTTAACAGAACACACACCCTGAGAGGTATGTGTAACTCTACAGTATTTTTCTCCAGAGAGTAAGTCATCTGTGTACCAAGTTTAGTTGAAATTGCTTGAGGTGTTCCAGAGTTATGCTAGAACATTCACACGCACAGCCATTCATATATATATATATATATATATATATATAGATAGATAGATAGATAGATAGATAGATAGATAGATAGATAGATAGATGATAGATAGATAGATAGATAGATAGATAGATAGATAGATAGATAGATATAGATAGATGATAGATAGATAGATAGGGAGGAGGAGGAGGAGGAGGAGGAGGAGGAGGAGGAAGAAGAAGAAGAAGAAGAAGAAGAAGAAGAAGAAGAAGAAGAAGAAGAAGAAGAAGAATATAGCAGTAGACTTATATACCGCTTCATAGGCCTTTCAGGCCTCTCTAAGCGGTTTACAGAGAGTCAGCATATTGCCCCCAATAATCTGGGTCCTCATTTTACCCACCTCGGAAGGATGGAAGGCTGAGTCAACCCTGAGCCGGTGAGATTTGAACCGCTGACCTGCTGATCTAGCAGTAGCCTGCAGTGCTGCATTTAACCACTGCGCCACCTTGGCTCAGTGAAGAAGAAGAAGAAGATTGATTTATGGTGGGAAATAAAGGTCTGCTCTAGGATTGCTGAGAGATTAAACTTACTCTACCTAGACAGAAGTATTCATTTCCACATTAAACCAAAGCAACTGAGATGGTTCCACAGATAGTCCTCAGTGTATGACATTTGTTTAATGACTCTTTGAAGTTATAACACCACTGAAAACAGTGATATACAACCTGACTTAAAACTAGTCATCACACTTACGACCATTGCAGTGGCCTCATAATCATGTGATCAAATCTGAGCCCTTGGAAACCAACATGTCTTCACAAGGATTGTAGCATCCAAAGGTCACATGATTCCCATTGGCAACCTTCCCACCCAGCTTCAAACAAGCACAATCAATGGAGAAGGTGGATTCATTTAACAACCAAATAATTTACTTAGCAACTCACGAGTCACTTAATGACCAAGCAAAAAGTTTGTAAACCTGGATGCGACTCATTTAGCAACTGCCTCACTTAATGATGGAAGTTCTGGTTTCAATTCTGGTCTTAAGTCAAGAGCTACTTGTACTCCAAAATTTGGATCTCTTCGAGTTCTCTCTATTTTCTCTTGGACTTTGGAAATGTTTGATTACAGCCATTAACTCTCCGTTCTGGATGCTTGAGAGGGAAGTCAATATATTTCAAAAATGAATAATCCCTACTCTTGGAAGAAAATCAATCTTAAATCTGAGGTCATTTAGATGTGTTAGATTTTTGGTCAGGATTTAAGGGAATTTTTTTTATTGCCTGGCACAACTGCAAAGAGCTTTTTCAATAGTATCTTTAAAAAAAAACTTGAATAGCAAATCAACATTGTTTCAGAATTGTATTTTGAAGATCTTCCCATTTCCCAGAGTGGTTTACTTAATAAGGGTGAGAGCCAGCAAGTGAGATACTTGAAGGCTTTAAGCTCAAAGGGTGCCTGGATGAACAAAGCCTGCTATTCTTCCAATCGCAGCCATAAATTTGGGAAATCATAAAATCATTTGGAACGAAGAATTTATTTTATTGTGAGAACTACTCATCAGTCCTGCCAGAGCTAAGGGTAGGAGGACAAGGATTTGTGGCAGGTGTGGGATTCTACCGATTGGGGCGGACCAGTAGCTCCGACTATTAGCTGGGAGTGAACCGTTCACTCCGACTTTGAAGTGGACATATGCGCAGTGTGCAAAGCACAAAGCACATGCTCAGTGAACCAATTTAAAAACCTGCAGGATCCCACCAGTGGTGGGTTGTAGGCCGTATGCCCCGGTATGGGTGTACCGGTGCCTGCCCGGAGCACCGGATACCATTCCGGTACGGTGCTCCGGAGGGCCCACCCGCTTGCCTGTCGTTGTCCTTACCTGTCTTTAAACTCTTCAGCGCTTCCGCGCACAGTGTGTACAGTGCCTGCAAGACGCTCTGCCGAGCAGCTGGAGGATAAGATGCATATGCGTGCTGCACGCATTCATGTGCAGGACACCGGGCCCCACCACTGGATCCCACCCCTGAATTATGGGCACCACTGACTTCGAAACTTCATGAGTTCCTTGTTAGTGGTATTATAGAGAGAGAAATAATTCTGAAGAATCTGACTCATCCTTTGCTTTCTTAGCCCAGTGTTTCTCAGTCTTAGCTACTTTAGGATGTGTGATTTCAATTATGCGCATTGAATTCCACACCTCTGACAGTTGAGATAGAGGAACATTGGATGGATCAATAGGTGGCACATTGGGCCAGGCTGGCAGAGTGGAATGGCATTTATAGGAGGGCACGGAGTTTTGCCCCTTTTGTTTTCTCAGCTGGAATTTGCTTTGTTATGATTGCATTTTGGGATGAGGGGGAAAACTTAGAGCAGGCTCTTCCAACACGACCATTGGAGCAATGGATGTTCTCACCAAGTTAGGCTAGTATTTCAATTAAAAAAAAGTTTCTTCTCCATAGCTAATAAGAAACGGTTTGGTATACTGTTATCAAATAGACAATCAAGAATGTAAGGGAATTATGATTTATTGAAAAAATAAATAATACTAATTGTAATTGAACATATACTGTACAATGAAAGTGAGGTATTTAGTTAAATCTGTGATGGTAAATGTTATTCGAGAATATGGATGTTAAAACACCTGTAACCAAACGACATGCTGTATGTGATGATGCTTTTTTTCTTTTTTTCTTTGTACTTTTTTTTTTAAATATTGTTGTGTGTATGTGTTGTCTGTGTAATAAAAATAAAAATTTATATTAAAAAAAAAAGAAACGGTTTGGTGCAATGATCAAGCCATTAGAGTGGGACGATGTGAATTCTAGTTCAGTGTTTTTCAACCTTGGCAACTTGAAGATGTCTGTACTTCAAGTCCCAGAATTCCCCAGCCAGCGAATGCTGGCTGGGGGATTCTGGGACTTGAAGTACAGACATCTTCAAGTTGCCAAGGTTGAGAAACACTGTTCTAGTTCCAACTTGGGCACAGCATCAAATGAGTAACCTTAGGCCAGTCCCTCTCTCTCAAAGCTTAGAAGGAGGCGATGGCAAAACACTTTTGCAAAACCTTGACAAGAAAACTGCTAGTCCAGGTAGTCAACAGGTGTCAAAGGTGTTTCAAAGATAGCCCCCCAAAAGGGAGGGGGGGCAATCCTAAAGTGCATTTTTATCTAAATCCAGATCTATGCAACAGGATAGATATGCTCCCATTGCACTTTTCCATCTCCCTTGAAAATCCTTTGACAAAGTTATTAAAATCTGAGCTTGCTTCATGGAATGCTTTCCTTCCTTCCTTCCTTCCTTCCTTCCTTCCTTCCTTCCTTCCTTCCTTCCTTCCTTCCTTCCTTCCTTCCTTCCTTCCTTCCTTCCTCTTCCTCCCTAGGTCCCCATAAATTTTTTCAATAACAATATTCTCTTCTCCTTCCTTCCTTCCTTCCCCTTCCTCCCTAGGTCCCCATAATTTTTTTCAATAACAATATTCTCTTCTCCTTTCTTCCTTCCTTCCTTCCTTTCTTCCTTCCCCCTCCTCCCTAGGTCTCCATAAATTTTTTCAATAACAATATTCTCTCCTTCCTTCCTTCCCTTTCTCCCTTCTCTTCCTCCCTAGGACCCCATATATTTTTCAATAACAATATTTTCTCTCCTTCCTTCCTCTCTCCCATCTTCCTTCCTTCCTTCTCTCCCTTCTCTTCCTCTCTAGGACCCCATATATATTTTCAATAACAACATTCTCCCTCCTCCCTCCCTCCTCCCGTGTAATTTAATGCCTTGCTTGCATTTAAGTGACAGGAGGAAGATTCATATGTTTAAACCTAACCAACTGCAAATGAAATGCAAGATATCTTTTTTGTGCAAGACTCGCCAGAATGGCAGGAAGGAAAATAAAGCTTGGTGGAGTTCCCTCATGAATTTTCATGATTATTTTACACAGTGACTAACTGCAAGGGTTGGAAACCAAGGATAAAGAATTTGGTGTCCTTTTGCTGGCCAATTTACGCTTCCATTTAATTCTGAACTTGGCAGTAAGATATCAACTTGTTTATTGCATAAAATTAATATCAGAAGGAACAGATTGTATTCAGCTAGCTAGAAACAGGATGGATCTAAAAATGATTTCCATTTTCAGAACATTCGTTTTCTGAGGAAGAAACATGTCAGCTAAATTTGTGAGACACAATTATATTTTGATATATAAAAGAGCAGGATCAATAATTCACACATACACAAAAGTTGGACAATGCCTCCCAAATAACCTCACAATTTGTTCCTGACTTGTACTGTACATTCTTATACGCATTTCCAGCAATCAGGAAAATAATTTGAATTATTCAAGGCCAAGTATATGTCGACTTAAAGAAACAGCTGGCAGATCTCCTGCTTAATTTTGCACTAAGCGTATAAAACCTGATCTGGATTAGCATACATTCACAAAGTTCACAAGTAGGACCACAGACAGAAAGGCTTGCGACATAAACATTTTCTACGTGAGAATCCAAATTCAGATTGGGTTCCTTTCACTTTATATTTGAGCATAAGAGAAACTTCTTTCTAGTCTATAGGCCTATAAGATCGCACAGACTAGGCCTCCTCCGAATTCCATCTGCAGGTCAATGTTGGCTGGTGACTCCCTGGGGGAGGGCCTTCTCTGTGGCTGCTCTGGCCCTCTGGAACGATCTCCCCGTGGAGATCCGGACCCTTACTACCCTTCCGGCCTTCCGCAAAGCCACCAAGACCTGGCTGTTCTGGCAGGCCTGGGGCTGTTGATTTTGTCCAGCCCCATCCTAAGTTGTGAATGTTGTGGATCTTTTAATGTTGTCTTGTTTTGGTATGTCCTTCCCTTTCCCTTTTTTTACTTGTAAGCCGCCCTGAGTCTCTCTGAGAGTGAGCGGCATACAAATTAAATAAATAAATAAATAATAAATAAATAAATAAATAAATAATAGTGGCATATGAAATCTTCTAGTGTTCTCAACCTCAATAACTTTTAAGATATGTGGACTTCAACTCCCAGGATTCCCCAGCCAGCTGTTGCTTTCAACAGCAGGAATTGGTATGGCTACAAACCTTTTATGTGTTAATCAATAGAAGAACACAGAAAAGTTTCAAGAATCATGGCAAGGAACTGGCTAGAGAAAGGAATCTAGAAAAGAAAGTAAGGGGAAGATACAGAACCCAGACAATACACTATTAAATGAGGGTTCCACCACAAAACCGCGGTAGACTAAAGCGCGCTCGATGAAAGCGTGGACGTGATGTCATCACAGCACAACGAAAACAGCACGCTGTGAGCGGTAAACTTAAAATTAATGCGTAAATCTAAACCTAACCCCCCCCAAACCTAACCCTAAACCTAACCCTTAACCTAACCCTAAACCTAACCTTAAACCTAACCCTTAACCTAACGCTAAACCTAACCCTAACGCTTAACGTAACCCTAACCCTAAACCTAACCCTAACCCTTAACCTAACCCTAACCCTAACCCTTACCTTTATGTGAATCGGCTTGCTTTAATTTTATTTTAATTTTAATTTAATTTATTTTTAATTTTATTTGTCGCGCTGCTGATGACGTCATGTACGCGCTTTCATCGGGCGCGCTTTAGTCTACCGCGGTTTTGGCGTGCCACGTTAAATGAGAAAGTGGGGGAATGGGGAAAAACAGAAAAGAAAGTACTAATTATACAAGTATATATTCAAGAGAAAGATATAAAGGGAGGGAAAACAGGATAGATTAGCGAAGGTAAGAGAATAAGAAATGATACTAAACTAGATTTGAGTTTGCGGAAATACCATCCCAAGGAAACATAAACTGAGATTTGAAAGAGACACCTATAACAACAGAAAAAGAAAGGGAGAGGGGAGGAGAGAACGAGAGGAAGAGGAGGGAAGGAAGGAAGAAGTAAGGAGAGGAGGGTGGAAGGGAGAGGAAGAGAAGGAGAGAGGGTAGGAAGGGGAAGAGGAATAGTAGGAGTAGGGGAGAGGAAAGGGAAGAAGGAAGGGGAAGGAGAGGAGGATTGAAGGAAGTAGAGAAGGGAGGGAGGGAGAAAAGAAAGGGAAAATAAGGTGGTGTTACAACAGACAGAAGGGATGGTAAATAAAGCAACCTGATGGCTAAGACATATTGGAAGCGAATACTAAGGTGGTTAAACGAAATTATGTCAACTAAATTAAACCTCAATCCGGAAATGTTTCTTTTAGGGATAATAGATCCAAAAATAATTAAAGCCAAACAATATCTACTCGTCCATATCCTGACGGCGGCAAGAATCTCATATGCGCAGTGCTGGGAGAAAGAAAATGCCCCCACTAGTACAATGGTTATGAATAAAATTTTAGAAATAGCGGAAATGAATAGACTAACAATGCGGATTAATGAAAAAGAAGATACAGACTTCTATAAAGTCTGGGAGAAACTATACAAATGGCTTGATAAGAAAGACAATGAGAATTAAGATATATAAATGCGATATTTTACTAACTTAAAATAACTTAAAGAACAATTTAAAATGAAATCATGATATATAAAGACTAAGTAACAAATGAGATAAGATATATATTAGAGGTGAGAATTCACCTACAAGTAAGATTAATAGACCACAGTGTTGAAAAAACTTTTGACGATCTGATAAGAAAAATCCGTTATGAATACCTGCATAGAATTAGTAATTTTTTTTTCTTAGGTAGATAGGTAGATAGGCAAGGTGAGATGAAATATGTATATATATATATATGTATGAATTTTTGCCATTTGCGGTGTAAACATGTAATGAGTTCTATTTCTCTTTTTGTATTTTGTAAACCTTGCCTTTTTTACAATCTTTAATAAAGTTAAAAAAAAAAGCAGCAACCTGAACCGTAATGGCTGGGAGCCATATCTGTCGGCACGCGAACCATCAGCTAAAGCGCGCATCTGTGCCCCGGCCAGCTGACTTTCAGCATTCCAGAGGGCCGGGGGATGCCGTTTTTGCCCTCCCCAGACTTCAGGAAAGCCTCTGGAGCCTGGGGAAGGCAGAAACAGCCTCCCCCACCCCTCCAGAGGCCCTCTGGAAGCTGGAAATGGATCATTTCCAAACTTCCAGTTGGCCCCTTGGGTCTGTTTTTTGCCCTCTCCAGGCTCCGGAGCCTTTCCTGGAACTTGGGGAGGGTGAAAACAGCCTCCCCCCGGCCCCACGGAGGAAATACCAAGCTTGGAGGCGAGTATCAGCTTGGAGGCAAATAGTGCGGTGCACATGGGAGAGAGCGTGGGGTGGTGTTGTTGTACACGCAGGCGCATGTTGGGGTGGGCTTTGCATTATGGGTGCCTGCACATACACAACAACAAAAAGGTTAGCTATCACTGTTCTAGAACATCCAAACTGGCTAAATCACATATTTAAAAAATGCCTTAATATCATCTAACTTTTTGAAAATGAGCAACACCAACTAGCAGTCAGGGGACATCATGGAAACTCCTTAATTGTAGGACACGTGAATAGACACAGCCTTCAGAGCTGAAGAAGCTTCTTGAATAAGAAGCGAAATGTCTTCAAAGAAAAAGCTAAAAAGTCCAGTTGCCTCTTGAAAAAGCCCCTTTGAAAAGCCCCTTTGAAGCTGAACAGCTTCAGCTGCAGAACTGTGGGCATCCTAGACCCAGCTAAGTTCAAATGACTAGAAGCCTGGCACTCAGACAAAACTGCCATCGACAGGCACATAGGGAGGAACAATATCTACATACATTCAAAAGAGACAATCAGAAACCTGAAAGATCAGAAGACTTCCTTGCTTGCAATCGAAAGTCAGATAAGCAAAAATTAATACCAAGATCAATACTAAACCAACAAACAAGCTGTAAACAATACCCCAATCAAGGAACTGCTTAGATAAAATAATCAAACAATAAACAACAGCTTAATCATGGAACAACAAAAAACACTTTCACCAACACTGACAGAGTAAGCCATATGTATATAAAAATAGAGCAAACCCCATTCCTTTCTTGAACTAGTTTGGTAATGAAATATCTGCTAGAAAACAACCAAGCGCAGAGAGACAGTTTAACTCTGGAGTTGCAAATATTCTGATGGTACAAGGAACATTGAATGTTTTACAAATTATGCTGTTGCAGAAAACCAGGAGACCCAGACTGCGAGATCAAGAGAAGCTTTATTTGGCCAAATGGTTCAGACAGAGACAGCAATTTCTAACATCTGAACAGCGTTCTAATCGAGACACACGTTCTTGTAGTATGTTCAAAGCATCAAAACACTGAAATATGTTAGTTCATTTCTATTGGCTAAGCAGATTATACCGTGTTGCTCTTTCATGACTAGGCCGCTGGTGGCATGCAGGAAGCATTAGTTTCATACTAACTTATGTGGTTAAGTTCGATGTCTGACTCAGAAGTGAGACCTCCAACTGACTTGACCTACTTACAACAGGTGTTTAGCTTTTGTGGTTTGACACTTGAATTTCCTGCTCTTCTTCAAGACTAGAAAATGTATAATGAGATAGAAGGGATAGCCGGGGGCCCCAGGAGATCTTCTGGTCTGACCCTGTATCATGTTCACTCTTATGTCCAAATCTCGCTTTATGTCCTGCCTTAGTCCCGCCTTCAAGACTCTATTTTTAGCTACAATTGAGTCTTTCCTCTTACTGTGTCTTATTATGACATTTGGCATTGCATATGGCAAGGTTAATATCTCAGGAGTACATATTAGCCAATGCAAGCACATTATACAATCAGGTTATGATAATGATACATATCAGTAAGGAGGAAAGGACAAGTAAAACATATATCAAACTTAAATCTGTTTAAGGTACCTTCTCTAGTCCCCGGGGTGCTAGTTGCACATACGTTCCTGGTTCTGAATCTTCTTCATAGGGGTCAGAGACAATCTTACGGCCAATGAGGCTTTCCATCAGGACCAACTTCTTCTCAACCCTTCTTTCCTTTACTGATCTCATAACAAGCTGCCTGAGCAGGGGGATTACACAAGGGATAAAAGATAGGCTTGCAAGCCCACATAACAGCAGAAATAACATCTGTTTAATCCAACCAGTTGCAGGTAACCAAGAAAACCACATGTCCGTTCCTTGTAATCTCTGTCCAATCTTGGATGCCCGGTCCTGCAAATCTCGAGCAACCTCTCTAACCACCCCTGATTTATTCATGTAGAAGCAGCAATTTTCACCCAGGAATACACACAGCCCACCTTTCTCAGCTGCCAAGGGGTCTATGGCACGCCAGTTTTGTAAGACCACTGCTGCTAAAGAATCAATTTGGTCTTGCACCTCCACTAAAGACTGAGCAATTTGATTCAGGCTTTCTTGGAATTCCTCCGATAATTGTTTAAACTGTATCATGGAGTGTGCCATTCCACCCTATCCCAGTACCAACTGCTGTTCCTTTCCTCTTAATAGGATTAAGAGTGGCACTCTTTTCTGAATGTGGCCCATGAGAGGGACAGGGATTGTTTGTTCTCCACTAACAACACCCATCCTGGGAAACAGATGTACCAGGGTGCATGTTCCTGTCCAATTACTAGGCAAGCATAAACATGCATTTTTCCCACACAAGAAGATGACTCCACTCTCTCCTACACACACACCTATGTTCATGGGAAAGGCATGGGCTTGGAGGTTCTTTTCATTAGTCCGGGCCTTCAAGGTTCCTGCCAGGAACATAACAGTTGGTTAGTGGTTGTAATGGAGCTTCTTGTTTAGAGTCCTCTTGCTTATCCCTGAGAACTGGACCTTCAGAAAGATAGTGGGAACTGGTGTTTCCAGGGGGGAAATGAACACAAGATCCTGTGGTGGATTGAATCGAGAGCCAAATTGGGAATCGAGGTGCCTGAAATGGCCTTGGGTATTTTTCAGTAGTCAAATTCCCCTCCCAACAATTACTAGTTGGGGGAGTGAGTGAGAAGGTGTCCTCCTGTTGGAAGAGGCTGTGGACAGATGGAGACATACTGTGGGTTAATTTTACATCCATGAGAGTCTTCCTGGGGCCAAGTTACATTTCTGATGGACATTGCTCTTCTGTCAGTGACCCTACAGGAATGCCAGGTTCCTGATACCGCTTGATACACAAGGAGGGTGACCAACAATGGGAGGCGGCTCATCCCCAGCCTTTTGAATGCATTATAAGTCATTTTGCAATTTGGCTCCTGCCGTCTTGGTTCTCCATCTACCACCCTTCTCAAGGACCATTGTAGCCCTGGTCTTTGCCCAAAGGTCTGGAACAGCATTGTAGGATGAAGGGGTTGCAGACAAGCACAACCAGCATTTCTGACCGAGGTCAAGATCAGTCTGATTAATTAGGCTTTGGCTCAGTTCCAGTATTTTTAACATATAGTTTCCCTTTCTCAATTGCTGCAGGGCCCATTCTCCCTTTGTTCTACCCTAGGTTTTAAGGGGATTGTCAGGCGCTTGTCTATAGCAGTGTTTTTCAACCTTTTTTGTGCAAAGGCACACTTTTTTTCATGAAAAAAATCACGAGGCACACCACCATTAGAAAATGTTAAAAAAAATTAACTCTGTGCCTATATTGACTATATATAGTGTTTTTCCCATGGCACACCTTACACTATGTCACGGCACACTAGTGTGCCGCGGCACAGTGGTTGAAAAACACTGGTCTATAGGACTTGGGATTGGCTTAGGTCCAGGATATCGACCCCACCGATCAATAATGCACCTTTGGTGGGAGCGAGCCTGGCCCAATACTTCTTTTTCCACCAACTCCAGACCTCCCATGCTCAGCACCCTGGTTCTGTCCTTTGAGATTCTCAACATCCCCAGATCCTCCCTCAAGGGCAAGGGGGGGGGGTCACTTGGGCATTCTCACAACACTAGGAACTAGTATTCAAGGTGTTATCACTCAACAGGCCCTTTGCCAATAACAGCCAAAGCCACAAAAAGCTCATAATTATCCTTTACACAGAACCTACCCAATCACAATTTTCTTAATCTACAAAATCACCACGCTGGGAAGAAGGTTAGAGTTGACTTGGGAAAGGGCAATTTCAGTCTTAGGTGTTCCACAAAACCTCCCCTTGTTTGTAACATACAATGTCCACAGTCCTAGGACTAATACAGCACTACAGACAGCCCACTCCCAGGTTTCCTCAACCATAAGTATCTCCAGGGGTTTCGTACTGCTCTCTGTCACAGTCAATGATTTTTGGGTCAGCACCTGCCTTTCTGGAGAGGTGGGCGATTCCAGTAGAATGAATATCCACCACAGCAAATCACCATAAGGGCAAGCACACTCACTGAAGCAACAGATAATGCAGTTATGGCTATGTATGCTATATATTCCATCCAATAATTGGAAAGTTGTCTTCCTCCTCCAAATCTTCGGCCGTACGTAAAGACGTCAGCTTCCGTTGTTAAGTGAATCTGGCTTCCCTGTTGACTTTGCTTGTCAGAAGGTCGCACAAGGGGAATCACATGAACCTGGGACGCTGAAGCCATCAGAAATATGAACCGGTTTCCAAGCATCCGAATCTTGATCACGTGACCAAGGGGTTGCTGCAACAGTCACAAGTGTGAAAAACTGTCATAAGTTTCTTTTTTCAATGCGGCTGCAACTTTGAATGCTCACTAAATGAAGTGTTGTAAGTCAGTGACTGCCTGTAATCGAAACCAATCCATCAGATTTGTCAAGAATGATTTCTTAATTATTGCTTTTGCAAGAATGGCCGCTTATACCTCTGAAAGTTATAGGCAAGAACTCTTAGTAGCTACTTCTATAAAATTTGACTTTGGGCTTCAAGTGTCCGTATTCTTAGAATCATTTCACCCATTACTCAAAACCTGAGCATTTGCATGGCAGCTTGCAGGGGGGATATTGAAAGTCAATAAAATAATGCCGAAACTGATTATGCGGTTACCGTGGGAAAATCAAAGCTGTGGCGGCCAAAAGATGACCTGGATTTCCCACTGAAATAAAAGGGAACTGCATCCTAGAGGGGAGAGATGTTAGAACACCCCCCCCCCCCCCGCTGACAGACTGAAATAGGTTTCCACCAAGTTCCTCTGTTCTGGCGGGAACAGAGGTTGAATCTCATTGGTCAAGAGGTCTGACAGATCCCTTTAAAAGGGGATGCTGCCCGACCATTCCTCAGCCGGGTGTTTACTTGACTTGCAATAAAGAGCTGCTGTTTACTGAAGCCTTTTGTGCCTCCTTTACCTGATTTAATAATCTGCCATTGAGAACACAGTTTCCCGGGAAGGTGGCTACTATTATGAATCTAAAGTAGAGGTGGCTCCTCTTACCTCATATTTTTCATGTAGAATAAGCAGGGTTTAACAAGGAGAAGGAAGGGGGGAAAGGATTTGTGCAGTGTCACTAAATTACAGGCCTTCCATTCCCTCCCTTTCCCTGAAATATTTTTTTTAAAATCAAGCACAGATGCCAAGATCAGAACAATTTCATTCTGCAACTAAAATGTGTACATACAAATCAGCATTGCCACTGGAGGGTGCTCCTGTAATTCTCAACTACTATAAACTCAAGATGCTCCTTTCAACCTATCCTTTCAAATGAAGACTCCCACCGCAGTAATCTAATCCATTCAATCTGCGCCCCTAATAATGTACTTTCAGCAAACAAGTATTTTCAAGTAAATCGAATATACGTTGTGAGAATTCTTGCATGCTATTTTGTCCATGAACCTTTCCTCTGACAAAGAGGTTTTTGAATCTGCCCCCCCCTCCCCCCCAAAAAAACCCACACCGGAGCATAATCATCAGGCGTGTTCCCGGCAGGAAATGGTCAAAAAGATGAATGCAGTTGCATACAAATACTTTCCCTGAACCGAATTCTATGAAGAAAAATAATATTTGTGATCCTCAATGATATAGCTTGAACTACCAGCTATTGTAGCATAATGGTATATTTGAGCAACAGTAAGAAAAGCCTGCAGATAAATATGCACTAGCCACACAAAGGTTTTAGAGAAGAAAGAAAACTGGAGCTGTGCTCTCAAGGTAAATCACCTTCACTTATCTCGCTGAAATACACATCTGCAACCCTCTTAACTGAATAGGTTGGTGACTGCACTTTTATAAAAACACAAATACTTTGTATGCCCAAATGCCTACCACAAAGAAGCAATTGTCACATCAATAGTTACAGAAGAAAGTGATGTTGAATCAGATCCAGTCCTTGGGAAATGGGCAGTGTATACATTGGTGTGTGTGTGTGTGTGTGTGTGTGTGTGTGTGTGTGTGTGTGTGTGTGTGTAGATGGATGGATGGATGGATGGATGGATGGGTAGCTGAATGAATGAATTTACTGATGGATGAATGGATGGGTGGTAGAGTGGATAGATGGATGAATGAATGAATGAATTTCCATGGCTGCACAGATTAACAATCCACCAAACAGCTCTTGGACTATTTTTATTTAGCATAAATGTAAGAAACCTCAGCAAGTTTGAACTTCTAGCAAGACTATAGGTCCTTATCCCAAGAAATGTTTGGGAAAAATGGAGGAGGGAGAGAAAGAAAGAAAGGAAGGAAGGAAGGAAGGAAGGAAGGAAGGAAGGAAGGAAGGAAGGAAGGAAGGAAGGAAGGAAATGAGCCATCAGAAAGGAAAGGAAAGGAAAGGAAAAAGGATTGCAGAAAAGAAAAAAGGGATTATTTGACCCACATGTTATTGTCTTTGAATGTCTGTTTCCCTAGCAAGGAACATCCAGATAGAAGTGGGCATTGAGGACTTGGATGACCAAAAGAATTTCTCGTTTCTCACGCCTTGCTCCTTAAATTTATATCTAGATGATTTGCTGTCTGAGAGAAAATCTCTAATGGTTAAATAGGACCAAGAGGGGAAGTCAATAAGAAGAAACATTGTCAGAAACAAAAATGGATTTTTCTATTCACATTCCCAAGGGGAGAACATCTAAAGTACAACACTAATAAAGAACAAAACACTGATATTGAACTACTATTCTAGAAGTCACAGTTCTATTTTCCTTGTTACTATAAGTAGGAAGAGTACAAAATGATAAAATGCAACTTCAACATCACTATAATTCCACTGTGACTACAATGACACGCCTGGAACAATCTGAGCGGCCCATAATATTTAAAACTAGCAGATAACCCAGCGTTGCCCAGATATTTATTTATCCTAATCCTGTATTAGACGGGAAAAGGAATGAATTATATCTATAGTGTCGGACGATCCCCCCCTGCGTGAACCCCACCCCGTACATGTGCACATGACCCCCCCGCACCCCATTTTGGGCCTAGTAGGCCTTTCTGCAGCCTCCTGGGAGCACCCCCTATCCTAACCTCTACGCTCCCCCTGCGCATGCATGCAGAACCCCACACATGTGTGCAACCACTCTGCATGTGTGTGCAGCTCCCGCATATGCGGCTGAGACCTGAAAATCAGCTGAATGGCAGTAGGCATGCATGCATGCACAGTGGGGGTGGGGTGACGGCTTGCGTACTGGCAGAGAGGGCTTTGTGTACCACCTGCATGCCAGGGCGCACATGTGCACACACTACACACACACATACACACACACTTAGGGGTGTTAGGGGTGTCTTAAGGTAAAGGTTCCCCTTGCATATATGTGCTAGTCATTCCTGACTCTAGGGGGCTCATCTCCATTTCAAAGCCGAAGAGCCAGCACTGTCTGAAGACGTCTCCATGGTCATGTGGCCGGCGTGACTCAATGCTGAAGCACACGGAACGCCGTTACCTTCCCACCAAAGGTGGTTCCTATTTTGCTACTTGCATTTTTACATGCTTTTGAACTGCTAGGTTGGCAGAAGCTGGGACAAATAACGGGAGCTCACTCCGTTACGTGGCACTAGGGATTTGCCAAACTTTCTGATCTTTCTTTCTATAGATATATAGATAATTAGAATGTATAGCTATAGCAGGTGAACTTAAATGCACAATTATGGCCTACAGGTAAGGTGCTCTCTATCAATTGGGTACCAAAGGAAGCCCTGTAAGTTCAGAGAGCCGAGATGGCGCAGTGGTTAGAGTGCAGCACTGCAGGCTACTTCAACTGACTGCAGTTCTGCAGTTCAATTCTCACCGGCTCAAGGTTGACGCAGCCTTCCATCCTTCCGAGGTGGGTAAAATGAGGACCCGGATTGTTGTTGGGGGCAATATGCTGACTCTGTAAACCGCTTAGAGAGGGCTGAAAGCCCTATGAAGCAGTATATAAGTCTAACTGCTATTGCTATTATTATGCTAGAAAGCAAAGCATTGGCTTCAAGCATTCCATGAATTCTAACAGGTATTTGGATCCTCACCGAGACCTTTCATGTGTCCTTAGAAAGCAGAATGTTTTGATTGTCGGTGCTCACTGTAGAACTTTGTAAGGTTGCCTAGAAGATGGACTCAACATTCCAAAATCAGCGTTGTGGTTCCTTGCTTTCAACATCACACTTGGGTCATTCCATGTCAAGTGGTCTGGGAGTCCCTGCTCGACCATCACGGATTTGAAATTTGGTGTGAACATGCACACGTGTCCCCACTGAACATTGGTAAAGTCTTGCAGGTGGCGATGCAATACTTGCGGACATATAGTCATTTGTTTTACACCTCCCGCCCCCCATACCGCAGCCTTCTACAGTATACGTAACTCTGAGGTTCCAGCAACTTTGAGACATAATATTTCTGGCAATATTTTGTCGAGAGAATGAAACAAAACGTGGGCATCTTGTACAACTTTTTGTGCTCTATTAAACAAAATAATAAAAACATTCTCATAAGCGACCTTCATCTAGATAATTCGGAGCAAATTGATCAAATGGCAAACGAATGACTATACCTCCGCAAGTATTGCATCAGCACACGTAACACTTCACCAATGTTCAGTGGGGACATGGCGTGCATGTTCACACAGGATTTCATCGAAATCTGTGATGGTCGAATGGGGCACTTTTCTAAAATCAGACCACTTGACGTGGAATGACCCACTTGAAGAATAGGCTTGGCTGTCCATCTGACATGTAAACCTACACATGCCATGTTTATTCTTCAGCCTAAAATGCTATAAGCTCCCTGATTCAGTTGGAGGTATAGACCGTGGGTTCTGGCTGGTATGAACCCTGGTGCCCTCTGAACTTTGTTATTTTCTTGCAGATGTTTTCATCATCCGACTAGATAACTTCACCAATGCTAACCTAGCACAGCCTTGTACTGGGGATGTTACCTAGTTGGGCAATAAAATGTCTGCAGGAAAACAAGCAAGCTCAGAGAGTACTACGAGTCCCACAGTTCAACCAGGGATGGGATTCAGCGAGTTTGGGCAAACCGGATGTTAATTTTACATCTGGTTCGTCAAACCGGTAGTGGCACGGATTCCCCTGGATCAGTGGCGGGTTTCAAAAATTGTTCGAACCTACTCTGTGGGTGTGGCCTCCTTTGTGGGAGTGGCTTGCCGCCCATGTGACTGGATGGGAGTGGCTTGCTGCCCATGTGACCGGATATGAAGATGTCGACGACGCTTGTCAGAACCACCTTAAATTACCTCACACACAGCATTGGCATGCATAAGAATATGATGTAAACTAGTTTTTTAAAAGGCATCTTTGGTTTGCGTTAAAACAACTTCAACACACGCAATGTTCTGATTGCACCACAAACGCCGTAGTCATCCTTACCTTTCACAGAGGCCCTGAGTTTTATAAATATGAGCATGATAGTGTAGAATAATCATATCCAAGGACCAGTGGTGGGTTTCAAAAAAAATTGGAACCTCTTCTGTAGGTGTGGCCTGCTTTCCGGGTCCACTGGTGGAACCTCTTCTAACCGGTTCGGTAGATTTGATGAACTGGTTCTACCGAATAGGTGCAAACTGGTAGGAACCCACCTCTGCCATGGATTCCCTCCCCAACCATGCCTGTCCCACACAGGTACCACTCACACAAGTAATGTAGAGTTGGCCATGCCCACTCAGTCACGTGACCCACCCAGCTGCACCCACCCAGCAGGTTGTTAAATATTTGGAACCCACCACTGAGTTCAACTCTGAGCTACAGAGATTCTCTTTGCTGATAAGATACAAACAGGATCTTACAACTCCTGTTTCATTCACTGAGCACAGATGAATCACAAGAAGAAACCTTTTATAACTAAGTGTCATCCTGCAATTTCATGATGATAACGGATTCATACTTTAGGAACCACCAAATCCCCCTTGCTTCACTTTTCCCATTACTGTGGATTAGGCGGAATCCAATAAATCTTTACAGTATTATGGTCATAGACCAGAGTAATGAATTGGATGGTGTTTCTTCCCGGACTGAACCACAAATGTAAAGTAAAAGCTGTTTTGAATTGGTCCAAGGACTCTTATAGAGAGGAGCAGTGTGAGGGTTCTCACAGTCAATGAAAAAACAATAGCACTTATATTATACACTGCTTCACAGTGCTTTATAATCCACTCTAAGTGGTTTACAGAGTCAGCATGTTGTTCCTCCCCAACAATCTGGGTCCCCATTTTACTGAGTTCTGCTCAGTGGTGGGTTGCCAATTTTGTTACTACCAGTTTAGGTATGCTCCTGTGCACACATGTGACGCTTCTGCCCATGCACAGATGCATCCGGAGAGGGGGGGGCAGAGCCTCCCGCCACCACCACTACAATCCGGGCCGAACCAGTAGCAACCCACCTCTGCCTGGGATGGATGGAAGGCTGAGTCAGCCTTAAGCCAGTCAGGATCGAACTCCTGGAGTGAAGAGTGAGTTAGCCCTGCAGTACTGCCTTTTAACCACGTGCGCCACCACGGCTCAAGAGGGTTTCTATATTGTTTCTCTACAGGTAGTCCTCAACTTATGACCCTAATTGGGCCCGCAATTTCGGTCAAAAGTTGTGATGGATGTGGAATGGTTCACCACATGTTCCAATTCCGCAGGGATTTTTTGCTGTGGTTGCTCAGTGAATGTTGCAGTCATAAAACAAATGTGGCAGTCATTAAACAACCGTCATAGTTGTTAACCGAACTTATTGTTTACTATCGGGCATCCCCCCCCCACCAGAAAGCAGAAGTAATTGCTGGTTTTCAGCAAAAATGTTATAATTTGCGATCATGTGATACTTCAGATGGCCATAAATGCAGTTGCTTAGTGCCCAAAATGCTGTCACATGACCATGGAGGAGAATTTGTCAGTTGTTGGGAGACTCGGCTCATTTTTTCCACGGTGTGTTGGAACTTCAAAAGGTTAAAGGCTAACTATACATGAGACACGAGTGAATCAGAACATCTGCTGAAATTTGTTTGCTCTACTACTTGAGCAGAGTATTTTTCCTTCATCTTGGTTGTCTCCTTGATGTGCTCCATTCAGCTTCTAATTTCATCTGCTCTATTCATAAGATATCCTAGCTTTGACTCACATATGATTGCGGTCTGATCAGGAGTGGGATCCTACCAGTTTAACAACTGGTTCGCTTCGCCCATGCCTGACATGCGCTGAGGGCGCGTGTACAATTTATAGAGGAATCACCTTCCGCATTACTGCTGGAGAGGAAAACAGCTGAGCCGCAGCAATCCACTCTGCTGCGCCTGTCAACTGGGCTTCAGAAAAAGGGAATATGGCTGAGTATAGCACAGGGGCAGGCTGGCGGGCCGAGGTGAAAGTCGGAGCGAACCGATTCGCTCCCAGCAGATAGTCGGAGCTACTGGTTCGCCTGAACGGGTTCTGAACCGGTAGAATCCCACCCTCTAAGGCATGTTGATTCTGTGTCCTGACTCTGCAAAATTTGGCTAGGACCTTGAACACCATACAAAAAGCTAAAAAAAAAAAAGGAAGTGTGAAAAATCTCTCCACATAGTTCCTACTTATTTATATTTTCTTAGTTGTATTTTAATGCAAGAATACAAAAAAGGAATAACACAAATCAGAAGACCACAGTACAGTGATGACTAATCTTTTTTCATCATGTGCCAAAAGTGGGGGGAGCGCATGGGGGGTCGTGTGCGGGCATGCCAACACCCATAACTGTATGCGTGTGCCCCCCTGCACGCATGTCCGTGCGACTCCCCCCTCTCCTCCATTTTTGGCACACGATGGAACCACTTTTCGCCCTCCCCAGTCTCCAGAGGCTTTCTCGGAGCCTGGGGAGGGTGGAAACAGCCTCACCCCCTGTCCCCCCGCCCCGATCCCTCTGGAGGGCAAAAAATGGCCCTACGGGAAATCCAGAAGTTTGAGATTTTCTTGAAACCCCTGGAGGGTGAAAAATGGCCAAAAATGAAGGCTGAAATCAGCTGGCCAGTACACGCATGTGCGCTGGAGCTGACAGGGCAGCACCTCACATGCCCTAACAAATGGCCCCACGGGCCACCTGTGGCCCACATGCCATAGGTTCACTATCACGACCATAGTAATTACAAGAAAAAAAGTTCACAAACCAGTAAACAAAATTTTAAACTTGGGGAGGGGGGAAAACTTAATAAGCCATATTTCAAACAATGCCGTGTTGTACAACCGTTTGTCTATATCCTCACTAAGCGGGGGGGAGGGAGGATAACCAGACCCTACAGTAACTTGTCAACTGGAAAAAAATGAAATTCTTTTTAAAATCATGAAACTTTCACAAAAATGAAGGAAAAGAAGAAATTGACTTCGTAATTGTGATGCTAGATCCATAAAACCTGGACTCTGGAAGTCGTAGGCTTGAAGCAAGAAACAGAAGAAGAATGCACTTTTGTTGTTAAGTTGCTAAATCATATTCGACTCTTTGTGACCCCATGGACCACTGCACACCAGGCCGTCCTGTCCCCTACAGTCTCCCAAAGTTTGCCCAAATTCATTTTCATTGCGTCAATGACACTATGTAACCATCCCATCCTCTGCCATCTCCTTCTCTTTTTGTTTTCAATCTTTCCCAACATTAGGGTCTTTTCCAATAAGTAGACTGCTCTGAAATGAATATAAATAAAACCACAGGATTGCAGAGATAAATAACAGCAGACAAAACTTTGGCGTTTATGTGTGACAGGAGTGTTCTAAAGAAAAATGTGAATAACTTAAATTGAGCCCTGGCCAACAGTGTTTGCAGTGGGAAAGCTACCACAATTGCCCTCTTGACTTTTTGAGACAATATCTAGGCTGCAATAATAGAGAAATAGAATCAAGATCACATGAAGTGTTGTTGTTGTTGTTAGTTGCGAAGTTGTGTCCGACCCATCGTGATCCCATGGACAACATTCCTCCAGGCCTTGCTGTCCTCTACCATCCTCTGGAGTCTATTTAAGCTCACGCCTACTGCTTCGTTGACTCCATTCAGCCACCTTATTCTCTGTCATCCCCTTCTTCTTTCGCCCTCCATCTTTCCCAGCATGAGGCTCTTCTCCAGTGAGTCCTTCCTTCTCATTAAGTGGCCAAAGTATTTGAGTTTCCTCTTCAGGATCTGGCCTTCTAAAGAGCAGTCGGAGTTGATCTCCTCTAGGACTGACTGGTTTGATCGGCTTGCAGCCCAAGGGACTCGCAGGAGTCTTCTCTAGCCCCATAGTTCAAATTCTTTGGCGCTCAGCCTTTCTTATGGTCCAACTTTCACAGCCATCCATTGCAACTGGGAAAAACCGTAGCCTTGACTATATGCAGTTTTGTTTGCAGGATGATGTCTCTGCATTTTAGTATGCTGTCTAGATTTGCCATAGCGTGAAGAGTTACTGCCACTTTATAATGCCTTGGTAAGACCACAATTGGAATACTGCATCCAATTTTGGTCACCACAATATACAAAAGATATTGTGACTCTAGAAAGAGCGTAAAGAAGAGCAACAAAGAGAATTAGGGGACTGGAGGCTAAAATATATAAAGAAATGGGTATGTCTAGTTTAATGAAAAGAAGGCGTAGTGGTTACATGTTAGCAGTGTTCCAATATCTAAGGGGCTGTCGCAAAGAAGAGTGGGGTTAACCTATTCCCCAAAGGACCTGAAGACAGCAGCAGTGGATGGAAACTAATCAAGGAGTGAAGCAACCTAGAACTGAGGAGAAATTTCCTGACAGTTAGAATAATTAATCAGTGGAACGACTTGCCTCCAGAAGTTGTGAATGCTCCAACACTGGAAGTTTTTAAGGAGAGATTGGATAACCATTTGTCCGAAATGGTATAGAGTTTCCTCTCTGAGCCTACATAGAAAACTTCCAAGATCCGTTCCAACTCCTTTCTTCTGTTATCTCCACTCAAGTAAGGAGCCAGTGAGGGGTATACATAATGGCGAGATATGAGCATTTTCTTTTTATGAACCACGCTGGATATTTTAATGCAAAAGTAGCCATAAATGTTTTAGAGAAGCCATAAGTGTAAACAAAACTATTAAAGCATCCCTAGATTCAAAATTCAGAGAGCTTGACAGTTTCCAACCACCCGTTGGCTGAGCCAGAGAGTTTAAATGCTAAAGAAACTATAAAAATAAATGGACATTTGCTCAAGGACGACCAGTTAAGTGCTGTGTAAATCATTATGGAGTGACATGTTAAGCGTTTGTTAGCTCTTAAAACATCAGTGTTCCCATTGTGAAAGAAGGAATGGCATTAGTTATTCTGGCAACTAATGTGGCCAAAATCAGTTTGATGTTCACATGTTAAACAGCTTTTTGAGAGATTCAGTAATTAAGCTGAGAAGTTTTCCTACATTCTGATGATTGGCATGCACCACTGCTGTTGAATTGAATGGGTTGGCTTTGTGGAAACCAAACTTACATAAATCGGTACCCTCCAAATATGCTGAAGAGCAATTCTCAAAATTCCACAAGTCGACACTTGAAAGATGGCAGTGCATTCAGTATTTTTGTATTCAGATCAGAGCACAGAGTAACAGAGTTAGAAGGGACAGTGGAGGTCTTCTAGTCCAACCCCCTTGCTCAGGCAGGAAACCCTACATCAGTGATGGCCAACCTGTGGCACGCATACCCAAAGTGGCACGCGGAGCCATGTTGCCCGGAACGCGCAGCGTCACCCGTTCCTCTTCCGGGATTCTGGCGCGCATGCACGGATGACAATCAGCTGGCCTTTGTGAGAGCGGCAGTGCTGGAAACTGGAAGAATTGGTCTTCTGTTTTCCAGCAGGAGCATGCGCACAGGCCAGCTGATTGTTGCGTGTGCATGTATGCCAGTTAGCTGGTTGGAAGACTAACTGGCTGGCGTGCGTGCATGCGTGCAGTGTAAACCATCCCTCTGCAGCTCCTCTTCTGGGTTGTGGCCCTGAGAAGCGTGCAGGCCAGGAGTAGGTACCTGCCAGTTCTATGGAAGAGGTTCCACAAATCTACAGTGCCATTTAGAACTGGTTCCAGCTCCCTCCCCCTCCCCGTCCGTACATCATCAAGATGAAGAGTTGAGAGAGGAATTCTGGGAGTTGAAGTCCACAAGTCTTAAAGCTGTCGAGTCTGAACACCCCTGGTTTTTTTTTCTAAAGGGTTAGGGGTGCAAGGGTCTTGTAACTTGACAGCTTTAAGATTTGCGTGCTTCAAATGCCAGAGTTTCTGAGGCAACATTTTGGTAGCTGAGCAAGAGTGTTGTTAAGTGATTTTCACCACATTTTACAAGTTGGTCACACCCACCCAGTCACATGACTTCCAAGCCACCCCACTTGGTCACATGGCCAGCAAGCCACTCCCACAAAGCAGGCCACACCTACAGAAGAGGTTCTAAAAAAAATTGAAACCCACCACTGGTGCAGGCACTCCCTTTTTGGAACTGAAACTACCACTGCCCTATATCGTATATAGAGCAACACTGCCCTATAACAAATATCTAAAAGCTTACAGGTAATCTTCGACTTAGGACACTCATTGAACCCGCAACTACAACTGGACATTGTGATTGTTTTTAAGCAGATTATTACGTGCCAAATTTTACAAGGATTTTTCTTGTGTTGGTTGTTAAGTGAATGCAGTTGTCATCAAGCAAACCCATTTTTCTCCATGAACATGTATTAAATGCCAATTTCCGATGAAAACATTATAAATTGCAGTCACTGGACCACTGGGCATTGCAAAGGGAGGTAAATGCAGGCTGGTTGCCAATCTCCCAAAATGCAGTCACATGACTGAAGGGGGAGGGCTGGGGTGATCATTGGAACTTGGAATCTGAGTCATAAGCAGTGATGGGATTCAAATAATTTAACAACTGGTTCTATGCCCTAATGACTGGCTGGGTGGGCGTGACCATGGTGGGCATGGCCAGGTGGAGTGACAAGCAGCACTTGGCCTTCTGTACTCTCCTGGGAGCAAAAATGGGTTGCGGGGGAGCGGCATGCTGCACCCACACACCCCGCTTTGGGCCTAGTATGCCCCCCTGCACTTACCTGGGAGCCAAAACAGGGCGCATGGGGACTCCTGGAAGGGGAGGGCCATGGAGGGGTAGGGTTAGACAGTAATTTAACACCCAGTTTGCCTGAATCGGCCCGAACCAGCTGAATACTACCACTGGTCGTACGTACCTTTTTCAGAATCCATCATAACTGTTAGATTGGGTAAAAGAGGCACAAAAGGCTTCAGTAAACAACAGCTCTTTATTGCAATTCAAATAAACATCCGGCTGAGGAATGGTCAGGCAGCATCCCCTTTTAAAGGGATCTGTCAGACCGTGACCCGTCAAAACCGTGCTCGACTAAACCGCGCCCGACTAAACCGCGTCGCTGACGTCATCAACAGGGCGACAACAGCCAGTGCGGAGAAAGAAGGGTGCTTTAAATAGCGCTTTGAAAGCAAGCCGATTCAACTTAAGGTAAGGGTTAGGGTTAGGGTTAGGTTAAGGGTTAGGGTTAAGTTTAGGGTTAGGTTAAGGGTTAGGGTTAGGTTTAGGGTTAGGTTAAGGGTTAGGTTTAGGGTTAGGTTAAGGGTTAGGTTTAGGATTAGGTTTAGGATTAGGTTTAGGGGTTAGGTTTAGGTTTAATTTTAGGTTTAGTGTTTACAGCGTGCTTCTGTCTCCACGCTGTTGTCGCCCTGTTGATGACATCAGTGACGCGGTTTAGTTGGGCGCGGTTTAGTCGAGCGCAGTTTTGTCGGTGGACCCTGTCAGACCTCTTGACCAATGAGATTCAAACAGAGGACCTTGGTGGAAACCTCTGTCAGTCTGTCAGCGGGGTGGGGTGAATATCTAACAATAACTTCAAATGGTCGCTAAGCCATTGATCAGAAGTCAAGGACTGTCTGTGTTTTATATCTAAAGAACAGGAAAAGTATCCAATGTCATTCTTATGTTGGAAAAATAATTAATTTGTTCAGTCATTCAGGTCACAGTTGTCCCAAAGTGAAACGTCTTCAAATTAAAACCAAAAAGTCAAATTGCCTCTTGAACGATAATTAATTTACTGTGTGTTAGAATAGCACAGTATGAATTCTGTTAAGAAAATACATCCAAGTAAAAATCAGAAAAATGTATAGATTAAGAAAAAATTCTTTAAGCTTTATCAGGGACTAAACTCCATCAATTTTCATAGGTCAAGACTCTGCCCTAGAAATACAAATTCAAAACAGATATTTGAAATAGATGATTTTCTCCAACTATATACAGAGTCTAGCTTTGAAATTTAACAGATCTTGTATGTACGTATAAAACAAAATAGTTCTAATATTTAAAAAAAGTTTTTAAAAGCATCTACATATTCAATAGGAGAATGTTCCTCCACTTTACACTTTGAATATCTTGTAGTTTTCTCTGACGTAAACTACAGTACTTTATTTTGTGGTCATGTTTGAAACCTTTAACTGACTTGATCTTCGTTTTGGAATAATTTCTTGACTATTCCTGACTGTTTCCACTGACCACAAGTTTAGAATTAGATTGATGAGGCCTACTTTCAGTGTAACCCCAATCACAATCTAGGCCAAGGAGACAGACAGTAACATCACTGGGATGTCTGCATGCATAAAATTGTTGTTATTAATTGGCTTTATAAGGTCACCTATTCAGTGGACTCTGGGTTGTATAGTCCTTGACATAAATGTTAAACAAATCATCACAATTGTTAAGTGAATCATGCAGTCATTAAGTGAATTGGATTTCCTCCTTGACACCAAATGTTAGAAGCCAGCTGGGAAGGTCACAAGTGATAATCACATGACCCCAGGATACTGAAACCATTGTAAATACATGCCAGTTGCCAAATGCCCAAATGTTGATCATGGGATTAGGGCAGAGGTGGTATTCAGCAGGTTCTGACCAGTTCTGGAAAAGAGCGGAAATTTTGAGTAGTTCAGAGAACCGGTAAATACCACCACTGATTGGCCCTGCCTCCATTTATTCTCTGCCTCCCGAGTCCCAGCTGATCAGGAGGACTTGGACTTGGACTTGATCTTCGTAAATGTCAACGTCCATAAGGCAGTGACTGTTGCATTGTGAAGGCCAGGGGCAGGACGTCACGGATTACAGCACGCCATTGATCCCGATTTAGGGCGCCTTGTTGGGCATTGGTTATCGAAAAATGGAGTGGTTGAAGATCTTGAGCCACTTGGGGAAACCATAGCCGGTCACAAGCCGGATAAATGGGGAGTGTTGGTTCCCGTGGGGACGGAACCGTGAAACAAGCTGAGAACCCAATGGCAGGACAACACACGGAATGATCAGGAGGGAATGGAAATTTTACAGTATCCTTCCCCTGCCACACCCACCAAGCCATGTTCTATATTCTATGTCAGGGGTGTCAAACTCATGTCATCACGGTGATGTCACATGACATATCAGGACTTTCCCCTCTTCATTAAACCAGGCATGGGCGTGGCCAGCATGTGATGTATCCAGCTCGGGCCAGAAGTTTGACAGCTCTGCTCTATGTACTTTTGAGCCCATCCTTCCGAGGTGGGTAAAATGAGGACCCAGATTGTTGGGGGCAATATGCTGACTCTGTAAACCGCTTAGAGAGGGCTGAAAGCCCTATGAAGCAGTATATAAGTTAGGGTGACCAGATGACCCGATTTCAGCGGGACAGTCCCGATTTTTAACAATTTTTCCCGCGTCCCTCCGCCTTTTAAAAAAGTCCCGATTTTTTTTTCTGGCTTCATGTTGAAAGCCCAATGGATTTGCTTAAGAAATCCTAACCGGGGCAAGACAAAAGACACCCTGTCTAACCTCTCTCTCTGTCTCAGTACTTTCACTGAAGATATTAAAACGTTAAAGCAACAAAACAGACCTCTCCCCTCCCCCCACGCCGATCGCGTTTACCTCATTTTATAAGAAAAAAAATGATCCTAGTACCATAGAGCTGCAGGAAATGGCTAGAGGGGTCGCCAGTGTTACTTCCTGGATTTTCCAGAGTGGAGGGGCACGGAGGTTGGAGGACTGCTCAAAATGGTGGGAAAAGAAACTTTCTGGTAAGTGTGCTGGTTTTTTTTCTTTTATTTTTTAATGCATTTTAAAATAATGTAGGTTTTTAAAAATGTGCAGCTACTGTTTTTTTATTCAAAACAATATGTGATGTGCCATGGAAAAATCATTTTAAAAAAACCTGAAAGAACAAAAGGTGTTTTTTTTTGGGTATTTTCCTGACCAAAACTATAATTGTTTCTGCATGACACCCTTAATCAGAAATAGCCAACTACACTTCATTCTAAATAGTTTTATTTCCTTTATTGTATGTGATTACTCAAGTCTAAAAACTCAGTTAATTGGATAAACCCAGCTCCACAATTTACTAAATATACAGTTACAGGAATTTCATGTATAGTATGCTGTCTCTTAGGGTTTATTGAACATAGGAGAATAATATGAGAGGGATTTGATGTAAAATAAGCTCTTTTAATGAATTCAAAATCAACGCAGCAGACAAGACATGGGAGTGAACATAATACACACTTTAACAATATTTTTTTTTCTTTTAGTCATCAAATATTGCAGCAAGTGTGTCAGTAATAATAGCAAGACAGGCATAGGATTTTCCAGCCAGGTTAATTTTACTTTTTTATGGTTTGGATGTTGTATTTAATTTTATCTGTATTAGAAACTTATGAAGGCTGTGCAACATTTTGAGGTGATATAGAGTATGTAAAGGCATGAATACAGTAGAACCTCTGGTCACAACCATAATTCGTTCCATAACTTTGGTCGCAAACTGATTTGGTCATGAATCAAACCTACCGTATTTTCACGACCAAAAGCCGCACCGGATTAAAAGCCGCAGTATCAATTAACGTTAATTTTTTAAACTTTTTCCACATATAAAGCGCACCGGGTTATAAGCCGCGCTCAGAGACCCGGCTCCCCTTGGTTCCTCATCGAATCACGTGCGCAGGTTGCAACTTGGAACTCCGTCTGCCCGAGTTGGGGCATTTTCTGGCTTGGGACGCTCCGGCGGCTTCTTCGGGAGGCAGCCCGCCGGCTTCGGCGAAGGCTGGGACGGAGAGCGCAGCGACCGTGGAGCATGTGTAAAGTACTTTCGCCCCCACGCCGGCCCCCCTCACCGCGCGCCGGCCTTCGGGGATGAAGGGGCAGGACTTCCCGGGCGGAAGGCATGCCTGGCTCTGCGGCTCCAGCCCCAGCACCTTTCGGCCGAGCCTCTCCCGCCTTCCTCCGCTGAGCGGCCCCGCGCAGCCTCGCCACCCCGGGAGATCGCCAGCGGGGGGCCTGGGGCGCCGCGGCCAGGGAAGCCAAACCGGGCGGCGGCGGGCAGGGCGCCCGGGTTGCGGTCCCCGAGGCGGGCGGGTGGGCGCACGTGGCAGGCGGCGGCTAGCGGGACGTTTCTGGCGCGGGAGGCTTCGGGCTCCGCTGCTCTCCCGGCTCTTGCCCGGCCGGCGTGGTGTGCTGGGAAGACCGGCGCCGCACCGGCCACCCGCGCGCCCTTGACCGGCAGCGCAGAGCCGGCTGGGGCGCGGAGCGGAGTTAGGCAGGGTGACTGCCGGGGCGGATGGGGTGCTCGGCGCCGGCAAATCCTGAAGGGCTGAGCCGGTCAGCCGTCCCTTCTGCCGTCCCTTCTTGCGGCGGCGGGGGTGACGGAACAGCTCAGTCTATAGGGGCTGGGAACTGGGTGGCTCTCTGCTCGCCCCCCGGTCTCCAACTGAGAAAGTAGCGAGGTTGAAGGGAGAGACCCGAGGGACGTGTGCATGCTTGCGAGCTTCAAGTTTGAGCGTCGGGAGGGAGAGATTTTCTATCTTTTTTCACACATAAAGCGCACCGGGTTATAAGCCGCACTGCTGGTTTTTGATAAAATTTTAGGATTTTCAGTGCGGCTTATGGTCGTGAAAATACGGTAATTTTGGAAATTTGGTGCTTACAAAAAAAAATGGTGCAGAAGGGGAAATCAGCAGTGGGGAGAATGTGAATATTTTGGTCAGAAGCGTTCGTGACCAGAGGTTCTACTGTATAACATCTTCACTTAAGACTTAAGATTCACTTAAGATATAACATCTTCACTTAAGATTCACTTAAGAACTGTGGCAAGAAAGGTGGTATAGTGACCAAAGTTACAATGGCATTGAAAAAAGTGACTGATGACGATTTTTCACACTTAGCGATCATTTTCATACTTAGCGACCGTTGCAGCATCCTCATGGTCACGCGATCAAAATTTTGATGTTTGGCAACAGATTCGTATTTATGATGGTTTCAGTGTCCTGAGGTCATATAATCACCTTTTGACAAAGTCAAATGGGGAAACCAGATTCACTTATGTTACTAATTTATCAGCTGCATTTATTCACTTAAGAACTGTGGCAAGAAAGGTGATATAGTGACCAAAGTTACAATGGCATTGAAAAAAGTGACTGATGACCATTTTTCACACTTAGCGACCATTTTCACACTTAGCGACCGTTGCAGCATCCTCATGGTCATGTGATCAAAATTCGGATGTTTGGCAACAGTTACAATTTATATTTGTAAATTGTAGTTATGTTGAAATAAAAAAAACCATTACAATACTATTTTTGTGTCGTATGAAAATTTTTGTTGCTCCGTATAA
The DNA here is from genome assembly GCF_051295495.1 of Thamnophis sirtalis. Taxonomy (NCBI): domain Eukaryota; kingdom Metazoa; phylum Chordata; class Lepidosauria; order Squamata; family Natricidae; genus Thamnophis; species Thamnophis sirtalis. The sequence continues at coordinate 10,584,025 of NW_028261384.1, read as the reverse complement.
AAATTTTAATCACCCCCCCCCCCCCCGGTCAAAGGTGTCCCTCTTTACCAATCTGAAAATCTGGTCACCTTAATATAAGTCTAACTGCTATTGCTATTGCTATTGTTAGCCTTTGTGGTAATTCAGACCAGGAAACTATGGTAAATTCATGAATGCTAATGAAGACTTGTGGACGTATTAATTAAGACTTGTTAATACCACTTTATAATGCCTTGGTAAGGCCACACTTGGAATACTGCAGTCAGTTTTGGTCACCACGATGTAGAAAAGATGTGGAGACTCTAGAAAGAGTGCAGAGAAGAGAAACAAAGATGATTAGGGGACTGGAGAATAAAACATATGAAGAACAGTTGCAGGAACTGGGTATGTCTAGTTTAATGAAAAGAAGGACCAGGGAAGACATGATAGCAGTGTTCCAATATCTCAGGGGTTGCCACAAAGAAGAGGGAGTCAAACTATTTTCTAAGGCACATGAGGGTAGAACAAGAAGCAATGGGCGGAAACTAATCAAGGAGAGAAGCAACTTAGAATTAAGGAGAAATTTCCTGACAGTTAGAACAATTAATCAGTGGAACAGCTTGCCTCCAGAAGTTGTGAATGCCCCAACACTGGAAGTCTTTAAGAAGATGTTGGATAGCCATTTGTCTGAAATGGTATAGGGTTTCCTGCCTATAGGGGGTTGGACTAGAAGACCTCTAAGGTTCCTTCCAACTCTGCTATTGTATTATATTATTGCATTGTATTGTATTACTTCAACTGCCCAAATTCCTTAGCCAGGATGAGGAATTATGGGAGTTGAAATCCACAAGTCTTAAAATCACCAAATTTGGAGACCCCCTGGATGCGGCTCTTCCTTCTGTCTCTCATAGGTATTCTCACAGCCTATTTACACCTATACACTTTTGTTCACATCCAACTAAGCCTTTTGCAAACAAAATAGCTAGAGAGCATCATTAGTGGCCAGGATTGCAAAACCCTCAAGATCCTACTTTAAAAATGCAGCCATCAAAATTAGTTGACAAATTCAGTACGGATTTTTGGCAGGCAGATTTCTCCATTAGTCACCAGGGTTTGCAAGAACTAACTGAACCAAATCACTCCAATTTTATAAAAATCTATCCATTAAATTTCTAGTGCTTTATTACTCTTTATTCTTCAATTCCTTACATTCTTCCTTCTTTTCTGAAAGAGGAAGCTACTTATATACTATGAAAGCATAAAGGAGATGTACTGTTTTCCTAGTGTGTGGTATTTTCTCTCTTCCAACTAAAAGTTGGGAAAAGTGTGCCAAGATCAGACACAATGTGCTATTTCTGCCACAGAACTTAAAATGAACTCGTCAGCATCTCCCGGATATAATTATTTGTTTGTCCCTTAATTAGGACCAGAATTTTTTACTAGATGTGCCAATGCTTATAAATAAGGCATCAGATTTCCAATACTTGTGGATGGGTAGGAATTTTTTAAAGAAGTAATGGATTTTCAAGAAACAGGCTTTCATTTTTAATAATAAGTAATGTGGCTCTCACATGTTATCCTAGATGCTGCAGAGAAACAGCATTGATGAGACAAGTAAAGTCAACGGGGGAGTCAGATTCACTTAACAAATGTGTTACTAACTTAACAACTGCAGTGATTCATTTAGCAACGGTGGCAAGAAAAGTGGCAGAATGGGGCGAAACAACTATCTTATTCATCAATGGAAATTTTGGGTTCAGTTGAGCCTCAGTTGAGCCCAAAATAAGATGAGAACTACTACCAGTTCTACGAGAGTGCGCTTTGAGCGTGTACACAGCTCTCAAAAGTCCGCCCTCGGTATCAGCGCTGTGGAGCTGAGCTGTTATTTAGCTCAGCTGTGGTGTGGCAATCCGCTCTACCGTGCAAATCAGCTGAGCTAAAAAAAGGGGGTATATAGGATACGGAACAGCGGGAGCGGAAGGTCACGGCCAGCCAGAGGTGGTATTTGCCAGTTCTCCGCACTACTTAAAATTTCCCCTACTGGTACTCTAGAACCAGTCCAAACCGGCTGAATACCACTTCTTATTCCCATAGATATGTGATCAAAATTTGAGTGCCGTATATTTATCATGGTTGCAACAGCCCAAGGTCACGTGACTGCCATTTCCGATCTTGCCGATTGATTTCTGACAAGCAAAGGGGAAGCCAGATACACTTAATGACCACATGTTCCACTTCACAACTGCCATGATTCACTTAACAAAGCTGGCAAGATGTTTATAAATTTAGGCGTGTCTCACTTGTCTTGCTTAGCAACAGAACTTCTGTTCCTAATTGGGGTTGTAAGTGAAGGATTATCTATTGTACAAAACGCTAGCTCTCCCTCTGAGGACTTCATCTCTCACACCATCCTCAAAAATGAAGTATTACAGAGGTAAAGTCTACCACTTTGGATCAGAGAAACGGAACAATCCCACTGTTTTATTGATTTGGGATTGCAGTGCAATTTGTTGAACTGGTTATATTCTACTTACCCACCTGTCTTTCTAATTACCAGATTTGGACAGATTGTGCACAATCACTTTTCCCATTTTTTAAAAAAAAACTAAAAACAAAATTTGAATTAAAAAAAAAAAACGCTACATCATTCTATGTTGGGATGATGTAGCCGTTATGTGACCAACATATTGGCCAGTCGTGTGCTCCCCGACATTTTGAAATCTGCTGTCTTTTTTTGATTTATTTTTTTTATATTGATTTCAGTTGAGAAACTGTTTACAAAATAATTGTACTTACATACACAATTTACAAACTGGGGACGCAGGCTAGAATGAAAAAAAAAAGGTTTTATCTAAAAAGAGAATGGAAGGGAGAACAACACAAATTCATTATTCTTAGCAAACATCATTGTTTTGCGTTGTGGATAAGTCTGAAAATTCCACCCACACAGAACACTAAGAAAAATAAATTAGATATCTTCTCATTCCTTCTCATCAGCAATTTTGATGCTTCCAGGCTTAATTTATAAACCATTTATAATTCATAAACAAAAAGGCTGCCCTCTGCTAATCCCACCACTTCCTTTTATTCATAATTAATGCTCAGATCTGAAATTTAATTAAGTTTTCTTAACAACTCATTTAAGAGTGGAGAGCCACAAACAACAAAAATTAAAAGTTTCCATGTATAGAACTTAAAACATTCAGTCTTATTCATGCGGATCTAAAATGTATATTTAAAATTATATATACAGCATATTGAATTGTACCACTTTTCATCCTGATGTCCAGTATACCTGAGCTCTGGAATGAATTAAACCTGAACCAAACTCAGAGATTAAGATGCTGGGAACAAGGAGGAGAGAAAAATAAAATAAAATGTTTATTATGGTTATAGAAGTGGGACGCGGTGGCTCAGTGGCTGAGATGCTGAGCTGGTCGATCAGAAAGGTCAGCAGTTCGGCAGTTCGAATCCCTAGCACCATGTAGTGGAGTGAGCTCCCATTACTTGTCCCAGCTTCTGCCAACCTAGCAGTTTGAAAGCATATCAAAATACAAGTAGAAAAATAGGGAACACATTGGTGGGAAGGTAATAGCACCTTTGCACGCCTTCACCCTTACATCCACTGCAGCATCCCCCCACATAACCAAAAATGAGATCCTTGGCAACTGACGTATATATATGACGGTTGCAGTGTCCCGGGGTCTTGTGATCATTTTTTGCAACCTTCTCACAAGCAAAGTCAATGTGGAAACCAATTTCACTTAATAACCATGTTACTAATTTAGTAATTGCAGTGATTCACTTAACAAATTTGTCAAGAAAGTTTGTAAAATGGAGCAAAACTCACTTAACAAATGTTTCACTTAGCCACATATAATATCAGGGGTGAAATTCAGCAGGTTTTGAGTAATTCGGATAACCGGCAAATACCATCTCTAACTGAACCCAAGAGTGGGATGGGAATGGATATTTTGCAGTATTCTTTCCCTGCCACGCCCACCAAGTGACGCCCACAGAACCGATAGTAAAAAAAAAATTAATTTCACCACTGTATAATATATAATGTTTTTATGTGTTAGGGTGTAGGTATATACAAAGGATGTATATAGCATTTCTATATGTGTGTTATCTATGTGTACACTTTTGAAATCAGGCAACAGAATTTCATTTTTAATGTGTGCCAAGTGTGTCCACAGAAAAAAAATAACAATAAAGGTTATCTTATCTTATCTTTGGACTCAATTGTGGTCGTAAGTTGAGGACTACATGCATTAAAAGCTGAGTTACAGGAATCTGACACAGGCTAAATTTGGCACAGAAAGAATTTCTTGATTCATGGACTGACTCAATGATTTCATTTAAAGAACAGTTTTTCAAATTGGCAACTTTAAGAAGTCTGATCCAATGGGCCAGATTCACTTCATTCCTTCTAACTTTAGTTTTTAGCTTCTCTTTAAAATAAGCCAGTCTATCCAGGTAGTCCCTCATTTATGACAAATCAATTTTTTATTCCACTAATGCTCTGAAGATGGTTTTATTAAGAGAAAATTACAATAAGCTGATTTTATTTATCTATTGGCTTGGATTAAATCAGTAACCGATAACCAATATTTGGGAAATAGTACAATAGCTCCTTCTTATATAAATCTGATAGATAATGAATGGCAGCATATTCAATTAAGAGCTGAAGAAGGATCTCTAATATTTTTAAATAAACTTTTTTCAGTGTTTCATCCAAGATCTTTAAATTCACTTTGTAAAAATAGCAAAACTGGACAGAAAAGTAAAGCTTTCTTTGAAAAAGAATACATCTTATAAAGCAGGGCAATCCTGAAATAGCTCTTTGTGCCCTATCCAAGCAAGATAACAAAATCTATATAAACTGTCACAGATTTGGAAAGAAAATGAATGTAGGCAAGGATTGGGAACCATTTCTAAAATTATGTCTTGTGAGGATTCCTTAGATCCATTCCAAAGTGGAATTGTATCCTGGCAAGCTTAAGCAAGAGACAAAAGAAAGGATCCATGATCAAATTCAGAAATACTAGAATGGACAAGTAAGGAAATGAAAATGAGACGGAAAGGAGATAAATTGGTAGAGGCCCCAAATTCTAGGGTCAGCTAATATATTTATCACGTAGTTGGAAGGACTTTGAAGAGAAACTTAATGCTGAATTGGGATAAATTTTAGAGATGTGGCTTACAGCCAGAGTAGCACATAAGCACTAAAACAGAAAACAAGGGGGAAGAATTAAGGTTTGCAATCTACAGATGACATCTTGTGATTGATGGATTCTATTTATTTGTATATTGATCTACAGGATGAAATTGTATTAACTCCAAAGCTTGAACTGTGCTTCAGAACTAACATGGATTCCCTTGTGGTATGTGTTGGCAACTTCTTAAAGGAGGACACAATATTTAGCTAAGGAGGTGGTGTCACAAAAGCGTAAGTATGTACTATATGTTAAGATAAAATTCAAGAAAAACATGTATTAGCTTAAGAAAATTTTAGAGTTTTAAAAAGGATATAAAGAAGGAAAATTATTCTATGGGAGTAGCTTGGAGGAAGTGAATTAAATTTAATGAGTTAATTAGAGTTAGGAATCTCTTTGTTCTGAAAGTAAACTTTAAAGTATGCATGTTAAGAGAAAGTTTTTAAAAGATGTATTAGAATGTTTTGATTTTAGGAATGTTTTTAAAGAAAAGTTTAGTGTTTTAAAATGGATGGGGAAAAAGTATTTTTCCCTTTAAAGTTAAAAAATCCAAAAGAATACTTTGAGTTTTGTTAATATAAATGGTGATTGTTTATAAAGATTAAGTGCAAATAGAAATATGCATTATTTCTACAGCAAGGAAGATAAAGCAGAAATGGTTAAATGGATTGTTTTATTCAAAGTGAAGAATATATTTAATTATCTTTTTTATTTAGATATCACTTCCGGACTTTGTGCTTGTGATGAAAAAAAATGAAACGTTGACTTGGGTTTTGCCAATTAGATAGATTTGTTGTTATAGAAATGGCTGGTTGTGTAACTAATGTGTAAAAGTGAAAAGTTGTAGTTGTAATGTTGCTGCCTTGTGGTTCCAAGGGGTGCTTTATGCTTCAGAACCAAACTTACGACCATAACTGAGTCCCAAATTTCCATTGCTAAGCAAGACAGTTGTTAAATAAATTTTGATCCATTTTGCAATTTTTCTTGCCATGGTTATTAAGTGAATCATCGCAGTTGTTGCGAGTAACAGCTTAAGTTGTTATGTGAATTTGATTTCCCTATCAGCTTTGCTTATTGGAAGGTCACAAAAGGAGATCACATGACTCTAGGACAGTGCAACGGTCATAAATACAAGATAGTTGCCAAGCATCTGAATTTTGAGCATGAAATCAGGAGGAAGATGGGTTGGATATGCTCGCTCCTTTGAGTTATTTGTAAAACTATAAAGGTGGATAGATGAACAGTTATAGATAGATAGATGAATAGATGATAGATAGATAGATAGATAGATAGATAGATAGATAGATGAATAGATGATAGATAGATAGATAGATAGATAGATAGATAGATAGATGATAGATAGATAGATGATAGATAGATAGATAATGGATAGACAGACAGACAGACGGATAGACATAGATAGACAGACAAACAGACAGACAGACAGAAAGATAGATAGAAAAATTATATATGTATGTATGTGTGTGTGTGTGTGTATGTATGTGTGTGTATGTGTGTGTATGTATGTGTGTGTGTGTGTGTGTGTGTGTGTGTGTGTGTGTGTGTGTGTATATATATATATATATATATATATATATATATATATATATATATATATATAAAGTCACAACCCCTGGTATGCCCAAATATTTATTTATTTATCAGCATAAATATAACATATATATATTGATTGTTGTATTTGTGCTGATAAATAAATAAAGGGAGACTAGTATAGATCTATTTCAAGCTATTTAGCTCTCATCAGCTAGCCATACCCTTACTGGGATTTGAACTTGGGTATGGCTAGCTGATGAGAGCTAAATAGCTTGAAATAGATCTATACTAGTCTCCCTTTATTTATTTATAAGCACAAATACAACAAAATGTAACAAAAAGGCAACAGTAAAAATATTGGGTTTCTGCCTGGATGGTCTCTTGTGACGAGCCAAAGGACAGAGAATGGAAGTAGTGATCTTCCTCCCATATTTGGGCATACCGGGGGTTGTAATTATCTAATACACACACACACACACACACACACACACACACGTATATATAGATATATATACCCGAAAATAAGCCCTCCCCGAAAATATTGCAACACAGCAGCAGCCATGAGGTGACCCTGTTCGCCTCCTCCTGCACCTCAAAAACACCTCCCCGAAAATAAGGCCAAGCGCTTATTTCAGGGGTCAAAAGAAAATAAAATCCTGTCTTATTTTCGGGGAACCATGGTGGATAGAAAGTCTCTTTTGTATGCAGAAACTGAATTTCCAAACCAAACTTATTAAAACTGCACCACCACATATATTCCATATTCCACCATGCAATTCTTCTCATAGAACTGTATTTGATGCTTCTGGCTTCCCCCTGATATTCTCAGCAGATAAAAGCATTATAGAATTACTGGGAAAGATGCTCTGCTTTGCTTCCCCCTTTTCTCCTCAAAGTCTGAAAACCATTTATAAAATTCTGTGATGGGGAGAGCTTAGAAATATTGTTGTGACAATTTTTTTTTAAATCACAGACATGCAATCTCTGCAGCATATTAACTTGGTTCCATCCTATACAGTAGAAAGGATTATTGGTTTTTTGTTGCATTTGTGAATAAATGCAGCAGCTTAGCTTCATATTTTCTGTAAAGGGAAGCCCTCCTCTGAGAAACAGAATGCTGCTTTTCATTGTACTTGTGAAAGTCCGTGCTGACTTATTTGTTTTGCTCCTGTTACAATTTGAAAGGAAAAAAAAATGAATATATTTACCCCCCTGTCTATTCCAAAGCATCTTTTGAAACTGAATTTAAAGTACATTATGGTTCTATTAGAGGGATGTGGTGGCTCGGTGGCTACGATGCTGAGCTTGTCGCTCAGAAAGGTTGGCAGTTTGGTAGTTCGAATCCCTAGCGCCTCGTAACGGAGTGCGCTCCCGTGACTTGTCCCAGCTTCTGTCAACCTAGCAGTTCGAAAGCACGTAAAAATGCAAGTAGAAAAATAGGAACCACCTTTGGTGGGAAGGAAACAACATTCCGTACTAGTCATGCCGGCCACATGACCATGGAGACGTCTTCGGACAACACTGGCTCTTTGGCTTTGAAATGGGGATGAGCACTGCCCCCTAGAGTCGGGAACGATTAGCACATATGTGCGAGGGGAACCTTTAGCTTTACCTACATTCAAAGAGACTACAGCATATTGATCTGATAACAGCAATTGTATGTTTAAAAGCCAGGTGTTTCCCAGATATTTTACCAGGTGAGCTGCGGATTTATCAGTTCTATTTTATTTATTTATTTATAATAAATATATTTATTTATATATTAATTTTATTAAAATCATATTAAATATAATACAAATTTATGTATTAAATTTATCTCACAGTAAGTGACCCTGGATGGCATACCACAAAGGGATAAAACAATAAACATGTTGAAACGCAGTCATTCTTCAAATGTTAAAAGAACATTTGAATATCCATAAGAATATCCTGTTTCCCCAAAAATAAGCCCTCCCTGAAAATATTGCAACACAGGAGCAACCATGAGATGACCAAGCTCACTGCCTCCTGCACCTCAAAAATAATAAGACCTCCCCAAAAATAAGGCCAAGCACTTATTTGGGGGGGGGGCAAGAGAAAATAAGACCCTGTTGTATTTTTGGGGAAACATGATAACACACACAAGAGATTAGAATGGCAAGGGGACCCATTGGGAAGATGACTTAGCCAAATCTTTCCAAAAAAAAACAAATCGGGATGGAAATGGCCTCCCTTCAGAGGGGTGGCAAAATGTTCCATAAGGGGTTGCCATGGCAAAGAAGGACCATCTAATAGGGCCAGTTCCCTTACCTGGGGCATGTCAACAGATTGGGATAAGTAGATGTAATTGTGGAGATGTGCTCCTTCAAATAACCCAGCCCCATGCCATGATGGGACTAATGTACAAAAACCAATGCGCAATCGTATATATAATAATACACCTGAGAAAAAGCAAAGAGGGGAATGAACATTACTGAGCATTTACTGAGGTAAAAAGGTTATGAAAAGACCTCAAAACAGCACCCGAGAAACATAAATTAGCGTTGAGGAACTGAGTTGTGTCCATTAACTCAATTCAGATTTCATCTTACCAAAGCTTATATAATTGCAATTGACCTTTCAAACCAAAGGAATGAAATGATTTTTTTTAACCATTTATATGAAGTATTTGTAGGTAATATTCAAAATGGTAATATTCTAGGATAGGTAACGTATGTAATTAAGATTGTTCCTTCAAACTTCTTTTGATAAAACAATAATATTCAGGAAAAATCCATAAATGCTTGTGTTATAAAGAAAAAAATGTGTTTTTTTAGGAATTGAGATTCTTTTACAACTCCTAGATTTTATAGAGCAGTTTTGGCGAAACTTTTTGGCACTGAGTGCCGAAACGGGAGCGCACGCGGAGGAGCGCCAGAAACCATAAGAGCAGCTCCGTGGCACGTACGTGTGGGGGCGCCGGGAACCGTAAGAGCAGTTTCCTGGTGTGTGCATGCTGAACTTCCAGTTTCCAGCATGTGCATGCACACTAGTCACCTGATCTTCCGGTTGCTGGTGCGCATGTGTGAGTGTAGATCAGCTGACTGGCGCATGTTCGTCAGAACCCGGAAGAGCAACAGGCAACGGCTGGCGTTCCTGGAGAGATGGCTCTGCATGTCAGTTCTGGTATGTGTGCCATAGGTTCGCAATCACAGTTATAGAGCCTTTCATCTAAAATAAGGTGAAACATTAACAACTCTCTGAAGTCCAGCTTCACCCCTGAAGACCAACTATATTTTTCTTGGACTTCTGTGGATATAAAGCTCACTTTCTACAGTTCTTGCCTTTCATTGCTCTGCAAAATAATTGGAATGATTAGTGTTTTTAATTTAGCATGTTGGTTGTTAGCAATATTACTTTTTTTCCAGTTATTCTTTGTAGATGGCATGCTTATAAACGAGAGGCCAGCAGCCTCTAACGCAGTGATAGTGAACTTTTTCAGCATCGAGTGCCGAAAAGGGAGCACATGCTCACTCATCAGGACTGCAACCTGGAAGAGAAAGCAGCCCAGGGGACATGCGCATGCAGGGAAATGAACTTCTGGTTTCTAGCGCGCTAGTCTTTTGGTTACTGGTGTGCATGCCATCTACTGCTCCGGTTACTGGCGTGAATGTGCACATGATAATTAGCTGGCTCGAACGCATGCTCAAGCCGGAAAACGGAAGACTAGCTCTTCCAGTTTCCAGCACTGCTGCATGCATAAAGGCCAGCTGATTATTGCGCATGCATGAGTGCCAGAAACCTGAAAGAGGAATCGGAGACGCCACTTGTGCCAGGTGACATGGCTCCATATGCCTGTCAGCTTCTGCTTTGCTATTGCTTCAGCTGCCATGAAACGGGGAGGGAGGGCATGGTATTTGGGAGGGGTTACTCATTGTGCTGGTGGAAGGTTCTGGAGTTCACCGACTGATCGGACTGCGCATGCGTGGGTGTTTCCCGCCAGGTCTAACGGCACCGACATTTCATCTTCGTGATGCCTTTTGAAGTTATCTTGCATCTGACATTTGGAAGACTTATGATTGGACTGGGACTGTGATGCCAAGGGGTGGGGAATGGGCTATTCTATATATCAACTGCTTTCACGCCTAATTAATCAGACTTCGCTATGCTTTGCCTTTAACCATTCTTAATTAGTAAAAGTACATTTGATTTCTACGCATGGAGTCTCGTGGTCTTTCTTTCCTAATTAACTAATGGAGAGGAGCTGACAATGCCACTTCGGGCACGCGTGCCATAGGTTCACCATCATGGCTTTAACGCATGTGGCAATAAGCAAGAGGACTCCTTTTAGGTGTATGCATTATGTTTTCGTATCATTTTGACTGACTGAATGAATACTACTATACAGCTTCTGTTCCCCCAGCGTAGAGTCCTTTGCTTTATTATGCACAGCACAGCAGAAACATGGAAGAGAAACTCCATACTTCAAGCAACTCAATCAGAAGCCGTTTTACAGTTAAAAACTGCTGACTTCTGGGATTTTATTCCAATTTCCTTTGCAAAAACACTACATTAAGGATTCCTTGGGAAATCAGGTGGTGGTAAAAGACTTTGAAGCCTTCTCTAAATGCGTACAGACAGAAAGAGACTTTGGGAGCAAGTAGATAGAATAAGATTATCATTGATCTGGGTTAAACCATCCCAAACATTTCTTTGGTTCCAGTACAGAAAATATTTTTTAAAAAAGTAGGTCATTGTTTGCTTGAAGAAATAACAAGAAAAAAGGATTCATGCAAAAAATATTTTTCCCACTGAATTTGATAAGCCACTATCATTCCAATACTGATGATGATGATGATGATGATGATGATGATGATAATAATAATAATAATAATAATAATAGCATTAAGCACTTAGACTTATATACTGCTTCACAGTGCATAGCCCACTGTAAAGTGGTTTACATTCAGCCTATTGTTCCCAAACAATCTGGGTCCTCATTTTATTGACCTCGGAAGGATGAAAGGCTGAGTTAACCTTGAACCTGGTGAGATTTGATCTGTCTAACTGCTGGCAGTCGGCAGACAGCAGAAGTAGCCTGCAGTACTGCACTCTAACCACTGTGCCACCCCAGCTCAGTAATAAACCTTATTATAAAAAAACATCTGCCTATTAAAGGTTACTGAATAGATGAATCATTTTGAACATTTACACACACCCGTATAAATGGTTTAAAAAAGTCATTTTGGCTTTAAGATTCAATTGTAATTATACAGGCTTTGTGAAGATGAAGTCTGAGATAATTTGAAAGTAGATAATGGACATAATTTGAAGTGTTTTACTGAACATTGTGGGCTCTACTCACACCTCACTCACAAATGTTAATGGGGTGAATTAATGCCTTTGTAACATGTATGTTTGATGGGTTTCCAAGAGAGATGTAATCATAGGAAGCGGTGTCAGTTCAGTAAAAATGGATCCTGTTTCGGATTCAAGGAAATACTGAAAATGTTCTAATTAATATTACATTTCAGTGGAATTACTGAATTGACTCATAATTGCTTCCAGTGGTAAGTTGTCTAGCAGGATCCATATATTATACTCTTTTGCTTACTATGGTGAATGCTGGAAAACAGAAATGGAATCACTGCAGTCAAATTCATTCCTTAATTCATACCTTGAGGTTCAGTCTAAGTCAGGGGTGTCAAACTCAAGGCCCAGGAGCCGGATCTGGCCTGCGGGGGTCTTAGATTTGGCCTGCGGGGTTCTTAGATCTGGAAACAGGAAAGGACCAGCCCACAGTGCTTTTGTTAGCGAAAATGGACTCCCAGGCTCCGTTTTCGGCTGCCACAGCCTCCTGCAATCGAGCTTGTTAGCCCGTTTTCAGTGGCAGAGTGCTTGGGCCACCAAGCCCCCCCCCCCCAGACATGAGTGACATCGAGCTGGCCATGGCCACTCCCAGCCCCCAAGGTCAAACACAACCCTGATGCGGCCCTCAATGAAATCGAATTTGACACCCCTGGTCTAAATGAATAGGGCAACTGAGAATTGAATTGAGCAATAGCAATAGCAATAGCAGTAGACTTATATACCGCTTCATAGGCCTTTCAGGCCTCTCTAAGCGGTTTACAGAGAGTCAGCATATTGCCCCCAACAATCTGGGTCCTCATTTTACCCACCTCGGAAGGATGGAAGGCTGAGTCAACCCTGAGCCGGTGAGATTTGAACCGCTGAACTGCTGATCTAGCAGTAGCCTGCAGTGCTGCATTTAACCACTGCGCCACCTTGGCTCTTAAGGAAGACCACTCAAGGAAGCTTTGGAATTAAAAAGGAGGCAGTGTAAAAACGGAATTCAGAGAAACAGAATGGTTAAGAATAAGGTGGGAAATGAGACAAAGATGTGTATTTTTTTAAATTGAACTTAAAAAATTAGTAGGACTGAACAGGAAGATTGGTAGAACAAAAGAGGAGAGCAAAATATTAATAGTAGTCATGGTTTTGTTTTCTCAGGTTCATAAATAGATTAAGAGGAAAAGAATGTTGATCCGAGATTTAACACTTAGTGATTAGATTCAACAAGTGATTGAATGCCTATATAATCTTATACAGATTATAAATATTAAGAACAGTGGATAGCACACTGTGAATTATAAAATGAAATAGTAAACTACAATAAATTATATCTATGCTACTAGAACTATAAAACTGAGATATGAAGCGTTCATATAAACGAAGCCCAAATTTATTATATATATTTAATAAATATTAAATATAATAAATATTAAACAAATATATCACCCCATATATTATTTGCAATGTAAAGATGCCTTCCAATTAAATTAAATCAGGTTTATTTTTAAGATACAAAGTTACTACAAACATCAAAACACTTCCCCAAATTGTGAGTCATTTTCTTATGAGGGCATCAAACATTCTTTATCATCGTCGTCATCATCATCATCATCATCATCATCATCATCATCATCATCGCCATAGTCTATCCATTGCAGGGTGAAGGCCTCTTCTGCATGTTTCCAACCAATATGGTCTTAACCTTTTTTTTTTTTTTTTTTGCCAATTGGGCCAATTGGCAATATTTGACGAAGTCATTGATCCATCTCTTGTTTGAGATCTCTTTTGTGGGTGCTTTTTATCAACTGGGAGTTATTCTTTGACTGCTTTGGTCCACCAGCCATCAGTTCTTCTTGCTATGTGTCCAGTCCATTTCCATTTCAATTCTTTTACTCTTTTGATGAAATTGTATAGCAGTAGCAATAGCCCTTAGACTTATATACCACTTCACAGTGCTTTTACAGCCCTTTCTAAGCAGTTTAGAGAGTCAACCTCTTGCCCCCAATCTGGGTCCGCATTTTACTCACCTCGGAAGGATGGAAGGCTGAGTCAACATTGAGCCTGGTGAGATTTGATCTGCCGAGCTGCTCGCAGCCGGCAGTCAGCTGAAGTCGCCTGCAGTACTGCACTCTAGCCACTGCACCACCATGGCGCTATATGTTTGCTTGTTCTCTAATCCATGTGTGGGTCTTTCTATCTTGTCTTGTGATGCCGAGCATGTATCTTTCCATGGCTCTTTGTGCCACTCATAGTTTTTTTATCGATTGTGAGGTTAGCGTCCATGTTTCACCGGAATATGTTAGAACAGGTAGTATACAGTGATCGAAAACATTTCTCTTCAGGCATAGGGGAGGCTGTTCTTGATAATTATGTTTAGTTTGCAGAATGTTTAACATGCTGTTCAATTTCCTTTATTGTATCACCTTCCATTGAGATCTGTTGGCCAAGGTATATGTACTGGTCTACTGCATCTAGTTCTTCTCCAGATATTTTTCTTTCTTTCTTTGGCTAATTTATTAAACATAACCTGGCTGTTTTTAAAGTTTATTTTTAAGATGAATGTTTCTTCTGCTTTGGGCAGCTCTTGTATGCGTCTTTGTATAAAATATCCTTGTAGCAATTAGCATATAGAAAATCAGTTTAATATTTTTGTGGGAATATATAATTTTGTAAACCTTAGTAAGAATAACACACACTGAACAAGAAAACTCAACTTTTAAGATTTCTTTCATCCTGGACAATCATTTCCCAGAATTGTCATCAGATATGAAAGAAATATCCAACTTTAGTATTACACATCCAACAATTTTTAGAAAATGATGTAGTCAACGGGACTGGAGTAATATATCGACGATAAAACACTTCATGCTAATTTTCTTTATAGTATTTGGTACAATATTCTCCCTCAATTGACATTCCTACTGTTAAATATACAATGCAGATGTTGAAATTCTTCAATCATTTAATCCTATAATATTTAATTTCAGGTTTTGAGTCCTACTTTATCATCAATTTATAAATACAGCCCAGCAGATGCTCTGAATTACACAATTAGCTCTCCAGGAAAATAAACTTTAATGCTTTTGCCTACCAAAATACATAAACAGACTATTTTTTATTTTTTACTTATCCCAAACTTTCTGTGCTTATTCTTCCATTATTTCATATCAATTGCCCCCTGACAATTTATATCAAAAGCAGTGGTGGTGCAGTGGTTAGAATGCAGTACTGCAGGCTACTTCTGCTGACTGCCGGCTGAGTGCAGCTCAGCAGTTCGCTTCTCACAGGCTCAAAATTGACTCAACCTTCCATCCTTCTGAGGTGAGTAAAATAAGGACAAGGATTGTTGGGGACAAAATCCTGACTCTGTAAACCACTTAGGCAATGCTGTGAAGCGGTATATAAATCTAAATTTGTATTTAGAGATATTTGTATAGTCCACCAGAAAGTCATGTTCTTTCTGTAGATGTGGCTAGGCGATAAGGAGATACAATTCACTTGACGAACCATGTTAAGCCATTAATGTGATAATACAATTTAAATTTGGAGTTGTTCAATCACTTTAGCGGGCCTCCCTGTGGGCTGTTTTGAATTACCAGGGAAAAGGGAGATATTAATGGAAGTATAGGTAGTTCTTGACTTACAACCACAACTGAGATCACAATTTTAGTTGCTAAGTAAGATGGTTGTTAAATGAGTTCATGCCCAATTTTATGACTTTTTCACTATGATTGTTAAGCAGATCACTGCAGTTGTTAAGCCAATCTGGCTTGCCCCATTGACTTTGCTTGTGGGAAGCCAGCTGGGAAACTCACAAATGGTGATCACATGATCCCGGCATCACTGCAACCACCATAAATATATACTGGTTGCGAAACACCCGGATTTTGATCATATTTCCATGTGGATCGTGCATTAGTTTTAAGTGTAGGGAATGGTTGCAAGTCACTAGTACAGAGGTGAAATTCACTTACTTTTGCTTCCGGTTCAATAGCAATATGAGTGCGTGTGCACATTCGCGCACGTTACCACTTTGCTCGCACGTGCCACTTCCATATACGTGCAGAGGGTGCCTGCAAAGGTAAGCGGGGGGGGGGGGAATGGTGAGGGGGGGGGAATCCGCTGTGCCATGATTTAGATTAGCCAAGAGCCAAGGTGGCGCAGTGGTTAAATGCAGCACTGCAGGCTACTGCTAGATCAGCAGTTCAGCGGTTCAAATCCCACCGGCTCAGGGTTGACTCAGCCTTCCATCCTTCCGAGGTGGGTAAAATGAGGACCCAGATTGTTGGGGGCAATATGCTGACTCTCTGTAAACCGCTTAGAGAGGGCTGAAAGCCCTATGAAGCGGTATATAAGTCTACTGCTATTGCTACTGCTATTAGCTAGAAAGCAAGAAATCCTGCTTTCTAGCTGATATAAATCACGCGACACAACTGATTGTTGGAAAAACCGGTTTGCCTGAACTGGTAGCATTTTTTTTACTACTGGTTCAGGCGAATGGGTAGCATTTTTACTACTGGTTTGGGCAAACCTGTCTGAACCGGTAGCATTTCACTTTGAATGGTCACCAAACAAATGATCTAAGTTAAGGACTACCTTATACATAATAAATAATAGTAGCTAACATGACGCCAGCTTTTTCTTCAAAGACGAGAAATCTAAGGTTTGGTTAACAAAAGGCACATTTTTGTTACATGTTTTGGCATTCCTTTTATTTGCAATAGGATGTGAAATGGAAAATCTAAATGAAGAATGACATGGGCATACATTTTGAGAATTCATTCCTGAAGAAGTGGTTGAAGTGCCATCACACATGAGAGATTTCTACACGGTGGGAATTATATGAGACAAAGCTAAATCATCTTTCACCAGTTTCAACGGGAACAAAATACGCTTGTTCCTTCGGATTGGTTCATTACTCACTGCGTATCTGGCAAGCCTGGATTTTGAGAATAAAAGTAATTGGCCAAATATTTCTTCCACAACAAAAGGGTGTGATTCACAAATATGGACTTCACTGATGCACAGAAAGCAGTAATGCACAGAATCTGCAGGTGTCTTGTTATAAAGCAAAAGGAAAATTGTTCACAACTTGGAAAGATGCAGTAGGTGGAAGAAGTGAAGAACGCACTACACAGGTGTTTGTAGAGGACAACCTAAGTAGTCATCTAATAGTTATTAGATTGATTTCTTAATTAAACAAGATAAAATAAACATGCATGTGCAATCTCCTTGAGAGATATGGGCTCATTATAACTGCAGTGAAATTATAAAGCAGGGCAAAACAGATTCTGAAACATCCTTTAAAAAATCAGCCTGATTAGCGATTTGCTACAGCCAGGACAATAATGCCAAATCTGTACAGATAGCGCTCAGTTTAAAACCACCCATTTAGCAACCGTTCAAAGTTACAATGGCCCTCCCTGAAAAAAGTATTTTACATTGTCCTTGCATTTATGCAGCTTTCCCACAACCATGTGATCAAAACTTGGACACTTGGCAACCAGCATGCATTTATGACAGTTGGAGTGTGGTCACATCAGAGGTGGCATTCTACCCGTTCGGACTGGATCGCTCGAACCGGTAGCGGAAATCACAGGAGGTTCCGCCCACCCACGCCCAGCTTTATGGCATCCCATTTAGCCCCCCCCCTTTTTGCCAAAAGTGCATGCGGGGAAGGATCTGCGCATGCACACACACTCACATTTGCGAACCTGTAGGGAAGATAAGTGTATACCACCCCTGGGTCACATGATCGCTATTTGTGGCCGTCTGACGAACCAAGTCAATGGGAGAAACCAGGTTTGGATGCTCCCAATTGTGGTTGTAAATGTGACCATCTATGTCACATTTACTTTTGTTTCTGCTTGGAAACTGTTTCTGGACTTTGTGCTCAAGGAAGAAAAAATGATCAAAAACTTTGATTTTGGATTTTGCTGGTTAGATAGACTTGTTATTATAGAAATAACAGTGTACTGTATACTATTATATAAAAGAAAAAAAAAGAGGTTTCATGTTACTATCTACTGCACCAAAAGGTGTCAAAAATATATGCTTTTCTTTCCCCACTCAACCCTACTTTTATCTCTTCCCCCTTTCCTCCCTTATTTTCCCATTATTTGGATTTTTTTCATGTACTTCTGTATTTTATATTTTGACAAACTAATAAAACAATAAAACACCATAAGTTGAGGACTACCTGAGATGGAATGTATGGATGACCTTGTGGGGGAGAAAGGGGAAGAGATGTTTCCTAGGAAACAGTCTTAAGAAGAGGAACTCTGGCGGCTTAACAGTCAGAGAAATAAATTTAGGAAGGACCGGGCTTAAAGGATCAATCAGATAAGTGACAGCGGGAAATTTGTAATTTCAGACTTATAAGACAGATGCCAGCCCTTCCAGGTGAATCAGAGAGCAAACATGACAAGATTAATCCTGCTCTGTTGTAAGGCTACATTACTGGACCTTGCAGGAATAGGTCATGTAGCATTTTTAGTTGATTTCAGAAGTTATTTTGGATCATGTTGATCAGTGGTGAAATTCAATTTTTTTTACTACCAGTTCTGTGGGCGTGGTATGGTAGGAGTGGCAGGGAAAGGATACTGCAAAATCCCTGTTCCCACCCCACTCTGGGGCCAGCCAGAGGTGGTATTTTTTGGTTGTCCGAACTACTCAAAATTTCCGCTACCGGTTCTCCAGAACCTGTCAGAACCTGCTAAAGTTCACCCCTGATGTAGATAAACATATAATATTTGTCTCTAAATATTTAAAGAAACTGTAATTTTTTTTAAAGTCATGTGGGTTACCTCCAGAGTTGTCACAGAAGTTTGGGAAAATATGTTCCTGCTTTAAAAGAGCTGCAGACAGACGCTGTTTGCACTCTGAAGCTCCTCTTAGGAACAGAATACACAACCCTAAAGAACAGGGGTGTCAAATTCAATACAATAATACAATACATAGCAGAGTTGAAAAGGACCTAGGAGGTGTTCTAGTCCAACCTCCTGTCTAGGCGGGAAACCCTATACCGTTTCAGACAAATGGCTATCCAACGTCTTCTTAAAGATTTCCAGTGTTGGGGCATTCACAACTTTGGAGGCAAGCTGTTCCACTGATTAATTGTTCTAACTGTCAGGAAATTTCTCCTTAGTTCTAAGTTGCTTCCCTCCTTGGTTAGTTTCCACTCATTGCTTCTTGTTCTATCCTCAGGTGCCTTGGAGAATAGCTTGACTCCCTCTTCTTTGTGGCAGCCCCTGAGATATTGGAATACTGCTATCATGTCTCCCCTAGTCCTACTTTCTATTAAACTAGACATACCCAGTGCCAGCAACTGTTCTTCATGTTTTAGTCTCCAGTCCCCTAATCATCTTTGTTGCTCTTCTCTGCACTCTTTCTAGAGTCTCCACATCTTTTTACATCGTGGAGACCAAAACTGAATGCAGGATTCCACGTGTGGCCTTACCAAGGCCTTATAAAGTGGTATTAACACTTCACAGGATCTTGATTCTATCCCTCTGTTTATGCAGCCTAGAACTGTGTTGGCTTTTTTGGCAGCTGCTGCACACTGCTGGCTCATATTTAAATAGTTGTCCACTAGGACTCCAAGATCCATCTCACAGTTACTACTGTTAAGCAAGATACCACCTATACTTTACCTGTGCATTTCATTTTTCTTGCCTAAATGTAGAACCTTACTCTTTTCACCATTGAAATTCATTTTATTAGATAGTGCCCAATGTTCAAG
The DNA here is from genome assembly GCF_051295495.1 of Thamnophis sirtalis. NCBI lineage: Eukaryota > Metazoa > Chordata > Lepidosauria > Squamata > Natricidae > Thamnophis > Thamnophis sirtalis. The sequence continues at coordinate 10,564,243 of NW_028261384.1, read as the reverse complement.
TTTATCAAGATCTTTCTGTATCTTAAGCCTATCTTCTGGAGTGTTGGGCTATTCCTGCCAGCTTGGTGGATTTCATTGAGGGCCGCATCAGGCTTGTGTTTCACCTTGGGGGCGTGGCATAGCCAGGTGGGCATGGCCAGCTCAACATCACTTTTGGTGGGGTTGCCTGTGGTGGCCCAATTGTGCCAGCAAAAGCAGGCTCCTGAGCTCCGTTTTCGGCTGCGACAGCCTCCTGCAACCTTCTGCCAGTGAAAACGTAGCTCGAAAGGGCCGCATGGGCCAGTCCTTCTGAACACCCCGCAGACCGCATCCAGCCCACGGGCCTTAAGTTTGATATCCCTGCTATAGAGTGTAAGCCTAGAATTAAATAAGAACAACAAAGGATAAACAGTCTGGTGTTATATAAATATTTGGTTCAATCAAGTTAAAGGACTCAGCTCCTATTTTTTGGTTTCTTGGAGGTATCTACGGGGTGACCACTATCAGAAATCAAAAAAACAACTCTTGCCCTTATATGAAGCTCTTGTAACGCTCTTGAACTTTTTTTGATCTACTTCTATCTTTTCAATTAACCAGTCAATCTATCTTTTTTTTTTAAACCGCCTTAAAGACTTGTTCATGCTTTCAGAATATTACATTAAGTTTGGAGGCCAGTTCTTTAAAAATTACTACTACAATGTGAAATAGGGTGGGAGTAAATATTAAAAATGATGTATGGATATTTCAGCGCATATGTACAATAAAGTTGTGTTTTTGAGTGATCACTTGTATTTTCTATATAAAGCTGTAATTTAGAATGTTATGATTTAGAAAAAAACACCAAAGGTTATTGTTTTATGGTAAATAACTTTTGCAATGATTTAATTTTTTTTTAAAGCCAGCTTTCTAACTTGAGTCACCCCAACTTTTTGAATTTTTCTTCAAAGGACTCTAGTGGGATAAACTTATTTTCTAGAAGACATTGTCTGATACCTCTACATCTTACACAAATATTTTTCCTAAATCAACACTACCATCTTTTTCTCTTCCCATCCAGCAAGATACTACACTTTATCTAACAGTACAATTTGGTTTTGGGATATCTTTTTCTAAATATTTTTATAAGGAATGTTTCCAATTGTAAACAAGAGACTCATAATCAATTCTCAACATCCAATAAACGTCATTATTTTGTGACCAAATCTTACATTAGTTGGGGGGAAAAACCAGATCCTAAAATCTCCACCTTTAGAAATGTCTGCCTATATCTTTGATAGGTGTTTAACAGAATCTCAGAAGTAATTAATACAAGTGAAAGTTGTGATAATATATCTAATCATGTACAGAATTATTAACATTCGAAGTCACCTTGAACCATGAGATTGGCAGCATATAAATTTAATAAATAATATTTCTTCACCAAGCTTTTTCATCAAGCAAATCCATATACTTTCCTTGTCATAACACCTAACTTGTTTTAGATCCATTTTACATAGTTGACTACACTAGATAAGAAAACTAAATGAATAATCATTATCTTCTGAGATCAATAAATATCTTATGACTACACAAAATACCTCAACAGTGCAGGAAGCAAGAATGGCTATAGGGTGACTATAATTTATTATCTTAAAAAAGTTTTAGTAATTGTGCTCACCATCATGTACCTGATCTAATATCATAAAACATTGTAATCTATTCTCATTAAATTAATGGTTTAAAATCCTATTTAGTATCACATATTTTCTATTTAGTACCACCAATTACTAATTAGACATATCTTTCAACTGTTCCACATTACTAGATAATGGCAATAAGGAGGAGAAAAGGATAAAGATCACATCACTTCAGAATTAATTAGATCTGTTATTATATTATATTAAAGTATCCCTACTCATTAACTTTAGTGAAAAGCAATACTGCCAACTGAAATTTCACAAAAATATGTAAGATAAATACAAGTAGTCGACTTACAACCATTCATTCATCCAGCCAGCCAGCCAGCCAGCCAGCCACCTATTGATATCTATCCTATCCTCTCTCTATATCTATCTATCATCTATCTATCTATCTATCTATCTATCTATCTATCTATCTATCTATCTATCTATCTATCTATCTATCTCATATCTATCTCTCTATCCCTCTACCCACCCACCTTCCTACCTATCAGTATCAACCTACTTACCACTATCGATCTCTCATATCTACCTACCTACCCACCTACCTATCAGTATCTACCTACCTATCACTATCTATCTGTCTGTCTGTCTGTCTGTCTGTCTGTCTGTCTATATCCATCCATCCATCCATCCACCCACCCACCCATCCATTTTTCATAGTTCTTAGTTGTCCATCTCCTTCCCCACATGACCAGGAAAACAAGACCAAGCGTGGTTATAAGTCCACCGATTTTCCTGTTGCTTTCCAGAGGGGAGTTTTATATTGTTACTGTTTGGGCAAAACTGTTAAGAAGGAAAAGTTGTATTTTTAGTTTCTAACCTAAGCAGTTCCAGGAATTATCCTACTGACTGCTAAGTGAACTTTTTTTTTAAAGGTCCTTCAATAATTCAACTTGCAACCAAACTTTAGAAGTGGGTGATTTTAAAGCCCTATTGACTTCTATCTTAAATGACTCTACTAGTGTCATTTTCTCCAGATATTTCTTCAGTTACTTCTGAACTTGTAATAAAGGAGACCCTTACCTTCCTGAGAATGCATATAAAAGAAGAACTTAGAAATGTCTGAAGTTGAAATGGAAATGTGACATTTAAAATTTTTGGACTCCAGATCTATCAAACTAGCCAGCATGACTAATGAGGCTAACAAATTCTTCTAAATCAGTGTTTAGCAATTCTAGATAGCAATAGCACTTAGACTTATATGCCGCTTTGCCCCCTCTCTAAGCAGTTCACGGCTTAGCCTCTTGCTCCCAACAATCTGGGTTCTCATTTTACCCACCTCAGAAGGAGGGAAGGCTGAGTCAACCTTGTGTGGGCTTCAACTCCTAGAAGTTCCAATGAATTCTTAGTGTTGAAGTCTACACACCTTAAGAGTCGCTAAGGTTGAGAAACACTGTTCTAAACAATTATGCTTTGTGGTTTATCTTATCTTTTTACACTTCTATTTAGAAAAGGTGGGGTATGCTGATTAACAACTCATTACAAACTAAGTTTTGAAAGTATTACCTAGGCTTGGGATTAAGGTTGCTTGGCCTGGAGGACTTATATTTAAATTCTTCTCAGCTACATTGGGGGATCACAAATCATTATGAGCAGTATGGTCAGTGCCGTGATCGCGAGCCTATGTCACACGTACCGGAAATAGTACACAGACCCACCTCTCTGGGCATGTGAGCCGTTGCCCATTGCTCTTCCAGGTTTCAGCGTGCATGGGAGTGCTGGAAATCAGAAGAGCAGCCTTCCAATGTGCATGCTCGCGCCGGGTAGATGATCTTCCGGTTTCCGGCACGCACATGTGCACCAACCACCTGGTCTTCCGGTTTCTGGAAACCGGAAGATCACTCGATGCTGAAAAGGTTCGCCAACACTGGTCTAGTGGTTAAGGCACTAGGCTAAAAACCAGGAGACTGTGAATTCTAGTTCCACATTAGGCATGAGAGGTAGTTGGAAGACTTTTGGCCAGTCCCTTTCTCTCAGTCCAACCTATCTCTGTGGGGTTGTTGCTGTGGGCAAAATAGGAGGAGGAAGGAGTATTAAGTATGTTATACTATAAATAACACTATGAGTTACTTATAAAAAATATTAAAGGCAAAATATAAATAAATAAATCACCACCATCATCATACCCTTTCAATTTGACTTATGTTCTAAAGGCTCTGATGATGAGCACCAGTATGTCAATATTAGCTCCTTGGAGGAAGCATAAAGGTAACAAATAAAATTATAATGAATAATTAAAATGAATAGAATAAGTTATGGGGAGCAAAACTCACTCCTTTCTTGAACTGATGTTATTATCTAGTTGGGTAATAAATGTCGGCAATCAACCAAGCTTAGACAGCACCAAGAATTCCACTAATAACTGCATATAGAATCGTTAAAGAAAAAAAAAAACTACTTATATACATAAACAAATACTTGCCATGACATATATATCCATAAATAAACAAACACGGTTTCTTTTTACCTTCAGAACTGATGGCTTCATGCATATCTGGAATTCTGTTCTCTTTCCATCTGTGCACCTAATTTATTTTCTTTTAGCTTTCCATCAATTTCTCTGACAGCCACAATCTGTTACAATGAACTTGCTCCATGAATTGAGACTATTATTTTAGAATTTTCTCTGGCGTCTCTCACTTTCCGAGGTTTAGAAGTTGAATTCAAGCAAAAGGGCCTTTTTCTGCATTGGATCAATACCATTAGTTAGTGGTTGCTGTTTTTTGCCCAGCAATCAAGCAAAATCTGTGCTTTCTCTCAAATTATCAGTCATTTTAATATTTGATCATTTTTCAAGCTACTTCTCTATGCAAAACTCTTTATCTTCCTTCCATGGGTTTTTTATTTTTGTTTTCAAAGCTAAAATTTAGCTTTGAAAAAGTATTTAAAAAAAAAAAACAGTGGGACAACCGTAAGTTAATCTGAGGCCATTTCTACTGAATGACAGAATGCAAAAAATATTAGTGATTATTGAAAGCCGAGGTGGCGCAGTGGGTAGAGTGCAGTACTGCAGACCACTTCAGCTGACTGTTATATCTGCAGTTCAGCGGTTCAAATCTCACCGGCTCAGGGTTCACTCAGCCTTCCATCCTTCCAAGGTGGGTGAAATGAGGACCCAGACTGTGGGGGCGATATGCTGACTCTGTAAACCGCTTAGAGAGGGCTGAAAGCCCTATGAAGCAGTATATAAGTCTAACTGCTATTGCTATTGTAATCCAAGATGAATTTGGTAGGGTGATGTTGACATTTGTTTCTGCTCATTCCACCAGATCTGGGAAGGTTGACATGTTCTGCGGCATCTCAATTAGAAGCATAGAATCTGATTACCTGCTTCCCATCCTTTGTATCATAGGGTTGGAAGCAGGGGTGAAATTCAGCAGGTTCTGACAGATTCTGGAGAACCGATAGCGGACATTTTGAGTAGTTTGGAGATCCAGCAAATGCCACCTCTGGCTGGCCCCACAGTAGGATGGGAATGAAGATTTTGCAATATCCTTCTCCCAGGAGTGGGGAGGGAATGGGGCAGTAATGGTATCCTATTATCTACGCTACCGGTTCGGTAGTGGGAGTTCATGCGCAGAAGGTCCATAATGACGTCTGGGTGGGTGGGCGGAGCCTCATATCTCCGCCACTACCGGTTCACCCAAACTGTTGCGAATCAGCTGCATACCACCTCTGGAATGGGAATTTTGCAATATCCTTCCCCTACCATGCCCACCAAACGATGCCCACAGGACCGGTAGAAAAAAAATGAATTTTACAACTGGTTGGAAGGGACCATGGAGATATTCTAGTCCAACCCTCTACCCAAGACAGATCTTATTCCATCCTGAACAAATGGTTGTCCAAGAACGCCGAGTGGAATTGCAATATGTATGTGGGCTTTTACAGAGAAGATCTGATTGGGCGTCTGGTCTAAACATTTCCTGACTGTGGGAAAACTCAAGAGATGTGTCTCCCAAGCATAATTGAAAGGATGTCTTCCCTCCGTGTCCCCTCCCAGTAGAATAATAGCCATTGCCAGTTCCTCAAAAGAAGCTCTAGAAGAGACTAGAGGTCCCACAGCTCAGAAAGTGTGTGGGGGGGAAGTGGGACAGGTTTTGGGTTTCTCACAATCTTCTGGGATGGTCATGTGGTCTAGCAAGTCACTGAATTTACTAGGATGCTGATGTTGTGGTGCGCCAGCAACCAGCAGGGCTGGCATCAGATTTGGACAGTGAGGAGGTTGGGGAGGAAGATGGGCCAGTCCTGGAGTCTGGGGAAGGCTCTGTATCAGAGGCAGAGAGAGGTCCAGGGCTGTCTGGCAGTTATCAGCTGCCTTCAGAGTTAGGTATCAGTGAGGCAGAAGAACCGCTGGAGCCTGTTCCCAGTGTGCGCATGCACAGAGTTTCCAGACAATGGGAACAGCTAAGGAACAAGGGCCAACTTGGGAGAAAGGCCACAGGTAGACGGTGAATGGCCCCTCCCATAGGGAATAAAAGAAGAGCAAAAGGGAGGGGTGTTTGTAGGAGACAATTAGTTCATTTCTGCACTCTTGCCAAGTATTGCGGAGGCGTCTGAAAGATATTGGCCTGGCCACTCTCCAAGCCTGATAAAGGTTGGTAATTATGAACTATTTTGAAAGACTGTGGGCTGGGACTTTGCTGGAGAGGAATTCATTGTAAATGAAAAAAAGGGGGGGGGTTATCGGGACGAGGACTTGGCTTCGTGCTCCTGGGGAAGCCTAGATCAGAACAGGTGATGAGTGAAGGAGCAGGAGGTGTGAGTGAGAGATCCAAAGAGCGGTCTTTGATTACATGGAGAGCAGGGGAAGAGGAGGAAGAGAGGGTGCAGGGGGAACTCTGTCAGGGATGTGCAGTCAGAGGAGGCAGAGCCTCACCACTGTCATCATGAAAAGAAAAATGTAAAAGGAAAAAGGCAAGAGCTGAGGTCAGGCTGAGCTAGTTGCTGCCAGAGTCACCGTGGATGACTGGGCTTAGTGCTTCACTGTTTAAAAAAGCCTCTAAAAAGCATCCTCTACAGGAGGAGGCAGGAGAACGACGTGCCTCATCTAGTCTGACTTTAGGCGTTTTATGATCACTCAAGCAGAGATAAGCAAGGGTTAAAAGCCTAAAAATTCCTGACGTAGGTGAGGCACATCATTTAGTCATTTTTAGTCATTTATTAGAATTTATAGGCCGCCCTTTTCCCTGAGGGGACTCAGGGCGGCTTACAATCACATCGTTCTCCTGCCTCCTCCTGTCTTTTTTAGAGGCTTTTTTAAACAGTTAAGCAGAGTCATCCACGGTAATTCTGGCAGCAACTAGCTCAACCTGACCTCAGCTCTTGCCTTTTTCTTTTTCCTTTTACATTTTTTTTTCTTTTCATGATGACAGGCAAGAGCAGAGTTGAAATCCTCTCTGAAACAGCTGGAAAAGGTATGTGTGGGTCAGAGGGAGGGGAGGAATTCAAACTTCATCCTCAATTGTAGATCCCTCCTCAAGTGTAGTTTGATTGCAGGCACAGCCACGTTGCCTTTTCAAACACACGCACACACACACAGACACACACACAGAGAAAGAGAGCTGGATAAAACTATATAAGCCCAGCTTCACTGATTACAAGTTTGAAAAGGCAACGTGGCTCCGCTTGCAATCAAAGGCTGTGTTTGTGTTTGTTTGAGAGAGTGAGTGAGAGAGGGAAGGAGGTATGAGAGATAGTCCAATCCAACTTCTCTGTGTGCATGTGTCTGTTTGAGAGAGGGGGGAGGGAGAGAGGGAGGAAGGAGTGGGAGGGAGAAGAAAAAGAATGAAGGAAACTTTTTCGCAAAGGAGAAAAACAAATGCTGTCGTTTTAAATCGGAACTGAGCATGCCTGGCTGTGGAATTCTGGGAGTTGAAGTCCACAAGTCTAAACCCTTGTGTCAGTGCCTCACCAGCCATAAACCTCACTGGACATCACTGAACTCTGTGGCTGCATTTCCACATGCAGCATCCACGGGAACCAGCAACCAAAGAGGATCCTAGCAATGCCATCTTACTGGTCCCAGAAATCATGCCTATTCAGCACCTGTTGAATGGCAGCTTCCAAGACTGGTTCCTTCTTAAGCTGATAGGCATTTAAAACCTGGCTGTTCTCCCAGGCATTTGGGCAAGGACATCAGTAAGCTCTATCAGTTGATTGGTTGGTTGATGTATTGTTGCTTTGGCAAATGATAAACTGTAGTTGGCTTTTTACACTGCCCACTGCTGAGCTCGGCAGACTTATAAATTGTTTAAATAAATAAAATAATAAATAATTGGAACAGAGTACTGAAGTTCTGTAGCTTATAAAAAATAGATGCAGCAGAAAGGGCATGTTGTTCCGGTGTTTGTAAAAAATAATGTATATATGCACACTGAAATTCTGGCACTAACATCCTTGGAAAGTGTTTATGGAGCCCTTGATTTGTGGCCATTCATTTAACAACCATTCAGAATTTTCAAACCCTGTTAATCTGCTAAATCTGATTCCCACACTTATTATTGTTTCAGGGTCTCTGCAGTCCTAGGATCAAAATCTGTGTAGTAGGCAACAAACATGGGCTTGCGAAGATTGCAGCCTCCCATTGCTGCAGCCTTCCGAGGGGGCAACCATCAAGCAAAGTGGGGAAAAAAAGTAGGTGTATCTAATGCAGGAAGGGGTGCACAGGTAAACCCACCAGTGGCTGGCCAGGTTAGGTGGTCTTAATAGAATGGACCTTATAAATTCATATTAGCTTGGCTTTTCATTCTAGTGCTCTGGAGTTTCAGTTTCAGTTTCAGTTTCGCTTTATTTGTATGCCGCCCTTTTCCCTGGGGGGACTCAGGGTGGCTCACAGTTCAAAGGGGGGGGGGAAGGACAAACAATTTACAACATGAAAACACTACCTCATTTAAGAACACAACAGTCATACAATTCGAGTGTCTGGAGGGTGGTGAGGGTCCGAATCTCCACGGGGAGTTCGTTCCAGAGGGTCGGAGCAGCCACCGAGAAGGCTCTCCTCCGGGTAGTTGCCAGTCTACACTGGGTGGCTGATGGAATTCGGAGGAGGCCTAATCTATGCGATCTTATCGGTCTAGTGGAGGTAATTGGCAGTAGGCGGTCTCTCAAGTACCCAGATCCAATACCATGAAGGGCTTTGTAGGTGACAAGTAGCACCTTGAAGCGCACCCGGAGATCAACAGGCAGCCAGTGCAGCTCGCGGAGGATAGGTGTTACGTGGGTGAAACGAGGTGCACCCACAATCGCTCGCGCGGCCGCATTCTGGACTAGCTGAAGTCGCCGAATACTCTTCAAGGGCAGCCCCATGTAGAGCACATTGCAGTACTCCAGCCTAGAGGTCACAAGGGCACGAGTGACTGTTGTGAGGGCCTCCCGGTTCAGGTAGGGACGCAACTGGTGCACCAGGCGAACCTGGGCAAATGCCCCCCTGGTCACAGCTGACAAATGATGTTCAAAGGTCAGCTGTGGGTCCAGGAGGACTCCCAAGTTGCGAACCCTATCTGAGGGGCGTACAATTTGACCCCCCAGCCTGAGAGATGGAACACTTGGCCAATTCGTGGGAGGGAAGCACAACAGCCACTCGGTCTTATCTGGATTGAGCACAAGCTTGTTAACCCCCATCCAGTCTCTAACAGCCTCAAGACCCAAAGTTGACTTTTAGCTGGAGTGAACTTTCTCTCCAACTTCCTCATAAGTATTAAAAATAGGGCTGAACTGTGTGGCAAGACCCTGTAAAGGAGGGGCACAGGAAGCCAGGCGTGGTGTCAGATAGAAGAGAGGTAAAACTGCTGACAGCTTAAGACATTATAGGAACTTCTCCTTTTCGTATTTCTCCTATGTACTTCGCTGTAACATTCCAAATGAACTTCTGCTTTTCGAAATGTCATGCTTGTCTCGTGTATGGAAACACCTTGAGAATGCACAGTGTGGAACTCGGCATAAAAGTAGCATCCTGGGCAGAGCCCAGGGAGTTCAGATTTTGGTGTGTGAACACGCTGAACTCGATGCGTCAAATAAGCCTGTTTCTCTCGCACCTTCGTGGTCCCAAGTCCTGGTCTTTCGTAAGTAGATTACACTTAATGATCATGTGATTTGCTTAATGACCATAATGATTCAATTAACAAGCACGGCAAAGAGATTATAAAATCAAACCTGTGTTGGAGAAAGAGGGTGAAGACAACCCTCTCTAATAGTTGCAAATGTAGAGTCTTCAGTCAGGCAAGATTTTGTCTACAGGTGTAAAACAATAAAGAATTCAACTTGGAAGAATTATGTTATTCTTGGTTTTGGGCCTGACAGCAACCATATAATGTAGATGCTAAAAAATATATATATTGAAGGATCAGAGTCCTACTCAGTAGTGAAACTCATTTTTTTTTTAATACCAGTTCTGTGGGCGTGGCTTGGTGGGCATGGCAGGGGAAGGATACTGCAAAATCCCCATTCCAGAGGTGGGTATGTTGCCAGTTCGCAGTGGAGGTGGCACGAGGCTCCACCCACCCACCCAGACGTCATCACAGACCTTCTGCACATGCACTCCCACCACTGAACTGCTAGTGAATAGGATACCATTACTGCAATGGTGGGTTTCAAAAAAATTTGGAACCTACTATGGGTGTGGCCTGCTTTGTGGGAGTGACTTGCCTCATTCCCTCCCCACTCTAGGGGAAGGATACTGCAAAATCCCCATTCCCACCCCACTCTGGAGACAGCCAGAGGTGTTATTTGCCAGTTCTCCAAACTACTCAAAATTTCCGCTACCGGTTCTCCAGAACCAGTTGGAACTGGCTGAATTTCACCCCTGATCCAACTGATGGAACATCATTGCTCCATACAATCCTTGTCATACCCCATACTCCCTGGTTGGAAGTCATTAATCAGAATCTGTAAGATCATCTATCAGAGATCATTTTTCATAGAAGCTGTCCTTGGTCCTGTGCTGAGCAGGGGTTGGACTAGATCAGGGGTCCCCAACCCTGCAGCCCATGGCTCACTACCGGACCTTGAGCCCTTCAGAACCAGGCCACTTGTGCAAATGGGAGTTGCACACAAGCGTGCCCGCCACTTATGTAAAACCAGTCGGAAACACCTGGAAAGGTTGGGGAACTCTAGTCTAGACGATGTATAAGGAACATTACAACTTTGTGATTCTATGTATACAGGCAATTCTTAACTTACAAACGTGATGGCAAACCTATGGCACATGTGCCTAAAGTGGCACACGGAGCCATGTCGCCTAGCATGCGTGGTATCGCTAGTCTCTTTTCCGGGTTTCTGGCACCCATGCATGCACAATGATCAGCTGGCCTTGGGGCATGCGTCAGTGCGGGAAATTGGAACAGGTGGTTTTCCGTTTTCTGGCATGAGCATACCCACTGGGCGGTTCCACCACAAAACCACGCTCGACAAAAGCGCGCTCGCCGAAAGCACGTACGTGACGTCATCACAGCGCGACGAAAACATCGCACTGTGATCGGTAAATGTAAAATTAAAGCGAAAACCTTACCCTAACCCCCCCAAACCTAACCCTAAACCTAACCCTTAACCTAACCCTTAACCTAACGCTAAACCTAACGCTAACCCTTAACCTAACGCTAAACGTAACCCTAACGCTTAACGTAACCCTAAACCTAACCCTAACCCTTAACCTAACCCTAACCCTAACCCTAACCCTTACCTTTATGTGAATCGGCTTGCTTTAATTTTATTTTTATTTCAATTTTTAATTTTTTTCGGCGCGCTGTGATGATGTCACGCACGCGCTTTCGCCGAGCGCGCTGTCGACCGCGGTTTTGATGGGTCACGCCACTGGGCAACTCCTCTTCCGGGTTGCATCCCAGATGAGTGCATGTGCGTGCACGCACTCCCTTTTTGGCACTCGGTGCCGAAAAGATTTGCCATCACTGACTTACAACCATCCATTTAATAGTGATTCAAAGTTACAATAGCCTTGGAAAAAAGGATCTGCAACCTGTCCTCACGTACCAGCCTCATGGTCATGTGATTCAGTGATGGGTTACGATCAGTACACCCCGGTATGGGCGCACCAGTGCCTGCTGGGAGCACCTGATACCGTTCCGGTACAGTGCTCCAGAGGGCCCACCCAGTTGCCCATGTTCCTTACCGGTATTTGAGGTTTTCGGGGGTTTCCGTGCACAGGCACGGAGTGTATGGTGCTTGGGCGACGCTCCGCCGAGCTGGAATGTTGCAGAGGCGTTGCAGGTGGTAAGTACGCATGCATGCGCTGCACGCGTTCATGTGGTGGATGCCTGGCCCCATTGCACCATACTGGTTGCAACGGGATCCAGAACCCACCACTGATGTGATTGCAATTTGGGTGCTTAACAGTTTTTTCACCGTTAAGGCCAACAGCAGGAGTGTCCTGTGGTCATGTGATCACTGTTTGCAACCTTTTCAAAAACCCTGGCTTAGGAGGCTGGATTTACTTGACAAACCACATGATTTGCCTAATGACCACAGTGATCTGCTTAGCAACTATGGTGATTTGCTGAACGACCACCATAATAACTGTTGTAAAATTGGGTCCAACTCAATTTACCACCTGGTATGCTTTACAATGGAAATCCCTGTCTTATGTTGAGGGTTGTGCCTGAATAGGTTTTGTAGTTTTAAAGTACTATGCACATAGCACAGTTTGCTGCTTTGGGAGTTCTATGAATGTTTAGGGCTGAATTAATTTTCTCTGCCCTCAGAGGCAGAAGAAAAAAGACTGCCTAATTTAGAAACTGTCCACAGGCAGTTTCAAACAATCAATTCTTCTCTATGCCTCCCCTTCCCCCCACCACCACAAGTGGGAGAGGGACAGAATTGGAAATCCCACACTCCCACCGTAAATTCCGAAGCATCTTAGCACATTAAATAGAAATTAATTTCGCGACTGCTCTCTTTGCTACTTGGAATTGAAATCTGCTACCATCCAATGGTTATCAAATGTTTAAAGCCCCATATTTTGGGGTGGGGGAAGTCATGAATCTTTCAGGTCCTAAGAAGATTTGGAAATCTCCAGCCTCTCTACCAGTTGTGTGTTGCGGGGGAAAGGAATGTGGTAGGTAGGTATGAATTAATTTCCCCCTTCCCTCCTTTTCATAAGGAAAAAAATTGCAAGAATATTAAAATATCTGGTGGGCAGCGGTGGATATTGTTAAAACACAGAGAGAAATTGGAACGGTTTAAGGCTGTACTGCAGTGAAGCAAGCAGGGTTCCCCTCCCCTCCCCTGTCTTTGCCCCCTGCCTCAATTTAATTTCAAATTTAATGGCCGTGAATTACTCTGCCAGCCGAAGTATTTTGAAAAACTGGCCCCTGAAGGATCCTGACCTAGAATCAGCAGGTAAGCAAAAGGAATGGTTCCCACTGTAACAGGCAAGATGTTCCTTTGTGCTGAACTCCAGCTCGGAGTGAATTGGGAATCCCATGCTGAAATGGGGAGGAGAAAGAGGAAGGGGAGGGGGGGGGAGGGATGACTTTCCACCGTAAAGAGGGGTAGCGGGGTGTGTGTGTGAAGGTGTCTTCAACCTCCCTCCAAAGGAGCAATCAATATTAATTAAATGGATCTGCAATCAATATAGATGCGGTCTCTTGAGGGTTAAGGAATAGGGTTGGGGACGAAACGCGAAGCTTGGCCGAAAGGGGAAGCCACTGCAGTGGGGGCTGCAATGGAATCCCCCCCCCCACGTTATAGGGATACGGTGGTCCTTCTGAATACCAGCAGGTCTTCCGATCCTTGGCGCTTCTCCTTGCGAGACATCGGAGGCACGCCGGGCGGCTATCACCGCTTGGCACAAAAGGGATTATTGGGGTATGTGCGCGTGTGTGTGTATTAGGAAGGAAGCGGAGAACGGTAATTCACTCCATACTCCCATCAGCTGAATTGTTGGCGGAGGGCTTGCAAAGAGCAGAGGCTGCGAAGAGAGCCATCTACCCACCCCCCGCCCGCCCGCCCTGAAACCGCTGTGCAAGCAACAAGCCATTCCACGCTAATTAGCCTCTGGGAATTGGGATGCACACGCGCACACACACCACACACACAAGCGTCTTTGTGTAAGCGCATGTGTGCACATATGAAATGGTAAGACAAACCTTTGCTCTGGTTGTGTGTGTGTGTGTGTGTGTGTCTTTTGTGTGTGGGCGCGCGCGCGTGCAAATGCCCGCACATGTGCAGGTGAAAGGCTAGGTATGACATTTTTCTCCCTAACGTTTCTTATCAGCCTTCCATATCAGCAAAATGCTGACCCAGAGCTTTCATGGCGGGAGAAAGAGGTTGTGCCTGCTGCTGGTTTAAATGAATTCGGGCAATTCACCTCCCTCCGTCCCCCGCTCTCCCTCCTGCATTTGCTTAGCGTATCTCCATACATCTTCTGCAAACTTGCAGCTGACTCTTCGTTTCGAACCCTCAGGCAAGAGGAAACACACCGGGGAGGGTGCAAAAAAAAGCAAGTGGGAAGAAAGGAACTGCCAATGCAATTTTTTGGGGGGTGGGTGGGTGGGTAGAATAGTAATTAGTGTGTGTCCTCATTCTAGGCTGAACCTAGAGCACTGGATTCTCCCTTCTCTCCAACATGGTGTGTGAATTTTAAATCCCCTTGCCTTGAGCAAAATCTGCCCCCCACCCCTACAATCACGGTAGTCTCAAATCAATGCAGTTGCACCACACTGCCAAACGCCTTCACCAAAGTTTTGCCCCTGTGTGTAACATACACCATGCACTTGTCACCATCCAAGGAAAATACCCACCCAGGAACAATACGGCGATTCCGAGTTTTAAAAAGCTGCATGAACAGGACTTTTTTTTGTTCTATGCTCATCGTTTTTTAAGTTGCCTTGTAATAACTAAAAGAAAGCATGCAAGGTAGCTCGGGGAGCTACCACCTACCAGTTTGCTGATGGCAGAAGCCGCTGACGAGAAGGTGGAAGTGGTGGTTACTTTTTGGTGGGCTGAAATCATCATTGACATGGTGGCAAAGGGCTAGCGAGGATCCCAGTTAGCCGCTCTCAGAATAAAACCATCCTTCTGTCTCCCCACCGGGAAGAAAACCTCAATCCTTTCTTCCATCCAGGGTACTCTCCCCTTCCTTCCATGAGGAAACCATGCCCCAGAAATCCAAGATCAGGTTCTCACTCGCCGATCAGAGACACCTTCAGTCATACAATGCAAGGATCATGTGTCTTCCAGATGTTCAGAGGGAAAAGGATAATCCCACTCCCACCGTTTTCCAATAGCATCAGACCACTGGATGGTCTCTCCAGCCTGTGTGTGAATTGATTTTTTTTTTTTTTTGGTACAAGGACACGCTCTACACTACTTCAGAGCACAACTGCTTGCTTCACCCCAACTTAAGCGCTGCAAATTCTCCCAATGCCCAGCCAGGCAGATATTTTATAACCCACCCCCTTCTCTTCTCCTCATCTCCCCCTCCCTCCACCCTTCCCCAAGCCCACCGGGCTCCGAATGCAGCTTTGGTTGTGATAAAAACCCCGACGGTATTTATGGTGTTGTCTTAGCCCAACGTTAATTATTGCAACTCCCAGGAAGTGTCAGTCCCTTCTGGCTGTGCTGGAATGCCATTTTATTTATGTTGCACTTACCTACGGTACCTGAATACAGAACCCGTATTTAAATAAGACAACAAATCAATGCTTCCAAGGAAGATGGGAGGAAAGGGGAGGGGGAGGGGAGAAGAGAGAGGCTACAACAATCTCTGGTCTTTCCGACGAGCTAATAGATTTAAGAAAACTGCTGAGAAGGGAGAAAGACTTCTTGTAACAGGTCTGCACACTTTACCTATTGAAGGAAGCGAGGGGGAGTGGAGAGCCATCCTTAAAAATTCAATTAAGTTCTCTCCCATGGATGATCCAACATCAAGGGAAGGAAACAAAAAGAAATTGCTTTCCTATTCAGTTCTCTTTCAGAGCCCGAGTTACTCAGATGTATTTTTGAGCAACTGATTGAACACAACACGACTGGATTGGAAAGGTACACAGAGGGCCATTTAGATCAGTTTCCCATTTTATCTACGGGATAAAGCGCTTAAAAACCCTTGCACAGTAGGCTATTTCGCACTACATAAGCATTGCCCGTCCTGGTGTTTGCAAGATATGCTGGCCAAGCTCTCAAGGAATTTGGGGCAGTGGTCCAATCTAGGGGCCCCCAACCCCCAGTCCATGGACCTGGCACCAGGCTGTGTCATGCCACAAGCCAAGCTGTGTAAAAAAGTCAAGCCCCATCCACAGGATGCAGGCAACACATGAAACCACACCCCCTCTGTTCCGCGGAAAAACCTCTCTCCATGGAACTGGTCCCTGGTGCCCAAAAATTGGGGACTTCTGGCCTAATGCATTGGGAGAAACCCAGTTTGGCAATCCTTTCCAAAAAAGCATCTATGCTGGCTTGCAAGAGAGTTATGAAGCACCTTAAAGGGTACTTACATTTAGTAAGGTCAACGTTCCCCTCACACATACGTGCTGACTCTAGGAGACGGTGCTTATCTCCGTTTCAAAGCCAAAGAGCCAGCGCTGTCCGAAGACGTCTCCGTGGTCATATGGCCGGCATGACTAAATGCCGAAGGTGCATGGAACACTGTTACTTTCCCACCAAAGGTGGTTCCTGGTTTTCTACTTGCATTTTTTACGGACTTTCGCACTGCTAGGTTAGGAGAAGCTGGGACAAGTAACAGGAGCTCACTCCATTACACAGTGCTAGGGATTCAAACCGCCGAACTTTCTGATCGACAAGCTCAGCGTCTTAGCCACTGGCCACCTCATAAATTGTAGCCCATCATATCATGGCGACAAAATATTATTCAATGTTGTTTTCTGGACTGTGATGTTATCTACCAGCACATGATAATAGTTTGTGCATGGGTGGTAGTCTGTAGTCCTTAGAAATGCACGTCAGAGTAAATTTACTATTAAAAAAGGTCAAAAGACATCACAGCTGAAAGCAAGGGCTAAACACCTCTATAATCATCATAATCACTTTAGCCATTGTCCATCCACTTCGGGATGAAGGCCTCTTCCGCGCGTTTCCAACCAATACGGCCTTCAGTTTTCTTTTGCCAGTTTGGGCCCGAAATACTTGCTGATGTTGTCGATCTATCTTATTTTAGATCTCTTTCGTGGATGCTTTTTTATCAAGTGGGATCCATTCTATGACTGCCTTGGTCCACCTGCCATCAGTTCTTCTTGCTGTGTGACCAGCCCGTTTCCATTTCAATTCTTTTACTCATTTGGATGATGTTGTACATGGTTTTGTTTGTACTCTAATCCATGTGCATGACTTTCTATCTTGTCTTGTGTTGCTGAGCATGTATCTTTCCATGGCTCTTCGTGCCAGTCATGATATTGCCAAGAAAATGAGATGGCTGCAGCTAAAAATTCCCTGGGAGTCAAACCTCACCTGAAGAAAATTCTATATTTAAAAATGTATAAGAAACTATATGGTTTCTCACAGCGCCTTTATGTTTCCACTGCATTATGATCCAAATATGTTTTGGTTTGCAAAAATGCAAAAGGAAGCTTGAACTGATAGCAATTCCTACCAATCTGGGAGAACAGCTACTAGTTGTACCAAACAATCTCAAGCTTTACACATTACTGTGCACGGATCTCCTACGTAGCAACAGTGTATGTTTATTTAGCAAGAGACAGGGAGAGCACACGCATAGGCAAATCATAATATTTTAATTGTTTCATTTGGAAAGGGAAAGGCCAAAGCAGTGGTGGGAGTCAAATGTTTTTACCACTGATTCTGTAGACGTGGGTGTGGTGTGGTGGGCGTGGCGTAGCATGGTGGGCGTGGCTTGGTGGCCACGGCAGGAGACGATACTGCAAAATCCCCATTCCCTCCCCACTCCTGGGGGAAAGATACTGCAAAATCTCCATTCTCACTCCACTCCAGGGGAAGGTTGCTGCAAAATCCCCATTCCCTCCGCACTCCACTAACCTGCTTTCCAGCGCCCTTCCCAGTGCAGGGCAACAAAAGAAGACCCACCAATTAGCTGGGACTCAGGAGGCAGCATCCAGAGGTAGCATTTGTTGGTTCTTCAAACTAACTCACTACCGGTTCCTTAGAACCGGTCACAACCAGTTCTGGGCCAAAGGAAGGCTGACCCAAGATAATATGTTTAGGTGTAATACTTTCCCCAATTGTTTAAAATCTGCATTGTGTCTCATTTGCAAATTTAACAGAGTCAGTAGTAAAGAAGTGAGGAAAGTCTTATAATACTAGAAAAAAGGGCTCAAATACAATAAAACCAGATAGATCTCTTGATATCTCTCTCAATGAGCAAAAAGCAATGAAGAGGTTCTGAATTTCAGCCCATAGAAAAAGAAAAAAAAAACAGCAAAGATCATTGCATCCCATTTTGCTTTGGAGACTATAGTTAGTCCTCATTCAATGACTGTCTCACTTAGTGACTGCAGTTATGATACTGATGAAAAAGTAACTTCGCAACCCCTCTTCACATTTATGAGTTTTGCAGGTCTATAATGAAAAGGAAAGCTGAAATAAGATCGTCAGCAAAATCAGTTTCCCTTAGCAAGTGTACTGATGCTTCCAACTATGATGGTTAAATGAGGACTACCTATACATCTTTTATCAAGAATCATTTTGTCCCAGTGGTGGGAGTCAATTTTTTTTACTACCGGTTCTGTGGGCGTGGCTTGGTGGGCAAGGCGTGGCTTGGTGGGCAAGGCGTGGCTTGGTGGGCAAGGCGTGGCTTGGTGGGCATGGCTTGGTGGGCATGGCAGGGAAAGGACACTGCAAAATCCCCGTTCCCTCCCGAGGAGGCAGAGAATAGATGAGGGCGGGGCCAGTCAGAGGTGTTATTTACTGGTTCTCTGAACTACTCAAAATTTCCGCTACTGATTCTCCAGAACCTCCTGAATACCACCTCTGGTTTGGCCTAATGGTTAAGGTATCAGGCTAGAACTGGGAGTCTGTGAGTTCTAGTCTCACCTGAGGAACAATGTTGGTGTAATGACTGCTATAGTCTTAAATGCTTATAGGACACGTGTATTAAACAGTCATTTATTAACAGGATTGTTTTAAGAACTCTGGTTGGATGAAGGGGCCCATCAATGCAAAATTGGGTATGCATAGTTCAAACTATGCATTTTTAATTTCTTTACCGTTAGCAACTTTGAATTCCCTAGAAGAAAAAATGAATGAAACATTAAAAGGAAAGCAAAACAAAAAAAAATACTGATCTTTCAGTATTGTGAATTAAACATGCAAATCCTTAAGGATTATGGCTTATTGGTTTACGAATCCCAAATACAGACATCCAACTTCGGCTTCTTAAAAGAAATGTCTGAACCTTGAACTGTTTCCACCAACTTTAAATAGAAGCAGATGTCAGCTTGTGGCAGTATTTGCAACTATCCTTGTCAATCACTGCCAACTAGCGTTCCTTCACATCTTGATCTTATGAACTTGGGTGCCTAAGAGACTTTCACTAAAGTACTAAAAGAAACACACTGTGGATTGCAGTCTAAACTATTATCCATCTCTTGGACTTGTTCTGGGCAACTGTTCTGCCTTTCAGCATTGCTTTAAAAAATGTAAGCAGAAAATTAAGTAGCATGTCACATTCAGAATTTTACCTTATTTTTTAAAGAGAAATATCCCCACACCAAAAATAAATTATCAAACACGATAAACCAGAGTCCTGGTTGCCTTCAGAACAGGATCTGCCAGCCAAAGCTGTTAAAAATGAAAGTGCTGATTCTATTTGATTTGTTAAAAACTTCTGGAAAGTTTCAAATTTAATTAAAACAACCACAACATTAAATAGGGAGCTAAATATTGCAAAGCAAAACACAAGCCTGCAACATTATGTGTTGTTATTTTTTAAAAAAACACCCATAAACATTCTTACAAAATAAAGATATAAATAAAAGGAAATTATAGCTCAGATTCTTGTTTGGAGGGTTGCCCAGCAGCTCAGAGAAAAAGACATTTATTTATTAACGTATTTATTAATCAAATGTATATCTTGCATAGCCCCATTCATTAGTATGACTCAATCTCACCAGTTTGCAATCTTACCAGTCTGACTCAATGTCACCAGCTGGGCAGATTTTGTTAATTCTGAGTCCCCCATATTTAAATCATTCCTGTATACCTCAAAATGAACACATAGCTAGCTAACCCTTACTGTATTTATTTGCCCTGGCTAAAAATTACTAGGAATTGTTCTGATAATTGGGCAGTACAAAACTGTTTCTGCTCCAAGATACAGAAATCGGTGTATATACCTTTTCAGCTGGATGCAATGCTTCATTCAATCAAGACTGGGGCAGAATAGCAGCAAACTACTGCTAGATTGGAAGGGGACAACTCACTATGGCAAACTGGTGAAATTCAGATTTCTTTACTACTGGTTTTGTGGATGTGGCTTGGTGGGCGTGGCAGGGGAAGGATACTGCAAAATCCCTGTTCCCACACCACTCTGGGGCCAGCCAGCGGTAGTGTTTGCCGGTTCCCCGAACTACTCGAAATTTCCGGTGCCAGTTCTCCAGAACATGCTAAATTTCACCCCTGGTTCAGGTGATCCTGGAGTTGAGTCCAGAATTATAATTTTAAGCCATGCATGTCATTAAGCAGGTCACTACATGACCAACTCAATTTTATGATATTTTGTGGCAGCAATCATGTAAGTGATTCACCACAATTGTTAAGCAAACCCACTGTCCACAATGTGTGGGTTATTATTTTTTTTGCCAATTTCCAGCAAAAAAAAGTGTAGCAAATTGTAGTCACGGGACTACAGTACAGTCCAAAATATGATAACCAGGAGAAAATCAACCCAGAAAAAAGTCAAGGGTGAATCGCCTCCCTATTGTTCTCATAATACAGAATAACAGAGTTGGAAGGGACCTTATAGATCATCTAGTCCAACCCCCCATCCAAGCAGGAGTCCCTATACCATTTATGACAGATGGCAGTCTTTCTTCTTGAAAGTTTCCAGTAATGAAGTTCCCACAACATCCAAAAGCAACTTCTGTTCCATTGGTTGATTGCTCTCTCTGTCAGAAAATTTCTCCTTATTTCTAGGTTGAATCTCTCCTTGATTAGTTTCCATCCATTGTTCCTTGTTTGACCTTCGAGTGCTTTAGAAAATAGGTTGATCCCCCTCCTCTTTTCTGTGGCAGCCCCTCAAATATTTGAACAATGCTATCATGTCTCCCCTGGTCTGTCTCTTCACTAGACTAGCCACGCCCAGTTCCTGCAACTGTTCATCATGTTTAGCTTCCAGTCCCTTAATCATCTTTATTGCTCTTCTCTACACTCTTTCTAGAGTCTCAACATCTTTTTTTTATATAGTGTGGTGACCAAAACTAAATACAGTATTCTAGGTGTGGTCTTACGAGGGCTTTATACAGTGTGATCTTGACTGAATCCCTCTGTTAATGGGCTCCCAAAAACCATAACTGTATGCAATCTACAGGAATCACTGCCCGGTTTCTGGGTGGGCGTGGCCATGGTGGGCATGGCTTAGTCGGCCTCCTGCAGCACCATGAGAGGGGGTGTCTTTGCCCTCCCTAGGCTCCGGAGACTTTTTTCGAGCCTCCGGGAGGGCGAAACGTCCCCTCCAGGCTCCAGAGGCCCTCTGGAGGCCAGAAACGGACCCATTTCCGGCCTTCCTGAACTTCCGGTAGGCCTGTTTTTTGCCCTCCCAAAGCCCCCGTGCGTGCCCTGCATTTACCTGTATCCAAAACGGGCCACATGGGGACTCCTGGGAGGGGGGGGGGAGAGTTGGGTGGGGCCCAGAGGTGGGTTCCTACCAGTTCGCACCTATTCGGTAGAACCGGTTCGTCAAATCTACCGAACCAGTTAGAAGAGGCTCCACCAGTGGACCCGGAAAGCAGGCCACACCTACAGAAGAGGTTCCAAAACATTTTGAAACCCACCACTGGTCCTTGGATATGTTTATTCTACACTATCATGCTCCTATTTATAAAACTCAGTGCCTCTGTGAAAGGTAAGGATGACTACTGCATTTGTGGTGCAATCAGATCATTGTGTGTGTTGAAGTTGTTTTAACGCAAACCAAAGATGCCTTTTAGAAAACAAGTTTACATCATATTCTCATGCATGCCACTGCTGTGTGTGAGGTAATTTAAGGTGGTTCTGACAAGCGTCGTCGGCATCTTCATATCTGGTCACATGGGCGGCAAGCCACTCCCATCCGGTCACATGGGTAGCAAGCCACTCCCACAAAGGCGGCCACACCCACAGAGTAGGTTCGAACCCACTACTGGCGGAGCCAGCCAGGAGTGGGATTTGGGGGTTCTCCGAACTTCACAGAATCTTAGCTAGAGGTTCTCCCGAACCCCCAGCAGCCCAGCTCTGAGAGAAACTTGAAGGAAATATTGTCTTCCTACTTTCCCTGAAGTCTATGAGAGAACACTCAATTGTGCAAGCCGGTTTCTACATTGCAACCTTAAATGGTAGAAAATCATGGCATGATATGACATGGAGACCTGAGAGAAAATATCCAGAATAAACACTTCCCTCATTAGTAACTACCTACCTCCATGTTTCTTAATGTTGGCAACTTTAATATATGTGGACTTCCACTCCCAGAACTCTCCAGGCAGCTTTTACAGGCCGGGGAATTCTGGGAATTGAATTCCACACATCGTAAAAGCTGCCAAGATTGAGAAATACTTATTTACATGATTCAGGGATAGCAGGACCACTATTTGTTTTCTGAATATGATTAGAAAAAACAAACTGCAACAAGTTTTTTGCCTCTATTGAAATGATTTATTATGAAAATCCGACAAACTTTGAACATCCTTCCAGAATTATGTACCATCTTTCTAAGCCTATCTTAATTTTTTTTAAATCTCGTAAGGTGAAGATAAAGGTTCCCCTCGCACATATGTGCTAGTTGTTCCCAACTCTAGGGGGCAGTGCTCATCTCCGTTTCAAAGCCAAAGAGCCAGCGCTGTCCGAAGACGTCTCCCTGGTCATGTGACCGACATGACTAAACGCCGAAGGCGCACGGAACGCTGTTTTCTTCCCACCAAAGGTGGTTCCTATTTTTCTACTTGTACTTTTTACGTGCTTTTGAACTGATAGGTTGGCAGAAGCTGGGACAAGTAATGTGAGCTCACTCCGTTATGCGGCGCTAGGGATTCAAACCGCCAAACGTCCGACCTTTTTGATCGACAAGCTCATCGTCTTAGCCACTGAGCCACCACATTCCTTGTTTAAATCTTGTATATAAGATAATTATCTTTCGGCATATAATGTTTTCCCTATTTTCTCTTTAACTGCATTTGAAATCAGTAGGATATTAAATGACCCCACTGATTTCAAATGGTCTCCGAGTGCAGCTTACATAGTTTGAAGCCAATTCCATTTGCATTATTAGTTCCTAAAATATTATATACGAGGCTTGGCATTAGAAATAAGGTTACCAGAGTCACTTAATTCTTAGGGGAACCATCAATTTTCAAGCGTACAAAATACATTAAGGATATATTTTGACAGTCATAAAAGGTCTAGTTCTACATTAATAACAAAGGTCGGGTTGCCAGGGGTTTTATCCAGAAAGGAGTGTACCATCTCAGAAAGGTTCTTCTCTATGCATAAAGGAAGCTTAAAAAAAAAAAATCTGCCCTCGCTGCATGAGGATTAAATATTTATTTCCACCACAAGAAGTTATTAAAACTCCGCAAGCATAAATATAGAGCAGGAAAACTGTAACCCACAAGACATTAGTGCAGTGTTTCTCAACCTTGGTGACTTTAAGTCCTGTGGACTTCAACTCCCAGAATTCCCCAGCCAGCTATGCTGGCTGGGGGATTCTGGGAGTTGAAGTCCATAGGACTTAAAGTCACCAAGGTTGAGAAACACTGCATTAGTGTATTGTACTAAAATGCATTGTGACAATAGATGTAAACAGAAAAGATTCACTGGAAAGAACATAGTAGCTGTGCGGATTCTTTGGGCGGTAAGTAGGTTTGTGAATTCACCGGGTCAGATGTGATTACAGGTAGTCCTCGACTAACGTCCACAATTGAGCCGCAAATTTCTGTTGCTAAGTGAGACATTTGTTAAGTGAGTTTTACCCCATTATATGATCTTTCTTGTCACAGTTGTTAAGTGAATCATCACGTTGTTAAATTAGTAGCGTGATTGTTAAGTGGCTTCCACATTGACTTTGCTTGTCAGAAGGTCGGAAAAGCAGATCAGGTGACGGTGGGAGACTGTAACTGTCATAACTGTGGGTCAGTTTCCAAGCAACTGAATTTTGATTATGTGAAGATGCCACCATGGTCGTGTGAAAATAATGCATTTTATAGCAATAGCAATAGCAGTTAGACTTATATACCGCTTCATAGGGCTTTCAGCCCTCTCTAAGCGGTTTACAGAGTCAGCATATCGCCCCCAACAACAATCTGGGTCCTCATTTCACCCACCTCGGAAGGATGGAAGGCTGAGTCAACCTTGAGCCGGTGAGATTAGAACCGCTGAACTGCAGATAACAGTCAGCTGAAGTGGCCTGCAGTACTGCACCCTAACCACTGCGCCACCTCGGCTCCTATTGTACTAGCTGTATAAAGGTGTGCAAAGTTTTAAAAAGGCATTTGGCAGTCTTGTGAGGGAGACCAGATCAGAATCACAGCTAGATGAGCTTAATTTACTTTATTGTGTATTAGTAAGAAAATTGCAAGACTGAGAACATACTTCTCCTATGTCCTTTGCAACTCAAGAGACCAGAGAAGATGCCTTCGGAACTGCCTTTGTGGCAGTTCCACCCATCTCCCTTTGTGGGCTAAGCCACTTTTTTATCTGGCTGTGTTTCTTTGCTTTGCTCCAAATACTACAAGGTCATTTGTACCTACCACCAATCACAGCACTGCACCATTTCAGTCTCAATACCCCTTAAAGGAAATGTGGAATCTTTGCATGGATAGAAGTCTAGTTTGTGGTCAACTGAGTTTAATCCTACTTGACTATTTTCATTCAATCAATCAGAATAGAACTGAAACGGTTTTCTAGCTCAACTCCAGTGGTGGTATACGACAGGTACACCCCAGTACGGGCATACCGGTTCCTGATGGGAGAACCAGGTACCATTCCGGTACGGTGCTCCAGAGAGCCACCCGCCCGCCTGTGTTCCTTACCTGTATTTGAGCCAATCGGGGCTTTTGCGCACATGCATGGAGCGTACGGCGCCTGTGCAACGCTCCACCGAGCAGCTGGAGTGTTGCGGAGCCAACGCAGAGCATTGCAGGCACTAAGTACACATGCCCGTGCGTGCTGTGTATGTGTGCATGTGATGGATTTGCGGCCCCATTGCACCGTACCGGTTGCAACGGGACCCGGAACCCGCCACTGTTCAACTCCCTACTCAAGCAGGAGATCCTATACCATTTCAGTACAGTCTCTTCTTAAAAACCTCCAGTGGCGAAGTACCCACAAGGCAAGCTGTTCCACTGGTTAGTTGTCCTCACTGTTAGGAAGTTTCTCCTTAATTCCAGGTTGCTTCTCTCCTTGATTAGTTTCCATCCATTGTTTCTTGTCTTGCCTTCTTGTGCTTTGGAAAATAAGTTGACCCCTCTTCCTGCCTATTTGAGGCAGCCCTTCAAATACTGGTACACTGCTATCATGTCACCCCTAGTCGTTCTTTTCTCTAGATTAGCCATACCTAGTTCCTGCAATCGTCGTTCATATGTTTCAGTCTCCAGGACTTTAACCATGTTAGTTGCTCTTCTCTGCACTTTTTGCCAGCTTCATACTGGCATGAGATCTTTTATCAAGAAGGGGCATCTTAGTAGAGAGCTACCACTTCACACCACCCTAAATTACGCATTGTTCTGCCAAGTTTATTATTTCAATGCAAACTGCAATAATTGGTTGGCACCTTTACATTTTGTACCTTATTAGTCTTGTGCCTAAGGATGCCAATGCGGCTAAAGAACACCATCTTATTATCTGCCAGGTTCTGGTACTTTCTGACATTTTATATTTTTTTTAAAAAAATCTCCTTTAATTAAAAAAGAAGGGGAGCTGGTACGCAGCGAAAGAAAACACCAGCCTCCAATATTTGCTCGATTCTCCATTCCAAGAATGTTGAGTTTTTTTTCTAAATGAAAAAGATGGGGATTGCATAATACTTGGTTTGCTCACCTCCCCAGGAAACAGACAAATGATAAGCTGGGAGAAACTAGCAGGACAAGGAGCTAGGAGGCAAATCAATCCTGAATTCTTGGTATGTAGGAAGACAGTCAGGGTGAACTCTCCCTAACCTTTTACAGGTTATATGACCTAATAGTTATTAGACTGTGTTTTACTCTGGCAGAGTTTAGTCTGTAGGCAAGCCTCAATAAAATACCGGATTTTTCGGAGTATAAGACACACCAAGTTTTTGAAGAGGCAATTTGTTTTATAAAAAAAAACTTTTTATACTCTGCAGGCCTTCCAAAAATGGCCCATTTTTGCGTTTTTTGTCAAAATAAAGCGCATACATAGCCTTCTGGGAGCTAGGGGAGCAAAAATGAGCAAAAGCTGGCCAGTTTTTCGTTCATTTTTGCCCTCCTCAGCCCCCAGGAGCAGTCTGGAAGCCTCCTAAAGACTATGCATGGAAACCTTTTGCAAAGGGGGCAGGGTTTAGGGAGGGGGAAAATGCTGTATTCAGTGTATAAGATGCACCCAGATTTTCAGCCTATTTTTTGAGGGAAAAAGGTGAGTCTTATACTCAGAAAAATGCGGTATTTACTCTAAACTCTTTGTGTCTTTCTTGGTTTCTTGTGCCTGATAGCAGTATATTCCACAGAGAAGCCCAAAAGAAGAGACTACACAATCCCAAATTGGATGGGGAAGAGAAAGAGGAGAGCCACACCCTAAAATTTTGAGTAGTTCGGAAAACCGGCAAACACCACCTCTGACTGCCCCCGCCCCATCTATTCTCTGCCTCCCGAGTCCCAGCCGATCGGGAGGGAATGGGGATTTTGCAGTAACCTTCCCCTGCCACACGCACCAAGCCACGCCCACAGAACCGGTAGTAAAAAATTTGAATCCCACCACTGTCTCAAATAATGTTTCAGGATTGGACCAATGGAATGGGATGGGATGAGATGGGGAAGGGCAAAACAGAACAGGACAGGACAGGATAGGGTGATATGAGGTAGGATAGGAAAAGATTGGGTGAGATAACTTTTATTGTCACTTTTTTCTGTAGACATACTGGTACACATTTTAAAAAATTCTACATCCACTCCCCCCCAACACACATATACACAAATATAGCGTATTTTTGGAGTATAAGACACACCTTTTTCCCCCAAAAAAGAGGGCGAAAATCTGAGTGAGTCTTATACACTGAATACATCATGTTGGTCTCCTGAAACCCCGCCCCTACATCCCGTTTTTTGCAAAAATGGACTTGCAGAGGGTTTGGAGGGCCTGCAAAATGCTCTTGGGGGCTTGGGAGGACAAAAAGAGCCATGTTTTTATGAAACACGGGCCCATTTTTCACAAAAACATGGCTCTTTTTGCCCTTCCAAGCCCCCAAGAGCACTCTGCAAACTTTCCAAACTATTTACATGCCCTGTTGTTTCCAAAAACAACGGGCCCATTTTTGTGAAAAACAGGCCGTTTTTTGCTCATTTTTGCCCTCCCTGGCCCCTAGGAGCACTTTGCCGACCTCTCAAACTTTCTGCATGCCCCCTTTTCACAAAAAAACAAGGTTTGCAGAGGGTTTGGGAGGCCTGCAGAGTGCTCCTGAGGGCCGGGGAGGGCAAAACCTTTTTGTTTTAAATTTACCTGTTCAAAATCTTGGTGCGTCTTATAGCCTGAAAAATACGGTATATAATCACAGACCATTTAAAATACATAATGGAAAAAAGAGACTTGAGAGTTAACAAGATTCAACACTCTATGATACAAAGCTAGTACAGACTCTAATTCTTCTGCTTCAGTTACTGTGAAGCCTCCCCCCCAGAAGATAACGAAGAAAACCGGACATGGAATAATCTTATTTGTTCCTTTGAATTATAAAAATCCAGGCAGGCAGGCAGGTGGGCGATAGATAGATGGATGGATGGATGGATGGATGGATGGATGGATGGATGGATAGATGATAGATAGATGATCAATTGATAGATAGATAGATGATAGATATAGATAGATAGATAGATAGATAGATAGATAGATAGATAGATAGATAGATAGATAGATAGATAGGGATGGATGGATGGATGGATGGATGGATAGAGATAGATAGATAGATAGATAGATAGATAGATAGATAGATAGATAGATAGATAGATAGATAGATATGGATGGATGGATGGATGGATGATAGATAGATGATCGATCGATAGATGATAGATAGATAGATAGATAGATGATACATAGAGATAGATAGATAGATAGATAGATAGATAGATAGATAGATAGATAGATGATCGATCGATAGATGATAGATAGATGATAGAGAGATAGATAGATAGATAGATAGATAGATAGATAGATAGATAGATAGATAGATAGATAGAGATAGACAGATAGACAGACAGACAAGTAGGTAGGCAGGTAGGTAGGCAGGCAGGCAGAGGCAGAGATTTAGACAGACTGATTGATAGATGAAAAAGCTAATTTGATTTTTAATTAAACAATTAAAATGTTTGGTCGTCATGGGCACTTCCTAAGAACATCTTCAACTGCCTTCGTCTACCTAAAAGTGTTTTTATACTGTTTTGAGTTTATCATCTTTTCACATTAAAGGAACCAAACAACACGACGAACTACAGACCTCAACCCTATGACAATTGTGCCCAACATTTTTGTTGCTAAGCGAAACATGTTAAAGTGAGTTTTGCCTCATTTTATGACCTTTCTTGCCGCAATTCTTAAGCGAATCAATGCAGATCTTAAATTAGCCATGCAGTTGTTAAGCGAATCCCCAATCAATATTGTTTGCTGAACCGGTAGTGGTTTGGCGGTCTGGGTCACTGGGACCGGCAGTGACGCAGGCCTGCCACGCTTCCGAACCCATTCCCCGGGCGCCAGTGACGCCATCTTGTTTTTCAGTTCTGCGCATGCACAGGACAATTGTAATTGCATCAAGCAATTAAAGGCAAGCACGCATGCAATTAAAGTCAAGCATGCATGCAAAGCATACACGTGAACGAACCGGCAGTAGTGCCTGCTGGAACCCACTCCTGGTGGTCACATGGCAACCGTCATAAATATGAGTCGGTTGGCAAGCATCCAAATTTTGATCACATGACCATGGGGATGCTACAACAGTTCTGAGTGTGAAAAATGTTCATGAAATTACTCTTTTTCAACGCCGATGTAACTTTGAACGATCACTAAATAGTAATAGCAATAGCACTTAGACTTCTATACCGCTTCCTCTCTAAGAGGTTATACAGAGTCAGCATATTGGCCCCAACAACCTGGGTCCTCATTTTACCAACCTCAGAAGGATGCTGAGTCAACCTTCCAAATAAACTGTTGTAAGTAAAGAACTACCAATATTGATTCTACAACGAAAAAAGATAGAAAGCAAAGTGATGTAGTTTATAGTTTCATTTTATTTATATGCCGCGTTATTCCCTACGTGACTCAGGGCGGCGCACAAACCCGAAGGAGGGGAAGGGAAAAACACAAAAACTACAAAGTACAGGGCATTTAAAAAAACAACCAATATACTAAAATAGGGGTGTCAAACTTGATTTCATTGAGGGCCGCATCAGGATTGTGTTTGACCTGGGGACGGCAGAGAGCGTGGCCAGCTTGATGTCACTCATCTCGGGGGGCACCTGTCGTGGCCCGAGTGCTCTGACAGGAAAAACGGAGCTGGGGAAAGCCGCTGGTCCTTTACTGTTTCCAGGGCGGCTTGGTGGGCCAGACCTAAGTACCCTGCAGGCAAGATCCAGCCCATCGGCCTAGAGTTTGATGACCCTGGTCTAAAAGAACATTGAACATGGATCACCAAGTTCAGGCTGTAGTCATACCCTGTTTCCCTGAAAATAAGCCCTCCCCGGATAATAAGTCCAATCAGGCTTTTGAGCGCATGCACTAAAAAAAATCCTTCCCCTGAAAATAAGCCCTCCCTGAAAATATTGCAATACAGCAGCAGCCATGAGGTGATTAGGCTCACCACCTCCTGCACCTCAAAAATAATAAGACCTCCCCGAAAATAAGGCCAAGTGCTTATTTCAGGGGGCAAAAGAAAATAAGACCCTGTCTTATTTTTGGGGAAACACAGTAACATTGGAATAATAGTTGGCATTTTCATATACTCATATGGTTGAGAGAAATTTTGGAGGTCATCTGTGGCAAATTGATCACAAAACTCAGTGTAATTCAACATAGCACAACCTATCCGCAGTTTTCCAAGATTGCAAGTACAGGTAATCCTCGATTTACAATAGTTCATTTAGTGACCATTCGAAGTTTCAATAGCATTGAAAAGAGCTGCTACGACAGACCCAAGTCCAGCTCCATGTGAATTCTCTTGACCCTTAGCTACGCTAATGTAGATTTGACTGTTTTTTGACTAAGTTTCTTGTATTAGAGGCAGCAGCAATAAACTATTTTCTGCTTTGAACTCCAGGAATGCTCCTGGTTATCTGTGCCTGACACCAAGTTGATATATTTTTCACAGTTTATAAATCACGAATATAATTACTTGAACCAATTTATATTATGGAAAATGGAAGAGTACCATCTACTTAAATGAACATTGATATTCTTCACATTAAGGACAGATAATGTTTGGTTCTATAAAATTTGAATACAAGTGATAGTTATTCAGTTTTTGAAAAAGATATGTTTATGTCTCAATTTTTGGCACAAAATGGAAAGAGATACTTTTTTTTGTAGAATATGGAAAAAAAGAGCAACTTCAGTGGGTGGAATCTGAGCAAGATATTTTAACTTACAAGAAATAATGTCTATGGAGCAGTGGTGAGTTGTGGCAGCCGGTCAAGGATGCGCCATGCATGTGGGCTTGATGCGCACTGTGCATGCATGCGGAATACAACGCAAATTGCTCTACACATGCGCAGGCCAAAAACAAGATGGTGGTGCCTACGCTGCTGCCGGGAGAACCAGTTCGGGGGTGTGTGTGTGTCAGGTCAGGGTCACTGCCAGTTCCAGCGACCCACACCGCCAAGCTACTTCCGGTTCAGCCAAACCTGTCCAAACTGGTAGGAACCCACCACTGCTAGGGAGTCTTGGTACTCCCTGAGCTTGGTTGTTTGTTTGCAGACATTTAATTACCCATCTAGATAACATCATCAGTGCTAAGTGTGGGGTTGCTCTTTATTTATATCCAGTAGTTTTCCTGCCAATGTTGGTCATGGTGTGATTTCTTTCCTTGATCCTTGATTAGAGTTAAGATAATCCTTAATTTATAACTGTTCATTTAGGAACTATTTAAAATTCCAATAGCAATGAAAAAAAGTGACATACCATATGATCAACCTTCATAGTTGCTGCTGAATCTCCCACAGTCACACGATCAAAATTTGGGCATTTGACAAGCACTGTGTGACTTTCCCCGCCAGTTTCCCACAATGGAAAAGTCAACGGGGAATCTGAATTCCCTTAAGAATTGCATCATTTATTTAACAACTGCAGTGGTATGCTTAACAACTATTGCAAAACAAATTGGAAATCTGGTGTTAGCAATTCTCGTTCCAATGCTGGTCATATATCAAGGACTATCGGTTTTCTGCTTGATTGCTTGTCTGCTTGATAGTTACAATGATAAAAGATTGCAATCAAACAGGAGACAGTACTCTAAATCAAAGACCAACACTGGCATGGAGGCAACTGTATATAAACAGGGAGCAAAACCCCACACTCCCTTGCACTGATGATGTTGTTAGGAATATAATCTTAACAGCTGTGTTGGCAATATATAAATCATATAGCAATGTTGTACCTGTTTCTTTAAATCATACTGTAAAATGTGATTAATTGCTGTTTCCTCAATCGGCCATAAGAGGGAGCCATAATGACTGTTACCTCTCTGTTTGTTAGATGCTGGGCTGATCTGATCTGAGTGTTTTGGAAGCTGGCTGTTAGAAAGTGCCGTGAGCTATTGTAAGTTTTGCAACTGCTAGCAAACTTTGAGTACCGGACTGTTTGTATGATCATGGACTATGTTATTTGGATTATCCCTTAACTGAAAGACATTGATGACTGACTGAATTATCCGTGTATGACTTGGACTGTTTGATGGACTCTGATACCTCTATTTCCACAAAAGTAAAAGCCTATTTAAACTGCAGTGTCTCTGTATGCTGGTTTGTGTGTTCTCCGACACAACTCTCACAATGCTTCTCTGAATGTACTCGCTCTCCCAACGGGGAGCTTACCTAACAGATGTTACCTAGTTAGATAACGAAATATATGCAAGCAACCAATCAAGGTCAGAAGCACCAAGGACCCCATATACATTATCTTTTATTGGCAATAATCTCTGTCAGAGTTTGTCACATCAATCACATCAGAAAGCACGAACAGGTAACTGATTCAGCAAGATTCATTAACTTCTCTTTATATATAACATAACACATGAAGTAAATGGGTATTGGTTCTTACCTGATATGCTCATTTTCTGGTAGAGATAGCAGCCAGACTGGGTATGCTCCGTCCATTAACTAATCGGACTGAGTCTACACTTATGATGTCATCGGGCCCTTGTGAATCCTCCCCAGTTTCAGATGAAGGAAAACTGTAGACTCAAGTGAGAATTGTGAGCAAAAAGTGAAAGTCCATAGTCACTGTATCTCTCTCCTCTGCACAAGGAAGTCCCTCGTGTGACCCATACCATGGCGGGGCTGGCTGCTGTCTCTACTCTACCAGAAAATGAGCCTATCAGGTAAGAACCAACGCCCATTTTCCTGTTATCGTAGAGACAGCAGCCAGACTGGGACGTACCAAAGACTGGGCTGTCCATTAGGGTGGGAAATTGTAAAAAAATGCCCATTAGGGCACAAGCACTTGTTGTAGCACCCTGCACCCAAAAGCCGCATCACCCGACGCATACTTGTCCAACTTGTAATGAGGTAGGAAGACTGTGGGAGACACACAGGTGGCTGCCCGGCAGACTTCTTCCAAGGTGGCTTGAGTGGACCAAGCCGCAGATGTCGCAGCGCTCCGTGTAGAGTGAGCTGTAATGTTTGCAGAGACCTGTATGGATTGAAGTTCATAAGACAGTTTAATACAGGCTCTTATCCAGCGTCCCAGACTAGACGATGAAGCCTTGGTACCCAAGGAGGCCTGGCGAAAGGAGATGAAGAAAGCTTCCGAGTGGCAGGATGAAGCGGTGCAGTCGATGTAGATCTTGAGGGTACGACGTACATCAGGAGTGTGCCACTTATGCTCCCTTTCATGATGGGGAGACAGACAGAAATCAGGTAAGGTCAACTCCTGACCTCGGTGGAAACCGCTATTGACCTTCGGCATGAATGTCGGGTCCTGTCTTAAGACAACTCAGTCTGGATGGAACACGCACAAACCATGCTTGACTGATAGAGCAGCCAAATCAGAAATATGTCTGGCTGAGGTTACAGCCACCAAAAACAGTGTTTTTAAGGACAACAGTTTCAAAGAAACCTCTAGGACACAAGGTAAGTCCCAAGTCAGATATCTATATATGGCAGGGGTATGCAGACTGGACACTCCATGGAGAAATCTCTGGATCAAGGGGTGAGAAGGTAGATGTTCAGATGCCAGGCTGTCCAGAATAGAGGCCAGAGCAACCACCTGTCGGCGTAGCATGTTAGGAGTAAGTCCCTAATCAAGCCCCCTCTGCAGAAAGTCCAATATCTGCGGAATGGATGCCCTAAGTGGGTCAACAGTCTGGTTGGAACACCACAGAGCAAAAGTCCGCTACATGGCATCATAAATGCGGTTAGTAGAGCTTCTGTGTGATGCCTGAATGGTAGCAATGACATTGAGGGAGATGTTATCGGCTGTTAAGGCTTGCCCCTCAATCGCCATGCGGTTAATTGCAGCCACTGGGGGTCGGGATGACAAACTGACCCTTGGTGTAGAGACAGGAGAGATCATGGGATGTGCTATGGGGTGAAGATTAACAGAGTCACCAGGTCGGCATACCAAGGCCGGCGTGGCCAATTCAGCACTAGCAGCAACAGTTCTGTCTCCTGCTCCAGCATTTTTTGAATTACCGTCTGAATGAGGGGAAGGGGAGGAAATGCGTACAGGAGACCCTCGGGCCACTGGCATCTGAGAGCGTCTACTCCTTCTGCCATGGGGTCCATGAACGTCAAGTAATACCTGGGTACCTGGGTGTTGTCTGCCATCGCAAACAGGTCTAGGACTGGGAGGCCGAGCCGTAGTGTCAGTCGATGGAAGAGGTTCGGATGGATACTCCACTCTGCCCGATCTATCGTTGTCCAGCTCGGCCAGACTGCTTGGACGTTGGAGACCCCTGAGATGTGTTCTGCCCTGAGAGATGACAGGTGAGATTCCACTTGGACTCCTGCATCAGGGACCAGGAACGAGTTCCCCCCGTCTGTTTATGTGTGCCTTTCTCATGGTATTGTCCATGAGGACTAATATGTGTTGGGCCTGAACTCTGTGGTGGAAGTGTCTGAGGGCGAGGTGAACCACCCTCAATTCTAGTCAATGTATGCTGTTTTGGCTCTCTTCGAGGGACCACTGACCTTGAGCCACTAGGTCCCTGCATGTGTGCCCCCCATCCGGTTAGACTTGCATCCGTCATAAGTGTGAGATGGCATGGATCTCTGAACAAGGTCCCTTGCAAAATCGCCGGGGACTGCCACCATTTGAGAGAGTGTAATACCTGTCTCGGGAGGGGGACCCTGAGAGGAGAGTTGCTCCTGTCAGCCTTTTGATGTGGAAGCATGAATCATTGAAGGCTCCTGCTGTGAAACCTGGCCCACGGAACAATCCTGAAGCAGGATACTATCTGGCCCAAGACTTGGGAGAGAAGAAGAAGGGATGCCTTGCGTAGACGTAGCACCTTCCTGACAAGTTCCCTCAGATTGAGAATGCGGTCGTTGGATAGGAACACCCTCTCCGCCATGGTGTCTATCTAGACCCCAAATTGGAGAAGGCGAGTGCTGGGAACGAGGTGACTCTTTTTGAGATTCACCCCGAACCCGTGATTCTGCAAGGTGTGAATGATGAGGGCGAGATCTCTTTCTGCCTGAACCGGAGACCTGGACAACAAGAGGATGTCGTCCAGGTAACAGAGAATCCGAACTGGGGATTACCTGATGTGGGCGGCCAGTGCTGCCAGTACTTTTGTGAATACCCTGGGGGCAGAGGATAGATTGAACGGAAGAGCTCGGTACTGGAAGTGCCTCCCCCCATAGGAGAAGCAGAGATATTTTCAGTGGTCTATGAAGATGGGGATATGAAGGTAAGCTTCGGTCAAGTCTACCGACGTGAGGAAGTCGCCTTTCCTGACCACCTGGAGGATGGTGTGCAGAGAATGCATTTTGAACCGCCGACAGACAATGTGGCGGTTCAACGTTTTTAGATCTAAAATTGCTCTCCATCCCCCGGAATTCTTCGGTACTGCAAACAGGCAGGAATAAAAACCCTGCCCTTCCTAATGGGGAGGAACCGATTGGATGGCCCTGATCTCCAACAGGTGCTGAATGGCCTGTTCCAGCAGTGCCCTCTTCCGAGGACACCGAGAGACCGGGAATGGCACGAAGTGTTCCTGGGGGATGGAGAGGAATTCCAGCATGAGACCAAATTTGAGAGTTTTGAGTACCCAATTGTCTGTTGTGGTCTCCTCCCAGCAGTATGCAAATAACGCCAGGTGGCCTCCTATCGGGAGAGAGTCCAGATAGACATTTCCTACGTGAAAATTGGCAGTTGCCTCCTCCACGGTAAGATTTCCGGGAGGGGAAACACTGTGTTTCTATCCTGGTGAGATCCCTGTCTGGGAATGTAGGATTGGCATTGTGGACGGGGGAAGGAGGTTCCCCCGTCCGCCGGTCGAAAGAGCGACCTCCTATAGAAGGGAGCAGGCCGACTGTCCTGTTTCTTGTAGATGGATGAAAGGACCTTGCGCTAAGGGATTACCAAATAATTGGGTGTCACTGAATGGGGAGGCTGCTAGGGGCCACTTGGTATGGATATCCGCCTGCCATGGCTTGAGCCAAAGCAGACGCCTGGCCGTGACCGAAGAGGCCATGGCTTTAGAAGCCAATCTAGCAGCATTAAGGGAAGAATCAGCTGCAAATTCAACCGCTGCCCTGATCTTGTTGAGATCCCTATGTGATCTAGTGTCAGTAGGAGCGATGCGCTCCTGAAGCTGCTCAATCCAAACCAGGGCCACCCTGGAGAAAAAAGAAGTGGCCGTAGAGGCCCTAACAGCCCAGGTCCCAGCCTGATAGTTTTTGACTAAGGTTTGATCTGACCTTTTCTCTTCAGGCTTGAGAACCTCCTCAGGGGCTCCAGAGACCACAGTAGGTGAAGACAGGGCTGCAACCGGTGCGTCCACTGGGGGAGTTTCGAAGAACTTGGTGAGGTCCGGTGCAATGTTGTAGAGACGTTTGTCAAGATTGGTTGGTTGTGGGCTCGTGCCTAGAGACTCCCACTGCTTCTGGATGATGTTCAGGAATATCTTGGGAACAGGGATCACCTCTTTCTCCACCGTGGGTTCAGTGAATGGGGTACTGGGACCCTCAGTTGAAGCCAGTTCTGTTGGTTTACCCTGTGAAGTGGGAGCTGAAGCAGAAGATGGTAAGTTAGCAACTTTAATGGCCTTAAGTATAAGGGATTTGAATCGATCAGTTTTGAGGAATCCGGTAAAGGCAGGGGTATCTGGGGTGACCACCTTGTCATCAGACAAGTCTGAGTCCCGCAGATTATCTTGCTCCCCAATTGAGGCCTGAAAAGTAGAGGCAGAGGGATCAGGTTGCTGAGTGGCAGCAGAAGATTTATGCTTATGGCCATGTGATGGAGCAGGTTGGGGTTCTATTGTAGGCCAGCAGCCATGACCTGTTTAATGGTTTCAGCAATGATGGTTGCCATATCAGCAGGAGAGGTGTACATGGTTTGGGGGCCCCCAGAACCATGTGTAACTGGGAGGGAGGCCTGTTCAAAGGTGTGTTCCCTATTGAGAGGGACATCAAAGAAATTGCCTCTGTTGTCAGGTTCCATCGAAGACGAGGACTCCGAAGAAGACAATTCCCCTTCTGAATAGGCCAAGGGGGGCAGGGCCCATGGGAGGCAAGACGGGTGGAGTTGGGTGTTCCTTGGAGGGAGGGAGGGAGGGAGGGAGGGAGGGAGGGAGGGCTGGGCAGTTAGAATATGTTGTTGTTTGGGGGCCCTTTGGAATTCTTTCTCAAGGGCCTTCAGCCTGCGCTCTTCTGCCCTGGTAGTCGCTTTAGAGACCTTGGGGTTTACTCCTGAGGAAGGGGCCTCTTTGGCTTTCTGCTGCTCTTTGCCCCTGATGGCCCTGCCTCCTCTAATTCTGCATTCATAACCATAGTTGGATCAGCCATGTCCCCAAACATAAATCAACACCCCAATAAGATAGGCAGTAGTCTCACTCTTTTGCTGATCCGGTCCACCTGGGGTGATCCTGCATTGCTGGGTACTCCAAACCGCTGCTGTAGAGTTCGCACCTTTTTTAAAGCATCCAAAATGGCCGACTTTTTTCTCCTAGGTTTTTCCGAGCCCCAAGATGGCCACCGATACTAAGAGTGGCCAGGCGATCTGCAGAATGGCCACCGAACTCGCCTGGAACTGCTGCATGCAAAATGGTGGTCGCGCATCCCTCCGAGTGCCCAGAATCAAGGAGCGCCGCGGGGAAACAGCCACTGAGTCCTAGCTTGTCAGCTGGCTGATCTGATTGCAAGGCAGGCTTCTTGAGCGAACTCGTGGCCGCAGACAATCAGACGGCTGAGGAGAGGCAGCCAGAGATCAGTTTCGAATTTCCCTCCAATTTGTAGAATAAAGGATTATTTAAGGAACCTATTAAAAGGAACAAAAAAAAATTTTCCGAAAAATTCACCAATTAAAGATATAATTAAATAATTAGGAGGAGAGATCAATTCTCACAGCCAGTCTAGTTTGGACTGAGTCTGAAACTGGGGAGGAGCCACAAGGGCCCGAAGACATCATAAGTGTAGACTCAGTCCGATTGGTTAATGGAAGGAAGCATACCCAGTCTGGCTGCTGTCTCTACAATAACAGGAAAATATACAATACCAAAAGCAGGTTTTCCAACGTGGTAGTAAAGACAAGATAAATACAGGCAGAGGAGAGAACAGTTTCAGTTCAGTGCAGCAGACTAGTTCAGAGCTCAGCACAGACTCAGAGCTTTAGTACAGAACAATTGAACTAAGCCATGCCCAGGCTCCTTGCTGTCTCCTTGTTTCTCACACAGCAAATAC